>NC_135886.1:139525479-140125479 GCF_964194155.1 Cetorhinus maximus | reverse complement strand
GTGTTGAAATTCTTCCATGGCCTTACCCCTCCCTATCTCTGTAACCTTCTTCAGCCCTCCAGCCCTCCAAAATATCTACCTTCCTCCACTCCTTAATATCTAACGCTTTGAGCTTTAGGTCACCTGTCCTAATATCTATTTGTATGGTTTGCTATCAAATTCTGCTTGATTACACTCCTATGAAGCATTTTAGAATGTTTTACGATATTAATGGTGATATAAATGTGACTTGCTGTTGAGTTTAAAGATCTCGTTCTACTTCAGCTTGTTTAGAGATTTTCGATGTGGTTTTAAACAAAGATAAATTAGAAATTGGTTTGGTGAGGCTTTTCATTGGCAAAGCAGTTTTAAAGATGATGGTCATACAGTTTGCATAATATCACTTACATTTTCAAACAGTCTATACTACTGCAAGAACCCCATATAATTATCTGTTTAGATGAAGTTCAAAATGGTGCACTACAATTGAATCCCCCTTGACACAGTCATGCTGTTTGAATAACTAAGTCCAATTATTTCTGTATCTCACAGGGAACTTCAATGAGATTATTCATTTGGGATCCACTTTGCATAAACTGCCTAACCTTCGCCATTATCAATCACCTTCACTTCAGTGAATAACCTTTGATAGGTTTTAATCTGTCACAGGAAGATACACAACTTTGCCCTTATTTATTTTATAATGCTGTCCATAGAGGAAGCAGGAAAGGCAATGACACTATTTTTTAAGGAATCCTGTACAAACCTTACTCAAAGTGTTAATTTGTGAAATGCAAAGAGCTATGTGAAAATATTAGAGGAATACAGGAAAATATAATTTTCAATTGATAACAATCGTTACCACTTAACAGTAAGATTGAGGATGGCTGTTCCCATTGTATCTTTTAAAATATCTTTCTTGGGATGTGAGTGATGCTGGCATTTTTTACCCATTCTCAGTTCCCCTTGAGAAGGTGGTCAGGAGCTATCATCTTGAACTGCTGCAGTCTATGTAAACAAGATACACACATGGGAATGGAGTACTTGCAAAGGAGTTCCAGAATTTTGACATAGCAATGATGAAAGGAGAGGTTGATGTGGTTCCAAGTCAGGGTGGTGTGTGGCATGGATAAGAATGTTGGAGGTGATGGTGTTCCCATGTACAGGCTGTTCCAAGTGATGGACAAAATGGCTTCTGCTCTCAAGCCTTTATACAAGAAGGATGACATCAGAGGTCACATGACTATGACAAATCTATGCACAAAGGCACTTCTCCAAACATCCCCTTATCATTAAAAAAACAACCTGCGTACACTATCATTTGCAGTTGCAAATCAGGCACATAATGATCTACAATGAAAATCATCACACACATATACAGAAAACGGAATATATTTATGAAGAAAATGGATAGGTTTCTAGACTCTAAAGGCATCAAGGGGTATGGGGAGAGCGCAGGAGTACAGCGTTGAGATGGAGGATCAGCCATGATCATATTGAATGGCAGAGCAGGCTCGAAGGGCCGAATTATTTACTCCTGCTCCTATTTTCTGTTTTTATGTTAAAACTGATCATTCTAGTCTGACCCAATTTAGTCTGTCCCTACACATAAATCGCACACAAAATCCTTAAAGCATTCAAGTCTTCTAATGGTACTGATGCAGATTGTTATTGGCCATTTATCTGGTGGTTACTCATTCCTGGTGTGATGGTGCCTCTCCGGGGAATTTCGCTGCCGTGGTGAGTGCTGCTGCCGTGGTGAGTGCTGCTGCCGTGGTGAGTGCTGCTGCCGTGGTGAGTGTTGCTGCTGATCTGTCGCCTTCGCTGGGGAATGGTTGACCTCTGGGACTGATGGTCATTCAGTTCCTTGTGCGGTCGGTGAACTCACATCTTCCTCATCAGCTGTCTGCCATGGCGTGGGGCTTCTCCAGTTGTACGTATATGTCTGTGGTTATGATATGTTTGGTTGTTCATTTTTATCATGTACAATCAATATGACAACTTCTCTATACAGGTCCTAAGTTGGCAAGTGGGGGCTGACTTCAGCTGAGTGTGTTGAATGTTTGCACTCAGACCTGCCCTCCAATTCTCAGCTCTGGCAATGAGTTGGCAGCTTTATCAAAGTGAAATTTGGCTTTCTGTTGTTTCACTTTGATTTTGGCACTCATGCCTGTTACTATTTCTGGCTTCGGTAGTGTTTTATCTGTTAGAAGAGTAGTTTTGGTGCAGTGTGACATTAGTTACTGAACTGGACAGCTCTCCATGCCTTGAGTATGTGTGTTTCTGCACTGTAGGATTGCCTTGTACACACCTGTGCTGGATCTGCTCAGTTTT
This sequence comes from Cetorhinus maximus, assembly GCF_964194155.1. Taxonomy (NCBI): domain Eukaryota; kingdom Metazoa; phylum Chordata; class Chondrichthyes; order Lamniformes; family Cetorhinidae; genus Cetorhinus; species Cetorhinus maximus. The sequence goes on along the minus strand of NC_135886.1, from coordinate 140,123,166 downwards.
TTGATGATCCCTTTGGTAGTTTTCACCTGCTGTCTCAGCGTTTCCAATTGACTGGGGATAGTGTGGAGATGATGCGTAGAGCTGAATTCCCCAATCATTCATGAAGTGCCTGAATTCTTCACTCGTAAACTGAGGGTCAATGTTGCTCATGGCAATGTCAGGAATTCCATAATGATTGAAGTGTGCTTTCAGACATTCTGCAATCTCACTGATGGTCATTGATGTCAGCTTATCCAGCACTCAGTAGTCTGACAGTGGTCAATGGTGATGAGATGTTTCCAAACAGAATGAAGAGATTTACTCCAACCTTCACACATGGTCTGCACGGGATATTATGAGTTATGAACAGTTCTTTAGTTTGCTTAGTTTAATGTTCATTACAAGCACTGCATTGACTGATGTGGCCCTTAATCTCATTGCTCATGTTTGGCCAGTAGAGAACTTCTCTTGCTTCCTCAGACTCGATTCCTTGATGGCTTGCATGGATGTGATTCATCTCTTCTTCATCTCCTGAGGGATGATGACTCTAGTTCCTTTGTACATCTTGGCAATCGCTTCATCCCTGTTTGTCCAATACTCTCTTATAGCAACATGTGTGTCCTTGATGGTTTCTGGCCATCCTTTCATCACTACATCCTGTAGCACTTGCAGAGTTGCATCTTGCTGCCTAGTTTGCTTGATCTGAGCAAGATGCTTGTCTGTCAGATTCAATGTCTGTGCTAGATTGGTGACTTCCAGAGCATGTCATGTTGCTTCACACTGAATCTGGAAGATTTCACACTCTATACTCGTATCATTAAATTTCTTCAAAGGGAGTGCAGCTCTTGAGAGTGTGTCGGTGATTGATATACACCTTGTTCCAATCCCAGCTGATGGTAAATCTAGACAAGTCAGGTTCCAGAGTGAAACCTGGATTGATAAATTCCAAATTTTTTATTAAACTGTGGAGGGAAGTTGCTGAACAAATGCTGATAAACTTTTAACACAAAGAATAAAATATTTATTAAACAAGAAAAATGAATCATATTGTACCAGACAAAAAAGTTGGAAAGATCTCAATACAAATACAAGAAAATGATTCCCAAATATTCACTGTTCCCTCACTCCAGCTATCTCTTTCCAGACACATACAAATTTTGAAAGATAAAACAATTTACCAGATCTATCTTAAACTTGGATATTCTGAGTAAATATGCAGTACATGTGAACCAACTGGTGAACTGTGGATGGACACACCACACCCCAAAGTAAATGACAGATGAGACCAAAGCAGGTTCTATTTCTCAATAACCCACCCTGACACTTATCACACCATGAGCCAATTGGTCTCATTGAAACTCTGTCTCTCTCACGAGGGTTTCCAATCTCCACATTTGAAGAACTCACCTTAGATTTCTCTCCAAAGGTCACTCCCACTCGGACAGCTTCAACAAGAACCTAACTCCAGGATTTCAAGCTCACCTTCTGAGATTCCTTTCCCCTGGATCTCCATGTACACACAAGCTTCACCTTCTATGTGCTCTTTCAGATCTTCAGCTGTGCCAAGCAGAACACCACTGTTCCAAAAGGGTACCTTTGACCTTATGGCCTGCAGCATGGAGTCACCAACCTTTGACCACCTTCTCGGATCTTCAGAGCTTCTCTTGAGCCCACTTTGCCTCAAGTCTGCTCTCCGCAGCTCTCTTTCCCTCTAATTCAGAGCCTATTGCTCTGCTCCTTTCTCTCAGCTTTACTAAACAGGGTCTGTTTCTGATCTCTGTTGTTGTCCCTTAACTGGGACTGTCTTCTGGGACCTCTTTTTGTCCCACTCCCTTATTTGCGACCTTCTTGGTTTGGAACATTCTCCCTGTCCCCCACCCCATGGATCCCTGTCCCCTCCTTGGGACACCTTCTCTGTGATGGCATTCCGGTTCCAGGTCACCTGACCTACAGTTTCACACTTTTTCTTCTGCCCTGATGTGCAGAGCCAGTTCCTGGCCTAAAGATGTAAAAGACTCCAGCTGCGATTGTGCGGCCCTTCCCCAGTCTGCACATGCATGAAAACAACAAACTACACATGTGTGACCATCTCCCAGCCAGTGCAAATGCAAGACCCCGAGGTCCACTGGGACCTGTAGTCCCTGATCTCCGAACAACTGATCTCCGACTACTGACTGAGGTAAGTATCAGAGTTCATCACAATCTGCTTCCCCTGCTTGTAATACACTTCCAATAGTATATTTGGAGCAGAAAGTAGCGTTTTGAGAAAGATGCTTTGAAGTGGCTTGTGATTAGACTCTTCTGTCACTTTGTCTCTCCCAAACAGGTACTTGTTGAAATGCTCACATGTAAAGACAATAGCCAGGCACTCTTTCTCAATCTGTGCATCGCATCATTCAGTTTGTGTTAATGCTCTGTATGCAAGCGTAATTGGTTGTCCTTGCTGCTTGAGGGTTGCTCCAAGTCCTGTCTCGCTGGCATCACACTGGAGGGTGACTTCGTTGTTAACATTGTAACACCTCAGCATTGACATTGTTGTCACTGGTTGTTTGCTGAGAATGAAAGCTGCTTCTCGTATTGTGCCTCAACACCACTGAATATCCTTTGCAATGAGCTTGCTGAGAGGTTCAGAGCCTGATAACAAACTAGGCAAAAATTTGACTAGGTAGTTCACAAATCCTACACATCATTGCACTGCCTTCACATCTGTTGGTTGCTGCATCTCTGCTGAAACTCTGACCTTATCAGGATCAGGGTGAACTCCTTTCGCTGTCAGTGCATGACATTTATACTTGACTTCAGTCATCTTCAGTTGCAGTTTTGTCTTATTCAGCTTTATCTGGAAAGCTTTCTCTAGCAGCCTCACTAGATTCTGATCATGGTCTGCAATGGCTTCTCCCATTGTATCTCCACATCCATAGACTAGCATATCATCCATCATTGCCTCCATTCCTGGATGCTCATTGACTATGTCATGCTGTTGGCACTGATACTCTTCCGGAGCAGTAGGGATGCCAAACGACATGTGCAACTATCTGTATTTCCCAAATGGCACCCAGAATGTAGTCAGAAGACTGCTTCCTTCATCCAACTTCATTTGCCAATATCCATCCCTCGTATTGAGGGCAGTAAAGAACTTTATCTTGGAAAATTGTGGCAAAATGTATTCAATGGTTGGTATAGGGTATTGGCATCACTTCAAAGCTTCCTGAAGGTCCTTTGGATGGATATACACATGTTCTCAGCTTTCCAGGTTGTTGCACTGCCACCATGCTGCTAACCCAGTCTGTAGCAGTTATCACTTTCTTGATTACTTCCTTCTTTTTACTTCCCCTATCCTCAAGGCTGGACTTGAGGGCAGCTGGAACTCTCCTTGGAAGACGCTGAGTTGGTCTCACACTCTCATCCACTTCAAGATGATGTTCACCAGGAAGATATCCAAGACCTGTGAAAATATCTTTGTAATGTTTTAGGATTAGTTCAGCGGTCAATGGCTTTGTGCCATGTAAAACGGCCTCTTCTGGTACATGGAGGGTTACCCGCCCAAGCTTTTGACTTGTTTCAGCTGAGAGGAGTGGATTTTGTTTAGTCTATTCTCTGGGACTGTAGATCTTCTTTCTTCCCATTGCACTGGACTTTCAGCTTAGTTTAACCTCTTGGGGTGAGCATCTTTCCATCATACAGCTCAACTTGATCTTCGATGGCTTCAGTTTTGTGTCACCATCTTGAGCAAGTTCCCACAGGTCCATGAAGCCCATGACGTTGCATGTAGCACAGGTGTCTATCTGACACTTCATATTAACCTGATGCTCTCCTCCTGCAGTTGTCATTCCAATAGTCACAAACCATTTTTCACCCAGTTGGGGGCGCGCCGCCATTTTATGGGGGCGCGCCGCCATTTTATGTGGGCCGGCCAATTAAGGCCCGCCCAGTGTGACGTTTGCCAGGAAGCGCTATGCGCTCCCTGTGCGGGCGAGGGGGGGAATCCCTAAACCGAGAGTGCGCTCTTTCACGCATGCGCAGGAAAGAGCGCACTCATCTCCCTGAGGCTAAGTGCTGCCTCAGGGAGATCAGCGCCAAATATCAAAAATGTGAAATATAGAAAAATAAAATTTCCCTGACATGTCCCCTCATGTGGCACTGTCACATGAGTTGGGACATGTCCATCACGTTTAATTAAACTTTTATTACATTTTTAAAAATCTACATGAAACCTCATCCCGCCCATGAATGAGGTTTTATGCTTTTTCTGAAGCCCGCCAGGGCTCCCAGCCTGCTCACCAACCTTAAGGTTGGACGGGCAGGTCCTTTAACTACTTCAATTAGTTTTTCAATGTCCTCAATAGGCCGTTGACAGGTCAGTGGGCGCACAGCTGATTTGGCTGCGCTCCCGCCGACCTGAAAATTGAACTGACACGGGGTGATATCAGGAGTCCCGCCCGACGTCATCCCGTGTCATTTTACATGTCGGTGAGCAGGCCCCGCCCCCGCTCGCTGAACTCATTATCCTGTCCCTAGTGTTGAACATGCGGCGTTCATAAGTAGCATTAGTATAGGGCTCAAAATGGGTGTTCAAGGCTTCCAAAATTTCACAACACTGCCTTTTCTGCTCCTCAGTGAGGTCAAGGGTACAATATAGCTTGTGGCACTCTTTCCACAGCACTGGCAACAGAGTTGCTACCCTTATTTGTTCAGGTTTCTTGATTAACTCTATGGCAATTCCATAGTTTTGCCACTGAGACTGGAAGAATTTCCAATTTAATTTCAAATCTGCCTTCATCTCTCCAGGAACCGGTACTGGAATATTCAAAGCCACACTAACTCACCCAGCAGTCAATGTCCTGTAGAAATTTGTAGACTGAAGTTCTAATTATTGTCTGCTGTTTCTTACAGCAGCCGGCTCTTTTCCAGCTATCATAATCCACTGAATTATAGTTGCATACTCCTAAACCATGTCCCAAATGGTGGATGAAATAGCTTCTGCTCTGAAGCCTTTTTATGCCAAGGATAACATCAGAGGTCACATGACAATGGCAATATCATGGCCACTTTGCACAAAGGCACTTCTGTAAACACAGGCTATGGTTGTCCATCCATAGGTTATGGGTTTGGAAGGTGCTGTTGAATATGCTTTTTATTAACAGCCTAGTATCAATCTCCCTGTAAAAAATGATACGCTCCAGTGTTTCCCTACCAGCTCAACTCTTTAATAGATGTAGGCTCAATTCAGCTGTAGCTATTCAGCAAATTGCTTCAGTAATCACATCGAGGTTAACTTTTTTTCCCCATTTGATTTTAAGTAACCCTCAGAGAACATTGACAACTGGAGTGGCAGTGACAGTGACAGAAAATGGATCACTTCATTAGCTTCAAATTGGAGCTAACATCTTTAATGGGAATTACATTTTTAGGTTGGTACAAACCTTGTTAGGGCCAATTAAAGTCTGTTTTAAGCATGTGGTTCTCTCAGTTCTATCCTCTGTCAATTCCTACTTCTGTACTCTAAGTCCCACTAGACTGCAGTAAAAGGAATTAGTACAATGCCAGAGTTTGTATTTCAGCCATACAGGTTTGAAAGGTAGCACAGACTGTGTAGAACTTACCATTCTCATGGCAACATACATTCATAGGCTTCAGTTCTGACAACTTGAAGGTAATTACAGGACATTGTTAGCTGTTTCTCAGGGAGGAGGTTACTGAATTGCACCATTCCAGCTGAAGGGGCAATATACACATGGCTACAGCCTTGTCTGTGATCCTTAAAACGACCACTGCCTGAAAGGTGGTTCGTGGCCTGTCCATGTTGCCATGGGAGATTTGATGGGGATGTCATTCCTTAGCCTACAATTTTATGATGCATTTTGCACCAAGTCACGATGGGTAACAAGGCTTCCATGTAATTGAGTTTTCCAAGGTTGCACAGCATCATATATCTCAGTCATAGCACTCTTGCCTCCAAGTTAGAAGTTGTGCATTCAAATCCTGTTCCAGAGACTTGAGCATTTAATCCAGTCTGACACCCCACGTGCAGTACTGAGGGAGTGCTGCAATAGCAGAGTCTTTCAACTGAAATGTTAAACTAAGATCCTTTCTGCTCTCAAAGGTGGCTGTAAAAGAACCTAAAATGCTAATCTAGGAAGTAATGATAAACCTGTATAAACATACAAACATGTATAAAACTCTGTTTCAGTTTCAACTGGAGCTGTGTCCAGTTCAGGGCACCACACTTCAGGTAGGATGTGAAGGCAGTAGAGAGGGTGCAGAGAAGATTCACAAGAATGGTTCCAGGGATGGGGAGCTTCAGTTCTTAAAACAGATTAGAGAGGCCTGAGCTGTTCTCCTTGGAGAAGATAAGGTTGGGATGAGATTTGATCGAGGTGTTCAAAATCATGAGGGGTCTGAGCAGAGTAGATAGGAAAGAATTGTTCCCATTGGTGGAAGGGTCAAGATTCTAACCAGAGGGCATAGACTCAAATGGATTGGCAAAAGAAGCAGAGGCAACATAAGGAAAATCTTTTTCACGGAGTGAGTGGTTAGTATATTGAGGCACTGCGTGAGAGGGTGGTGAAGGCTGATTCAATTGTAGCTTTCAAAAGGGAATTGGATAACTATCTGAAAAGAAAAAGAAATACAGGACTGGGGGGAAAAGGTAGTGGAGTGGGACTAGGTGAGTTACTCCTGCAGAGAGTTTGTACAGATATGAGGGGATGATTGGCATTATTCTGTGGTGTGACAATTCTATGACTCTTTGATAATCAAAGATCATCATGGGTATTCCACCGCCCCCACCGACCTCCCCATGCCCCAGCCAATATTTATCCTTCAATCAACATCATTGAAATGTAACAGATTGCTGTCTAAGGGATCTTGTTGTGAACAAATTAGCTGCCGCATTTTATGCGTTACATCAGTGACTGCACCTCATTGACTATAAAGCGCTTTGAGGCCTGCTGAGGGCATTAAGTTGCAATATAAACACAAGTTCTTTATTTCTTTGACTGTTAGTAAACCCATTCAATTTCCTTCAGCCCAATCCATGAAATAAAGAATCAGAAGATATTGTTAAGATATCGGTGTGTGGCTTCAGTCTGAGCATCCTATATGATGCTTTCCCTAACTAGCCTACCCCTTCCCATCTGGTTCCACTTTCTTTCTTCGAGATCTGCGCCAGATGTATAAATCACATATAGTTACACAAAGCTTTTGGTTGTGATATGCTGCAGGTTTTCATGTGCACACTTTGTGTTGCACCCATCACAATGACAGCTTCATTCGCTTCTCTTTCTGTTAAGACATACAATACACATCAGCAGTAAATATAGTCACATGACTTTTCTAACCCTATTAGCCTCATAAAACGAATTGATTTTCTTGAACAGTGGAGCACACACTTTCCAATTCAATCACTTAACTCAATGACTTCCTTGATGCTACAGAATCTCTTTCTGCAATCTCCTTTATGGCTCTGCTAATTTGTGATGCAGCACTGGACACACCCGGTGTAGATTTTGACTTTTGATCTCCGTCCATTCAGGCAGTGAGGATCAACCTCCTCCAACCAGATGACCTCACCCACGAGCCCAGTGCTTTTGAGGCCCCAACCCTTTTACACTTGCGAGGGGAGCTACAGGGAGCCAAACAGCTCTCCTGACACAGATCACTGGAATAAGTGCAAAAAAACAAGCTGGAAACTCTAAATGGTCATGTCTCTTTTAAGTCCCATTGCCCGTGGGTCTGGTGGGAGTGAGCATAGCAAAAGCTGCAACCTGCCCTGATCTAACATTGCAATCGGGGTCCAATTTCATTGAGTTATGTCAAGTCTATAGCACATTCAGCTTTTGACAGTGTGCTCCACGAGAGCTTCCTCTCATCCCACTAACATCTCCCTCTATGCCTTTCACCTTCATGTTTCCTAGCTTCACCTTAAAAGTACTTATGCTCTTTCCCTCAACTGTTCCCTATGGCAGTAAGTTCCACATTCTAACCACTCACTGGGAAAATTAGTTTCTCCTGAATTCCTGTTGGATTTATTAGGGACCCCCCCCCTGTATTTTTGGCCCCTAATTCTGGTCTGAACACACGTGCAGAAACATCTTCTTTCCATGTACCCAATCAACTTCTTTCATAATCTTAAAGATCTCACTCAGGTCGTGCCTCTGCCATCATTTTTCCAAAGAAAGGAGCCCAAGCCTGTTCGGTCAACCCTGATGGATATAACCTCTCGGTCCTGATCTCATCCTCCTGATTCCGTTATGCACATTTTAATGTATTTTGTATCTGCTCCCCGTATTACTGAGCAGAGTGGCCTCAGGTTTACGATGCATCATTGGCACATAGTATGGCTGGCTTGAGCAGTTAAATACATGCAAGGCTCATTAAGCATGGAAACCAAATAAAAATAGTTGTTCCTCTATCTTTCAGATGAGAAGCTAAACTGAAGTTCTATAATTGCCTAATATGTGAATATGAAAGATCGAATGCACTATCCGATGAAGAGCAGGGTGACGTCGTCCAAGTCTTAGCCCATATTTAATGCTTAACCAATACCACTAAAGATAGACCCTCGAATCATTTATCTCAGAGCTATTTGTAAGACCTTGTGGTGTGAAAAAATAAGTTGCCTGCCACATTGGCCTGTATTACAACAGTGACTAAACATCAAACTAAAAAAAAAAATAATTGGCCATGAAGTCTTTCTGTGCATTCCACAGCACCAGGGCCAACTTCAGGAAGCTCTCTCCTACCATTGAATGTTAAAAGCAGCATGGTGATCAAATTAGCAAGTGGTAATCATAGGTTAATTTCAGCAAATTTTTTTTATATGCTTCAGGGGACAAGCATAATCAATGTCCTCGCCTTTTTAGCAGACGGCACTTGAAAAAAAAATATTGTTTGAATGATTTTCCTCACATGGATGCATCCTTATTGGAGTGTAACATTAGTAGGAAGATAAGATGTCTTCCAAGAAAGGCGGTTGCTCATTGTAAGGAATGAGGGACAATGCCAAACCGAAGAGTTCATTACCACTACAACAGTCTACGTTGCTGAATGAAGGTGGCAGATAGTGACAACTTGATGAACACAAATTTACTTCAGTCTGTTCAAAGGACATGAATCCATTAAATAGGCAGATTGTACATAAAGCACTTTTTAATCAAGCTCATAATGCAAGTAAGGCATTGGAGTGTGGAAAATAAGTTGTGAACTAGAATTTAAGCCGAAACTTTTAGCCCCAGTAAAACTCTAACTTTGCTGGAGGCTCACTGTATTGTATTGTTCACTGTACTGCTCTGACTTGGGGATGAGGAATGTACTTTTGTACCTTTTCCCTTTGGTACCATCACTCTGCCCCACCCGCCCCATCCCCTCAGAATATGTCTGAGAATCTTTTGGAGCATTGTGGCAGAAAGAAGGAATAATTCATTTATTTGCACTGGAGAGCCCAGAATTGCACCAGGCAGGATATTTAACTAATAAAACATTGGGCAGACACGCACCCAATCAGGAGTAAAATGGTGCGCAATGACGCCAGGCAAACGTCCCGACGTCATCGCGCACTCGTGCGATATTTTGCTTGGTGGGCATGCACGCGTGCTGGAGCGGTGCCCGCTGTTAATTAAACGACCACTTAATGCCCTTAAGGAAAACAAAAAATACCTGGAAAAACTCAGCAGGTCTGTCAGCATCTGCAGAGAGGAACACAGTTAACGTTTCGAGTCCGAATAACCCTTCAACAGAACTAAGTAAAAATAGAAGAGAGGTGAAATATAAGCTGGTTTAAGGGGGGGGATTGGGGTGGGTGGGGTGGGACAAGAAGAGCTGGATAAAGGGCCAGTGATAGGTGGAGATAACCAAAAGATGTCACAGACAAAGGGACAAAGAGGTGTTGAAGGTGATGATATTATCTAAGGAATGTGCTAATTAAGGGTAGAAAGCAGGACAAGCAAGGTACAGATAGCCCTAGTGGGGGTGGGGTGGGGTGAAGGAATCAAAAAAGGCTAAAAGGTAGAGATAACACAATGGATGGAAAAATAATGGAAATAGGTGGGAAAAGAAAAATCTATATAAATTATTGGAAAAAAAGGCCCTCAAGAGTCCAATTGGCTGTGATTTTTTCCTTCCCCGTGCGATTTCCAGCTCGTCGCACGGGCAGAACGTGCAGGCGGCCAGCTGACATTTTCACAAACCTCATCCAAGGGCAGCATTGCCGGTGTGAGTAGTGAGGAGTTTTGGAGATACTTTGCTGCTGGTGACTTATTGGTAATTGGCAGATTTATCTCTGTTTGAGGCTTCATTCTTAGCATTTCCAGGTGTCATTTCAGGACTCATTGCCAGACCTTTTGGAGGATTCAGACCGTGTGGATCCTTCCGGGTATCGGACAGGCTTCCCTTACCCTGGTAATGGACTGTGGTCTCCGCTGGAGGCACCTCCTGAGGAGGAAGAGAGGGGCAGAAGGGAGAGGAGGCCACATGTCCCAATGCAGCTTCCAGGCCAGGTACCTGTGGGACTACAGGTGCAGGCACATGGGGTACAGGGCCAGCAGGTAGTCCAAGGTGGATGGAGCCACAGAAGATGCCATTATCCTGCTGCCAGGGTTTACAGCGGTGATTCAGTTACCTCAATATGTCTGAGGTGCAATACCGAAGGAGGCTCCGCCTCTCAGGGGAGACCGTGACCTCCATTTGTCAGATGATTGGGCCTGAGATCAGCTCCTGTGTGGGTGGACACCCCATGCCAGTGATTCTGAAGGTCACAGCGGCCCTCAACTTCTATGTCTCTGGCTCTTTCCAGGGCTCAGTGAGGGATCTGTGTGGAGTGTCCCAATCAGCTGTCCACAGTTGCGTCAAGCTGGTGACAGAATCTCTGTTCAGGCGGGTACTGACATTTATTCATTACCGTACGGATGAGGCCAGCCAGGCTGAGCGAGTCAGAGGCTTTGCAGCGATTGCTTGTTCCCCTGCATCCAGGGTGCCATCAACGGCACACATGTGGCCATGAAGGCACCAGTGGGTCAGCCGGGAGTCTTCATCAACAGGAAGGGATTCCACTCCATGAACGTGCAGATAGTGTGTGACCACAGGATGCTGATTCTACAAGTCTGTGCAAGGTACCCAGGCAGCTCCCATGATGCCTACATCCTCAGACATTCCAGGATGCTGAGGCTGCTCAGTGCTGCAGTCTGACTGTTGGGTGACAAGGGCTATCTGTTGAAGAGGTGGCTCATCACGCCTCTCCGCCACCCAAGAACAGAGGCAGAGCAGTGCCACAATATGAGTCATGCCTCCACAAGGGCAGTGGTAGAGAGGACCATAGGTCACCTCAAGATGCACTTCTGATGACTGGACCATTTGGGGGTGCAGTACAATACCTCCCAGAGCGCGTGTCACTGATAGTGGTTGCATGTTGCACTCTCCAGAATCTGGCACTGGCAGGGGGAAACCCACTGGAGGAAGAGGATCTTGATGCAGCTGCACAGGCCACAGAGGATGAGTCCAGTAGTGAGTCAGAAGAGGAGCACGGTGAGGAGAATGCTGAGGGCATGGAGGCAGACCTTGGTAGCCTCCAAGGAGGCAGAGATACCAGGGACACCTTGATCCAATGTTCCTTCAGCTAGGCTACCAAAGACCTGCTTCCGCCTCATGCCAGGGCTGCTGCTTCCATTCTGGATGTCTGAAAAAACCCTTCCATTTGAACACACAGGACACTCAGTGCCTGTGCAATAAAGTTCAGAGCCATTTACATCCAGCATTACATACTGGCGTACCCTGCACCAATAAAATAAAAGGGTAAAGCATACACAGGCCATAATGACAAAAACAAAATTTATCTCATTGTGACAATTCCAAACTATTTACATAAACTTCTCTGGTCTTCATTCCCAGCCGTGTAGATAAAATGAACATAAATTAACATAAAATCACCTGGGACCCGTCCCTCACGTGCTCATGGTGCCTTTAACTTACACTTGCGAGTGCTACATCTTGGTGTTCCCCCCTCACTGGCACCAACGTTGGAGCCTGCCCGCTGATTCTGCTGTCTTGTTGGCCTTGGTGACCTTGGCAGTCATCCTCTGGTCAGTGGAGCCTGTGCTGGCCCCACCCGGGGGGGGAGTGGCCAGTGCCATGGCTGGCATCTCCCCAATCACCGTAGCCTCATCAGGTGCCTCGGTCACTGGCAGAGGGGCAGAGGAGCTGCTGCTGTCATCTAGAGCGCCCTGAGAGGAGCCCACAGAGATGACAGGCAGCTCATGCACCAATGTGAGGTCGCTCTGGACCTCCCTGCACACCATTGATGGATGGGCACCTAGATGGGATACTGGGCAGGATTTTCCTCTCATCGGGCGGGCACATACACCTTTCACACTGACACTGACCACCTGAGGCTCAGGTCAGTGCCTGTGTGAGGGTTTGCAGGTCCGAGCGCAACCCCAGGAACCCCTGATTCTATCTCTGGAGCTGCCTCTGCATGAGAGTCGACACTCTCCCAATGGAGGAGGCAGTGCGCTTGACCATGAGGGTCAATGCAGTGCGCGTGCTCTGCATGGACTCCTCCACAACGGAGACCATGGCACACACATCCTCATGGATCTCCACCAGATCCTGCCTCATCCACGATCTGCCGTCTAATGGACAACTACAGAGACTCATCATTAGCCTTCAACTGAGCTTTGTCTTGGACCCCAGCAGCCCTCCAACTGCCAATGCCCTGGAAACTCCCTGCCTCTCCTGCACCTCAAGTGACTGTGAAGTGCCCTCATCAATGTGCACCAAAATACTAGCTGCTGCTCTAACACTCACTGAGGTGTTGGTGCCTGCTTCAAAGACTGGGTGTGATGCCCTGTGGTCCTCTGGCATTAGGGGTGGCCCTTCAGGGTCCGGAGACCGAGCTTCTGCTGGCAAACCTAAAAAGGACAATAAGGACATGTCATTAGTTAAAGTCATCACATTGTAACTGTGCATGCCAGGTACCCTGGTGAGACAATGGAGATCTGCATCACGGTACCCTCATCTTCCAATGATCAATGGGGACTCCAAGTTTGAAGCTCACATCAATGAAGAGACTACACTAGAATGGTTGCACAAGCTGAAAGTCTAACCACTGCACTCTTACATTTGACTGGCATCCCCGCCTCTCCACGCCCGGTTGCACATGGGCCGTGCTGGCTCTTGCGCTCCAGGGCATCGTGCTCATACCTCGAGAGGATTAGAAGGCTAGTGGGGCCTCTGCCGGTCCACGACCTTTCTATTTTGCTGCGCGCTGTCTTCTCCTGAAAGAACAGAGGAGCATTGATTAGTCTGCTCTGTAGCTGCAGCGCCATTGCAGCCTGGCCAACACCAGCTGAGGAGCACTTGGCAGGGCACGTCCGAGTCGTGGCCCTCCAACGCAAGGCACTCAGCCAAAGCAGCCAGGGCTCACCCCCTTGGCCAGCTCTGGGGTGATTGACAGTTGGCACTCAGCCTCTAGCACCCCTGTGGTCCACCGGGTACGACCAGACCTTAACACATCTGCACACTGACCCATGCCAACATGGTACTCACCCTTCCTGAGTGCAGCAGGTCATTGAAGCGCTTCCAGCACTGGACCCATGTGCGCCACACCGCGTCATGGCTGCTCACCATTGCTGCCACCTCCTCCCACGCTCACTTGGTGAGGTGCGGTGGCCTCCTCCTCCCATCGCTGGGGACAAGGGTGTCCCTCCCGGCAGCCACTTCCTCCAGGAGGACTGTGAGGCACTCATCCAAAAAGCGGTGGGGACTTGGTGGGGACCCGAACTGCACTCCCACCTGCCATGTCCAGCCACACGAGAATCCATCGTGAAGGTTCAGGGGACGTCCACCGCGGCAGCTTTCCGGACCATTTAAACAGGCTGCAGGGTCACCAATGGGCCTGGCAGCCAACAGGCCCCTGCCCCCACTCGGTCCTGACCGTCCAGAGTGAAACCGCGGCCAGAGCCCGATTGCGGCCATTCCCTGGCCCGCCCGCCGCGCCTGCCCAATGAGGGGACAATCCTGACCATAGGAATAATACACTGGGAGGTATAAATAGAAAGAATGTGTCCCTGTTACATTTAGGGTCAACATACTCATGACCAGAAGGGGGAAAGCAAGAGATAACAGAAACATTTATTGATGAAAAGACTCTCCCTGATAAAGGAGACACTGAGAAGCAAAACCTTGCAGTATTTCACTTCATCCAGCAATGTTTTTGCTCGTGCTGCTGTGGGGAAGATTTGAACTAGATTGGCAGGGGGGACGTGATCCTGAAAGGGAGCTCAGATTGGAGGGAAGCAAAACTGGTCACAGGAAGTAGAAAAGTAGTGTGTGATTATAGAAAGCAGATGAAATAAAGGCAGAAAAAACAGAGGCAAGCATCAACTAGGATCAGAAAGCGTAATAATGTTAAATAGGCAAAGTTAAGGGCACTCTACCTGAATGCTCGCAGCATTCGCAAAAAGGCAGATGTTTTTGAAGACACCAGTGGAGGTAAGGGGCATAATTTAATTGCTATTATGGAGATGTGGTTATAGGGTGACCAGGAATGGGGACTGAACATTCAGGGATATTTTTCATTTAGGGAGGATAGACAGAGGGGAGGAGGAGTTGGGGTAGCACTGTTGATAAGGGGCGAAGTCAGTACATTAGTAAAGAGAGGATCATAAATCGAAGGGTCAAGATGTAGAATCAGTTTGGGTGGAACCGTGAAACAGCAACAGGCAGCAAACATTAGTGAGAAAAAAAATAAATAAAAATACCTGGAAGAACTCAGCAGGTCTGACAGCATCTGCAGAGAGGAACACAGTTAACGTTTCGAGTCCGTATGACTCTTCAGCAGAACTAAGGAAAGATAGAAGAGAGGTGAAATATAAGCTGGTATAAGGGGGGGCGGGGTAGAGCTGGATAGAGGGCCAGTGATAGGTGGAGATAGCCAAAAGATGTCACAGACAAAAGGACAAAGAGGTGATGATGGTGGTGATATTATCTAAGAAATGTGCTAATAGGTGACATTAATGGTAGAAAACAGGACGAGCAAGGCACAGATAGCCCTAGTGGGGGTGGGATGGGGGGAATGGATCGAAATAGGCTAAAAGGTAGAGATAAAACAATGGATGGGAATATATTTAAAAATAATGGAAATAGGTGGGAAAAGGAAAATCTATATAAATTATTGGAAAAAAGGGGGATCGGAAAGGGGGTGGGGATGGAGGAGAGAGTTCATGATCTAAAATTGTTGAACTCAATATTCAGTCCGGAAGGCTGTAAAGTGCCTAGTCGGAAGATGAGGTGCTGTTCCTCCAGTTTGCGTTGAGCTTCACTGGAACAATGCAGTAGGCCAAGGACAGACATGTGGGCAAGAGAGCAGGGTGGTGTGTTGAAATGGCATCAATTAGGATCAGAAAACGTAATAATGTTAAATAGGCAAAGTTAAGGGCACTCTACCTGAATACACGCAGCATTCGCAAAAAGGCAGATGTTTTTGAAGACACCAGTAGAGGTAAGGGGCTTTTGGATTTCCAGCATCTGCAGTTTTTTGCTTTAAACATTAGTGAGAGTTGTTTATCGACCACTACGCTGTAGTGGTAACTTTGGGCGTGGTATAAATCAGGAAGTTAGAGCTGCATGTATTTCTTAGCTGCTGTGTGGCCACCTCTCCCAATGTGCTATCCACGTAACCCTCAGCCTTGCGGGCTTCAGCTGCTACTTGAGTCCTGCAACCCAGAGCTGAAGTTTCTGTAGCTGGTGACACTTCCTGAAGATATAGCCATTGAGGGCACTTTGTGCCTCCACGACTTCCTACATCCTGCGGGATGCACATTCCACATGGCGGAGCCGACTGACACACCATAAACTTTATATAAAGTGTTTATTACAGTATGGTGTGGGGAGGCAGTGGCATAGTGGTATTATCACTGGGCTAGTATTCCAGAGACCCAGGGTAATGCTCTGGGGATGCGGGTTTGAATCCCACCATGGCAGATGGTGAAATTTGAATTCAATAAAAATCTGGAATTAAAAGCCCGCTGATGACCATTGTCAATTGTTGTGAAAACCCATCTGGTTCTCTAATGCCCTTTAGGGAAGGAAATCTACCATCCTTACCTGGTCTGGCCCACATGTGACTCCAGGCACACAGCAATGTGGTTGACTCTTAACTGCCCTCTGAACAAGGGCAATTAGGGATGGGCAATAAATGCTGACCTAGCCAGTGATGCCCACATCCCATGACTGAATAAAAATAAAAAATTCTGTCTCCATCTCATTAGGCATAGTCTTCCTTTCTGTCAATGCAGTTTAAAGACCCCTCTCTAAGTAGAAAGACTCCGATGAGTCACCAGCTGACTTATCTTTCTGCTACAGTAATTAACACCAATTGAACCAAGGGCTTGCAGCTAATTGACAGATAACTGCCAGAACCAGGCAGGCCCCTTAATTGAAATTTAGCTACTTCTCCTTCTTGACCAGTGTCTGACTCTTAATCTAAAATTAAACTTGAGAAAGACTTACCGGCTGAATTGTCACCTTGAATCAAATTCGCAAGTACTCACTCTGTCTCCTTCTCAATCAGACGTAGTCTTCCTTACTGACCTTGCCCCTTACGCAAGGGCAAGGACATGGCAGATGGAATACGATGTGAATAAGTGTGAAGTTATCCACTTTGGTAGAAAAAGCAGAAAGGCAAAATATTTCTTAAATGGTGAGAGATTGGGAAGTGTTGGTGTCCAAAGGGACCTGGGTGTCCTTGTTCATGAGTCACTAAAAGCTAGCATGCAGGTACAGCAAGCACTTAGGAAGGCAAATGGTATGTTGGCCCTCATCGCAAGGGTATTTAAGTAAAGGAGTAAAGATGTCTTGCTGCGATTGTATAGGACTTTGGTGAGACCACATCTGGAGTATTGTGGACAGCTTTGTTCTCCTTATCTAACGAAGGATATATTTGGCATTGAGGGAGTACAGTGGAGGTTCACCAGACTAATCCCTGGGATGGCGGGATTGTCTTATGAGGAGAGATTGAGGAAACTAGGCCTGTATTCTCTAGAATTTTGAAGAATGAGAGGTGATCTCATTGTAGCTCACAAGATTCTTACAGGACATTACAGGGTAGGTGTGGAGAGAATGGTTCACCTGGCTGGTGAGCCTAGAATCAAGGGACATAATCTCAGAATAAGAGACAGGCCATTTAAGACTGAAATGAGGAGGAATTTCTTCACTCAGAAGGTGGTAAGTCTTTGGAATTCTCTTCCCCAGAGGGCTGTGGAAGCTCAAACATTGAGCATGCCCAAGACAGAAATCGATAGATTTCTGGATACCAATGACAAGGGATATGGAGATAGTGGGGGGAAAATTATGTGGAGGTAGATGATCAGCCATGGTCTGTTTGAATGGTGAAGCAGGCTTAATGGGCAGAATGGCCTACTCCTACTCCTTTTTCCTATGTTTCTACTGTTACAATGCCAGCTGATGTTACTGCTGAACAAGTCATATTCGAGAGGTGAAACCGGCTTGATGGATCATAACCATTTTTTGCAACTGTGGAGGAAAGTTACTGAACACATTCACAGGAGTCTGCTGATGAACTTTTAACATAAAGAAAAAACATTTATTATACAAGAAAAGTGAACTATATTACCCCAAGCAAAAACGTTGGAAATATCTCAATTCAAACACAAGAAAATGGTTCAAATATTCACTATTCCCTCACACCAGCTATCTCTTTACAGACACATACAAATTCGGAAAGATAAAACAATTTATCATATCTAACTTATACTCTGATATTCAGGGAATGTATACAGTACATGTGAACCAACTGGTGAACTGTGGTCCTACACACCACACTCCAAGTAAATGACAGATTTGACCAAAGCTGAGGCTATGGATTTCTCAATATATATATCCCTGTCTGGGACTTTTCTCTGGGATCTCTTTGTACCTCACTCCCTGGTTTGGGACTTTCTCCTTGTCCCCGTTCCTGCGTCCTGCTCCCTGGGTGTCCTTCTCTCGAATGGCGCACTGGTCCAGGTCACCTGACCTGCAGTTTTGTGCCATTTCACTTTTCTTTCTCTTCTCCGTAGGTGCACAGAACAGGATCCCGGCCTGAAGATGTGAAAGACACCAACAGCTTATGGTGCAGCCCTTTCCCAGCTGGTGCATAGGCAGGAGTCGCGAGGGTCACTGGGAACTGTAGTTCCTGGCCCCCGAACTCCCAGTTTCTGACTGCCAATTTAGGTAAGTATCAGAGTTTATGACACTATGTGCCTATGTTCCTAAGTCAGTAGTGTGATCGAATACTCTCCACTCCCTGGATGAATGCAGCCCCAAAAACACTGAAGAATATTGACATCATCTAGGCTAAAGTAGCTTGCTTGATTGGCACCCATCCACCATCTTAAACACTCCCTTCCTCCACCACTGATGCACAGTAGTAGCAGTATGTACTATCTACAAGATACACTGCAGCAACTCACCAAGGCTCCTTCATCAGCACCTCCCAAACTCGCAACCTCTACCACCTCAAAGAACAAGGGCAGCAGATAGATGGGAACATCACCACCTGCAATTTCCCTTCCAAGTCACTCACCATCCTGACTTGGATATATATCGGCCGTTCCTTCACTGTCGCTGGGTCAAAATCCTGGTATTCCCTTCCTAACAGCACTGTGGGTGTACCTACACCACATGGACTGCAGTGGTTCAAGAAGGCAGCTCACCACCACCTTCTCAAGGGCAATTAGCGATGGGCAATAAATGTTGTCTGAATTAGCAATGTCCACATCTCATGAATGAATAAATAAAAAAAAATGGTCTTGCTGAATTGCTGCAGTGCATTCTGTGGATAGCACACTGCATCCAGCGATGGATGGACTGGATATTTAAACAGAAAAGCTCCTGTTTTCCTATTGTCTCAGCAAGTTATTAAACTAATGGACATTTGGATATTCTTCTGTCTTAAGTCTAGGTTCATTTTAACAGTAAGTCTAATCCTTGCATAATTCAAGCAATTTGTGGAAAACGACTTGTCACCTTAAACACAAGCTTGAACATAAAATATTGTATGGGTCTGTTTGAAGAAGAGGAAGGGGCCTTTCCCTGGTGTCCTGGTCAATTTTTATCCCTCGAGTAACATCATTCAAACAGATTATCTGATCAGTATCACATTGCAGTTTGTGGGAGCTTGCTGTGCGCATAATTCACTGCTGCATTTCCTGCAACAGTGCCTATGTTTCAAAAGTACTTAATTGGTTGTGGGGCATTTTGGGATGTCCTGAGACAGTGAAAGGCGCTATAGAAATGCATTTTTTTTTCTGTATTTACAATGGAACAAGTTTAGGCCCCAATTCATCCTCCCCCTACTTCACATGCCTTGGAAAGTGTGGCCTTCCTGGGTCAGCAGGACATCCCATGGCAGAGCTGCTATAAGAAAGTTTAAGTGTTAGCTGTGGTTCAGCGTGTGTACATTCTCGCCTCTGAGTCATTTGGTTGTGGGTACAGGCCTTACTCCAGGAGTGGGAGACAAAAAAATAAGGCTGACGCTCTGGAGTGCTGCACTGTTGGAGGTCCTTTGGATGAGATGTTAAACCAAGGTCTGTCTGCTCTCAACAAACTGGAGGAACAGCACCTCATCTTCCGACTAGGCACTTTACAGCCTTCCGGACTGAATATTGAGTTCAACAATTTTAGATCATAAACTCCCTCCTCCATCCCCACCCCCTTTCCATTTCTTCCCCCTCCTCCTTGTTTTTTCCAATAATTTATATAGATTTTTCTTTTCCCATCTATTTCCATTATTTTTAATGTATTCCACTGATCATTTATCTATACCTTTTATGCCCTTTTAGTCTTATTTCATCCCACCCCCACCAGAACTATCTGTACCTTGCTTGTCCTGCTCTCCACTCTTAATTAGCACATTCTTTTAGATAATATCACCACCTTCAACACCTCTTTGTTCTTTTGTCTGTGACAACTTTTGGTTATCTCCTCCTATCACTGCTTGTCCCAACAACGCCCACCCCCCGCCACCCCCCCACCCTTCTTTCTCCCCGCCTTAAGCCAGATTATATTTCACCCCTTTCCTATTTTTAGTTAGTTCTGTTGAAGGGTCATGAGGACTCGAAACGTCAACTGTGCTCTCCTCCGCCGATGCTGCCAGACCTGCTGAGTTTTTCCAGGTATTTTTTATTTTTTGTTCTGTCTGCTCTGTCTCAGATTGAACATAAAGGAATCGGTGATGTTATTTTGAGGAAGAGCAGGGCAGTCCTCAGTGTCCTGGCTGATATTTATCCCTCAAACAACAACATTAAAGCACAGCATCTGGTCATTATCATATTATTGCCAATGGCAGTGCTTCCCAAACTTTATTCTGCTGTGACCCCCCCCATTTTAACGCTTCACACTTGGGTGCAACCCCAGAGTGAAAATTTGGGGGGGCAGGGGGAGAGTTGTTGAGTGGGATGTTGAGTGGGTTCAAACAGTGGGGATACAGGCACAAAAAACAACTAAGACACCTTCCATTTTGCAGGCTCTGTTGGTCTCAGATATTGGGCCTCGGAGCTCATTGGCCCAATAAAGGGACCTCGTGGTCGATCCCAGGACGACCAAATCTGAGTCTCTCCTCCACAGCTGCCATTGCTGCCTTGGAGCTGGTGACCCCAACTGCTCATCCCACCACCCTTACTGGGGGTCCCGACCCACAGTTTAGGTGCCCCTCGTCTATTGGATCTTGCTGTGTGTAAATTTGCTGCCATGTTTCCTGAATTACAACGGTGACCGCCCTTCAAAGGTAGTTCATTGTAGCGTTGTGGGGCACCCTGGAGCTGTAGAATTTCTTTCCATTTCCTCTTTTAAAAGGAAGAAGCAGCAATAGATTGAGCAGCCAGCAAAAAAAATAAAATAAATGGCGTTCTTCACAAGATCGGCATTGTATTTTAAAAAATGATAAATAGCAAGTTTGTCAGCCCCTGCTTGTAAAATTAAAAGGCAAAATGCAAGGTTGAATTGACACCAACTAATAGAGAAGGGGTTATTGCATATTTTAATGTTGTAATTTATCAACGGTTACAGCATTGCCAGCATAAACTTCATGTTGCCATCACCCAGATATCAGGGGCTTCCTTGGCGACTGTCAAAGTGAATGATTATATGACTAGGTGGCATTATGTGTGTCTGCGTGGGACACTAACTGCATGATTTAGTGGGAGTGAGATGCTGACTATGAACTGGGTCAAGCAATGCATGAATGGCTGACTGGGTAGCAGATATAGTACATGATTGAGGAGAAAGGACAAAGTAAAAGCCGGATGGAAAAAACATGATACATGATTAAATGACAAACTGGATGAACTGCATGTATAAGGGCACGTAGGAACTCGGGAGTGGAAGTAGGCCATTCAGCCCATCCAGCCTGTTCGACCATTCAGTTATATCATGGCTGAACTGTACCTTAGCTCCATTTACCCACCTTTGATCCACACCCTTACCTGATACAAAATTATTAGTCTCAGTGTCAAATATGTTGATTGTGCATCCATAGCCTGTTAAGGCAGAGAGCCCAGATTTTGTTCCCCTTTGTGTAAAAAAAAATGTAAGTTGATTTTGTTCATGGGTGGCCTGGTTCTAATTTTAAGATTGTTCTCAATTCCCCTACCGTAAGTTTTCTGTGTTCACCCATTTTCCAATATATACATATCTTTTAAAAATTAGATCACTCGTTGTGATAAAGAGCCGAATGTTTGTGTTTGACTCCTGGAGGAGGATCTGAAACCTTGCACAGCCATGTGACTCAGAGGCAAAAGTGTTACTCCCTGAAACATAGCTGGCACTCAACTGTTTCTGTAACAGCTTCACCCGGGACCTTCTGCTGCAACTTGTGTTATTGCAAGTACAGAAAAAAAAAAGAATTTGCATTCCTATAGCACCTTTCACAGTCTCAGGACATCCCAAAGTGTTTTGCAAGCAATGAAATACTTGTCAAGTGTAGGCACTGTTGTAGGAAACGCAGCAGTGAATTTTGCACACAGCAAGCTCCCACAAACAGCAGTGTGATACTGACCAGATAATCTGTTTTAATGGGCAGGATCTTATGGCCCCTTCCGCCTAGTGGGACATTACGGTCCTACCGAGCTGAATGGAGTTTTAAATGGCTCACCACATCCGTCGAGGGGAGACGCACTGCGGGTGGGGCAGTGAAATCCTGGCCAACGATGTCGAATGAGGGATAGGTACCAACCAGGGCATCAGGGAGAACTCCCCTGCACTTCTTCCAATGGTACCATGGGATGGTTTACATTCTGTGCTAGTTTGTGGTGAGCTGGCAGCTGGAGGGGTGTGATTAAGTCGATGACTGAACTCAATGTCGCGATGAGTGCCAAATACCACATTATAGCAGGCTAGTGCATGTGAGCAAGAGACTAATTGGAAACTGCATCATTAGATCAGTGTTTAGCAAAGACTGAGTGTGAAATTCAGATCCATGGCACCGCTGGAGGTTGTGTTATGGAAACTGAAATCCCTCCTGGAGGTGTGTGCTGCACCACAGGCACTCACAGTGCCCCCTGCATGACGTACCATGTTAAGGTGGGCGCTCACGTCTCCTGCATACACCAGAAAATGCTAAAACAGTCCAACCGGAACGTCATCCAGCCTTACTCGTTGAATTGACACTCAATTTTCAAATTTGGACCACACTGGCTCATTGGGCGAATTTGCCACTCCACAAAGATCAATTGTTCAGCTGTGACCAGGGGTCTGTAGAGCAAAGGGTGAACATCAGGAGCACGTGACACTGATGTAACAACTGATGTAACTATGATGCAATGTCACATGACTGGAGACTGAGACCTGGTGGGAAGCAGAAGTACAATCTTGTGTAGAGTACTGAGATGTACATGCAGCTGTATATGAACAAGAATGTTTTTTTATACGAATAACACTCTATGGTAGCATTCTTAGGGTAACAGGAAAAAGCTAAAGAAACTCCATCTAGTCTCCGAATCCAAGACGAAACATGGTGGCAGCCGATCCTTTCTGTTGACTATTCACGTACACCAACCAAAACATGGTGGCAGCAAACTGAGCATAAATACCCAGAGAAACTCCAATGGAAGACTACAGACCTTAGACACTTCTGAATCATTGGAAAAGGACAGGAAAAAAAAATGAAGGCTCACCTGAGAACAGAGCATCATGGATGCTGCAGATGCAAGCAGACACACAGACCCGGAGTCCAGGCAGCAGTGAGTACAAAACACAGTCAAACAGCCAAAGTACTGAAACAGCAGCACATCTGGAGCTTAGGGTAAGTATGGAGTCTACATTATCACTCCCAGAAACAGTTCTAAAACGTGGATGACTCTCAACAGGTTCAGCACTGAGACAATTAGAGGATGAGATTCTCCAGACACAGAACAGCTTCAGGTTTGCATAAGAAGGAACAAAGAATCAGGTCAGTACTTTATGCAATAGGGGCCATAGCTGACGATGTTATTGCAAGACAGTGCATCAATGAGGCTTCAAGCTCATATAAGGAAGTTCTCCAGGCATTTGACTTGTACTTCAGTGTTCAAAAAAATTTGACCATTGAGCGAGCAAAATTTAATAAGAGGAGGCAAAAACTGGGCAAATCTATCGACCCATTTATAAATGACCTGTACAAATTTGTAGAGAATTGTGACAATGGGGTCCTCAGGGATGGATTAATATGCAATTTTATAATGGTTGGGATCTTGGATGAAAACCTATCAGACCTTTTGCAAAACTCACAAAGTCCATACAAATAACGTGGCAGACCAATCTTAGGAAGCAAAGCAGAATGGTTTTTCGTGGGGAGAGTGATGCCACTTGGGAAAAAAAAAAGTGAAGCCATTCAATGGGCGGGATTTTCCGCACCCGCCCACCCGCCGGGATCTTCCGGTCCCACCGCAGGTCAATGGAATTCTGGCTGGGGCACCGCCTCGCCCACAGCGGGTCCTGCCTGTGATGGGGCCAGAAAATCCCGGCCAATATGTTGGACAAAAAAGGAGAAAGCACGGTAATGCAAAATCTTCCAAAATCAGGAAAAAAAACACGCCAACCACCATCTTGAAATGACCTCAGTGAGGCGGGAAAACCCTCCACATGTGGGAAGAATGGCCAGCAGGGGGCACTGAGTGCCATGACTGTGGAAAGCTGGGGCATTTTAAAACAGGTCTGCAGATCCAAAGTTCCTCTCGCTCATAGGAAGAAACAGATAACAATGAAACCAAATAAAATTCAAGAAGTTGAAGAGTCACAGAAAGAAAAAAAATAACAAATAACCTTCTGAGGTGAAGTTAACAAAACAGTAATTACTGGAGCATTAAATTAGATGTTGATGGTCACCCCACAGGATTCAAGTGAGATACTAGGGCAGGTATTTCAGTGTTATCTGATGAAGTGAAATGGCTTAAAAATATCATATTATAGCCATCCTCCATCCCATTCATCCAGGAGGGATGGCACTAAAAGTAATAGGCTAACAATTGGCATTATTAAGATACAAAAATAAAGAAATTGTAGAACCCCTGTACATATATACTACAGAACCAGCAATCATCATTATTAAGCAGAAAAGCATGCGTGCAGCTGAGGCTCATTTAGAAGTTTGATGAAATTTCTGATGAACAGTCCAGTAATGTATTCAGAAATGAATTTCCATCCCTATTTTCAGGCTTAGGGAAGCTGAAAAGGAATATCACATAAACCTAAGGGTGGATGCTAAGCCCATATGTCTCTTCACAGTGAGAAAGGTCCCACAGCCACTCTTAGACAAAGTCAAGAGCAAGATTGAACACATGGTACAACTTGAGGTCACCTCTCCAGTAGCCATACCAACAAAGTGGTGTTCTAGAATGGTCACAGTACCAAAGTCTAATAGTTCGAATAAAATCTAGGGCCATAGAACCATAGAAAAGTTACAGTGCAGAAAGAGGCCATTCAGCCCATCATGTCTGCACTGGCCAAAAAGGGAAAAAAGAAACTAGCCGCTCATTTTAATCCCACTTTCCAGCACCTGGTCTGTAGCCTTACAGGTTACAGCACTTCAGATGCAGATCCAGTTACCCTTTAAATGAGTTGAGCATTTCAGCCTCAATCATCAACTTAGGCCGTGAATTCCAGACACCCACCACCCTCTGGATGAAAAAGCCTTCCCTTGTGCCCCTTCTAATCCTTCTACCAATCACCTTAAATCTATGCCCCCTGGTAATTGACCCCTCAGCTAGGGGAAGCAAGTCTTTCCTGTCTACCTTATCTAGCCCCCTCATAATTTTGTACTCCTCAGTTAGGTCACCCCTTAGCCTCCTCTATCCTAAGGAAAACAACCCTAGCCTATCTAATCTCTCATCATAGCTGCAACTTTCAAGTCCTGGCAACATTCTCGTAAATCTCCTCTGCACTGTCTCCAGAGCAATTATGTCCATCCTGTGTGGACTTGACTCAATTAAACACGTCAGTAGAGTGTGAAATCCACCCGATGGTATCAGTGGATAAAAATCTTGCCAAATTAGCAAAAAAAACAACCTCTTCGCAAAATTGGTTGCTAACAGTGGCTTTTGGCAATTGTCTCTGGACTAAGAATCCAGATTGTTAACTACTTTTGTCATCTCATTTGGTTATTATTGGTTTAACAGGTTACCATTTGGAATTGCCTCTGCACCTGAGATATTCTGAAGAATGCTGTCTCAGACCTTGGAAAGCATGGAAGGAGTAATATGCCATGTGGAAGACATTCTCTTACACGGTTCATCAAAGGAAGAACATAACCACCCTGTGGGAACAGTATTAAAAGTCCTGCAAGAAGCAGGTTTGACATTAAACAACAAATTTGAATTTGCAAAGGCTATGATAAAAATTATTTGGCCACATTGTGCAAACTTCAGGAATTTCCCACAGCCTAAAAACATCACGGAATTACAAAAATTCCTTGGGATGGTCAACAAGGTAGGCGAGTTCCTACCAAACTTGACAGAAATCAGTGAGCCATTACGACAGCTGTTGAGACAAGGTGGACCAGCAAAATGCTTTTGACAGGATCAGAAATCTCTTAATGTCACCAGAAATTCTACTGCACTATGATCCAGAGTTTCCAAAAATTTTGCAGCAGACACATCATCGACAGCCTTGGGTGCCATGTGGTTTCAAGTTTTTTAAAAGTGGACAAAGAAGATCAGTTTATTAAGCCTCAAGATCTCTCAAAGATAAAGAGAAGAGGTAAGCAACCGTTGAGAAAGAAGCATTAGCAGCCACATGAGCCTGCAAGAAGTTCTCTGATTATGTCATGGGATTAAGGTTTAAAATTGAAACCTACTACAAACCCTTGATTACCCTCCTTAACCTGAAGGAAATCACAAAGATTCCACCTAGAATGCAATGTTTAATACTGAGAATCGTGAGATATGATTCATTTACTGAGTACGTTCAAAGGAAGTACCAGACAAACTGGATGCATTATCACTAATACTGGTGGCAGTTGTTAAACAGAAAGACTTATATTTTATTGAAGAAGTGGAAGCATATTCTTTGGTCATCACAAAACACTCACCAGCCACTGAGAAGAGATTACAAGAAATTAAACAAGCACAACAGCAGGATGATGAGCACATCAAAATAAAAGATAGAGTGTACTCCAAATAGCCCAACACTTCACCAATATTTTAAACAAAGGGAACATCTTACAATCATCAATGATTTCTTAGGTCTTAACAACAGACTAATTATCCCTAAAATAGTTCAATTTGACATTCATCAAGGTCTCCTGGGAATAGCAAAATGCAGAGCAAGAGCCCAACAGTCAGTTTGGTGGCCAGATATCAGCCACTCCATTGAAGAGTTAATTACAAATCGCCTTATGTGTGCAGCACATAACCAGCAGCAGAGCAAACCCTTGTACCATCTACCTTTCCTATGAGGCAGTAGGTGGGCTTGGGAATGGATTTATTTGAGTTCAAAGGAAAAGTTTTCATCATTGCTATTGATTACTACTCCTGATAACTTGAAGTGAGTAGATTGCAGAGCCTGCAGCAGAGGCAGTAATCACATCACTAAGAAGCATCATCGCAACACATGGCATCCTGGATATTGTGGTGTCAGACTTCAATGGAGCTCAATTTGTTAACGATCTGTTCCCCAATGTTGTGCAGGGATATTGCTTCATGCATGTTGACTAGATTATCTAGATATCCTCACTGAAATGGAAAAGCTGAAAGGGGAATTCAAACAATCAAAGAAATGATGATAAAGAATGAATATGTTAACTTAGCCCTTCTTAATGATAGAACTTCACCACTAAAAAACAAATTCTCGCCGTCAGAACTATTGATGGCTGCGAACACAACTTCCTGCTCTACAACAAACACTACAACCTAACCTTACCTCAGGTGATGGTGAGAGAGTTAGGAAGCACGAGGAACAACAAAGAGATGGTCAAATTTGTGATTTCAACTTCAGATGCAGAGCCATGAGACTTAAAAGTGCTACAGCCCGGGAAAAGAGTGTGGATACGAGATCAACAGAAAGAAGGCATTATAACAGGGAGAGCTCCACAATCGAAATCTTACAGAACTGAGATGGACCAGAGAAATATCGGATGAAACCAAAGAGCCTTGATGTCATTGGGAAGGAAACCATTGGAACATTGGATGGACTATTTAGATCCAGATGGAGACAAATAAACAGAAACAAGTAAAAACTCTACGACACCCTCCAGGTGGAAAATACTCCCATCGCATGGTGAGGGAGCGCAGTTCACCCTCAACCTCGAAATGAAATCAGAGCCAGATCAGGGAGATTGGTCAAAGTGCCACAGAGACTAACCCTGTGAAGTCTAATATTTTGGGGGGAGATGTAGGTGTATGAATAAGAATTGGGGGGGTTTGTTGAGTAAAGGAACCCCTGATACTAATGTAACTACTGATGTAACTATAATGAAATGTCACATGACTAGAGACTGAGATTTGGTTAGAAGCAGAAGTACAACCTTATGTAGAATACTGAGACATATATAGATCTGTAAAGAAACAAGAATGGATTTACAGATAACGATCTAACGTAGCATTCTAGAGGTAGCAGGAAAACCCTAAAGAAACCCCGTCTAGACCTAAAACCCAATGTGAAACATGGCTCAGCAGTGGTGTTATTTAAAGGGCCAGGAAACCAACTTGTAGGCAAGGGGACTTTGAATAGCTTCTGCTATTGCAAAGTCTCTGGAAGTATCTGGAATGTTTTTGGAGGTGCTGTGGTGGGTTCTTGGATATTGTTGCATCCTCACAGGAGGCAGAGGATTTAGTGATCTGTCCCCACAAAGTCCCCAACAGCTATGGAGCAGAGGCTGCCGAGAGGGCTAGTTATGCACAAGGTCCCCTGCCAAGTTGAAGCTGGGTTTTTCCATTTCCCTTGACAGTGACACTGACTGGCAGGACAGCCAAAATGCACCAGCATCGTGATGTGTATTCCCATTAGCATACTCCTGTATAAAGCCCCATTAAGTTCCTTAACTGAATCACCTGCCCCCACTCCTTTCTGAAGGTGGTCCTTGAGGGACACCCATGGAGCTATGGTGTCTCTCCTCCTGTCCAAATCCACCATTAATCTTCTTCTTCACAGGTAGTCCCTCAGGATCGAGGATGACTTGTTTCCACTCTAGTTCGAGAGGCTCTGAGCTCTGAGATGGCTGATAAGTCTAATGCTTGATCTGCAGATTCTGCTGCATGCAATGCAGGTGGTGCTTGGAGGGTTGGGTTGGACGAATTATTTGCAGGTTTGTGCACTCTCTCCAATACCCCGACTTCACCTCTGCATACTCCCAATGAAGTATCTCCATGTGCTCAGTGCCTTCTCAAATGAACCTTCTCTATTTTGATCAGGCACAAGTCAGGGTCTCCCATGAATTGGTGGGGATGTTTGACCTCATCGGGGTGCTTTGAGGACATCCCTGAAGCGTTTCCACTGCCCTCTTGGGATTTTTCTACTGCAGCCACGCTCCAAGTAGAGCATCTGCTTCAGGAGACTTGCTGCTGTTTTTTTGCTCTTTTACGATATTTGAAGTATCTTGGATCAGGCTGCTGCCCCTCCCCACTATGTTGTTATGGAGAGGCTTCAGTCTCCTGCTGAGCCTATGCCTGGCTACCAGTTCAAATGTTTTTTCAGTTTCAGATGGCCGATCAGGGAAGGTAGAGCGTGGGCTGTGTAGCAGCAAGGGTGAGGGACCAGAATCTACCACTAATGCCTCCAGCACTTCAACTGGAGTCCCCTTTCTGCCCTGGTTTTGTGTTTTCCTTGTTTGCAATTGCGTCAGTAGTATTCAGCAGCAGCCTCCTGTAATTCCTTTTAAGTAGGACGGGCTGCCTTTAAGAGCTGGAGGCTGGACGCGCCGATTGTGCAGCTCCCTGCTGAGTGCACAGACAGGGCATATGGGAAATACTCGGCCCAACACTACAATCAGGTAAATGAATTGGCAGCACCTAACCTGTGTTTTACCCACCTTGTCCTCAACCAGCACAGGCAGGGAGCAATTCACAGCCTCCCGACACAAAAAAATGGAATAGGTTAATTTTTAGCCCTGTAACTGTGGGTATGTGTAAGTGTGCAAATGGCAGAGGGAGAGATGGACGGACTGACCTGGTAGTTTAATCTGCTTACAATGACTATGTGAAAGGGCAAATATATAAATTTGTGACTGTGTGGGTGATAATGTGGCTGTATAGAGACTTGGGTGAAAGACTGTTCAAAAGTCAGGCAGAATAAATAGAGTTCTTTACAGCAGTACACTCTGCATACCCAAACGTTGGTAAGCTTTTAAAAGTTCTAATAAACCCCGATGTGGTTTTTACAAATACTGATCTTTGTTCTTGGTGAGATTAATATTTGAAAATGTGCTTTGAGCTCTTTCGCATGCTAAGACTTACTGGCATTTAATCTGGTGAAATGAGCGAGCGCATGGGGAAGGCGATGAAATCTGCTGCTGCATCACCGCCTCTGCCCACCTACAACATTCTGATTCATTGAATGAGATGTTGGGGGAAAAAGCATTCTTTGAGTGGGAATGAATTAGATTCTAAACCCCTAGACTTCACAGTGGTCAAACAATTACGAAGAAAGAAACAGCTTAAAGTTTTACCGAGGCTATGTGAAAGGTGGCAAAATAAAGCATATAGAAATATTGGGGAAACGTAGGATCGAGACTGTAGTCGAGCCAAAGAAGCTTTAAGGGCAGGATTTTCCTGTCAGCAAGCGGGTGGGGGCAGGGCCCGCTCGCCGATGCGTAAAATGACGCGCGGTGACGTGGGGAAGGAACTTTAAGGTAGGTGGGGTCTCAGCAAAATCAGCTGTGTGCCCGCCGACCTGTCAATGGCCAATTGAGGCCACTGAGAGAGTCATTGAAGTAATTAGTGGACCTGCCCGTCCAAGCTTAAGGCTGGCGGGCAGGCTGGGAGCCCTGGCAGGCATTAGAAAAAGCATCAAACCACATCCACGGGCGGGATGAGGTTTCATGTAGGTTTTTAAAAATTTAATTAAAGTTTTTTAAAAAGTTATGGACATGTCCCAACTCGTGTGACAGTGTCACATGAGGGGGCATGGCAGGGATTTTTTTTTCTATTTTTAATAATTTGTATAGTAGAGACGATCTCCCTGAGGCAGCACTTAGCCTCAGGGAGATGAGTGCGCTCTTTCATGCGCATGTGTGAAAGAGCGCACCCTCGGATTTAGGGATTCCCCCACCCCCCCGCCCGCACAGGGAGCGCATAGCGCTTCTTTGCAGACGTCACGCTGGACGGGCCTTAATTGGCCCGCTCATGTAAAATGGCGGCACGCCCTGATCAGGGGCACTAATTGGAGGTGCACCTCCGCTCACCCGCACTTCAACTTCCCCCCCGCCTCCCCTGACAGGGGAAAATCCTGCCCTATGGGTAAAAGTTTTTGCTTGGCGGGTGGGTGTGCGTCTGACCCATTGGAGCATAAAATGACGTTGGGTGAACATCCTGACATTAACACGCAGCCGTGTGATAATTTGTTCGGCGGGTGTACGCCGGAGTCGGCAGTGCACTCGCTGACAATTATAAGGTCTGTTAAGACCATTAAAGGAGCAATTAAATGGAATTTTTTTGCTGCCCGCCCAACCTTACGGCTGGCGGGCAGGTGAAAAGGCCAAGCGGCCTTTGTACTTTTTAGGAAACCTCATCCACGGGCGGGATGAGGTTTCCTAAAGCAAATAAAAATAAAATAAAAAGTTTAAAATGTCATTAATTAATTACATATCCCTGCTCATGTGACTCTGTCACATGAGGGGACATGTTTTATAGCATTTTTTATTTTTTTATTATTTTTTTTTAAAAAAACGCTTCATCTCCCTGCCTCAGGGAGATTATATGGAGCGCCGTACTCACAGGCATGTGCATAGTTCGTGCTCGGCCTCCTCCCCCTTCTCTGCCCGCACTCAGTGCCGCTGCTTGCGTTTCACACTGGGCGAGCCTTAATTGGCCCACCAGCGTGAAATCACCTTCCGGCCCCAATCGCGGGCAGCGGTCAGCTTCCCGACCGTTCCCACCAAGCCTACCCATGACAAGGGCAAGATCCTGCCCTAAACGTTGAAGATATGATGTGTGTCTGTAAACAGCCATTAAGTCAGGTCTATAACGTGTCAGCTGTGGCTCAGTTGGTAGCACGCTTGCCTTTCAGTCAGAAGGCTCTGGATTCAAGTCCCATTCACAACGTTAAGCATAAAAATCTATGTTAACACTGTAGCTCTGCCTCTTTAGTAGGTCCTGCCTCTCAGACATAATAAGGCCCTGTTCACCTCTCAATTAGAGGTGAACGATCCTGTGGCACAATTTTGAAGGAGAACAAGGGAATTCTCCTTGGTGTCCTGATCAATATTCATCCCAACTTACCAAAAATTATCTGATTATTATCACAATGCTGTTTGTATAAGCTTGCTGTGCACAACTTGCCTGCTGCGTATCTGACAGTGACCGTGCTTCAGAAACAATAGTATTGCCTTGGCTGCAGCCACTTTGGGATGTCCTGAGGCGCTATAGAAGTACATATTAGCACAATTCAACTCCATCATCTCAATTTTACAATGATATCTTCATTTTATTGGACCCTGCAGCTTAATTGTGCAGTCCTGACCATCTGTATAGCAGAATTACTGAAATCATCTCATTCTGACATTGGAAGGCATACTAATTACTAGGACCCAGCAGCTAGAAATATCTTTGCCTGGTGATTATGGAAGTGTGTCTTTATGGCCACATGTTACGAGCCAAAGACCATGGGCCATATGTTTTGACGGCGAAAGAAATGCAACCTGCCACCTAGATACTCAATAAGTGATTTATTTCCGCCTGTTTTGGCGAGTCGTTTATTAAAAGTGCTCAGAGATGCATGTGGATAGAATCAATAACTCCAAGAAATTATGGGAAATTAAAAAAATGTCAAAAGCTTCAATTTTTTTACCCCCATTTGCTGCTATGGCTTGAATGAGAATAGATCAAGGATTCAATCCTCCTATCTGTGACATGGGAGAAGATGGTCACTGCTGAACGTTACAATAAGGTTATAGAGGCACTGGAGAAGGTACCAAGAAGGAATCACAAAGGATGATACCAGGTATGAGAGGATATGCTTCTCAGGAAAAACTGGACGGTCTGAGGCTCCTTCCTTTAGAAAAAAAGAGAAGGTAACCTGTAGAGGTCTTTAAAATTACGAAGAGGCTCGACACAGTAGGTATAGAGACTTGCACTTGTGAGGGAGTCCAAAACTAGGGGTCATAAATATAAGACAGTCACTAATAAATCTAATAAGGAATTCAAGAGCTACAGTTTTACCCACAGAGTGGTAAGAATGTGGAGCTTGTTACAACAGGGAGTAGTTGAGATGAATAGTATTTAAGGTAAAGCTAGAAAACACACAAGTGAGAAGGAAATGGAAGGATGTGCTGATAAGGTTAAATGAAGGAGGGTGGGAGGGCGCTTGTGAGGCACGTTGAATCTTGCATGGACCATTCGGGCTGAATGGTCACAGTTCTTTGCAGTAGGTTCTATGCAATTCTATGAATGATAAGATCCATGGTGGACTGGAAAGGATGAAATCCGAAAGTATCAGTCAGTTAGTCAGACCACCAGCAGGAAGCCCACTTCCACCCTCTCAGGGCAACTAAGGGATGGATGATAAATGCCAGCCTTGACAATGATGTCCTCATCCGCATATACGATCATAACAAAAACAATGCACAGGAAAAGATAAATTGACCCACTGAGCCCACATCTACACGCACCTTAAAACATCATAAATCATAGCAACTGGGGGAGGGGCAAACAATCAGGACAACCATCCACTGGCAGTGCAGAGGGGAAAAATCGGACCATAGAATCATACAACACAGAAAGAAGCCAATCCGCATACTGTTGTCCCTGGCAGCTCCTTGAAAGATCTATCCACTTAATCCCACTTCCTCTGCTCGTCCCACATAGGCCTATGAATTTTCAACAATGGATCTATTTCCCTTTTGAAGATTGTTATTGAATTTGCTTCCACAGCCCATTCAAACAGTGCATTCTGGTAACAGAATCTGTGTTTTTTTGCCAACTATCTTACATCTGTGTCCTCCGATCACTGACCTCTCTGTCAGTGGAAACAGTTTCTCTCTATTTCCTCTGTCAAAAACATAATTGTTTTGAACACCTCTATTAAATCTTCACTTAAACCTTCTTTGCTTGAAGGACAGTTTCCAAGTCAAAGCTGGTGAGTAGATATAAGAATGGATGGATAGTGGAAAAGAGATAATTCGGTGACTTTTCACCCAGCCTATATTTATGTGTAAGCTCTTTATTACAGGGGTATTATTAAAGGAGTTTGTAGTGTTTGTAGTAGCTCCTCAAGTCTCTTGTCCAAACGGGGCCTGAGATCTATAATCACAGGGCTCATACCGCAGAGCTCCTTTTTCATCCAACTTTCCACTAGTTCATGTATCTTTCATAAAGTGGCCACCATCCAAAGTTCAACACTTGATCCTGCCTTTGATTTCCACCAGTTCACGGAATTCAATGCAGAGCTTTAATTATGCACACCTGTGCTACAGAGTTGCAAGATGAAGTCAATAAATGAGGACTTTCTTTCTTTTGATAAGACCTCATGAGATTGAATGTTTTATTTTCAAAAAAGTCTAAAGGAGCCAAAGATTAAGATTTACGGTCAATTCTCATTTCTAATTCTATTTGTTGACACTGTAAAGGCGTTACATTGTCTACAATGCGCAAACAGGCTATTCGCCCAGTTGGTCCACATCAATGTTTATGCTTCACATGAACCTCCTCCCTTCCTACTTCATCTCACCCCCATCAATATATTCTCATGAGTTTATTTAACTTCCCCTTAAATGCAGCTATGCTATTAACCTCAATCACTCTATTTTCTTTTATTCCTTTCTGAAATTTAAGTGTTGCTGGCAAGGCCAGCATTTGTTGTCCATACCTAATTGGCCTTGAGAAGATGGTGGTGAGCTGCTTTCTTGATCTGCTGCAGTTCATCTTGTGTAAACACACCAACATTGCTATTTGGTAGGAAGTTTAATGATTTTGACCCAGCAACAGTGAAGGAATAGTTCCAAGTCAGCATGATGAGTGGCTAGGAGGAGAACTTGCAGGTGGTGGTGTTCCCATGTGCCTGCTGCCCTTATCGCTCTTGGTAGTAGATGTCATGGGTTTGGAAGGCACCATTGAAGGAGCCTTGATGAGTTGCTGCAGTGCATCTTTTAAATGGTGCACACTGCTGTCACTGTGCGCCAGTGGTGGAGGGAGAGAATGTTTAAGGTGGTGGATGGCATGCCAATCAAGCAGGCTGCTTTTTACTTGATAGTGTTGAGCTTCCTGAGTGTTGTTGGAACTCCTGACACTCCTGACTTGTGCCTTGTAGATGATGGACAGGAATGTTCCACATTCTCAGCACTGTCTGGATAAAGACATTTCTATTGAATTCCCTGTTGGATTTATTAATGACTCTCTTACATTTGTGATTCCTAGTTTTGGTCTCTCCCACAAGTGGAAATATCTTCTTTACATCTTCCCTTTTCTCAAGAAAAAGGCTCCAGACTGTTCAGATTTTCACGATAGATATAACTTCTTCACTTTGGTATCATCTTTGTAAATCTTTTCTGCACCTTTTCTCGTGGTGAATTCAAATTGCTGGGCCATGTTCACACTTACTCAAACAACAGTAAGCTTTTATTAGGTTTTGTGGTGATTCAGTACATAATGCAACTCTATCCTTCTTATTTCCATAATGTAGACTGGTAGCTGCATGGAATGTTCTTCGAGGAAAGAAAGGACTCTATATACTTTCATGTTGTACCTTTCACAATCTCCTGTTACCCCATTGCACTGTACAGTTAATGAATTATCTTGAAATTTAGTCACTATTGTAATGACAAGGTAGCACAAACAGCCATGTAATAAAGACCTGATCTTCTAATTTCACTGATGTTGATTATGAAATAAATATTGGTCAGGACATCAGAAGGACTTGTTGCTCTTCTTGCCAATAGTGACCATGGGATCTTATCCAAAAACCTAGGAGAGCAGAGGGGACCTCAATTGAACATTTCATTTGAGTAAGGCACTTCAGACAGTCCAGCACTCTCTCGGTGCTAGAATGGGATATGTCAACTCTCATTTTTTTGTTAATGTCTTTGGAATGGTTCTTCAACCTACAACCTTCTGACTCAGAGACAAGAGTGCCACCCACTTAGACATGGCAAACATTAGTAAGCATAGGTATTTCATATTTAATTAAAAAATCCTAAGCATGGAAATTCCTTTTCCCACCAGAAATGTGGACTTCCCATTCTCCACTGTTCACGATTGGAAACCCAGAGCATTTTCCAGTGGGAAAGAAATAGGGAAAAGCATCATTGAGTATGCAGAGTTACCCAAGGATATAGGAAGAGGAGGAGGGCATTCAATTCCCACCATTCAATTGGGTCATGCCTAATCATCTGCCCATCTTGGCTCCATATCTTTTAATACCCTTTCCTACCAAAAATCCCCCAATCTCAGTTTTGACATTTTCAATTGACCCCAGGCTCAACAGCTTTTTGGGGGACCAATTCATTGATTTCTGCTACTACTTGTGTGAAAAAGTGTTTCCTAACCCTGAACGAGCTAGTTGTGATTTGAGGGATATGCTCCTTTGTTCTGGGCTCCACCAACAGCAGAGGAAATTGCTTCTCCCTGTCTACCCTATCAAACTCTCTAATCATCTTAGACGCCTCGGGCAGAATTTTGCCCGTGGTAGGGTGATCGGCGGGACCGGTGGTGGGGAGAGGGGGCAGTCGGGAAGCCGACCGGTGCCCACGATTGGCACCACAGTGCAATTTCACGGTGGTGGGCCAATTAAGGCCCTCCCAGCATGAAAAGCGAGTGGCAGTACTGAGCGCTGCCTGTGCTGGGGGTGGGGGGGCGGAAGGGGGGCTGGTGTGAGCCAGCTGAGCATGAACTTCGCGCATGAGCATGAGTGAGCGCTGCATAACCTCCCTGAGGCAAGGAGATGCCTCAAGGAGATGAAGAGATATTTTAAAAATAATTTAAAAATATGTAATGAACCATGTGCCCTCACATGAGAGAGCCACATGAGCAAGGACATGTTATCAATGAAAAATTAAAATTTTTGTTTTATTTTAATTTGCTTTTGGAAACCTCATCCCGCCCGTGGGTGATCTGATAATCCTCAACTCCACTTCCCTGCCTTCTCCTTGATTCCCTTACTGGTTATAAGACTGATGGCTGCTTGGGCATAAGGGCTACCCACTGGAACGCTGGCAGGTGACACCGATGCTCACTTTGGGGACTGAGATCCCACTTAGGGACAAGAGCGATGCGAGCAGACTTGAAGCCTTCGCCGCTATCTAATGATGCAGGCACTGCCTAGACCAAGGTATGGACGTGCCCAGGATCTCCTCCTCCTGTGTATGTCCTTTTTTTCTGCCACTACCACTGAAAGACACAAATGCTGCTAGATTTGGCCCAATACTCGCCTGTTCATAACTAATGACCCTCCAAACACGGAATCAGCGTGAGTTCCTGCCATCCTGGCCAGCGCAATAGGCACCACAGAAACTGCCCGTCACCACACTTAGTCCCATAAATGGAAAATTCCACCCAACAACTCTTGATAGTACTGTTCCCTCAGTATTGTACCGGAGTGTCAGCCTTGACTGACATGCTCAAGTCTTAGAGTGAGACTTGGACTTGAAACCTTATGACTTAGAAACAAGAGGCTACCAACTGAGCCCCGGTTAACAATGGGCCAGAAGTGCATGCACTTCTGGGTGACAGAGAGAAAGCTCATAGATGATCGAGAAAGCAGCCATGTTGAAGGTTCCTGTGCCAATAGTCTTCAAACTCTCTGATGACTCAGTAAGAGTTCCTTTGGTTGTGATTGGGCTACAGGATGTGGCCCCAAGGAACTCAAGGAAGGAAGCAGCAGAAATGACTCAGGTGATGGGTGTCACCTCTAATGGCCCAAGCACCACATTGTGCCAGTAAAGATGGCTCACCATGTTGGCCACTGTTAGTTGGTATGTAAAACAAATAAAGAAACAAACATTACAGTCTGCCATACAAATTACCTTAGTTACTAAGCTGTGTCAGTCATGTTGAGTTGATAGCAACCTTCCCTCTGTGTTAGAAGGTTGTGGGTTCAGTCCCACTTTAAAGGCTTTACAAATCTAGGCTGACACCATCAGAGGTGTTTTTTAGATGAGGTGCTAAACAAATGTTCCTGTCTGCCCTCTCAGGTAGATGTGAAAGATCCCACAGCTCTACTCTGAAGAATAGCTGGGGAGCTCGTGACAATGTCCTGGCCTGTTTTTATCCCTCAACACACAGCATTACCATTATCACATTGATGGCTTTTTTTTTCTGTGGGATCTTACTGTGCTTAATTTGGCTGCTGCATTTCCTACATTGCAACAGCGACCATATTCCAAAAGTACTTCATTGCCAGTGAAGCTCATTGGATCACCCCGAGTTCATGAAAGATGCTGTAGATATATTTTCTTTTTTCTCGTTAATTCAGGCTGGAGCCACTCATAGCCCACGGCTTGGCATTTAATCCAGTCTCCGGCATGTTATTAATATTTCACTTCGTTCACTCTTGGAAAGTGCCTGAACTTACTCTATCTCTCAATAAAGCATGTAAACTGGTTAATATTAATGATATGCTTTTCTATTTTAATAACAACTCAGTAACTTACCTAATGATGCACAATAATATTCAAAAATAATCCAAACATTGCTGAGTGTTGAAAGTGTAAGCCGTGATACAGTTTTCATACTGAAGATTTGACTGAGAAAGTGCTGTGTAGAGTTGATTGTCACACAGCAACATGAGATATAAACTGGATCTCACAGGAAGCACTTT
Organism: Cetorhinus maximus; assembly: GCF_964194155.1. Lineage (NCBI taxonomy): Eukaryota > Metazoa > Chordata > Chondrichthyes > Lamniformes > Cetorhinidae > Cetorhinus > Cetorhinus maximus. The sequence goes on along the minus strand of NC_135886.1, from coordinate 140,084,760 downwards.
TTGAAATAAGCTTTTAAGCGCATGTTCACACCTTCACGAAGCCTGCTTACCTCCTTGACCAAGCTTGTTTATTGATGCCTCTTTAATGAGTAATTCGTATGAATCACCCTTTTCAAAACATGCACCATCTTATAAGGCAAAATCAAAACACTGTAAAAAAAAAAATGCATTCAGCATTTAAAACGTTAGGTTTTTTTTCCAGAAATTCTTAAGATGAGGGCATCACTCACAAGGCTGCCATTTATTGCCCATTCCTAGTTTCCTTGACAACGTACTAGCGGACTTTCTTGAAATGGTCGAGTCCATTTCTTTCTTGCAAGTGATCCTCTAGGCGATTTAAGAACCAACCATTTTATTCAGGGACTGGAGTCATGTATGGGTAGGCAGATTCCCTTCCAGGAAGAACAATGATGAACCAGTTGGGATCCTACAACAATCCAAAAGCTTCATGGTCACTTTTACTGATACCAACTTTTAATTTCTTAATTTTGTGGCCCTCTTCTGTGCCTTTTGTCAAATTTTACTTGATAACACTCCTGTGAAACACCTTGGGACATTTTACTATGTTAATCACCTAACATACCTATCAACCCATGTGCCCGTTGGCCTATATTGGCTCCTGGTCAAGCAACATTTATATTTTAAAATTCTCATTTTTGTTTTCAAATCTCTTCACAGCCTCACCCCTATTTATTTTTCAATCTCCCCCAGCCCAACAAACCTCAAAGATACCTGCACTCATATAATTCGGGTCTCTTCTGTATCCCCAATTTTAATCTCTCAACCATTGGCAGCCATGACTTCAGCGATGTAGGTCCTGTGCTCTAGAATTCCATCCCTAAACCTTTCCCTCTCCCTATTGTTCCGCCTTTAAGATGCCTCTTAAAACCTGTCACCTTGACCAAGCTTTTGGTCATCTGGCCTAATATCTCCTCATCTGGCTCAGTGTCAAATTTTGTTTTATAATGCTCTTGTGAAGCACTCTTGGAAATTTTATTACATTAAAGGTGTTATATAAATGTAAGTTGTTGATTTTGTTTTGGTTAAAGGTGCTATATAAATGCAAATACGTGCTGTCTTATTTACTTGTGTCCTTAAATGGAGATTGGACTCAGACACCTTCCAATTCAGAGGCCACATTGCGAATGCACAGTCCCAGTGTGACTCAATAAATCTCACCATGTCATATAAATGTATTGCTTCACATTTTTATGACTAAACTGCCTCACTTGTAAATCAAATTGAGTTTCTTGCTTTTCCGCAACGCACAATCCTCGATGATCTGAAGTGACCTTGCATCACTTTTTGTTCTGCAGTCTATATCATTAGTTACTCATTAACACCACACAACTTAACGCCTTGGGATGTGTTCATTGCATCTTCTTAAGTGGCAAGAATGTTAATCTATCATTACACTAGGGCTCTGCATAGAATTTCATCAGTTCTGTATTGCTCTATTATGTAATCGTGCCTTTTTAAAAAAAAAACATTATCCAGTGTGAGATCAAAAGAACAAATCTTGAATCATAGAACCAGAGGTGAGAAGACAGAAAACACACAAAAGGTCATCAAATCCTACAGAGAGCCAGACGTTAAAGGCTTATAATGGGATATGCATCAGAAATGAGATGAAAAAGAGAAATTGGGTCTGATCTATAATTCAGATCAAAATATTAATCACTTTCTTTCAGATCCTGACTAATCTGCTGCGACTATCCAACATTTTCTGTTTGATTTCCTACCTTGAGCTATTTACCCCTAGCTGCCCTCAGCTGGAGACTTGGACCTTCTCCTTGAACCACTGCATTCCTGGTGCTGATGTTCCGCTCCCACATGTGGGTTTGGCAGGGAGATTCACGATACTGACCCGGGGACTCCAAAGATATGGGCTTAAGGCTTTGATGAGATACCTAGGGAGAAATGTTCCTCTGGTGAGCAAGTGCAGAGCAAGAGGGGCATAATCTTAAGATTAGAGCTAGACCACTCAAGGGGTGATATATTCTCCACACATGGGCCAGAATTTTTCGCTGGTTGGGCGGGCGCGTGCCCGACCCGAACGAGCGTGCAATGACACGCGATGGCGTCGAGCGAGCGTTCCGACGTCGTGGCACACTTGTGCGATATTCGGGTTCGTGGGCACCACGGGTGTTGATAGTCCGCCCACCAACAATTAAAAGGCCTATTCAGGCCATTAAAGTAATTATTAAGTTCAATTTTTAGCCTTCCGGTTGGCGGGCAGGTGAAAAGGCCAGGTGGCCTTTGGATTTTTTCAGGAAACCTTACCCGCGGGTGGGATGAGGTTTCCAACAGCTATTAAAAATTAAATAAAAATGTTAATATTTAATTAATAACACGTCCCTGCTCATGTGACAGAATCCCATGTGGGAACATGTTTCTTAAACATCTTAAATGTCTTTATTTTTAATTTTTAAAAAATCCTCATCGCCCTGAGGTAGTGCTGAGCGTTGCAGCACACGTTTCACACTGGGCGGGCCTTAGTTGGCGAGCGGGCACAGGTTGGCTTCCCGAACATTCCTGTTCGCCCCCCCATTGAGCCTGCCCGATGAGGGCAACATTCTGCCAATGGAAATCTGGAACTCTGGAATTATAGGATAGAGCAATAGGGAATTGATGAAATACTATGTAGAGCCCTTGCATTTATTTAGAGCAATCCATTACCTTAGGAAAGATATAGGTGGGGTGCAATGAAGGTTCATTTGACTGATTCCTGGAATGGGATATGGCCATATCAGGAGAGATTGAGTAGAATGGGCCTATACTCTTTGGAGTTTGGAAGAATGAGAGGTGATCTCGTTGAAAGGACTTTAAAAGGTAGATGTTGAGAGGCTGTTTCCCTCTGGCTGGTCAGTCTAGAACCAGGGAGCATAGTCTCAGGATAAGGGATCAGCTATCTAGCACTGAGATAAGGAGGAATTTCTTCACTCAGAGGGTTGTGAAGTTTTGGAATTCTCTACCCCATAGGGATGCAAGGCTAAGATTGGGCGGGAAAGTGAAGTTGAGATCGCAGATCAGCGATAATCTTATTGAGTGGCGGAGCAGGCTTGTAGATCTATTCCTTCTCCCGTTCCTTATGTTCCAGAGTGTATTACAGCTAACGAAGTACTTTTGAAGTGGGCAGGTCAGTTTTGAAGGACAGAGGAAAGGTGGCAGGTAATTTGTGGACAGCAAGGTCCCACAAACAGCGGCGTGCTAATGGCCAGATAATCAGTTTTATTGCTGTTGATAGAAGGGTAACTATTGGCTGGGAGATGAGGGTGAACTCCCCTACTCTCCTTCAAAAAATATCGTGGGATCTTTTCCATCCACCCGAGAGGGTAGACAGAGTCTGAGTTCAACGTTTCAGATGAAAGTTGGCACCTCCGTTGACTGGTTTTTGAAGGTGTTTCCTTGTAGCAGAGGAAAGGATTTTAGAAAAAAAAGGTTTGCACAATTTGGAATGGAAATACAAATTCTTGACAACAGCAATCTGTCCTGGGTGAAAGGAAATACCACACAAGCCAATCAAAGCATTCAAGAGCTGATAAAAAGTTTTATTGCTTCCCACGTTCTTGCCTTTATGTGATAGGTTACAGACAGCACAATTTCCTACATTTCTCACAAGGCACAGCCGAAAAACAAATTTAATAAACAGACCTGCACGGTTTTACACTTTGATGTTTAATGTTTAATATATTTCTTTTAAATTTGAATTTAAAATTTAATTTCTCATCTCTCATGCCATAAATCATAGAGGAAATGCAAATTATCCCCCCCCCCCACCATATCCACACAATAACTTGTTTCCTGGAGTCAGTCCTGACATATTAATGACAACATGAAGCGAGAAAAGGATCAGAACTCCTGAGCTTACAGAATGCTTCAAAATTCCTTCTTTAGCATCAGCAATTAGCATTTATCTAGCACCTTTAATATAATAAAGCATCTCAAACAGCATGGCCAGGCAAAAACTGACACAGGTTAATAGAAAGAGATATTGGCATCATTGGCCGAAACCGTGGATACAGAGATAGGCTTTAGAATGACTTCAAGGAAGTGAGACAGAGTTGTGGAGAGGTTTAGGGAGGGGGATTCCAGAGCTTGGCAGCTGAAGATACGGCCAACAATGCTGGAGTTGATTAAAGTCAGGGAGTGCAAGAAGGTAGAGTTGAAAGTCGCAAAGGTCTTTGGCAGTCTGCTTAACTTCAAAAATTTACAGCAAACCTCTGCATTGGTTAAGTTGAGCTGCCTTGGTTTCCTCACTGAAGTTAACATAATGGCCCAAATCTTCTGGCCTCCGGACCTTTGGAGACTAAACGTCTAACTGAAGATGCCATGTTGAAGTCCTGAGGCGTGTGCCTATTTGGGAATTGCCTGGGAAGTTTAAAGTCCGATGGGCAATTCCTCTGCTGCTCGTTTGTTACTTATCTGGATAGTTGCCCAGGAAACGTTAGATGGATTAAAATCTGGTCTAACACTTGGGCAACACCACAACAGAACCACACCCCACCCCACCCCCGTCACCAACTACCCAAATACCTCCTGGCCCGACCACCCATCTCACCCACATGCCCAGCCTGCCCCATACCATCCCCATCCACCTCACCCATTCACCGACCCACATTCAGGCAGAATATGGCAGCTAATGCCATAAAAAGGGGGTGTTTCTTTGACAGCCGGGATCACAAGTTTCTAGGAGAAATGCACAGCAGTGTTAGGCCTGAAAAATCTTTGCGCGCACTGGCAATGTGATTCAGGCCTTTATTTCTTTGAAAAATTGAGTTGTGTTTGAAATGTTGGCAGCCTCCTGTATCCTTTTGTCTCATGTTTTGCAATAATAATAGTTAGATGTCAATACTTTGATTTGTACAAAAGGAGGTGAGAGATACAATGTGACTGTCAGGAAACACCGACGGGGAGAACATTACCCCCCATGTCTCTCGATGAAAATATAACATGTTAAATTAATTCATGTCATCGGTGTTTCCTGACAGTCACATTGTATTTCTCACCTCCTTTTGTACAAATCAAAGTATTGACATCTATCCATGGCCATTTTAATATTTTTATATAGTTACTGCTTTAAATTGTCATTGCCCCTTTAAGAATGTCAGTACAAGAGCTTTTTTTCTCTCTTCAATATGGCTTCATGGCTGCCATTTTTTAACGCCAAATCTGGTCAGCCACCTCATATAATGGTGCTGGCTGGTACTGCAGCTTTCCTCCAGTTGTGCTCTGGATGTGCTGACCCTGATATATATCTATTTTGAAAAGGTAAGTTCAGATTTTTTGTTTATATGTTTTTTACTGTATTTTGCTCACTCTTCTTGTGATTTGGCCAGGTCTATAGACTCTGACTTCACTCAGGTTCTCTAATTCATCTACACTATGGGGAGAATTTTCTCCCCGTTGGGCATGCCGGTTGGGAGTGGATGCAGGGCCGATTGCCGTCTGCGATTGGCTGTGTGCTGCCATTTTATGTGGGCGCGCCAATTAAGGCCTGCCCAGTGTGACACATGTGCGGTAGCAGCGCTCCCTGTGCGGGCGGGGGTAAGACCCCCGTGATTGAAATGGGAGCCCGCCGAATACTACAAAGTGCGGGAAGGTCGGAGGGGAAGTCGGAACCTGTGCTCTTTCGCATTCAGAGCGCAGAAATCTCTCTGAAGCACGGAGCTGCCTCAGGGAGATTAAGTTGAATTTGAAACTTCACAATAAAAAAAGTTTAAAATCATTTACACATGTCCCCTCATGTGACAGTGTCACATGAGCTGGGACATATTTATCAAATGTTTATTAGATATTTATTAACTTAATAAACCCTTCATGAAACCTCATCCCGCCCGTCGATAAGGTTTCATGAAAAATGCGAAGGCCACCTGGGCTCTTCACCTGCCCCCCCGTCAACCTTAATGTTGGACGGGCAGCCCTGTCAAATTGCTTAATTTGTTTATTAATGGCCTTAACAAGCCTTTGACAGTTCGATGGGTGCGCAGCCAACTCTGGTGCGCGCCCGCCAATTGAAAGATCTGAATGATGCGCGGTGATGTTGGGACGCACGCCCGACATCATCGCGCGTCATTTTATGCATCGGCGTGCGGGGTCCGCCCCTGCACACCGAACAGAAGATTCTGCCCTATGGATTCCTCTTTACAGTGGATTCTTATTTTCTTTCACTTTGTTACCATTGTTTTTTTTTAAAGTTGCTCAGCCTTTTTTCTTTAATGATCAAGCCATGTTCCTTGACACTGCCTGTTCTGATCAGGTCTGACAATGGACCTCCACATGCCCTTGTCCTTTAGCCTCCACATTTATAATAGAGTTTTCTATTTAGGCCATCTCCAACTGCAACTGTGTCTTCAATTTAGGTCCACTTCTCTCAGCCTGGTTTTGGTTTTTTTTGTCTTTCATAGCTTTGGATTCCGGAGTCCTTCTCCAGCCATTTGAGGTTCTGGGTTTGTTCATTTAGCTGCCACCATTTTGTAAAGGTTTGTTTGCTGTCTCACTAAGAGGTTTGGAGACTTGAACATTCAAACATAAACCATTTATTGTTAACCCATAACAATGTACATTTCCCAGGTACTACCATGCATGGGTGCTGCCTCCATACTGGCTCCTTCAAGACTCTACTCTGCCAGTCTATCATGTGACCTTCTACACAATACCATGGGTGATACTGTTCTCCAGTTCCATATTAACCCTTGTTCTCCCAAACATCCTTATAGTACAATTCCATGCTACAATCGCTGAAAGGCATATACAACAGAATAACCGCTTAAAAATAGGGTAACGCTTGCAATCAGACAGTGAATAGTAGAACGTGACGCTCTGAGGGTAGCACTCTGACCTCTGGGTCAGAAGGTTGTGGGTACATGTCACACTCCAGGGAATGGAGCACGTATTTAGGCTGGGAGTCCCCACTGCAGTACAGTGCTGCACTGTCAGAGGTGCTGTCTTTTGCGTGGGATATTAAGCTGAGACTCTGCCTGCCCTCTCAGGTGGATGTAAAATATCTCTTGGCATTATTCTGAAGAAGCGTAGGCCTGAAGTCTTACTTAGTAGACATTGATCTTAACCCAGCTACGATTGTGCTTTGAATAATTAATCAATAATAATCAGTAGTGACCTGTTTTCCATATCATGTTTATTTTCATACTGGCCATGCACAGCTGGTATTTAGATCACATTTTTGTTTATCATTTTTCGAGCTAGAATGTGAAAATAAGTTATCTTCTGTCTATCAGAAGTCCTTTTCCTTGCTGCATTCAGTGACCCTTAAACTACAGGCCAGGACAATGAGTCACCTAGTATGGTCATTGAAAGATGAAGTTTGATTGGTGGACGTAACAAGTGAAAGATGACAGATGGGAAGACACCATCAAAAGATGCGGAAGCAACTTGAAGCCTGAAGTTATGAAATCTGCGTGGCCTCGCAGTGCCTGTGCAAAGCACTGATAAGAACTGAGACTTGTTTTTGGGAAAGGACTGTGCCAGGCCTTGAAAAGTTGGAACGGAGCCAGGAATTTGGCTTAAAGGGACACTGCTTCGAGGACTCACTGCTGCAGCCACCCGTGGACGAGTCACCACTGAAGACAGGAGGAAGGGCCAGGAACAGAGTGACTGACCCTAGTGCCCACCCGCAGGTTACTCAGCGACTTGGTAATGTACGTGCCAAGGAGATGGTAACATATGTACCAACTTAGGGCGCTGTCGTAGGACAGGCTAAATTGGAGCTATCCATTTTGGGGAGCTGTCATTGGACAGACCAGATTGGAATTATTCTTTGTGCTTTATAAAAATCTGTCTCTCTTCTCCTGATACATATAAAGTGCTTTCTCCTTTTAATAAAGTTATCTTTCTTCCTTTTTACTTATTTTTCTTTTTTTAAAATATATATTAATATATTATCAATTATAATTGTCATATCATTATTATTATCATTATTCAATATTTAATACAATTGTTGCTTTAACACATAACTAGTCATAGTCACTCATTCCTGTTGCATCCAGAGTACAGCTCTGAACCTAAGTGAGACTCTGAAAGGGGGCCTCAGGCCCCTCCCTGCAAACAGCGGGAGAGCTCTCCCCAGTGTTTTGGTCAGTATTTATCCCATAACCAAGGCCTAAAACAGACGATCTGCCCATTTATTGTATTGCTCCCTATCTAAGAAAGGATACACTTGCCAAAGAGAAAGCACAGCAAAGGTTCACTAGGCTGATACCTGAGGATGGCAAGACTGTCATATGAGGAGAGATTGGTTCGACTGGGCATGTATTCACTAGAGTTTAGAAGAATGAGAGGGGATCTGATTGAAACGTATAACATTCTAACAGGGCTACACAGGCTGGATGCAGGGAGGATGTTTCCCCTGGTTGGGGAGTCTAGAGCCAAGGGCCACAGTCTCAGGATATGGGGCAGGCCATATAGGACTGAGATGAGGAAAAATTTCTTCACTCAGAAGGTGGTCAATCTGTGGAATTCTCAACCACAGGAGGCTGTGGAGACCGGATCACTTGAGTATAATCAAGAAAGAAATTGATCATTTTTTGGACATTAGGTGCATCAAGGAGTATGGAGAGAAAGCGGGAATATGGCGTTGAGATAGAGGATCAGCCATGATCATATTGAATGGCGGAGCAGGCTCAAAGGGCTGAATGGCCCACTCCTGCTCCTAGTTTCTATGCTGTTTGTGGAAGATTACTGTGTGGAAACTAGCTGCCAGAGGTCCTTTAATACAATCTTGACTAAATTTCAATAAGTGCTCCATTGTTTATGAAATACTTTGAGGTGCCCTGAGGCTGCGAACTGTGCCACATAAAGACAAGTCCGTTCAGTCGGCATTTTACAAAAAAGTTTTCAAAAATAACTTATTTAAAACATGTCGAGAAATGATGAATTATTCAGAGTTACAGACCTGTGAGATCAGCACATCAAGAATAATGCTCTCGTGAGCAAAACAAATTCAAGCTTTTGTTATAATCAATGATTCGTAAGACTGAGGCACATCCTGTCTGCAATGCTGCCGAAATATCAATGATCAGAATTGGCAAGTTCTGTGAATTTAAATTAAGCGAGTTCCTAAAGAAATGAAACTGCTATCTGAAGCTTAAAACAGGGAGTATCAATAACCTGCATCGTGCCTTGAAAAAGATAAGTTATTTATTTCATCAGTGACAAGATGTCATCGATTTTAATCAATTCTTTGAAGAATCTCCTCAGAACAACAATAACAACTTGCATTTATATAGCGCCCTTAATGTAGTGAAATGTTGCAAAGAACTCCGCAGGGGCTTTGCTAAAGATAATACCTGACACTGAGCTACATAAAGAAATATTCAGACCGCTGACCAATAATTTGGCCAAAAAGGTGGTTGGGTTTTAAGCAGCATCTTACAAGGAGGGGGGAGAGGGAGAGCAGCATTTTCTGGCCCCGCCCACCACTGGGATCATCCAGTCTCGCCGAAAGTCATTGGGCTGGGCCGCCGAATCTCCCACGGTGGGTCCCGCCACAACGGGGCTGCCAAATCCCGGCCAGAGACAGAGAGAGGCAGAGAGGTTTAGGGAGGGGATTCCAGAGTTTAGGACCAAGACCGCTGAAGGCATGGCCATCAACGATGGAGCGATGTTGGGGGACGTGCCAAAGGCCAGAACCGGAGGAGTGCCGTTCGCTAGATTAAAAACCATACGAAGCTCGTAACAGATGGAATTTGGAGTTGTTCAAAGGTTAGGTTGTGTAGTTTGGAAGCGGCCAGTTGGGAGCATCTGACTGTCTCCTTTAGATGTTTTACTGTACTTGAGATTAAATAGCACAGGGTTGGGGTTTTGATGGAAGTCTTTCCGATTCCACTAGCATAGGGCAGATGGGGGCTATTGATCAAGTGATGCCTGTCCGATATCATCACTGAGAGGTCCAAACCATTTGTGGGTTGGAAATCATTTAAGTTAATTCAAGCAAGGTGCCCTGGTGCCTCCAGCGTTGACATTATTCCAATGAAGCTAAACGCAAGCTCGAGAAACCGCGCCTCATCTATTGGCTCGGAACTCTGCAGCCGTCTGGGCTCAACATTGAGTTCAGCAACTTTAGATCATAACCTCTCCCTCTGTTTTATTTCATGGTTTCTTTTCTTGCTGGTTCATTTTTATCTCGTTTGTTCCTTTGTTTCTTCACTTTGCATTCGGTCGGTTTCTATCTGGCCGCTCACACCTCATCTGCTCTTTTGCCTCTTTACTTCACTCATTAAAATTCCCTTTGGTTTGTGTACCATGAAACCTTTTATCATTAAATCTCTCCTGCTCTCCATCTACCACAGGCCTGCCCTCTCGTTCTTCCTCCAGCACCACCCCTCCCCTTTCACTTGCTCAATAATGATAATACAGTAATGGTCTTTCATTCAAGAAATATGTTCAAAGCCTGAAGGCTGAATGGCAGTGTGACCTTACATTGAAAGATTAATATATAAACTAAGTAAACATGTAACAATCATGTAGTAATAAAAAATCGACAAACAAATTCAGCCTTTTTACATTTCTATCTTTCCACAGTTCAGATGAAGGGTCATCATCAACCTGAAACTTTAACTCTGATTCTCTCCACAATGGGAGCTGTCTGGCCTGTTGAGCATCTCCAGCATTTTCTGTTTTTATTACAGATTTCCAGCATCTGCAGTATTTTGCTTTTGCGTTATTGCTTGCTATTTGTCAGGGCAGGATAGGGGGCGGAATCATCCCAGGTTTGCACTGTGTGTGGTAGTGGGTGGGTAAAACGACATTTAACCCGTCAGCCGCAATAGCGGACTTTCCACACTGTATCATCCCAGTCCCGCCACGTTAATTATGCGTTCCCGGGAAGCACGACATTTCGATGGCTGGCGGGCCCTCATTCGGCTTCGTCACGCCGGGCGCCATATTTAAAGTGCAGCCGTGAGCACGTCTGTCAAGGCTTCCAGCCCAGGACTGCTGCACGGAAGACATGACCCCGATAGGCATAAAGACTGTAGCCCCCAGGTTCGAGGATGCATCCCTCGAGTGCCTTTTGGACGCAGTGGAGGCTCGCCGTGATGTCCTCTACCCCCCGGCTCTGGCCGTAGGAGGGGCAGCAACATCACCAATCTGGCTTGGGAGGCAGTGGCAGCGGTGGTCAGCGCCAACCCCCTGCCAAAGAGGACAGCCGCAAGAGGATGAGTGATCTCCTTCTTTCCGCCAGGGTAAGTCACTTTTCTTATCACTCTCAACTCTCACACTCACAAACCCACCACGCATCCACAGGGCCCTCACTCACTGCCGGTTCAAGAGACATCACCAGTCAGTCTCTCACACTCACCGTCATTGTCCTCATCCCGTCCATGGCACTACTCACCACCCGCACATGCCAGGCATACTTATCATCCGGCCTGGCAGGCATCCTGATACACTCTCCCCATTTCTATTCATGCAGGACAAGCTGGCACACGACAAGAGGGAGAGGTCACAGACTGGTGGAGGAATGCCTGAATTCAAGGTCCTCACAGGCTTTGAAAACAGAGCCATCCAGCTGACCAGTGAGGATCTGGACCGGTCCTGTGCTGATGGTGAGGATGCCGGTGCTCAACCAAGTGAGGGTCCAGCAGTGCAACATCCATCAGACAACCATGCCGTGAGTGATGTGTGCTGTCTCACAGGCCACTGCCATGTACTAATTACCTCTCCTTGCTTTCGCAGGCATATCTGCCAAACAGCCGACAGGGTCTAGGGCTTTCAATCAAGCCCCAAAGAAACCTCTGAAGAGGAATCTGCAGGCACCCCCCTTGGAGTCCCATCACAGCGCTCACCCACACCCTCCACCAGTGATGCTGTGCTCCTGAAGGAGTCAAGTGCTGAAGGCTGACAAAGGATCAGGTGCTTTTAAAGTTTCATGGCTGAGTCTCCATGAGATGACCCTGATCATAGAGCGCAGGTGAACTGCTCTCAGACAGACAGGAGTCAGACGTTCTCAGAGGCTAATTTAAGATCTATAGTGAGTCCTCACTGCAGGTCGTCATCATCCTCCTGCAATCGAGCAACTATTATGGCCTCCACTGTATCTCAATGACAGGACCATTATCCCATAGGGTATGTGTACTGCCATCAGCCAGACTGGGGTCAAACATTCATAGATGTAATATGAGGACCCATAGTGTCTCCTCACCCTTATCACCATCAGCATCCTTCAAAAATCTAGCAACTATGAGGGCCTCCCGGATGCGCCTGCCTTGTCTGGCCAGTGTGAGGGCCTCATCATCGCCATTGTCACTGTAGTAATTATGGTTTTATTTAGCATGTATTGTACCTTTAAGAATAATACTTGTTCAGGAAGGTCACATGATCCACAGTAACCAATAGGAGAGTAGCAGGGGCTATCTCAGCAGTCAGTGTAGAGATAGAGTTGGAGTTGAAAGCACAAGTGCAGTTGTTGATGAGTATATTGTAAATAAACTTAATGTTTCCACCCAAGAAGGGTATGCAGATCAACTCTATCATTAATAGTACACCTCGGCCACCCTACATCAAACTGGCGATGAGGATAAAACAGGATTGGACAGAAGAAATCAAGTTAGAAAGAAATCAGCACTGTAACTTACCTAGTGATTGTAAGTAGCAAGCTCCATTAGAATTGAAGAAGGTATCCCCTCTCAAAATGCCACAGTTTGAGAGAATTGATCCTTTTGAGCCAACCGCAGATGATTGGTCTCAGTTCATAGAACATCTCACGTTATTTTTTCAAGCAAGTGAGATTAGGGGGGAAAAGAGGCGAGTGACCATTTTGAGTACTTGTGGGAGCAAAATTTAATTCAAGTTTGATGCACCCTGTACCCCAGATTCAAAGAATTTTGAAGAATTGGTGGACCTCCTGAAAGGTCATTTTCAACCCAAGCCCTCAGTCATGATGCAGAGGTTCAGGTTTAATTCACAAAGTAGAGCCCCGGGTGAGATTAAAGCATGCTATGTGGAAAATTTGAAGCAGCTAATGGAACATTGTGAGCTCAGTACGACTCTGAACGACATGCTCAGAGATCGTTAAGTGTGTGGTGTGAGAGAGGACTCTATTCAGAAAAGATTATTGTCTGAGGTGAATCTGGATTTCAAGAAGGTGCTAGAGATAGCGCTGGCCATGGAAAGCGCAGTAAGAGATTCAAAAGCAATACAGGGTGCGCAAAATGGCGCCGTCCTCCACATCGGGTGGGAAACCTCAGCCAAAAGAGGCGCAACAAAGTGAGACTCCACTGAGAAGCGGGAAACAGCTCCGGCTAGCCCAAGAATAAAGAAAAATAACTCAGCGACAAAATCGAAGAACAACTTCAATAGAGGTGGAAACAATCAGTCTTTTAGCGATTGGCAGTTTAAAAAAATCGAATGCTACTATTGTCACAGAAATGGACATATGATGAGGCAGTGCAAGGGAAGATTCAAGCAGGCTTGTAAACAAAAGAAGAAGCCCAATGAAATCTACAATGTAGAAGAGCCTGAAACAACAAATTCAGACATTTACTCATTGTATAATCTGAAAGCTGGAAAGACAGAAGCAATATTTGTCACAGTGAAAGTAAATGGCAAACCTGTTAGAATGGAAGTGGACACGGGAGCTCCCACTACAGTAACTGGGGAACATACCTTCCGATATCTGAATAATGGTGAACATCAATTCAGCTTAGAAGAAACAGATGCCAAGCTAAAAATGTATACAGGTGAGGATATTCATGTAAAAGGCATAAGCAGAGTAACTGTCCATTATGGAAGCCAATCAGCAAAGCTACCGGTGTTGGTATTGAGAGGCAGGGGACCAAGCCTTCTAGGGCGAAATTGGCTAAGGGAAATCAAACTTGATTGGCCACTGGGATTCCAAAAGGAAGCTGGAAGCACACCTGTTTGAAAAAGGAGTGTGTAAGGACTCAACAACCTGAAGAAACGGAGGCTGTCTTAAGCCAAACCCTGGAAGAACAGCAGGAGAAACTCAAAGAGACCCTGCTTGATGATAGTGTTTGAGATTAGGCAAGCAACCTTCGAAAGGAAAAAGAAAACCTGTCGAAAGACCTTCACACGCTACAAGATTCCCTCAGGTCAAAGTTTGTACCTTTGGAAAAGTATGAAAAGAAACAGAAAGAATTCAGCACCTCTCTGAACAAACTGAAGAATGAGTTGGTAGAGAAGTCACAACAATGCTCAATTTTCTAGGAGGCAGCAAACAAATACAAAAAAGAGATGGAAGAGCTGAAGAATCAGCTAAATGAAGCCAAGGAGGCCTTGGGAGCAAAAGTCACAGAATTTCCCAAGAAGCAGACAGATAATGAAATTTTGGGAGACTCAGCCACTGAGCTCAGACAAGTTGAGCCTGTATCTGAGAGAAGCCTGGCCAAATGTAAAATCAAAAAGAAAGCCGAGATTAAAGTCTGTACTAGAAAGAAGAAGGCACGTGGAAAGGAGATGCAGAAATACGAATAGAGCTTTAATTCTGGCAGCATACGGATACACTTTCGTACAGAGACCCGGCAATCAAATCACAAACGCCGACGCCCTTAGTCGTTTGCCTTTACAAGAAAATGATGAGCACGTCCCAGTTCCACAGGAATTTGTTTTACTGTTAAATTTCTTAGATTCCTCGCCGGAATGTGCTTGACAGATCAGAGACTGGACAAGTCGAGACCCAGTCCTATCTCAAGTACGAGAACAAGTGCCTCATGGTTGGTCACAGGAGCCCGTATCTGACCAATTTAGAGGAAAATGTAACTGGGCTAATTAGTAAGTTTGCAGATGACACTAAGGTTGAAGGAGTTGCAGATAGTGAAGAGGATTGTCAAAGGATACAACGGGATATTGATCGGTTGGAGACTCGGGCAGAGAAATAGCAGATGGAGTTTAATCCGGACAAATGCGAGGTAATGCATTTTGGAAGGTCTAATACAGGTAGGAATTATATAGTAAATGGCAGAACCCTTAAGTGCATTGACGGACAGAGCGATCTGTGTGTACAGGTCCACAGGTCACTGAAAGTGGCAACGCGGGTGGATAAGGTAGTCAGGAAGGCAAATGGCATGCTGGCCTTCATTGGCAGGGGTATTGAATATAAAAGCTGGGAAGTCATGCTGCAGCTGTATAGAATCTTGGTTAGGCCACACTTGGAATATTGCGTGCAATTCTGGTCGCCACATTACCAGAAGGATATGGAGGCATTGGAGAGGGTGCAGAGGAGGTTTACCAGGATGCTGCCTGGTCTGGAGGTTATTAGCTATGAGGAGAGGTTGGAGAAACTCGAATTGTTCTCACTAGAGCGACAGAGATTGAGGGGCGACTTGATAGAAGTTTACAAAATTATGAGTGGCATGGACAGAGTAGATAGTCAGAAGCTTTTTCCCAGAGTGGAAGAGTCAATTACTAGGGGACAATAGATTTAAGGTGAGAGGAGAAAACTATAGAGGAGATGTGCAGGGCAAGTTTTTTTATGCAGAGGGTAGTGAGTGTCTGGAATTCGCTGCCAGAGGAGGTGGTGGAAGCAGGTACGATAGTGGTGTTTAAGAAGCAGCTTGATAAATACCTGAACAGGATGGGAATAGAGGGATACGGACCCCGGAAGTGCAAAATGTTTCAGTTGACGGGCAATATGATCGGCGCAGGCTTGGAGGGCCGAAGGGCCTGTTCCTGTGCTGTACTTTTCTTCGTTCTTTGTTCTTTGTTCTAAATGAAACCGTAATTCAACAGAAGGCATGAAATGACAAGCCAGGATGGCAACTTATTGTGGGGAGCACGAGTGATCGTTCCTCCAAAGGGAAAGGAGCCACTGTTAATTGGACTACACAGTGCCTATCCAGGGATTTCCTGAATGAAGACCATAGCATTCAGCTATCTATGGTGACCTGGAATGGATGGCAAAATAGAGAGTTTAGTAAAGCACTGTGTGCAATGTCAGCAACTGCAAAAGCTGCCAGTGACAGCTCCATTTTACCCATGCGAGTGGCCAGGTAGGGTATGGTTACACATTGACCACGTTGGACCTTTCCAGGATACAATATTTCTGCTCATTGTCGATGCCCATTCAAAATAGTTGGACATTTATGAGGTGGAATCACCAATGTCAGCTGCTACAATTGAGAAACTACATCAGAGTTTTGCCATTCATGAGCTACCAGAAGTAGTTGTTTCCGATAACAGCACGGCATTTACGAGTACTGAGTTTCAATGGTTTACTAGCCTCAACGGTATCACTCGTGTGAAAACTGCACTGTACTCAAACAGACTGGCTGAAAAAGCGGTTCAAACATTCAAGACAGGCATGAAAAGGCTAACTGGTGATTCCTTGACAACCAAGCTAATACACTTTCTTTTTCATTACAGGACCACCCCTCACACAACAACAGGTGTCACACCTGCAGAGTTATTGTTGAAACACCATCTCACAAGAGATTGTGCTTAGTAATGCTAAATTTAGAGGGGAAGGTGGAAAGGAGTCAGGGAAGCCAGAAAACCAGACATGACTGGCCTAGTTGTGAGCGGAAATTTACTGTGGGAGAGCCGGTAAATGTGACGAATTTTGATGAAAGACCAAAGTGGTTAATGGGTGAAATAAGTGTGGTGACCTGATCTCTATCTTACCACGTGGGGGTGGAAGGCCGGTTTGTACATAAACACGTGGACCATTTAAGGAAAAGAGACAAATCAACCAAGATTTGGTTTCACCAGTGACCATGATCGGGTCTGTGTTTCCTTTTGAGGACACTCAACCCAGGACTGACATGTCTGATGTTCCTGTAAGAGTTGAGGATACAGAACTGTAAGTGCTCACCGAAGCACCTGGTGTTCAGGCAACTCCGGAAAAGGAGGTTCCTGACAAAGAATCTGAAGTTGTGGAGCTGCGACGTTCCACACGTACCAGGAAACCACCTGAAAGACTGAACTTGTAAATTCCTTACCCAGTGTAAATATTATGTTGTCTTAAAAAATATGCATTTGTAAATATAATATGTATAACTGAGTTAAAGGCAGAGGAATGTAATAATTATGGTTTTATTTATGTGTAATATACATTTAAGAATAATACTTGTTAAGGAAGATTACATGATATGTAGTAACTATTAGGAGAGTAGCAGTGGCTACCTCAACAGTCAGTGTAGAGATAGAGTTGGAGTTGAAAGCACACGTGTAGTTGCTGCTCAGTATATTGTAAATAAACTTAAAGTTTCCACCCAAGAAGTGTCTGTAGATCAACTCTATCATTAATAGTAGCAACTTGGCCACCCTACAACAGTCACCTTTGAGGTCCTCCTCACCCTCATCGCCATGGGTGTCTGCCTCATCGGAGGAGACCTCCAGCTCTTGCATCTGCTCCTCAGCCAGTTCCTCCCCCTATTGCAGAGGCAGGTTGTAAAGAGCACAACAGGTGACAACGATATGTGACACCATCTGTTTACTATATTGCAGGGCTACACCAGCCCGCTCCAGGCACCAGAACCTCATTTTCAGCATCCTGAGAGTTTGCTCCACCAAGGTGTGAGTTGCAGCATGAGCTTCGTTTTACCTTCACTCAGCTGCAGCCTGAGGGCACCACACCGCAGTCATCAGCCACATCCTCTGCGGAAAGCTCTTACCCCCGAGAAGCCATCCCTGCAGCCACAGTGGACCCTGGAAGATGTCAGAGTTCTGTGACCGACTGAGAACATAGGAGTCGTGGACAATACCTGGAAACAGTGCGCAGACCTGCAGGATGTTTTTGTATTGGTCACACACCAACTGCACATTCAGCGAATGGAAACTCTTGCAGTTGACATAGCTAACCCCTTGTTGGGATGGAGATCTGAGCGCCAAGTCGATCGTACCCTGCAGCCGTGGGAAACCCAAGACCTGGGCAAATCCAGTCACTCTTGCATTCTTGCTCTCTTGGTCCTGGGTGAAATGCACAAAGCTGTGTGCTCTCGCAAAGATGGCACCTCATGGATGCATTTGTGGAGACGACTTGTGATATCTTAGAGGTCACCTGTGGAGCCCTGAAAGGAGACACTGGTGTAGAAATTAATCGCTGCAGCCACTTTCACGGCTACTGGCAGTCGATGCCCTCCATGTCCCTATGGTGCCAAATCCTGTAGTAGCTGGAAAATGTGACTGACCAGTACCCTGGACATTCGGAGCCTTCGACGATACTGGTTCTTGGCCATCTGCTGGAATGAAAGGCAGCATCTATAGACCCTGGGTCCAGCTAGGCACCGACAAGAGACGGCTCACTGCGACCCTTCAATGGCGTGTATGGGAGCCCCAGCTGCCCCTTCTTCTTGAGGGTGCTGCTCCTCCCTCTGCACAGCCAGGTTCCTCCATCACTGTCTTCTCTGTCATCTTCGCTCCCTACACCATGAGGCATACAGCTAGGTCACCAGGCTCCATGATCCTGATGTATTCCCTCTGCAAGATGAAGTATGGCTGGAGCTTCATGAAATAGAAAGAGAGTGAGTAGAGAAAGAGAGAGAGAAAGGGAAGCTCAAGAGAAGGAAAGAGCTTTTCAGCTCTGAAAATTGCAAATGCAGGCTCAGGAAGATTGAGAGATCAGACAGATGTAAGCTGCTAGGGAAAACCTCTCGAAACTTGAAAACCATCCAAATTTCCTTACCCTAGAAGCAAGCTTTGAAGCCCTTAAATATACTAGGTCCATTCCCAAATTTGAAAAGGGTGATGTGGAACCATGTTTTGCCACTTTTGAGAAGGTAGCAGGACAGTTACAATGGGCACTAGAAATCTGGATCCTTATAATACAAGGTCAGTTGACAGGGAAAGCCCAAGAAGTCTATTATATGATGAAATGTCTGCTAATTATGAACAGACGAAGGCTGCCATCCTCAGTGCTTAAAGGCTAGTCCCGAAGGCCTATCACCAGTGATTCTGGAATGCTCATAAGAAACCCTCGGTTAGAAAAGCTAAAACAAAACGTTTTCAACCGATGTGTCTGTTCTTTAAAAATACAGCACACCTACAATGGGTTGCAAGAACTGATCTTGCTAGGGGAATTTACAAACTGCCTACCCTTCAACCTCAGAATGCATTTAGAGGAACAGAAGGCCCTCACAGCCCAGGGTGCAGCAGCCACGTGGATAGCTTTGACCTCACCCATAGACCTGGCAACTCAGTCAGACCCTTTCCAAACCACCCCCTAAAGCCTTGGAAAGATAAGAAGGGAAAACTGGATAGGAAGGGGGGCCACACTCAGAAAGGAAAGTACAAATGTAGGTGCGAGAAAGATGTGGCCACCCTGCTAGAAAAGACATCTGTAAGGGCCAGCCAGGGTGTACCACCCTAACAGTCCACAACGTGGACCATGGGAGACACCCCATCAATAAAACAAGTTCACATTTTCCCTCATTATCCCCATCTGCCAAATTTTTGCCCACACACCTAACCTGGTTATATTGTTTTACAGACTCTTTAGCTCCTCTTGACAACTTACTTCCCTATCTACCTTGGTGTCATCGGCAAATTTAGCAACAATACATTTGTTCCCTTAATTCAAGTTATTGATATAGATTGTAAATAGTTGAAGGCCCAGCAACAATAGCGGCACTCCACTAGTTACAGTTTGCCAAGCCAAATAAAGACCCAATTTATCTCTGCTCTCTGCTTCTTGTTAGCTAACCCATCCTTTATCCTAGTCTATTAGCAAATCTTTCTATTTCCTTCTCCCTCATGTGTTTATCTAGACTTATATTTCAATACTGATCCTTCAATCAACTCCTAATGATACACTATCACGTTACTTTTTGTGCGAGCTTGTTGTGCTCAATTTGGCTACTGCGTTTCTTCTATAAGGCTTCATGTAAATGCAAATCTTGTTTTCTTTCATTTTGTGGACATAGATGCTCCAATGCAGTATCATGGAACATCACCAACACTGGTGGGTTACACTCTTGTCCATACTCAATGGGCAGCACAATTTACTAACAATTTGTTATGCAATATTTCCCATCAGAAGCACTGTGACACCTCTTCTGTGAAAATCTAAGGGACCAAGTGTTTTGTGGTTTTTTGCTGTTGTTTTTTCTCTTGTGTCTCTTATTTACTTAACTTTGCATTCAGACACCAGGTATCCTGCCATTCACACCTCCTCTAAGCACATCCGTTGTGTTTTTTTACTTATCCCATTACCAGTCGCTTAGGCCCTGCACCCATGAAACTCTTTGTCATTTAAGTTCCCCTGCTATCCATCCTAGGTCTCCCCATTGTCCTTTTCCCCAACCTCCCAGTTTCAACTTGCTCAAAACCTATCACATTTCAAACCATTCCAACTGTGGTGGGGTCCCAGGGTTGAACTAAGGGCTCTGGGCAGAAGAGGGGACAATCACAGTGAGAGGCGGGGAGTTAGTTGTGGTAGAGTGGCAGATCCAGGGTGATAGTTGGGTAACTGAAGGCTTCACAGGGGGTGGGGGGGGTCATGGAAATGGACAAAACAGGTGGCTCCAACAATGGGAGATGTCAGGATGGGCATGGGGACAGTAGCAGCGAGCATAGGCTCAGAGGGAAGGCATATGGAGGGTGACGCTTATAAATTCAAGGCTATTGGGGGGATGTTCATGAGTGACAGAGGGGAGAGGAATGGTTTTATTGGGAGGGTCAAGGGTGATGAGGAGAAGTTGATGCATGACAGGGGGAGAGTAGAAGGTGATGGAGTGAATCTCGAATGTCACGTGACAATTTTGGGATTCTCAGCTATGCAATGTTGTTGCTCTGAAACTCTGGTGCCTTGAAGTGGGTGGAGGATCTTTTCGGTGGGTGGAGTTTAAGGTGAGCACAATTGGCTGACTAAAGGAACACTCTAATAATCATGAAGCAACTGGACGACAACCATGTTCAGTTCTGCTCTTCTCTCTCTTGTGAAACCCACATGGCAGCAGGTTTGTTCCCAACTCATGGGTTTCATGACATCGAGAATCCAGCAAGATATGGAGCTGCCATTCATTCTGTGGCATTTGCCATCTGCTGCTGTTAGAGGCAAAGATGCAGGGATGGAAGGAGGTGGATGCCTCCAAGGGAAACGGCTAGTAGATAGCAGACTACTCCTTACTCTAAACCTTCATCCTCCAGGGTGAAAGGTCATGGCTGACAAGGGCTCATGTGGTTGGTCTTTCTATGCTGCCAAGGGGATGGTCTGTCTATAGGGTCTCACGGGTAATTGAATCAAGCTGAATAATGCCTGTGAGAGGGTTCTCGCGTATCCTGGTACGTGGTTGCCCCTGTCTGCCAGCTTCTCCATGATGCCCTCTCATTCTTGATCCTTTTACGAGCAGGAACAGCTTCTCCCTATCTATTCTGCCTAGCCCCCTCATGATTTTGAGCATCTCTATCAAATCTCCTCTTAGCCTTCTTCTCTCCAAGGAGAACAATCCCAACTCTCCAACCTAACCTCATAGAAGAAGTTTCTCACCCCTGGAACCATTCTTGTATACCTCTTCTGCACTCTCTCAAATGTGTTCACATCCTTCCAATAATGCGGCACCTAGAACTGTACACAATATTCCAGCTGAAATCTAATGAGTGTCTTATATAAATTCAGCATAACCTCCCTGCTCTTGTTCTCTATGTCTCTATTAATAAAGCCCAGGATACTATATGCTTTATTAACTGCTCTCTCAACCTGTCCTGCCAACTTCAATGATCTATGCACATATACACCCAAGTCTTTCTGCCCTGCACCCCCCTCAAAATCTCACCCCTTATTTTATATTGTCTGTCCATGTTCTTCCTACCAAAATGCATCACCTCACACTTCTCCACATTGAACTTCATCTGCCACCTATCTGCCCACCCCACCAACTTTTCTATGTCCTCTTGAAGTTCTACACTGTCCTCCTCACAGTTCACAACACTCCCAAGCTTTGTATCATCCACAAACTTTAAAATTATACCCTGCACACCAAGATCTAGATCATTAATATATATCAGGAAAAGCAGGGTCTCAATACTGACCCCTGGGGAACTCCACTACAAACCATTCTCCAGCCCAAAAAATATCCATTGACTATTACTCTTTGCTTCCTATCTTTCAGCCAATTTTGTATCCATGTTGCTTCTGTTCCTTTTATTCCATGGGCAATAATTTTTCTCACAAGTCTATTGTGTGGCATTGTGTTAAATGCTTTTTGAAAGTCCATGTACACCACATCAATAGCATTACCCTCATCAACCTTTTCTGTTACCTCTTCAAAACACTCCAGCAAGTTAGTTAAACAGGATTTCCTCTTTAGAAATCCATGCTGGCTCTTCCCATCAACCCATATTTTTCCATATGACTACTAATTCCATCCCGAATAATTGTTTCAAGAATCTTGCCCACCACTGAAGTTAAACTGACTGGTCTGTAATCGCTGGGCTTATCCTTACAAACTTTTTTGAACAAGGGTGTAATGTTTGTAATTCTCCAGTCCTCTAGCACCTCCCCTGACTCTAGGGAAGACTGAAAGATTATGGCCAGTGCCCCTGCAATTTCTACTCTCACTTCCTTCAATATCCTTGGATACACCTTATCCGGTCCCGGTGCCTTGTCAACTTTAAGTACCAACAGCCTATTCAACACTTCCGCCTAATCAAATTTGAACGCTTCGGGTGACAGAGTTTCCTCATCTTTCTCCATGGCCTGGCTAGTATCTACCCCCTTGGTAAAGATGGATGCAAAGTATTCATTTAATACCTCAACCATAGCCTCTTCGTTCATGTGTAAATTCCCTTTTAGGTCCCTAATCAACCCTACTATTCCTTTTACCACCCTTTTACTATTTATATGCCTACAGAAGACTTTGGGATTCCCCTTTATGTTGGCTGCCAGTCTTTTCCCATAATCCCTCTTTGCTTCCCTAATATGCTTTTTCACCTCCCCGCTGAACCTTCTGTATTCCTCTTGGTTCTCAATTGTATTTTCTGCCTGACACCTGTTGTAAGCGCACTTTTTCTTCTTTATCTTAATTTCTATCTCCTTTTTCATCCAGGGAGCTCTGGATTTGTTTGTCCTACCTTTCCCTTTCGATGGAATATATCTTGACTGTGCCCAAACCAATTCTTTTTTGAAGGTAGCCCATTGTTCAGCTACAGATTTTCCTGCCAATCAGTTGTTCCAGTCTATCTGGCCCAGCTCCTATCTCGCCCCATCGCAGTCGGCTCTCGTCCAGTTAGTTATTCTCACTCTGGATTGCCTATCGTCCTTTTCTGTCATCATCCTAAAACATACAATACAACGATCACTGTCTCCTAAATGTTCCCCCACTGACACTTGATCTACTTGGCCCACCTCATTTCCAAGAACCAGGTCCAACAGTGTGTCTTTTACTAAGAGCATAAGAACTAGGAGCAGGAGTACGCAATTCAGCCCCTCGAGCCTGCCCCACCATTCAATACGATCATGGCTGATATCATATCGGCCTCAACTGCAATTTCCCACCCCCTGCCCATAACCTTTCAACCCGTTACTAATTAAAAATCTGTCTACCTCCTCCTTAAATTTATTCAGCGTCCCGGCATCCACTGCACTCTGAGGTTGTGAAGATTCACGACCCTTTGAGAAAAGTAATTCTCCCTCATCTCTGATTTAAATCTATCACCCCTTAGCCTAAAACTATGGCCTCTCGTTCTAGAATGCCCCACAAGGGGAAATATCCACTCCCCACCTCTACTTTGTCTACCACCTTTAGCACCTAATATACTTCAATTAGATCTCCTCTCATCCTTCTAAACTCTACTGAGTATAGACCTAAACTGCTCAATCTCTTCTCATAAGACAAGCCCCGCATCTCTGGAAACAATCTAGTGAACCTCCTCTGAATTGCCTCCAATGCAACTACATCCTTCCTCAAGTAAAGGGACCAAAACTGTGCACAGAGCTCCAGGTGTGGTCTCATCAATGCCTTGTACAGGTGCAACAACACTTCCCTCTTTTTATACTCTGTTCCTTATTACCTGCTGTACCTGTATACTAGCTTTCAGCGATTCATGCACGAGGACATCCAAGTCCCTCTATACTGAAGCATTCTGAAGTTTCTCGCCATTAAAATAATAAGTCGCCTTTTTATTCTTCCGACCTTTTTATTTCATTTTTTTTCTTGTGGGAGTGGACACAGATTGTTGTAGAAAATTGTTCTGAACACAATCTAACAACTCTTGCCCTTATCCACCCTTTACATTACCACTGTCCCAGTCTACATTTGGGTAATTAAAGTGCCCCATTATAACTACTCGATAATGCTTACATCTCTCTAATTCCCTTGCAGATCTGTTCTTCTACATCCTTCTCACTATTTGCGGTCTATAGGCCACACCGAGCAATATAATTGCACCCTTTTTGTTGTTTTGGCCAAATTGATTCTGTCCTTGAACCCTCTGGGACAGCCTCTTTCTCCAGCACTGCAATGCTCTCCTTAACCAATACCACCATCCCTCCTCCTTTCCTCCTCTTCTGAACACCTTGTACCCAGGAATATTTAACATCCAGTTCCACCCTCCCTTGTGCCTGGTCTCTGTTATCACCACAACATCATATTTCCACATGGCAATCTGCGGCTGTAACTCCCCAATCTTATTGACTATACTCCGTGCATTCACATACATGCACAGTAACCCTGATTTAGATTCTGTTACTTTCTCCCTTGCTCTGACTTTACCTATTAATTTACTATTATCCATACTAGTGTTATCTGTCCCTCCCAATATTTTGTGCACCCTGGTATTCCTGTCTAATATTTTCTCTTGGTCCCCACATCCCTCCCGAGTTAGTTTAAAGCCCTCCCAACAGCACGAGCAAAACGATCCACATGGAACTCAGTCCCAGCTCTGTTCAGGTGCAGCCTGTCCGGCTTGTACAGGTGCCATCTCCCCCAGAGCCAGTCCCAGTGTCCCAGGAATCTAAAGCTCTCCCTCCTGCACCATCTTTCCAGCCAAGCATTCATCTGCCCTATCCTCGCTGGCATGTGGCACTGGGAGTAATCTGGAGATTATTACATTTGAGGCCCTAATCTTCTACCTAGCTCCCTAAATTCTGATCACAGGACTACATCCCCCTTCCCACCTAAGTCATTGGCACCAATGTGGACCACGATCTCAGGCTGATCACCCTCCCCCAGAAGAATGTCCTGTAGCCACCCTGTGACATCCTTGACCCTGGCACCAGGGAGGCAACATACCTTCTTGGAGTCACGTTTATGGCTACAGAAACAGCTGTCCCTAACCAATGAATGCCCTATCACTGTAGTTCTTTCTTTCTTCTCCCTCCCCTCCTGTACAGCCAAGTGTCTTGTTGTGCCACAAACCTGGCTCTGACTGAACTCCTCTGAGCAACCAGCACCCTCACCAGCTTCCAAAATGGAAGCCCAATTTGTGAGCAGGACCCCAGGGGACTCCTGCACTACCTGGCTACTTCTCTTGGCCTGCATGGTGGTCACTCATTCCCTCCCTGTCTCCAGGCCCTTAAGCTGCGATGTGACTGCCTCTCTGAACGTGCTATCCACGTAGCTCTCAGCCTTGCAGATGCGCCATAGTGACTCCAGCTGCCACTCGAGCTCTGAAACCTGGAGTTCAGGTTTCTGCACCTGGCATCGCTTCCTGCACATGTGGTCGGCCGGGACACCAGCAGCATCCTTGACTTTGCGCACATTACAGGACACGCATTCCACTCGACTGAGCTACCCTGCCATGCTTTAACTCTGTTTCCCTTACATTAACTTTATTCTACTTTGGATTATTTATATTACTTTATAATATTGGCCCTAACTTTCCTTTATTCCTGGTGCTTCTCAGTTAAACCCAAGTATAGCAACTTGTTTAAAAATATTGTACTTTTCTAATTTATTCACCAGTTCCTACTTACCAAGGCCGCCGCTCTTCTTTCTGAGGAAAGGTAGAAAAAGAAAGGAGCACCTCCTCCCTTCTCTCCAAACTCCCTCAGTCACCAAACTCCAACTGAAGCACTCGACTGCAGCCAAAGACAGCACTCCAGGGCAGACAAAGCCAGCACTATGAGATAGCCTACTTTTATACTCTCTGAACCTAGCCTCTGAAAACCCGATTAAGCCAATTATCTAATTAACTAGCTGCAGCTGCAAACAGAGCCTGTATAAGCCCTGTTTTAAAGCTGGACTAAAACTCACCTTCTTCCAACCCTAACAGAAACTTTTAGTTAATTGCTAAATTAAAGAAAGACTAGACTGTAGATAGAATTTAACCCTTAATTTAACCATTAAACTCCCTCAGTCACCAAACTCCAACTGAAGCTATGCAAATATAAGTTGTGGTTGTTGGTACTGAGGGAGTGCGGCACTGTCCAGAGGTGCTGTCTATCGGATTGGATATTAACCTAAGGGTCGGTCTGCCCTCAAGTGGATGTAAAAAATCCCAAAGCCACTATTTGACGAAGTGTGGGGAGTTCTTCCTAATATTTATCCCCCAACCAACATGATTAAAACAGTTAATCTAGTCATTATTGCACTGATGTTTGTTGCGGTATTTCCTACAATACAATAATGACATATTATTGGTTGTAAAATACTTTGGAACATCCTGAATCAATGAATGGCATTATAAGTTTTTTTTTCCTTAAAATATTAACCTGTCTTTCCTCTCCACGGGTGTTGACTGACCTGCTGCGTCCCTCCAGCGTTTTCTGTGTTCATTTTAAATAAGTATGGTGTGAGCTATTGTTTTGATATACACGAGAAAATGAATGAAGAAAAATGTTTGCAAGAACAAGTCATATCATTCACCATTACCATGGAGAAATCAGCATTTCACACTCTTCTAAACGCACATTTGTGGCGATAGCTATAAAACCACCTGTGCTGGTAGTTAAAGTGCCACTCTTGGGCATGATACTGATGGGTCCCTGCTTCTCGGAGATTTTTCACCTCAATATATTTCTACTGGAAAATCACCCGAGGTGATCATGTCAGCGGATGATAAAGAGGACACCAGGATTGATAGGAATAAGGGTCCTGCTGTGAATGTCGCCAATAGCAAAACCCTGAAATATTGTAGATCATCAAATAAACAATGCAAGAAGCCACTAAAGAAAGAAGATGCAGACAGAATTAGCTTCACTTCCAGCAGACAATCAGACTGTGCCCTGCAGCAACAAACATGTCATGAAGATAACATTTTGCCTTCCTGTGGTGGCTGGGGGCAGGGCAGTTTCAGGTTTCATATTGTGCAATTTCAAAAAAGAAATTTACAACCTTGCATTTTGTGTGGAGCACATCCTAGACATGGTTATTGGTTGCATTTAACAGGCAAATATTTGATGAGTCCATAACCCTGTCCATAATCTGAGAGGATTTCCATTTAAATCAAATAGTTCGCTGTGTGTCTTAAACTGATGACTAGAGGAATGATATGTGACTGTATTAAACATTCATCCACTAAAATCACAAACAACATTCCCTGGGCTTCTGTCTCTGGTCATGATTATGCATTGCAAGGTGACACTTAAGGTAATTAATGCTTATTTTATTCTTGGTACTCCCACCACAAAAATAAATTAGATTGTTTTGACTTACTCAATGCTGTATTCTAACTTCCAGTCTTGTGTTTTAATGTCACTTGTTTGTCCTATGCACCTGCTGTGTTTATTGTACCTATTGAAAAGATAATATGCAACAGTCTCTATGCTATGTAATTGACTCTGATGCTTCATTATTTTCTTCTTCTTTGAATACAGAGAATGGATGTTATTCTCTGAACATGCTTTCTGTTAATAAACAAAAATAAATAATTTGCATTTGTATAACACCTTTCACATCTCCAGGACAATCCAAAGTGCCTCACAGTAATTTCTGTAGTGTCCTTCGCAGGCAGACTCGGCAGTGTCGTTTTTTTTGCAAATTAAGATCCCACAAATGGTGACGGAGATAACTGGCCGGTTCATCTGTTTTGTTGATGTTGATGTGAGGGATAATTGCTGTACAGTTCACCGGAAGACATCTCCTGCTCTGAAGAACATCAGCTCCAAGGGATCTTTTACATCCACCTGACCGGGAAGATAGATCCTCAGTTTGACGTCTCATCTGAATGATGGCACTTCCAATAAGGCAGCACTCCGTCAGTATGGCACTGAAGTGACAGTCTAGGTTTTGTACTCAACTTCCAGCTCTTTCTGGTCCTCGTCATGCAAAAAATGAAGTTTGACATTTTGGGTTTCACAATTTTAATTGAGCAGGAAGGGGTGTTGATTAGCAGTAGGCAAGTTCACCTTCTGTACCCGAGATGGCTATTTCAAGGAATAAAGAGAGGGAGGCGACGGAAGATACAATGAGTGAGATAAATGGGTACCTATACTACCTGACAGTAGGTGAAGTGCCCTGATGAATCTGTGCTCAGCACTCCACATTGTTCACAAGTCTTGTGCTGATTGATAATTAATCTTTCAATCTAGGAGCCTTATCAAAAGAGACAAGGTACATAAATATTTAGAGCTATCAGCGGTGACACATTTGTCAGCTGAATGTCAACAATCTCAACTTTATAATTATGACAGTAGATTCTTCATTTCAAATTTGTTACCAGAGATACACAAATCAAATTCTGGATATTATTTCAGGCATCGCTACGAATCTATCACGCTTACATGGAACAGTAAAAGCATTTGGAAGCTTCTTACAAAGCAAAGATGAAGCTGATTCTCAACACAAGGCCTAACACAAAATCAGCTTAAAGCACAAGTTATTTAAAAATGACATTGCATCCAATTAGTGAGAAGACGTGTTGGAGTGAGTCTTGTGGAGATGGCTTCACATCCCATAAGTGGGAGTCACCAAGGTGATGCCAGACATTCCTCGGAATCAGAAAGTTGTGGGTTCAAGTCCTAAACGAGAGATTTGAGCACAAGATTTAGGCTGACACTTCTGTAAAGGGGAAGCAATTTTCAGGGCTACGGAGAAAGAGCAGGGGAGCTGAACTGATGGGATGGCTCTTTCAATGAGCCAGCACGTACATGAGGGATCAAAATGCCTTCTTATGTGCTGTGTCATTCTATGAACCTGTAGTGTTTAATGCTTACAGATTGCTGCACATTCGGAGGTGCCACCTTTTGGATGAAACATTGAACTGAGGTCACACCTGCCCTCAAGTGCATGGAAAAGATTCTGTCGTACTATTTTGAAAAAAGCACAGGGGAGTTCTCCTCATTTACCCCTTAACCAACATCACTAAAAAGGACAGATCTTCTGGTCATGATCACAATGCTGTTTGTGGGACTTTGCTGTGTATAAATTAACTGCTGCATTTCCTGTTTATAAAAAATTACTGCAACTCAAAAAGTGCATGATTGACCGGTGAGCCTTCATCCCAAATCAAACGGGAAGAGGTACTTGCTGAGTTCGGACTCCTCTAATTGACTGTTAAAGGTTTGGGGACATTTGATATTGTGAAAGCTGTTGTTAAATACAAATCTTTCTTCCAGATACACTTTGATCAACCCAAATTCTGTTGTTGGGTTATCTTGGGAGACGCTGTTTTTTCTACTCTCGAAGAGATCTTGCTGGAGGTAATGGTCCTTCATTCAAAACTCTTTTATTTACATAACTAAGATTATAGAACATCAGGAGATAACTATAGCTCCTCTCTAAGGTACTTCTCACTCATTTTCTCTCAGTGAGTAACATCACTATGACATAGCTCCTTATGCACATGCTCAGTAGCTACAAATAGCTAAGCTGTTACTCTACATCTCCCGCAAGCCTGTATCCTCGTCATTATATTATATACACATCCTCTTACATCTTCCCCCAAAGTCTCTGGTGGTTTCATCAGTCTCCCTGAACAAGTGTGGAGTTCCTTTTGAGGTTGTTGAGGATCTGTTCACTCTGATATCATTCCCTGAGGGTTGTCACTCCTTGTTTCTCTCACTTGTGGTTCTGTAGGTGTGATATTCTCCTGAGAATCTGGATATGCAGCCCATCCTGCTGATGGCATCCTGTCCATTGAAATCAAGGCTCTCCTGTTTCTTCAGGTGCTGCCTGTTTGTGTCTGGACCAGATACCATCTCAGTTGTTGTAACATCTCTATTACAGTACCTTCTCACTGCTGGTCGCTGACCCACAACAGCTCTCCCCTTTTGAGAGTGGGAAGGTTGTGTTGTTGGTTGAAAGTATGGGCTTGACTTGCTCTGTTACCTTCTTCATTGTTCTCACCCAGCAATGGCCTTCTACCGCGACATTCAGTCACAACGTGTGGGGAAGGAAAGGAAGCTAGGTTCTTGGCTGGCGGTCCATCAAAAGCTCACATAGGGCAAAACTATTCTGTAAATAGTGTAGAGCGATATCTGAGCAGGGCTGGCTCAAAGCCTTCATTTTTTCTTAGCAGATCTTTGATAGTGCGTACTCCTCTCTCAGCCTCTCTGTTGGACTGAGAATATTTCGCTGGACTTGTGATGTGGACAAATCCATATGATGCAGCAAATGATTGGAAACACTCATTGGCAAATAGTGGCCCACCGTCAGAGACAACACTGTCTGAAACATCCCGTGTGGAAACCATCCTTTCAGGGAGGTAATAATGACTCCAAGGGTGAGGCCAGGTAGCTTTAGCACCTTTATCCAGTGAGAATAATTGTCTACTACTATGAGAAATACTTTCCCTTTGAATTTGTATAGGTCCATACCAAGGCACTCCCAAGGCCTGGATGGGAGGAGAAGGGCAGAAGTGTCTCTTCTTCTCCTGTCTGTGAATAGTGCAGGTGACACAGATGGGAACCATCTCTTCAATACACCGTGAAACTCCTGGCCACCATACTGACTGCTGTGCCCCAGCTCGACACGGTAATACCAAGATGTCCTTGGTGGAATTTCTGGAGGACTTCCAGGCAGAGACTTTGTGATGCTACCAATCACTCACTCTAGAGGAAAAGGTCACCTATCATGTGCATATAAGGAGCTATGTCATCGTGATTTCATTCATTGAGAGAAGGTGAATGAGAAGCACCTGAGAGAGGAGCTGTAGCCATCTCCTGATGTTCTATAACCTTGTATAATGTTAGTTATGTAAATAAAAGAGTTTTGAAGGAAAGACCATTACCTCCAGCAAGATTTCTTCTAGAGTATGTACATGCTCAGTAGTTATTATCAGAGTCAGCCCTTTACTCTATATAAAAATGGCATTCACTAAGCAGGCCATGTGTGAAAGTCCACACTTGAGTGAAGTATCAAGTAGCCATCCTAACATGAACCACTGACTCCAGGCAATGAGGGAAAGGAAGAACACCAGAAGAAAACTGCAAGAGAATAAATAGGTGAAAATATGATCAAAGATATCAAAAGTTCTGCCTTAGACTGTTGAATAATATCTCTGCAAACTGCCAAGTGTCTTTGGTCCCTGCAACAAACCTAGTTCTCCAGTCACTAATTCCATCCCTCACCCTTGCAACTGTATCCAGCTGAACCAGGCTGTTCACAGCATATTTTAATCTGAAAAGAGCTACCGACCATATACCCACACCTTCACTAAATCACCTATTTACACCTCTGTAATATCACCTGACTCCACTTCCGCCTCAGCTTATCTGCTGCTGAAATGCTCATCATAACTTTGTTACCCCTAGATTTGACTTTCCAATGCACTCCTGCCTGCATTCCACCTCATCCCAAGTCCCATTACTCATTATTTTTGCGTTCGCTGACCTATGTTATGTCAGTTAAGCAACACCTAAGTTTTAAATTCTCATCCTTGTTTTCAAATCCTTCCATGGTCTTACCCCTCCCTATATCTGTAATCCCCTCCAGCCCCACAACCCTCCAAGATATCTGTGCTCCTCTAATTCTAGCCTTCTGATTATCCTTGATTTGAATCGCTCCACCATTGATGCCCATGCCTTCAGCTGCCAAGGCTTGAAGCTCTGGAATTCCCTCCCTAAACTTTCTACCTCCCAGCCTCTCCTACCTCCTTTAAGAAACTCCTTAAACTTACCTCATTGACATCTGCTTAATATCACCCTATGCGCCTCAGCATCAAATTCTGCTTTATCATGCTCTTTTGAAGCACCATGGGACATCCTACTGCCTTAAAAGGTGCCATGTAAATACAAGTTGTTGCTGTAAAGACAACTTACTGTTGCCAGTCTCCTTAAAGGTGCGTCTTCTGGTTATCGATCCTTCTGGCATTGGAAACAATTTCTCCTTATTTAGTCTATCCAAAACATTCATGATTTTGAGCACTTGTAGCAAATCTCCTCTTAACCTTCTCTGCTGTAAGGAGAATAATCCTAGCTTCCCCTTTGTCTCTGTGTTACAGAAATTCCTCATCCATGGCACCACACCAGTCAATCCCTTCAACATACTCTCCAAGATCTCACAAAGTTGTGGTGCCGAGAATTCAACACAATGTGCCAGCTGAGGCTACACCAGTGCTTTAGAAACAATAAGCATAACTTCCCTACTTTTGCATTCTATTCCAATACTAATAAAGTCAAGGATATTCTCAACTTTTCTTGCTCCCTGCAAAGGTTTGTGTATGCACAGCCCCTAGGTCTCTCTGTTCCTGCGTTCCCCTTTATCTGCAAAACTCATTTAATTTTTATTCTTAAACAAAATGCTTGAATACCTTCATCTCATTAGCATTTTGATGGTTTGATCTGCCTGACAGTAAATGTTAGACAGAATACAAAAGCGCAGGAGGTGGACATTCTGGCCATCCAGTCTGTGCCTGTGTGTCAAAAAGCAATGGAGTCAGCAACTTGGGAACTGAGTTTGTTGCAGGCGCCAAAGTCATTGGCTTTAATCTTCCCAAAGTGAAGTGGGGTGATTTTTTTCTGCTCATCTAGCATGGGATATTAGACAAGCTGACAATTTAGAACAATAATGGCAAATGTATCGGAGGTGACATGAAGGAGCTTTTTACGCAGCAGGTTGTGATATTGAACGCACTGTCTGAATGGGAAGTGGAAGCAGATTCAATAGTAACATTCAAATGGGAACTGGATAATTATTTGAAAGGACACATTTACCGGGCTATGGGGAAAAGGAAGTGAAATTGATTGGATAGTTCTACCAAAGACCAGCACAGATCCAATGGGATGAATGGCTCTATCGTTCTAAGATTCTATGATTTCATAAAAAGGCAATTAGAACCAAAGAATTACAATCTGCTTCAAGGCACAATTACACATTTCTCCTCAAAGAATTCATCAAAATGAAAACTGCAGTGGTTAGCAAAAATTGCAAAGGGTCATTAAAAGGGTCGACCACTGCAATCTATATAAGAAATTGTAATTCTGAAGCTGTCTGCCATGAGAGAATGCATTAACAACCTTGACGTTAATTAAAGTGCCAACTGTTAGAAAAGCAGCGACAATGGCAAACAGCAGCAACAAGTAGCACGAAGAAGCAATCGAAAATTAACAGGCAGCCAACCCTTCTGGCTAAGAAGTCCTTTGATTCTGAATATTTATAAATGCATCTGACAGCTTTGTTCTCACACCAAGCAGATAGAGGGCTGTGAATTCAGGATGTCAGGACTAAAGCCTCCAACTGGCTCAACTGTAGGATCTAAAAAATAAAGATTCACGTTTGTACAATGCTTTTCACGACTACCAGATATGTCAAAGTGCTTTCCCGCCAATAATGTACTTTCGAAGTATTGTCACTGTTGTAATGTGGGAAACACAGCAGCAAGTCAGCGCACAGCAATGTAATAATGACCAGATAATTTGTTTTTATTATGTTATTTGAGGGATATATTTGCCAAGGCATCGGTGATAACACCTGCCCCTTTACTTCCCCCCTCCTCATTGTCTAAGGGCCCAAACAGTCCTTTCAAGTGAAGCAGCATTTCATTTTAGTCAATTTAGTCTACTGCATTCGTTGCTCCCAATGCGGTTTCCTCTACATTGGAGAGATCAAACGCAGACTGGGTGACCACTTTGTGGAACACCTTTGGTCTGTCTGCAAGCATGACCCAGACCTCCCTGTCGCTTGCCATTTCAACACACCACCCTGCTCTCATGCCCACATGTCCATCCTTGGCCTGCTGCAATGTTCCAGTGAAGCTCAATGCAAACTAGAGGAACAGCACCTCATCTTCCGACTAGGTGCTTTACAGCCTTCCGGACTGAATATTGAGTTCAACAACTTTAGATCATGAACTCTCTCCTCCATCCCTACCTCCTTTCTGATACCCCTTTTTCCAATAATTTATATATATTTTTCTTTTCCCACCTATTTCCATTATTTTTAAATGTATTTCCATCCATTGTTTTATCTCTACCTTTTAGCCTATTTCGACCCCTTACCCCCATCCGACCCCACCCCAACTAGGGCTATCTGTACCTTGCTTGTCCCGCTTTCTACCCTTATTGTCACCATTAGCACATTTCTTAGCTAATATCACCACTGTCAACAACTCTTTGTCCTTTTGTCTATGACATCTTTTGGCTATCTCCACCTATCACTGGCCCTCTATCCAGCTCTACTTGTCCCACCCCCCCACTTAAACCAGCTTATAATTCACCTCTTTTCTATTTTTCCTTAGTTCTGATGAAGAGTCATTCGGACTCGAAACGTTAACTGTGTTCCTCTCCACAGATGCTGTCAGACCTGCTGAGTTTTCCCAGGTATTTTTGTTTTTGTTTTGGATTTCCAGCATCCGCAGTTTTTTTGCTTTTATATCGGTGATAGCTCCCCTGGTCTTCTTCGAGATAGAGCCATAAAACCTTATATATTCACCTGAACAGACAGATGGGATCTCGGTTTAAAAACTCCTCTGAAAGACAGCACCTCCTGCAGTGCAGTGCTCCCTCTGCATTGCACTGGAGTGACAGCCTTGATTTTTAGGCTCAAGCGCTGGGGCAGGATTTACGACTCAGCAGCAAGAGTACGAACAACTGAGCGACGGCAGACACAGGCGTTCAGTTTTGCACCAGAGTGCTGCATTGGTGGAAGTAGTGAGCATGTTCAAGTAAATGTGAATGTCCTATGGTATTTTGGTGAAGAAGCAAAGGAAGTTTTTCTGTGCAGGATTCATTTTGATGTAGGTTTATGCAGAACTGATAGCTTGACCCAAGCCAAACTGTGTGGGAGTTTATACTCCACACGGGTCTCCTCTAACCTTCCTTCATTTAATCCTATTAGCATAAGCTTTAATTCCTTCCTCCCTTGAGTAGTTATATAGGTCCCATGTAAATGCACATATATTATTCATCTCAACTGCTCACAGTGGTAACAAACTCCACATTCTTAACAATCTCTGGGTAAAGAAGTTTCTCCCGAGTTCCTTATTGCATTGCTAAAATACTATCGGCAAAATGCCACTTTCAACTTAATGTAGTTTCCTGGGAGCTTGCTGTGCACAAATTAGTCTTCCTGCAAAACAGCAATAACTGCTCTTCAAAAGTAATTAAGCGAAGCACCTTGGAACATAAAAAAGGAGAGGAAAGGCATTGTGTAAATGCAAGTTCTCTTTTCCTCTATTTAAACAGTCACTTGGTAGTACAGAACTTGGATATGTCTGAAAAAGAGAAACATGTTGCCAAAGCTTTTCATCTTTTTTTTATTCATTCTTGGGCTGTGAGCTTCGCTGGCTGGGCCAGCATTTATTGTCCATCCCTAGTTACCCTTGAGAAGGTTGTGGTGAGCTGCCTTCTTGAACTGCTGCAGTCCCTGTGGTGTAGGTGCACCCACAGTGTTGTTCGGGAGGGAGTTCCAGGATTTTGACCCAGCAACAATGAAGGAACAGTGGTATATTTCCAAGTCAGGATGGTGAGTGGCTTAGAGGGGAACTTCCAGGTGGCGGTGTTCCCATCTGTCTACTGCCCTTGTCCTCTGAGATGGTAGTGGTCATAGATTTGGAAGGTGCTATCGGAGGAGCCTTGGTGAATTCCTGCACTGTATCTTGTAGATGATACACACTGCTGCTACTGTGTGTCCGTGGTGGAGGGAATGAATGTTTGTGGATGCGGTGCCAATCAAGTGGGCTGCTTTCTCCTGGATGGTGTCGAACTTCTTGAGTGTTGTGGGAGCTGCAGTCATCCAGACAAGTGCAGAGTATTCCATCACACTCCTGACTTGTGCCTTGCAGATGGTGGATAGGCTTTGGGAAGTCAGGAGGTGAGTTACTCGTCGCAGGATTCCTAGCTTCTGACCTGCTCTTGTAGCCACAGTATTTATATGGCTAGTCTGGTTCAGTTTCTGGTCAATGGTCTTGCAAGAATATATTTAGCTCTGCCTTAAAAATATTCAAAGACTCTGCTTCCACCACCTTTTGAGGGAGAGAATTCCAAAGACTCACAACCCTCTGAGACCCCTGGTTCATTCTAGAATTTCCCACAAGTGGAAACATCCTCTCCACATCCACCTTGTCGAGAATCCCCAGGATCTTAAATATTTCAATTAAGTTGCCTCTTACTCTTCTAAATTCCAGTGGTTACAATCCTAACCTGTCTGCCCTTCTTCGTACAACAACCCGCCCATTCCTGGTATTAGTCCAGTAAACCTTCTCTGGACTGCTTTTAATGCACTTACATCTTTCTTTAAATAAGGAGACCAGTACTGTACACAATACTCCAGATGTGGTCTCACCAATGCCCTGTACAACTGAAGCATAACCTCTCTAATTTTGTAATCAATTCCCCTCACAATAAAAAATAAATTAATCTATTAACTTTCCTAATTACTTACTATACCTGCATACTAATCTTTTGTGATTCATGCACCAGGACACCCAGGTCCCCCTGAATCTCAGAGCTCTGCAATCTCTCACCATTTAGATAATATGCTTCCTTTTTATTCTTCCTGCCAAGATGGGCAATTTCACATTTGCCCACATTATACTCCATTTGCCAGATCTTTGCCCACTCACAGAGCCTATCTGTGAAACCTAAATAGACAGTGGAAAAAAACAGGCCATCATATACAAATTAAAATGATTTGGTTTGTCAATAATGTAACATGTTAAAAGCACAGAAACATATTTATTTTGCATTCCAGAGATGTAAGCATTGCTGGCAAGACTGGCACTTATTGACAATAGTTGCTCTTGAGAAGATGGTCGTAAACTTTCTTTTTTTCGAACCGCTACTAATGAAGTATCCATATTCACTCATTGCTTAACACAGTGAATAACTGATGCAGTTTATTGCCCATGTTAATTGATGCTTTAATGCGCAGTGACTGGCTGATCAACACAGGCCTATTCAAGAAGACCAGCTCACGGGCATTTCAACCGTCATTCTCATTAAGATATTTTTGACAATTGAAATCTCACAGTCAAAGATCTGTGACCATCCCATGGTTAAACATTTGTTGAGTGCCCAAGACCTACCCTCAGGAGGATCCCATGTTTGTGTCAAGTTTGCATAGAATGACATAGTTTATACAGCACTTAACACGCAATTCAGCCCTACAAGTTTGTCCTGGTGTTTATATTACACCTGGGTCTCCTCTCATTCCTCCTACTTCATCTCAGCCTTTTAATGTATCTTTCTATTCCCTTTTATTTCATGTACTCATCTCGCTTTCTTATGGAAGCATCTAAACTACTTGCTGCAACCCCTTCCTTAGATAGCAAGTTCCACATTAGGACCACACTGAGTAAAGAAAGTTTTCCTTATTTCCCTTTGGATAACTGTCTTTTATTTATGGCCTTTTTCTCAGACAAGTGGGAACATTCTCTGCACTTCTAACCTGCATTTAAAAGATCTCTATCACCTTTGAAACCTCAAAGTCCTCTCTTTCCTAATGTCAAAGCCCTAACCTAGCGATCTTTCACAAAAGCACATTCTGTCAGTTCTAGTATTATCTTTGCAAATCTTTTTTGATGGATTTTCTCTAGTTCTTTTTATTGTATGAAAACCAGAATTGTAAAGAAGTGTTGCCTGACCAAGGTCTTATACAGGTATAACATAAATGAAATAGTTTTAGAGTTTTTTTGCTCTCAGGTAGTGAAGCAGGGCAAGGTGCAACGATTAGCGTCTGTGCATGAGGCAGGGAGGGGGAAATCATTCAGCCAGGTGTCCTTTTTAGGTCAGGGTCACAGGTCTGTGTTGAAATGGTACAAATGACTGTCAAATAGGAACAAAATCATCAGGCTCAGCTGTATTGTTCAAGTGGGTGGCTGACATCCATCACATACAGAAAGAATTGCATTCATATAGCGCCTTCATGACCTCAGGATTTTCCAAAGTGCTTTGCAGTTAATTAAGCACATTTGCAGTGTAGTCACTGTTGAAATGTAGTAGATATATCAGCCATCTGTTTTTGCACAGCAAGATCCCACAAACAGTAATATGATAATGATGAGATCACCTGTTTTAGTGGTATATATTTGACAGGACACCAGGAAGGACTCTTTTGCTCTTCCTTGAAACAGTGTTATATCACCACGTGAGATGGCAGACAGAGCCTTAAATGCCCTATTCAAAATACAGCACAGCACTCACATAACAACAGTGACTGCACTTCAAAGCAGTGCATGCTCTGGTGAACATTTCATACAAGTGCAAGTTTGGAAATGATTTAGCAAGACATATTTTCCTACGACTTTTTTTTTGATCCATAACTTTCTTTAACCAGTTTTGCTACACATTAATTGTCATCACTTCCCCCCTTAAAGGTCTTTGTTGTAGCGTACAATCTGCAACACTTCTTCCCTCTCTAAGTTGAGCCTCCATGTGGTGTCCGATGCTCCACTTAGCATCCAGACGGATGGTAGTGACAGACAGCCTTGCAAGCTGCAGGTTCAACTCCATCCTTGACCAACCACTAATCTTGGTATCAGGCTAATACCTGTTCAATAATATTGTATAATATTAATACTTTCAGAATGCTGTTGTGATTATTGATCAGTAATATCATACATCTGAATAACAGTCCAATAGTGACTCCATTTTGTCCACCACAAATCGCCATACTGACATCCTAAATTGATTGGCAGAAAAACACCATCCACTCCATCAGCCTGCCTCAGACAGAATAACATTGTGCTCATTGTCCCTTTCTCGGTATTCTTCTCCAGCCTTAAACCTCCAAATTTATTGCTCCTTATT
This sequence comes from Cetorhinus maximus, assembly GCF_964194155.1. NCBI lineage: Eukaryota > Metazoa > Chordata > Chondrichthyes > Lamniformes > Cetorhinidae > Cetorhinus > Cetorhinus maximus. Next base: position 140,045,783 of record NC_135886.1, on the reverse strand, counting down.
GGCAGTCGTGCCTTAAGTTCTGGAATTCCCTTGGAGAAGCTCTCTACTTCTCCCTCTCTCTCTCTCTCTCTCTCTCTCTCACATTAAGGAGCATCTCCTTAAAACTTACCTCTTTGGCTTAGCTTTTGGTCATCTGACCTAATGTCCTGCTATGTAGCTCATTGTCTAATTTTGCTTTATAAGGCTGCTGTGAAGTGCTTCGGGACATTTTGTTATCTTAAAGATACTATACAATGTAAAGGGTTCCGTTCCCTTCTGCCTTACAGTGGTTCTTGGACCCTGAAATTACGAGAACAAAATGCATGCAGCAAACAGAGTTAGGCTCAACCTTAAATTCATTCATTTATTGAACCTGCAAAACCATAGGACAAACCCCTTTATGATTTGACTGAAACTTACAATCACCCCCGTGGATGGATGTTACCGGTGTTGATTGTGGACCCGGCCCTGGAGATGACCGGTCCCCATCCTTCTTCTCCTGACTGCAGTAACTACACTTTGATGATTTCCCTTCCATAGTGATGGGCACTTAGCTCATAGCTTATTCAGGTGTAAATGCTCCTTTCATTCTCAAAACAGGAACTGCTAGCAATTTGTAATCACTGCTAACCTGTGTCATTGTCCAGTTGCTATTGCTCCCTAAATCAATCAGTTATCTCATTCGCTCTGTGTGTCGAGGTTAATAAACTCAAGTCATTGCTGTTGAGAATCAGGACTTGGACTAGACACTTCATTGCCTCTCATTCCTCTCCCCCACTCCTCTAGCCACTTTTTAAAATCATCCTCTCCCAGGAAGTTACAAAACCAAAAAAAATACAAGGGACAATAAGGGAAATAAACTCTGGAACATTCTGCTCTTGCCCCCTAAGGTGATCAAAGCTGATCATTGAGATCACACTGACCAAGTGTCAGCAATCTATCTTTGTAGGTCTGAAAAAAGAGACTTTTTTTTGTCAAAACTTTTCGTCTTGCACTCATCATGACAATTCACAAGAATACCAAATGCAAATGGAACAATAATTTATACCACATGAGAAGAGAGTGTTGATTGGCTGGCATGTGGACTCTGATTGGTAGAGGCATTGCCATGAAGAATGCACCAGTTGATGGTGACTGACAGTTAACTGCCAAACGTTGTTTGAAATTTAAACCTGACAGCTTGACTCTGATTGGTCAAGGCACTGCCCTGAGGAATTAGCCAGCAAATAGCTGTCACTAATTTTGTTTAGCTGAAACAAGCACAATGTATGTACAAGTTCTTCCTGTCTACAAAGACCAGGGCCCTGTGTATTAATATTTGTAGCTTCCAGTACACGCAAATGCGCCACACTGAGAGCCCAACTGACAATTTAAATTGGTTGTCAGTGTAATTCTTAGAACACTGAAGATTATTGAGCAAATGTTGTCCAATTGCGGAATCACACCTAATGTTGGACACTGTGTTTTGAGTTTTGCAAACACAGTCTGGTTGTATACGGCCTGTACCATGTCCTTTGTGAACAGCAGAAGGGATATACTGTTTGGTATGATTCACTAGTCTTGGGGTCATACAGCCTTCATATTTAACATCACACTGGCACTGAAATTCATATACCAAATTAATTATTTGTGTAATAGGCAGAATGTCTTTTTGGCTTGATGGCAGCATCCTGTCAGTTGGAAATACCACTCATGTTGCTACTACATAGTAGCAGCGTAAAACAGCTAGCTTTGCCTGTTGCTCAAATTTTGAGACATCTTGCCCTTCCAGGGTAATCTGAGGTAGACTGGACTTCTTTCAGGGCTAAAGGTGATGGCCTTGTAGTGCAAGATGCAATGCTTTGACCAAAAATGCCTCTTTTTTCAGCAATACTCAAGTTCTGTACTACCAACCGACTATTAAACTATTTATCTTTTACAAGGTGCAATCTCTACTTCGGCCAAAATAACAATTTGCTTTATTTTCAATACAGATGTATAAATCTACTATTGATATTATGCCTTGAATTTAAAGAATCAGCTCAGTTTGAACCTTTAAACTTTGAAAATTATAATTCTATTCCAAGTTATTTTTTATTCATTCAAGGGATGTTTGGTGTCACTGGCTAGGCTAGTATTTATTGCCCATCCCTTATTGCCCTTGAGAAGGTGGTGGTGAGCTGCCTTCTTGAACCGCTGCAGTCCATGTGGTGTAGGTACACCCACAGTGCTGTTAGAGAGGGAGTTCCAGGATTTTGACCCAGCGACAGTGAAGGAACGGCGATATATTTCCAAGTCAGGATGGTGTGTGACTTGGAGGGGAGCTTCCAGGTGATGATGTTCCCATATGTCTGCTGTCCTTGTTCTTCTAGATGGTAGCAGTCATGGGTTTGGAAGGTGTTGTTGAAGGAGCCTTAATGAGTTCCTGCAGTGCACCATGTAGATGGTACACACTGCTGCCACTGCGCGTCAGTGGTGGATGGAGTGAATGTTTGTGGATGGGGTGCCAATCAAGCGGGCTGCTTTTTCCTGGATGATGTTGAGCTTCTTGAGTGTTGTTGGTGCTGCACTTATCCAAGCAAGTGGAAAGTATTCCATCACACTCCTGACTCATGCCTTGTAGATGGTGGACAGTCTTTGGGGGGCCAGGAAGTGAGTTACTTGCCATAGGATTCCTAGCCTCTTGTAGCTACATTATATATATGGCTAGTCCAGCTCAGTTTCTGATCAATGGTAACTCCCAGGATGTTGATAGTGTGCTGCGAATTTTCAATTTTTGGATTTTGCTAAAAAGAGAGACATGTTGCTGAAGCTTTTCACCTTGCACTCATCAGGACAAACACAAGAATACATCATTTCAAACAATCACAGCCATTTATACCACAGGAGAAAAGGGTGCTGATTGGTTGGGCATGTCGATTCTGATTGGGTGAGGCATGGCCATCAAAAAAGCAATGGGGAACAACAGGCCCCCAAGCTCCCAGGTAATTAAAAAAAGTTGTAAGGCTTGAACATATCCCTTTTGTTTGCAGAGTCAGGGGCCCTGCGTATGGATATACGTCACTTCGTGGAAGCGTAAATGAGCCACGTTACAAGTTCAACTGATTATCTTAAATTGGTTGTCAGTGTAGCTATTAGCGCACTCAGGATTGTTCAGCAAGTGCTGCCCAATCACGGAATCACATCTAACAGTAGACATTTTTGGTTTTGTGAGCGTGGTCTGGTTGAGTACGGTCAGTACTCTGTTGTTTATGAATAACTGAAGGAACATGCTGTTTGATTCGAGCAGCCAATCGCCGGGAGGTATGGTCTAGGGATCTGGCATTGCACTGGCACTGCGTTAGTCCTGGTGAGTGCAAGGTGAAAAGTTTCACCAACATGTCTCTTTTTTCAGCAATTATCAATTTTTAATCAATAACATCTCCAACTGCTGTATAAGACAGTGTTAAAAAAAAAAGAAAGAATAACATTTATAGCATTTAGCTTTCTAGCCAATTAAGTACACTTGAAATTTAGCCACTACTGTAATGCAGGAAACATTGTTAATTTGCACACAGCAAGCTCCCACAAACAGCAATGTGATAATGGCCAAGGTAATATTTGTTGGTGATATTGACTGGGAGATAAATACTGGCCAGCACACCAGGGATAAAGGGCCCCTGCTCTTCTTCAAAATAGTGCCATCAAATCATCCATAAGGGAGATCAGACAGGGCATCAGACTAATACCACATCAGAAAGACTGCCTGATTGTGCAGCACTCCCTCAGTACTGCATAGATTTCAAGGCTCAACCTACAACCTTCTGACTCAGAGGCCAGAGTGCTCCTCACCGAGCCATGACTAGCAGCTATAGGATAGACCAGCTCTGTTGCCATGTCCCAGATCAGGGCCAACCTCATCTCTCCACATCACCATATTTCATTATTTTTTTGCTTGCCTCAGATAGGCTTTTGTTTGCTTCAGGGGTTTTTCTCTTCCATGAAACTTTTATAAAGTAATTAATTAATGAACGTGACGACAATCCCCCATAAAAATGTCTATTTAGCGCACGTTAAAATGAATACTAACATTGAAGAGCATCTTCTAATCTCTTTGCAATTGAGATTCATAATATAGTGAGGTATAATTACAAATTGGTCATTGTGTAATGACAATTATTGCAGCTGTATTTGCCAATAAATGTATGTTTCATTTTGCAGGTATCATATAATTAGCTAATTGAATCAGACCAAAAGCTACTGGAGCATGCAATGTAGTGGAAGTATCAATGATTGCAAGTTTTAATATGCAAGATATGCATAATTTAGCTTTTTAAAATGAGTGACATTGTTGTCATACCATTCGCTTCCATTGTTCCTTAAAGCTGTTTTCTTTATCATATACAGAATGAATTGAAAGTATAAACCTGATTGCTTTGTTTGAATCTATCCATGCATTCGCTGTGTAATCTAGATGGATATCTCACATTGAATCATTCTGCAATTCTTTCTACGCATGGTTTCACATCCAATGCATATTTTTTTCCATATTACTGTTGCATGCTTAATTGAGCATCACGGCTAGTTTGTGCTCCTCAGAACAACGAGGCGGCCTTACTTTAATAGGTATTCATTTTAAATCAGCTAAACCTATTCGTTTAGCATTTTGAATCAGGAGGTTTTGGGCTTGAGTCCCACTCGAGCATTGAGTACAAAATCGAGGATGAATCTAGGCTGACAATGCAGTACTGATGGAGTGCCACACTGACAGAGGTGTTGTCCTTTGAGGTGATAAACTGAGGCCCGATCAGCCCTCTTGGGTGGGCATAAAGGTTCTACTGGCACTATTTTTAAGGAGAACAAAGGATCCTGGCTATTATTTATCCCTTCTACTTCTGCTTGTGGGAGCTTGCTGTGTGAAAATTGGCTGCAATATTTCCTATATTACAACAGAGGCTACACTTCAAACTAAACTACTTAATTGGCTGTAAAGCATTTTGGGACTTACCTGGTACCTGGTAAGGTTTCCCTCTTTAGTCTTCCACCATGTAACTTCCACAGGAGATGCACATTGAATCCAGTCAATGGTCACATTAATTTAAAAAGTGCAATAGAATTTCCTTAAATGAATCTTTAGGGGGCATAGAGAGTAATGTTTGTGCAAGATTGTTCCATACTTTAATTGTTCTTGAGGGAAAAAAGGATTAACAAAGGAGGCATGTTGGGGTGTATCCAGTTGGAGCTGCTGGTTATGAACTCTTCGCGCTCAGTCACTTCTGGTCTTGATGGACGGCTTAGAAATATTTAATTGCCCATTCAAAATTTTGTAGAGTCATGTCTGTGCCAGCTTAGTGACGTGACCGACTAGGAGACACTGGAATCCCACGAGCAATTGTTTGTAACAATATGAGCCGCCAGGCATTGAGCTTTCTCATGGAGGGTAATGTTTTAGCAGCATATGTGCCCCAAGTGGTTATGCTGTATCCTGACTGGTCTAACCAATGCCTGGTACAGCATTTCCTTCACTATAGTTGCAGAGTGATGGAAGTTCTGCCTCAAAAACCCAAGCACTTTTGGATGTCTTTAAGGCTGTTTAAACTTATACATTCAACTTTAAAATGATTTTGGGTGTGGATTCCTAAGTAAGAGCATACTTTAGTAACCTCAAAGGGGAAATCATGCACTGTGTAGTTGGGTGCTGATGGACATCGAGTATTGCTGATTCACATGATGTTACATTTCTCTACCTTGAATTTCATTCCCCATATATTGACCCATTTGATGGGATTATTTTGATCTTCCTGAAGGCTAGCCTCATCTGCTGCTTCAGTAATGGCAGTCAACCACAAAGAGTCTGATCTGACTTGATATTCCATCCTGGATGTCATTTATGAACAGGAGAAACAAAGAGGGGACCAGCTCGGTACCCTGAGGCAGATTCATTGTTTCCAATTTGAGGTTTCCCCATTCACTGTGACTCTTTGCTGCCATTTGGTAAGACACGTCCTCATGCATTGCTACGTGTTTCACAGCTTGAAGTCGTGAAAGGCGCTAACAAATTATAAGTTTTTCGAGATGTGAAGAGATAAGGGGAGTAAATTTCAGAGTTTGCCCAAATGTCCCTGCTATATCCCTCAATCAACATCACTAACATTGGTTATTTGGTCATTATCATGTTGCTGTCTGTGGGATTTGCTGTGTGCATATCAGCTGCCACATTTCTTACATTACAAGAGTGACCACATTTCAAAAGATACTTCATTGGTTCTAAAGCACTTCGGAATGTACTGAGGTTGTGAATGGCACAAAATAAATGCCAGTCATTCCCTTTTCTTTCTAATTTACAACTTGGAGGATATCAGCACTGATGGCTTTAGCAACAGGCTTTATTATTACAATAGCTAAAAAGAAACAGCGCAATCGGCAACTGTACTATCATCCATGCATAGTGAACACAGTGGTAGTCCACTATCTCCCTATCACTGTTTCAATTGAAAAGGCAAATACTATTGCTCTATTAAAAACTCAGCTGGATCCAAACACATTGGTACGGACAATGCCCACAAATAAAATAGCATGAGAGGGCGGCAAAGTTGATTTCATCTCCAGCATGCCTAAGTTTTGGAGTGAAACTCTCAACAGGGGCCCCATCAGCCTCTCAAGCACTGATTCCTCACATCAACCTTCATGTCATAGCAGAAAGCCATGAACAAGCACTGATTATCACTCAGTCAAGCCACAGAAACACTGCAATGCAGATGTTCAAGTTTTACACTTCGACCTTTCTCTTCTCCCGCATCACAGAGGACAATTCTTTCCTGAATAGTTGATCTCCCAACATTTCAACAACCTGATATTTCCCCAAAGCATAGAACTTACAGTCAGATGTATTCAATATGCCGACTCTTCATATATTATTACTGCTTGATATTAGTGTTAACCATCTGAAAATTAAATTCTTAACAACCTGCATTAAACAGTAAAGGGGGCGGTCACTTGGCTGGGTTAAGTAGTCAGTCACTAAGACTTTACATTACAAGTGACTTTTATTGGCTGTAAGGCTCTTTAGGAGGTCCTGAAGCTGTGACTAGTAGAATAGGAATGCAAGTTGTTCTTTGTCTTTTTCAGTGGCAGGATTTCCAAGCTTTAGACTTTTCATTAGCACGTTCTAAAACCTTTTTAAGCTGTTTATCTTTTCTTTGTTTTAGCTACTTTACAGCTTGATGCTCCATAAAAGCTGATTTCACCTCTACCTGCCCATCAAGCCATGGAGAGGGAATAGGGGTGTTGGGGAGGAAGTAGTTATAATGTGATTTACCCTTCACTCCATTTCCAATTGCTTTTTTGTGGGTTGCAACTTTAACCTTCTCTGTTCAACAACTGGCGAGAATGCTGTGGGATCATCCTTTATCTTTGTAGGTCTGGCACGAGTGATGTCATAGAAGCCTAACTGTGTCTTTAACCCAAGGCCAGGCCTAGGAATCTGACATATCTTTGTCCTCCCCATCACCCACACTCAATCTGAAAGCTAGTGAATCAAGGGCAGAAGAAGATCAAAATGGTAAAGGATTTATAATTTTATTCTGTTTCCTTGACAACCAGCAGGAGCAGGTGTGGCACCTCTGAGTCAGACAAGGAATTCTTCAGCCTTCCTGTGTCATGGGCTTCTTACACCCTCTTCCCTCTTACGCCCCTCTCTCTTCCCTGATCCCCTCTCCCCCTCCTCCCTCTTGCTCCTCTTACCCATCCTAACCCCCTTCCCCTCCCCATCACCCTCCTCCATCCCCCTCTCCCTTCCCCCCTCTCCCCTCTTTTCCCTCTCCTCCACCTTTCTCCCCCTTCCCTCTCTCCCCTCTCCCCTTTCTCCCTCGTCTTTCCCTCTCCCCCCTCCCCACCCCCCTCTCCCAACTCTCATGGCCTCCTGACCTCCCGCCTAAGTGCTTTTCTGACTTCCAGGAGACCATTCCCTCGATCCTCCTGCTGTTGGAGATCTTAGTCACACGGAAGCCGTTGTGTCTCCCAGAGTTGTGGCTGCCAATTCTGGTCGAATCTATTACTGGAAGTGCCTCTTGCCCCCGGATCCCTGCCATTAGTTGCCTGACATGTCCAACACCAAATTCCCACAGGCAACCAGAAAGCAAACAGACATTTCACTACCCAATTGGATAATACTTGGCTGACAGTCATTTTCCCCCCATGCCTGATATTTATAACTATAAAAAAAGTGCTCAAAGAAAGTTGAAATAACCCACAATTCTTAATAGAGTGGGGGAACACATACTTCCAGAGATTCCTGGAGGGTTGACAATTCTATTTGTAGTCTAGATGGGAGACTGACAGGGCCTATACAGATAAGGCCCAGGAGTTCCAAGGCCTGATTTTACCTCAATCACTCACACCGAGTTAAAATCAGGTCCATGATCTCTGGGGCCTCCTCCAGCAGATCACTGGGATGCTTCTAATCAGTCTTCATACTCTGATCTGCACTCCCTCCCTCCAGGATTACAAATCCAAGCTCAAATCTTTTCCCTGTTCACCAGTTTTGAATGAAAAAGAGTAAATATGATGAATGAGATAGGTCATAGGTTTCCTCAAGAGACGCCTCATGTATCACCAGTAGCTGAAGTGCTAACTGTAACCAACATGTAAGATGAAGACTGAACTACTGTAAAAAATTCTTGTTAAAGGAGAAATAAAAGTTTTATTGTGTGGGATGAAGATGCAACGTACGAGCAAATTTGTGACTTCATTATACACAAGCGGACCTGATTATCGAAAGGAAAGTCTTGGAGATGGAATAATGGATTCGAAGAGTACTGAAAATGGGCATTTCACTCCTTATTGGAATTAATGCCACAGACAGGGTAGATGCTGAGAGAATATGTTTCCCCCCTTGGGGGAATCTAGAATTAGGGGGCACAGTTTCAGAATAGTGTAAATGCTCACCCATTTAAGGTAGAGGTGAGGAGGAATTTCTTCTCTCAAAGGATTGTTAATCTTTGGAATTCTCTTCCCCAGAGAGCAGTGGACGCTGGTTCCTTGAATATATTCCAAGCTGAGTTAGACAGGTGTATGATCTGCAAGGGAGTCAAGGGTTATGGAGCTAGGCAGGAAAGTGGAGTTAAGACCACAGTCGGATCAGCTCAGTAGACCAACTGGCTTATTCCAGCTCTTACTTCTTGTGTTGTGACAGCTCAGACCAACTCTAGCTGACTCTTAAGTATATTTGACCTGTAATAATGGGACAGATTTTCCTGCTAATCTCCATAATCTCCTTCAGCCCTACAGCCCTCCTAGATATCCAATTCTGGCCTCTTGCACATCCACAATTTTAAGCGTTCCACCATTAGTGGTTGTGCCTTCAGCTGTCAAAACACTAAGCTCTGGAATTCTCTGCTTCTACCTCTCTCTTTCTTCCTTTAAAACATTCCTTAAATTCTACCTCTTTGGCTAATCTTTGGGCTGCCTGTCATAATTGAATAGTCAAACAGGCACGGCAAGTTGAATGGCCTACTCCTGTTCCCATGTTTCTATGTTCCATATGAACATATGAATTAGGCCAGTTGGCCCCTTGAGCCTTCTCCGCCATTCAATAAGATCATGGCTGATCTGATTTTAACCTCATATTCCTGCTTACCCCCAATAACCTTGCTTATCAAGAATCTATCTAGCTCTGCATTAAAGATATTCAAGGACTCTGCCTCAACCACCTTTTGAGGAAGAGAGTTCCAAAAGTCTCACAACCCTCAGAAAAAAAGTTTCCTCACCTCTGTCCTAAATGGACTGCCCCTTATTTTTAAACTGTGACCCCTAGTTCTAGATTCGCCAACAAGAGGAAACATCCTTTCCACATTCACCCTATCAAGACCCTCATGATCTGAAATGCTTCAATCAAGTCGCCTCTTACTCTTCTAAATTCCAACAGATACAAGCCTAGCCTGTCCAGCCTTTTCTCATAAGATAACCCACCCAATCCAGGTATTAATGTAGTAAGCCTTCCATGAACTGCTTCTAATGCATTTACTCCTTTCCTTAAATATGGAGACCAGTACTGTACACAATACTCCAGATGTGGTCTCACCAATGCCCTGTACAACTGAAGCATAATCTCTCTTACTCTCGTATTTCCTTTCACCTTGTATAATTGTTGGAGAAGGAAGCAGTTAACTCAAAAGGAGTTCAATTGGTTATCAGTTAACTAGCTAAGTACCCATTTGAATGTATAAAAGAGGAAACAGGTGAGACAAGTTCTCTGTAGAGTTTTATGAAACAAAAATAAAACACTGTTGGAAGAAGCCAGTCTTAGTCTTTATCTTTATTTCAAGCAAGTATTGTGACTTTATCAATATTCACTCTTGGGAAATAAGCACCTCTGGCTAAGCCACTATTTATTGTCCATTCCGAGTTGTTCTTGAGAAGGTTAGGTGAGCCTTCTTCTTGAGCCCATTGCAGTTTGTACGGTATAGGTGCTCCCAAAGTGTTGTTAGAGAGGTATTTTGATGATTGATAATATATGTCCAAGTTGGGATAATGTGCCACTTGGAGGGAACTCAGGGGTGATGGTATTTCCCTGTTGCCCCTTTCCTTCACATTTATTAACCCTCTGTTCTGTGACTGCTACACTAGAACAGGTGAACAGCTACCGACAACAAGTATTAATGTTGGGCTGATTATTTATGCATTGGAAAACTAATATTAGTGTAAACCAATTATTTTCTCCCAGAAATATTGAACCTTCATGTTTCAGCAGTAAGCAAGCTCGACATTAGCAATTCAGATGTTAATCAATCCAGCTAGAATTTCCAGCCACAGGAAAGCTTATCATTTTGAGCAATGGCAATAAATAGACTTATCACCATCACAGTAAGCCTGCTTGGCTTTATACCATTCCAGTTATTGCATTAACAATGATCTAACTTAGATGAAGTCATCCGCACATCATAAAATATTTAGCTGTTTAGAGAACGTCTATTTCGAAAAGCTGGGAAATGTACCAGATAAAGGTTCAAAATTAAATGGTGGAGGAAGGAGTCAATAATTTGGGTGGGCAAAGAACATTTTTTAGCCTTCTCAATATCATCTCACTTTTAAGGCATAGGAATGTCATTATCAACTACACTCTATGGGTGTGGGGTATCCGAAGGTGATCCAGGCTGTGGGTCATGGGTTCAAATCCCACTGCAGAGTTTCTAAAGATGTGGGGATGCTGGGGGGGGAGGTGGGGGGGACTCAAATATAAGATTGAAATTGTAGGCGAGTCTAGTGAAATAGTGATTAAGTTAACGTTCCATGCCTAAATCAGTGATTGTGCAACAAAGGAATGCTGCAGCTTATGAGTGGAAGAGAATAAACCTCTGGATGTCTGATTGATAAAGGAATTTAATTATGACATTTCTTGATCAGTTTTTAAAGTAGAATAGATTAATCTATATGATGGGAGACAAAGTAAACTTTGGTTTTGATATGTGATGAAGGATGAACAATGCAGAGTGAAGAATGGTCTTGGGTTTGTTTATGTTTTAGTGGTGGTTTTATTCCTGTTGTAGGAAACTGCTGAAGGATGATTGCTTGGCACAACGGAATTATCACAACGTTGTAAATGTTTCTAATATCGATTAAATCCAATAAGAAAAATAGTCATGCCTCTGGGTGAGAAGGTTATGAGTTTAATCTCCACTCCAGAGAATTGAATGGAAGAACATTTTCCCAGGCGATCTGTAGATTGGGGATGAGAAAAGCCCAATGCACTCCTGGGGGGGGAACATTCCTCCATTTCCTTGAGGAGTCGGGGGTCGGGGAGAACTCCTCCGGCTCTTGGAGTTTTAAAAAGAGGAAATTTTTAATGCTTACCTAGACCAGTTATCAACACTTGGCCCAAACCAGCTGCTAGGAAGCTGACGCCACAGGAATCGCTGATGTTCAGTTCATTCTGTGTCCTGGTTCTAATGAAGCCAACGGGCCCTGAATGCTAAACAAGACCCTCACCTGACTTTTCTGGGAACATTGTCAATGGCCTGATATGGGGCTGCGAAAATTCAAATAGTTTAGATGGCAGCCGTTTGAAACTGGGAGACAGACTTTTAAAATGTTAATCCTCCCCCATACACCATTGCTATTGGACAGGGAGGGGTGGCAATTAAATCAGGGCCAGGGTATCAGCCATAAGAGAGGGGTATGAAAGATTTCAGACAAAGAAGGGCAGTAACCTGAAGTCATGGTTCATATTGGGACAAATGACACAGGAAGAGGTACTTTCATGAATTGGAAGGTAGATTAAAGAACAGGACACAATAGGAATAATTTTATCATTTTTTTCAAAGCAATACATCAGTCCGTAAAGGAAGGGGCCTTGGAGGGTAGGTATAAGGGCAGAGCTTGGCATGGGGGCATGAGGGCTATGGGGGTGTAGGTGGGGGGGGGTGGCATACAGGGCATGAGGAGGACTTTTAGAGCTTACCTTTTAAAAGGTCCCCCCATGCAGAATAGGTTTTAGAACTCCGCTGAGGGGCTGTGAACCTCAACTCTTTAAAAACCTGGCCCCTATTCCATGAAAATTGTGGAGGAGTAGAACATCCCTATCTCCGCAATGGAGCTGGTCATGTTGAGAGTGCTGGATGCTGGAATTTAACAGGAACCATTTTGCACCCTTTGACACTCCAGAAAACCAGGCAGCCCAGCAATGGGGTCGGGAATCCCAGAATCAGGACCTGCCTGTCATTTGTAAAGGGCAAACTCAGTGAAAATCCAGGCCACAGAGTACAAAAGTAGGGAAGCTATGCTAAATCTTTATAAAACGCTTGTTGGCTCTCATGTGGTATCAGTTCTGGGCACCACACTTTTGGAAAGATGTCATGGCCATAGAGAGGGTGCAGAAGAGATTTCCAACAATGCTACCAGAAATGAATGATTTCAGTTATGTGGAGAGACTGGAGAAGTTCTGATTGGTTCTCCTTAGAGCAGAAAGATTTAGCTGAGGTGCTCGAAATCATGAGTATTTTAGAAACTGTTTCCAGTGTCAGAAGGGGTACCAGAGGGCGCAAACAAAAGGACATGAGGACACATTTTTTATTAAGACAGGAAGTTGTTATGATCTCTGAAAGGGCAGTGGAAGCAGGTTCAATAGTGGAGAATTGGGTAAATACTTGAAGAGGAAAGATACTATTACAGGGAATGAGCTCAGGAGTGAAACTGATTGGATAGCTCTACCCAAGGGTCATCACAGGCCTGATGAGATCAATGATCTCCTTCTTGCTGTTTTTTTTTCCTTTGGTTCTGGGGCTCTATAAAAGATACAAAAAGAAACAATAATAAAGAGTAGATCAAGAAGGCACATTAAAACAAGTGAGATTGGCAAACAGAAAGAGGCATATGTCATTATACATGATCGCATGATGCATTCTGAATAAAATGAGTGTGTCAAGGGGCACAAATATCCACATTAACAGAGATGTAGCTTAGGCTAGGAAGTAATGAAGAAATAAATACTTCTAGTTAAAAATATCCAGAAGGGGCATAATAGCATCAAAGGACTGGTGGTTGTTTTCATCAAAGGTTCCATTTGTGCACTTGATCTGGGCTAATTAAAGATTGCCAACATGGATTTGTAGAATCACAGAATCGCAGTGCAGAAGAGGCCCTTTGGCCCATCGAGTCAGCACCAACATGTGAGAAACACCTGACCTACCTACCTAATCCCATTTACCAGCACTTGGCCCATAGCCTTGAATGTTATGACGTGCCAAGTGCTCATCCAGGTGCTTTTTAAAAGATGTGAGGCAACCTGCCTCCACCACCAGGAGGCAAGTCATGTATGATAAATTTAACAGAATTCTTTTAGAACACATCGGAAGATATTTCTGAGAAAATGCAATGAGTATTATTGTGCCAATAAATTTTCAAAATAAGCTGCCACATAACAGTCTTGTTCATAAAATTAAGTTGCATGGCATTAAAAGGAATGTGGTAGCATGTACAAGTGGTGAGCTAAAGAAGTGAAAATAGGGATGGGTTCATGGATGGGTATAGAAAGTTGTGTTTCCCACACACCCTCTGCCAAGGATCTGGGTTCCGGTTCATGGGACACTGGCACCAATACTGGGGGAAGTGGATATTTACCATTGGGGCGGTGTACACCTGAACAGTGCTGGGGCTGGTGTTCTTTTGAGCTGCATAACTAGGGAAGTAGAGAGGGTTTTAAATTAAGTAGTCGGGGAAAGGGTACAAATTTGGGAAGATGTAGTAAATCAAAGAGTAGGGACAAGGCAAAAGAGAAAGGTATCATTGCTGAAAATGAAAAACAGACCGTGAAAGGAAGGGATAGAGAGTACAAATCTAACAGAAAATCAACAGATGAGACTAGAGGTTATAAAAAGAATAAAAGGATACAACTGAGAGCTCTGTAACTGAATTCAAGAAGCATTTGAAACAAAACAGATGAAATGAGAGCACACATAGAAATAAACAAGTGTGATTTGATAGCCATTACAGAGACATGGCTGCAGGAGGACACGGATTGGGAGCTGAATATTAATGGATATAGGACATTGAGGAAGGACAGGAAGTGAGGGAAAGGTGGAGGGGGTGGCTCTGTTAGTTAATGATGGTATTAGCAGAGAGAGGGATGACCCAAGTTCAGGAAACCAGGATGTGGAAATAGTTTGGGTAAAGATGAGAAATGGTAAAGGCAACAAGTCACTTGTGGGAGTTGTGTACAGGCTCTCTAATTGTAACCATATGGTAAGATGGACCATAAATGGAGAAATAATGGGAGCTCGTCAGAGATCATGGGAGATTTTAATCTACGAATAGGCTGGAATAGTCACATTGGCCACAATAACCTAGATGAGGAGTTCATAGAATGTTTCCAGGACAGTTTCTTAGAACAGCAATTTCTGGAGCCAACCAGAGAGTAGGCTATACTAGACCTGGTATTATGCAACAAGATGGATTTAATTAATGGTCTCATGGTGACATTCAGTTTGAGGGAAAGAGGAGTGGGTCCCAGACAATGTTTTTAAACTTAAATAAGGGCAAATATGAGGGCATGAAAGCAGAGCTGGCTAAATTGAATTTGCAAATTAAGTTAAGAGATAAGCCAATAGAGGCGCAGTTTCAAACATTTAATGGGATATTCCAGAATAGATACATTCCAATGATTAAGAAAAAGTCCAACAGACGGACACACCATCCATGGTTAACCAGAAAGGTTAAAGATAGTATCAAACTTAAATAAAAGGTATATAATTGTGCAAAGATAGCTGGAAGGGCAGAAAATTGGACAGATTATAATGAACAGCAAAAGATGACAATAAGATTAATAAGGAGGGAAAAACTAGTGTACGAGAGAAAGCTAGTCAGAAATATAAATACAGATAGTAAGAGTTTCTATAAATATGTTAAAAAGAAAAAAGTTAACAAATTGAGTGTTGGTCCGATAGAAAATGAGTCTGGAGAATTGATAATGGAAAACAAGGAAATGGCAGATGAATTGGGCAGGTATTTTGCAGTAGTCTTCCCTATAGAGGATACAAGTGACATCCCAGAAGCAGCTTTAAGTCAGGAAATGGAAGGGAGGGAGGAACTCAGGAAAATTACAATCACCAGAGAAGTGGTACTGAGTAAATTGGAGCTGCAGGCTGACAAGAGCCCGGGTCCTGATGGACTTCACCCTCGAGTCTTAAAAGAAGTGACTAGCGAGATAGTTGATGCATTGATTTTAATTTTACAAGACTCCCTAGTTTTGGGGAATGTCTCATTAGATTGGAAAATAGCAAATGTAACCCTATTATTCAAAAGGAGTGGGGGAGGCAGAAAATGGGAAACTCCAGGCCAGTTAGCTTAACATCTGTCACAGGGAAAATGTTAGAAGCTATTATTAAGGAAGCTATAGCAGGGCATTTGGATAAGTTCAAGGTAATCAGGCAGAGTCAACATGGTTTTGTGAAAGGGAAATCATGTTTAACCAACCTATTGGAGTTCTTCGAGGAAGAAACATGTGCTGTGATAAAGGCGAACTGGTGGATGTACTGTACTTAGATTTACAGAAGGCATTTGATAAAGTGCCACCTCAAAGGTTATTGTATAAAATAAAATCTCATGGCGAAGGCGGTAACATTTTGGTGTGGATTGGCTGGCTAACGGGTAGCAGAGAGTAGGCATAAATGGGTCTTTTTCAGGGGTAGAATTTTCCTCTCGTTAGGGGGGTTGTGCGGGGGCAGGTCCAATTGGTGCCCCCGATTTGGTCCGCCCCATTTTACATGGGTGGGCCAATTAAAGCCCACCCAGCGTGATGCGCACCCGGAAGCGCTGAGCGCTCCCTTTGCGTGCAGGGGTTTGCCTGAGTCGGGAATGTACTGTTTTGCGAATGCGAATGAAAGCGCACTGCTTCAGAGGTGCCTCGGGGAGATAAGCTTTAAGTTTTAAAACATTAATAAAGTGGAGAAATAATTTTTACGATATGTCCCCTCATTTGAAACTGCCACATGAGCTGGGACATGTGCATTAATTTTAATAAAAAATTTGCGTGAAAATTTGAAATAATTCATGAAACCTCATCCCGCCCGTGGGTGAGGTTCTATGACAAACGCAAAGGCCGCCTGGGCTCCTTGCCTGCCCCCCCGCCAACCTTAAGTTTGGACGGGCAGCTCAGGTAGTTTCTTAATTTGCCTTTTTAAATGGCCTGAATAGGCCTTTGACAGTTCGGCGGGTGCACAGCCGACTTGGCTGCTATCCCGCTGAACTGAAAATCTAAATGACGCGCAGTGATGTTGGGACGCACGCCCGGTGTCACCCCGCGTCATTTTATGCCTTGGCAAGCAGGCCCTGCCCCCGCTCGCCGAGCCGAAGATTCAGGCCCAGGTTAGCAAAATTTAATGAGTGGTGTGCCACAGGGATCAATGTCGGGACCTCAGCTGTTTACAATTTATATAAATGACTCGGATGAAGGGACGGATGGGATGGTTGCCAAATTTGCTGATGACACAAAAAGTGGTAGGAAAGTAAATTGTGAAGAGGACATAAGGAGGCTACAAAAAGCTATAGATAGCTTAAGTGAGTGGGCAAAGTTCTGGTATATGGTGTATAATGTGGGAAAATGTGAAATTGTGCATTTTGGCAGGAAGAATGAAAGAGAAACATTTATCTAAATGGTGAGAGATTGCAGAGCTCTGAAATGCAGAGGGATCTGGGTGTCTTAGTGCATGAACTGCAAAAGACTAGTATGCAGCTCCAGCAAGTGATTAGGAAAGCTAATAGAATGTTACCATTCACTGTGTGGGGAATTGAATACAAAAAAATAGAGAAGCTATGCCTCAGTTGTACAGGGTACTGGTGAGACCACATCTGGAGTGCTGTGTACAGTATTGGTCACCATATTTAAGGAAGGATGTAAATGTGTTGGAAGTAGTTCAGAAAAGGTTTACCAGACTAATACCTGGAATGGGCAAGTTTGTCTTATCAGGAAAGGTTGTACAGGCTAGGCTTGTATCCATAGGAGTTCAGAAGGTTAAGAGGTGACTTGATTGAAACATATAAGATTCTGAGGGGTCTTGACAGGGTGGTTGTGGAGAGGATGTTTCCTCATGTGGGGGAATCTAGGGCTAGGGTTCACTGTTTAAAAATAAGGGATTGCCCATTTAAAACACAGATGAGGCATTTTTTTTCTTTCAGATGGTTGTGAGTCTTTGGAACTCTGCCTGAAAAGGTGCTGGAAGCACAGAGTCTGAATAATTTTAAGACAGTGGTGGATAGATTCTTGGTAAGCAAGGGGGTGATAGGTTATTGGGGTTAGGCAGAATGCAGGTTTGAAGCTACTATCAGGTGAGCCAAGGCCTTATTAAATGGCGGAGCAAGCCCAAGATGCTGAATGGCCTACTCCTGCTCCTTGTTCATATATTCGTATGTTTGTATGTAAGCTTAGACTGGTCTCTGGTGTTACCTCAGTTTCTGCTACATAGCACCAGAAGTGGTGTGATGCATATAATGCATCAGCCCAAATATTGATGGGCACTTTATGATCAGATGTAAGTGGATGCGTTTACAACGAAAGATTTCAAGAGAAACAACTTGGTCATTTACAGTGAGAGAGAGTGAGAGAAACAGCATGGTCATTTACAGTGAGAGACAGTGAGAGAGAAACAGCAGGTCATTTACAGGGAGAGAGTGAGTGAGAGAAACAGCGTGGTCATTTACAGCGAGAGAGAGTGAGAGAAAAAGCATGGTCATTTACAGGGAGAGAGAGAGAGAGAAACAGCGTGGTCATTTACAGGGAGAGAGCGAGAGAGAAACAGCGTGGTCATTTACAGTGAGAGAGTGAATGAGAGAAACAGCGTGGTCATTTACAGCGAGAGAGTGAATGAGAGAAACAGCGTGGTCATTTACAGGGAGAGAGAGAGAAACAGCGTGGTCATTTACAGGGAGAGAGCGAGAGAGAAACAGCGTGGTCATTTACAGTGAGAGAGTGAATGAGAGAAACAGCGTGGTCATTTACAGCGAGAGAGTGAATGAGAGAAACAGCGTGGTCATTTACAGCGAGAGAGAGAGAGAAAAACAGCGTGGTCATTTACAGGGAGACAGTGAATGAGAGAAACAGCTTGGTCATTTACAGCGAGAGAGAGAGAGAAAAACAGCGTGGTCATTTACAGGGAGAGAGTGAATGAGAGAAACAGCATGGTCATTTACAGCGAGAGAGAGAGAGAGAAACAGCATGGTCATTTACAGCGAGAGAGTGAATGAGAGAAACAGCATGGTCATTTACAGCGAGAGAGAGAGAGAGAAACAGCATGGTCATTTACAGTGAGAGAGTGAATGAGAGAAACAGCATGGTCATTTACAGCGAGAGAGAGAGAGAGAAACAGCGTGGTCATTTACAGGGAGAGAGTGAGAGAGAAACAGTGTGGTCATTTACAGGGAGAGTGAGAGAGAAACAGCGTGGTCATTTACAGCGAGAGAGTGAGAGAGAAACAGCGTGGTCATTTACAGTGAGAGAGTGAGAGAGAAACAGCATGGTCATTTACAGTGAGAGAGTGAGAGAGAAACAGCGTGGTCATTTACAGGGAGAGAGAGTGAGAGAAACAGCATGGTCATTTACAGGGAGAGAGTGAGAGAGAAACAGCGTGGTCATTTACAGCGAGAGAGTGAGAGAGAAACAGCGTGGTCATTTACAGTGAGAGGGTGTGAGAGAAACAGCATGGTCATTTACAGTGAGAGAGTGAGAGAGAAACAGCATGATCATTTACAGGGAGAGAGTGAGAGAGAAACAGCGTGGTCATTTACAGGGAGAGAGTGAGAGAGAAACAGCGTGGTCATTTACAGGGAGAGAGTGAGAGAGAAACAGCGTGGTCATTTACAGGGAGAGAGAGAGAGAGAAACAGCGTGGTCATTTAAAGAGAGAAGGTTAGAGAGAAACAGCGTGGTCATTTACAGGGAGAGAGAGTGAGAGAAACAGCGTGGTCATTAACAGTGAGAGAGTGAGAGAGAAACAGGGTGGTCATTTACAGGGAGAGTGAGAGAAACAGCATGGTCATTTACAGTGAGAGAGTGAGAGAGAAACAGCGTGGTCATTTACAGGGAGAGAGAGAGAGAGAGAAACAGCATATACATTTAAAGTGAGAGAGTGAGAGAAACAGCGTGGTCATTTACAGGGAGAGAGAGTGAGAGAGAAACAGCGTGGTCATTTACAGCGAGAGAGTGAGAGAGAAACAGCATGGTCAAAAACAGCGAGAGAGTGAGAGAGAAACAGCGTGGTCATTAACAGTGAGAGAGTGAGAGAGAAACAGCGTGGTCATTTACAGCGAGAGAGTGAGAGAGAAACAGCGTGGTCATTTACAGCGAGAGAGTGAGAGAGAAACAGCATGGTCATTTACAGTGAGAGAGTGAGAGAAACAGCATGGTCATTTACAGGGAGAAAGAGTGAGAGAAATAGCGTGGTCATTTACAGCGAGAGAGTGAGAGAGAAACAGCGTGGTCATTTACAGTGAGAGAGTGAGAGAGAAAAAGCATGGTCATTTACAGGGAGAGAGTGAGAGAGAAACAGCGTGGTCATTTACAGGGAGAGAGAGTGAGAGAGAAACAGCGTGGTCATTTACAGCGAGAGAGTGAGAGAGAAACAGCGTGGTCATTTACAGTGAGAGAGTGAGAGAGAAACAGCATGGTCATTTACAGTGAGAGAGTTAGAGAGAAACAGCGTGGTCATTTACAGGGAGAGAGAGTGAGAGAAACAGCGTGGTCATTTACAGGGAGAGAGTGAGAGTGAAACAGCGTGGTCATTTACAGGGAGAGAGAGAGAGAGAAACAGCGTGGTCATTTACAGGGAGAGAGTGAGAGAGAAACAGCGTGGTCATTTACAGTGAGAGAGTGAATGAGAGAAACAGCGTGGTCATTTACAGCGAGAGAGTGAATGAGAGAAACAGCGTGGTCATTTACAGGGAGAGAGAGAGAGAAAAACAGCGTGGTCATTTACAGGGAGAGAGTGAATGAGAGAAACAGCTTGGTCATTTTCAGCGAGAGAGAAGAAAACAGCGTGGTCATTTACAGGGAGAGAGTGAATGAGAGAAACAGCGTGGTCATTTACAGTGAGAGAGTGAATGAGAGAAACAGCATGGTCATTTACAGTGAGAGAGTGAGAGAGAAACAGCGTGGTCATTTACAGTGAGAGAGTGAGAGAGAAACAGCGTGGTCATTTACAGGGAGAATGAGAGAGAAACAGCGTGGTCATTTACAGGGAGAGAGTGTGAGAGAGAAACAGCGTGGTCATTTACAGTGAGAGAGAGAGAGAGAAAAAGCGTGGTCATTTACAGTGAGAGAGTGAGAGAGAAACAGCGTGGTCATTTACAGGGAGAGTGAGAGAGAAACAGCGTGGTCATTTACAGGGAGAGAGTGAGAGAGAAACAGCGTGGTCATTTACAGGGAGAGAGAGTGAGAGAAACAGCATGGTCATTTAAAGTGAGAGAGTGAGAGAGAAACAGCGTGGTCATTTACAGGGAGAGTGAGAGAGAAACAGCGTGGTCATTTACAGGGAGAGAGAGTGAGAGAAACAGCGTGGTCATTTACAGGGAGAGAGTGAGAGATACAGCGTGGTCATTTACAGGGAGAGTGAGAGAGAAACAGCGTGGTCATTTACAGCGAGAGAGTGTGAGAGAAACAGCGTGGTCATTTACAGGGAGAGAGAGTGAGAGAAACAGCATGGTCATTTACAGTGAGAGAATGAGAGAGAAACAGCGTGGTCAATCACAGGGAGAGAGTGAGAGAGAAACAGCATGGTCATTTACAGGGAGAGAGTGAGAGAAACAGCGTGGTCATTTACAGTGAGAGAGTGTGAGAGAAACAGCGTGGTCATTTACAGGGAGAGTGAGAGAGAAACAGCATGGTCATTTACAGCGAGAGAGAGAGAGAAACAGCGTGGTCATTTACAGGGAGAGAGAGTGAGAGAAACAGTGAGGTCATTAACAGTGAGAGAGTGAGAGAGAAACAGCGTGGTCATTTGAAGGGAGAGTGAGAGAAACAGCATGGTCCTTTACAGTGAGAGAGTGAGAGAGAAACAGCGTGGTCATTTACAGGGAGAGAGAGAGAGAGAGAAACAGCATGGTCATTTACAGTGAGAGAGTGAGAGAAACAGCGTGGTCATTTACAGGGAGAGAGAGTGAGAGAGAAACAGCGTGGTCATTTACAGCGAGAGAGTGAGAGAGAAACAGCATGGTCAATTACAGCGAGAGAGTGAGAGAGAAACAGCGTGGTCATTTACAGTGAGAGACTGAGAGAGAAACAGCGTGGTAATTTACAGGGAGAGAGTGAGAGAGAAACAGCGTGGTCATTTACAGCGAGAGAGTGAGAGAGAAACAGCATGGTCATTTACAGTGAGAGAGTGAGAGAAACAGCATGGTCATTTACAGGGAGAGAGAGTGAGAGAAACAGCGTGGTCATTTACAGGGAGAGAGTGAGAGAGAAACAGCGTGGTCATTTACAAGGAGGGAGTGAGAGAGAAACAGCGTGGTCATTTACAGGGAGAGAGTGAGAGAGAAACAGCGTGGTCATTTACAGTGAGAGAGTGAGAGAGAAACAGCATGGTCCTTTACAGGGAGAGAGCGAGAGAGAAACAGCGTGGTCATTTACAGTGAGGGAGAGTGAGCGAAACAGCGTGGTCATTTACAGTGAGAGTGAGAGAAACAGCGTGGTCATTTACAGTGAGAGAGAGTGAGAGAAACAGCGTGGTCATTTACAGTGAGACAGTGAGAGAGAAACAGCGTGGTCATTTACAGTGAGAGAGTGAGAGAGAAACAGCATGATCATTTACAGGGAGAGAGGGAGAGAGAAACAGCGTGGTCATTTACAGGGAGAGAGAGTGAGAGAGAAACAGCATGGTCATTTACAGGGAGAGAGTCAGAGAGAAACAGCGTGGTCATTTACAGGGAGAGAGAGAGAGAGAAACAGCATGGTCATTTACAGGGAGAGAGAGAGAGAGAGAAACTGCGTGGTCATTTACAGGGAGAGAGAGAGAGAGAAACAGCGTGGTAATTTACAGGGAGAGAGTGAGAGAGAAACAGCGTGGTCATTTACAGGGAGAGAGCGAGAGAGAAACAGCGTGGTCATTTACAGCGAGAGAGTGAGAGAAACAGCGTGGTCATTTACAGCGCGAGAGTGAGAGAAACAGCGTGGTCATTTACAGGGAGAGAGTGAGAGAAACAGCGTGGTCATTTAAAGTGAGAGAGTGAGAGAGAAACAGTGTGGTCATTTACAGGGAGAGAGAGAGAGAGAAACAGCGTGGTCATTTACAGGGAGAGAGAGTGAGAGAAACAGCGTGGTCATTTACTGTGAGAGAGTGAGAGAGAAACAGCATGGTCATTTACAGGGAGAGAGAGAGAGAGAACCAGCGTGGTCATTTACAGGGTGAGAGAGTGAGAGAAACAGCGTGGTCATTTACAGTGAGAGAGTGTGAGAGAAAAAGCGTGGTCATTTACAGTGAGAGAGTGTGAGAGAAACAGCGTGGTCATTTACAGGGAGAGAGAGAGAGAGAAACAGCATGGTCATTTACAGGGAGAGAGAGAGAGAGAGAAACTGCATTGTCATTTACAGGGAGAGAGAGAGAGAGAAACAGCGTGGTCATTTAGAGCGAGAGAGTGAGAGAGAAACAGCGTGGTAATTTACAGGGAGAGAGTGAGAGAGAAACAGCGTGGTCATTTACAGGGAGAGAGCGAGAGAGAAACAGCGTGGTCATTTACAGCGAGAGAGTGAGAGAAACAGCGTGGTCATTTACAGCGCGAGAGTGAGAGAAACAGCGTGGTCATTTACAGGGAGAGAGTGAGAGAAACAGCGTGGTCATTTACAGTGAGAGAGTGAGAGAGAAACAGTGTGGTCATTTACAGGGAGAGAGAGAGAGAGAAACAGCGTGGTCATTTACAGGGAGAGAGAGTGAGAGAAACAGCGTGGTCATTTACTGTGAGAGAGTGAGAGAGAAACAGCATGGTCATTTACAGGGAGAGAGAGAGAGAGAATCAGCGTGGTCATTTACAGGGTGAGAGAGTGAGAGAAACAGCGTGGTCATTTACAGTGAGAGAGTGTGAGAGAAACAGCGTGGTCATTTACAGTGAGAGAGTGTGAGAGAAACAGCGTGGTCATTTACAGTGAGAGAGAAACAGCGTGGTCATTTACAGGGAGAGAGCGAGAGAGAAACAGCGTGGTCATTTACAGCGAGAGAGAGAGAGAAACAGTGTGGTCATTTACAGCGAGAGAGTGAGAGAGAAACAGCATCGTCATTTACAGGGAGAGAGAGAGAGAGAAACAGCATGGTCATTTACAGGGAGAGAGAGAGAGAGAGAAACTGCATGGTCATTTACAGGGAGAGAGAGAGAGAGAAACAGCGTGGTCATTTACAGGGAGAGAGAGAGAGAGAAACAGCGTGGTCATTTACAGCGAGAGAGTGAGAGAGAAACAGCGTGGTCATTTACAGGGAGTGAGTGAGAGAGAAACAGCGTGGTCATTTACAGGGAGAGAGAGAGAGAGAAACAGCGTGGTCATTTACAGTGAGAGAGTGAGAGAGAAACAGCATGGTCATTTACAGCTAGGGAGTGAGAATGAAACAGCGTGGTCATTTACAGGGAGAGAGAGTGAGAGAGAAACATCGTGGTCATTTACAGTTAGAGAGTGATAGAGAAACAGCGTGGTCATTTACAGCGAGTGAGTGAGAGAGAAACAGCGTGGTCATTTACAGGGAGAGAGTGTGAGAAACAGCGTGGTCATTTACAGGGAGAGAGTGAGAGAGAAACAGCGTGGTAATTTACAGTGAGAGAGTGAGAGAAACAGCGTGGTCATTTACAGGGAGAGAGAGAGAGAGAAACAGCATGGTCATTTACAGGGAGTGAGAGAGAGAGAAACAGCACGGTCATTTACAGGGAGAGAGAGAGAGAGAAACAGCGTGATCATTTACAGTGAGAGAGAGAGAGAAACAGCATGGTCATTTACAGGGAGAGAGAGAGAGAAACAGCGTGTTCATTTACAGGGAGAGAGTGAGAGAGAAACAGCGTGGTCATTTACAGGGAGAGAGAGAGAGAAACAGCATGGTCATTTACAGGGAGAGAGAGAGAGAAAAACAGCGTGGCCATTTACAGGGAGAGAGTGAGAGAGAAACAGCGTGGTCATTTACAGGGAGAGAGAGAGAGAAACAGCATGGTCATTTACAGTGAGAGAGAGAGAGAAACAGCATGGTCATTTACAGGGAGAGAGTGAGTCAGAGAAACAGCATGGTCATTTACAGGGAGAGAGAGAGAGAAACAGCGTGGTCATTTACAGTGAGAGAGAGAGAGAGAAACAGCATGGTCATTTACAGTGAGAGAGAGAGAGAAACAGCGTGGTCATTTACAGTGAGAGAGAGAGAGAGAAACAGCGTGGTCATTTACAGGGAGAGAGTGAGAGAGAAACAGCGTGGTCATTTACAGGGAGAGAGTGAGAGAGAAACAGCGTGGTCATTTACAGGGAGAGAGAGAGAGAGAGAAACAGCGTGGTCATTTACAGGGAGAGTGTGAGTGAGAGAAACAGCATGGTCATTTACAGGGAGAGGGAGAGAGAAACAGTGTGGTCATTTACAGTGAGAGAGTGAGAGAGAAACAGCATGGTCATTTACAGGGAGAGAGAGAGAGAAACAGCGTGGTCATTTACAGGGAGAGAGTGAGAGAGAAACAGCGTGGTCATTTACAGGGAGAGAGAGAGAGAGAAACAGCGTGGTCATTTACAGGGAGAGAGTGAGAGAGAAACAGCGTGGTCATTTACAGGGAGAGAGTGAGAGAGAAACAGCGTGGTCATTTACAGGGAGAGAGAGAGAGAGAGAAACAGCGTGGTCATTTACAGGGAGAGAGAGTGAGAGAAACAGCGTGGTCATTTACAGCGAGAGAGTGAGAGAGAAACAGTGTGGTCATTTACAGGGAGAGAGAGTGAGAGAAGCAGCATGGTCATTTACAGCGAGAGAGTGAGAGAGAAACAGCGTGGTCATTTTCAGGGAGAGAGTGAGAGAGAAACAGCGGGGCCATTTACAGGGTGAGTGTGAGAGAGAAACAGCGTGGTCATTTACAGGGAGAGAGTGAGAGAGAAACAGCGTGGTCACTTACAGTGAGAGAGTGAGAGAGAAACAGCGTGGTCATTTACAGGGAGAATGAGAGAGAAACAGCGTGGTCATTTACAGGGAGAATGAGAGAGAAACAGCGTGGTCATTTACATTGAGAGAGTGAGAGTGAAACAGCGTGGTCATTTACAGGGAGAGTGAGAGAGAAACAGCGTGGTCATTTACAGGGAGAGAGTGAGAGAGAAACAGCGTGGTCATTTACAGGGCGAGAGAGTGAGAGAAACAGCGTGGTCATTTACAGGGAGAGTGAGAGAGAAACAGCGTGGTCATTTACAGGGCGAGAGAGTGAGAGAAATAGCGTGGTCATTTACAGGGAGAGAGTGTGAGAGAAACAGCGTGGTCATTTACAGGGAGAGAGTGTGAGAGAGAAACAGCGTGGTCATTTACAGCGAGAGAGTGTGAGAGAAACAGCGTGGTCATTTACAGGGAGAGAGAGTGAGAGAAACAGCGTGGTCATTTACAGGGAGAGTGAGAGAGAAACAGCGTGGTCATTTACAGAGAGAGAGAGTGAGAGAGAAACAGCATGGTCATTTACAGTGAGAGAGAGAGAGAAACAGCATGGTCATTTACAGCGAGAGAGAGAGAGAAACAGCATGGTCATTTACAGCGAGAGAGAGAGAGAAACAGCGTGGTCATTTACAGCGAGAGAGAGAGAAACAGCATGGTCATTTACAGCGAGAGAGAGAGAGAAACAGCGTGGTCATTTACAGTGAGAGAGCGAGAGAAAAACAGCATGGTCATTTAAAGGGAGAGAGTGAGAGAAACAGCGTGGTCATTTACAGGGAGAGAGAGTGAGAGAGAAACAGCATGGTCATTTACAGGGAGAGAGTGAGAGAGAAACAGCGTGGTCATTTACAGGGAGAGAGAGTGAGAGAGAAACAGCGTGGTCATTTACAGTGAGAGAGTGAGAGAGATACAGCGTGGTCATTTACAGGGAGAGAGTGAGAGAGAAACAGCGTGGTCATTTACAGTGAGAGAGTGAGAGAAACCGCATGGTCATTTACAGGGAGAGAGAGAGAGAGAAACAGCATGGTCATTTACAGGGAGAGAGAGAGAGAGAAACAGCATGGTCATTTACAGGGAGAGAGAGAGAGAGAAACAGCATGGTCATTTACAGGGAGTGAGAGAGAGAGAAACAGCATGGTCATTTACAGGGAGAGAGAGAGAGAGAAACAGCGTGATCATTTACAGTGAGAGAGAGAGAGAAACAGCATGGTCATTTACAGGGAGAGAGAGAGAGAAACAGCGTGTTCATTTACAGGGAGAGAGTGAGAGAGAAACAGCGTGGTCATTTACAGGGAGAGAGAGAGAGAAACAGCATGGTCATTTACAGGGAGAGAGAGAGAGAAAAACAGCGTGGTCATTTACAGTGAGAGAGAGAGAGAAACAGCATGGTCATTTACAGGGAGAGAGTGAGTGAGAGAAACAGCATGGTCATTTACAGGGAGAGAGAGAGAGAAACAGCGTGGTCATTTACAGTGAGAGAGAGAGAGAGAAACAGCATGGTCATTTACAGGGAGAGAGAGAGAGAAACAGCATGGTCATTTACAGTGAGAGAGAGAGAGAAACAGCGTGGTCATTTACAGTGAGAGAGAGAGAGAGAAACAGCATGGTCATTTACAGGGAGAGAGAGAGAGAAACAGCATGGTCATTTACAGGGAGAGTGTGAGTGAGAGAAACAGCATGGTCATTTACAGGGAGAGGGAGAGAGAAACAGTGTGGTCATTTACAGTGACAGAGTGAGAGAGAAACAGCGTTGGTCATTTACAGGGAGAGAGAGAGAGAAACAGCGTGGTCATTTACAGGGAGAGAGTGAGAGAGAAACAGCGTGGTCATTTACAGGGAGAGAGAGAGAGAGAAACAGCGTGGTCATTTACAGGGAGAGAGTGAGAGAGAAACAGCGTGGTCATTTACAGGGAGAGAGTGAGAGAGAAACAGCGTGGTCATTTACATGGAGAGAGAGAGAGAGAGAAACTGCGTGGTCATTTACAGGGAGAGAGAGTGAGAGAAACAGCGTGGTCATTTACAGCGAGAGAGTGAGAGAGAAACAGTGTGGTCATTTACAGGGAGAGAGAGTGAGAGAAGCAGCATGGTCATTTACAGCGAGAGAGTGAGAGAGAAACAGCGTGGTCATTTACAGGGAGAGAGTGAGAGAGAAACAGCGGGGCCATTTACAGGGTGAGTGTGAGAGAGAAACAGCGTGGTCATTTACAGGGAGAGAGTGAGAGAGAAACAGCGTGGTCATTTACAGTGAGAGAGTGAGAGAGAAACAGCATGGTCATTTACAGGGAGAATGAGAGAGAAACAGCGTGGTCATTTACAGGGAGAATGAGAGAGAAACAGCGTGGTCATTTACATTGAGAGAGTGAGAGAGAAACAGCGTGGTCATTTACAGGGAGAGTGAGAGAGAAACAGCGTGGTCATTTACAGGGAGAGAGTGAGAGAGAAACAGCGTGGTCATTTACAGGGCGAGAGAGTGAGAGAAACAGCGTGGTCATTTACAGGGAGAGTGAGAGAGAAACAGCGTGGTCATTTACAGGGCGAGAGAGTGAGAGAAACAGCGTGGTCATTTACAGGGAGAGAGTGTGAGAGAAACAGCGTGGTCATTTACAGGGAGAGAGTGTGAGAGAGAAACAGCGTGGTCATTTACAGCGAGAGAGTGTGAGAGAAACAGCGTGGTCATTTACAGGGAGAGAGAGTGAGAGAAACAGCGTGGTCATTTACAGGGTGAGTGAGAGAGAAACAGCGTGGTCATTTACAGGGAGAGAGAGTGAGAGAGAAACAGCATGGTCATTTACAGTGAGAGAGAGAGAGAAACAGCATGGTCATTTACAGCGAGAGAGAGAGAGAAACAGCGTGGTCATTTACAGTGAGAGAGTGAGAGAAACAGCGTGGTCATTTACAGGGAGAGAGTGAGAGAAACAGCGTGGTCATTTACAGTGAGAGAGCGAGAGAGAAACAGCGTGGTCATTTACAGGGAGAGAGTGAGAGAGAAACAGCGTGGTCATTTACAGTGAGAGAGAGAGAGAAACAGCATGGTCATTTACAGTGAGAGAGTGAGAGAGAAACAGCGTGGTCATTTACAGCGAGAGAGTGAGAGAGAAACAGCGTGGTCATTTACAGTGAGAGAGTGAGAGAAACAGCGTGGTCATTTACAGCGAGAGTTTGAGAGAGAAACAGCATGGTCATTTATAGCAAGAGAGTGAGAGAGAAACAGCATGGTCATTTACAGTGAGAGAGTGTGAGAGAAACAGTGTGGTCATTTACAGGGAGAGAGTGAGAGAAGCAGCATGGTCATTTACAGCGAGAGAGAGAGAGAAACAGCGTGGTCATTTACAGGGAGAGAGTGTGAGAGAAACAGCATGGTCATTTACAGCGAGAGAGAGAGAGAAACAGCGTGGTCATTTACAGGGAGAGAGTGTGAGAGAAACAGCGTGGTCATTTACAGTGAGAGAGAGTGAGAGAAACAGCGTGGTCATTTACAGCAAGAGAGAGAGAGAAACAGCGTGGTCATTTACAGGAAGAGAGAGAGAGAGAAACAGCATGGTCATTTACAGTGAGAGAGTTAGAGAAACAGCGTGGTCATTTACAGTGAGAGAGTGAGAGAGAAACAGCGTGGTCATTTACAGTGAGAGACAGTGAGAGAGAAACAGCGTGGTCATTTACAGTGAGAGAGTGAGAGAGAAACAGCGTGGTCATTTACAGTGAGTGAGAGTGAGAGAGAAACAGCGTGATCATTTACAGGGAGAGAGAGTGAGAGAGAAACAGCGTGGTCATTTACAGGGAGAGAGTGAGAGAAACAGCATGGTCATTTACAGCGAGAGAGAGAGAGAAACAGCGTGGTCATTTACAGGGAGAGAGTGTGAGAGAAACAGCATGGTCATTTACAGTGAGAGAGTGAGAGATAAACAGCATGGTCATTTACAGTGAGAGAGTGAGAGAGAAACAGCGTGGTCATTTACAGGGAGAGAGAGAGAGAAACAGCATGGTCGTTTACAGTGAGAGAGTGTGAGAGAAACAGTGTGGTCATTTACAGGGAGAGAGAGAGAGAAACAGCATGGTCAATTACAGTGAGAGAGTGTGAGAGAAACAGTGTGGTCATTTACAGTGAGAGAGTGAGAGAAGCAGCATGGTCATTTACAGGGAGAGAGAGAGAAACAGCGTGGTCATTTACAGGGAGAGAGAGAGAGAGACACAGCATGGTCATTTACAGGGAGAGAGTGAGAGAGAAACAGCGTGGTCATTTACAGGGAGAGAGTGAGAGAGAAACAGCGGGGCCATTTACAGGGTGAGTGTGAGAGAGAAACAGCGTGGTCATTTACAGGGAGAGAGTGAGAGAGAAACAGCGTGGTCATTTACAGTGAGAGAGTGAGAGAGAAACAGCATGGTCATTTACAGGGAGAATGAGAGAGAAACAGCGTGGTCATTTACAGGGAGAATGAGAGAGAAACAGCGTGGTCATTTACATTGAGAGAGTGAGAGAGAAACAGCGTGGTCATTTACAGGGAGAGTGAGAGAGAAACACCGTGGTCATTTACAGGGAGAGAGTGAGAGAGAAACAGCGTGGTCATTTACAGGGCGAGAGAGTGAGAGAAACAGCGTGGTCATTTACAGGGAGAGTGAGAGAGAAACAGCGTGGTCATTTACAGGGCGAGAGAGTGAGAGAAACAGCGTGGTCATTTACAGGGAGAGAGTGTGAGAGAAACAGCGTGGTCATTTACAGGGAGAGAGTGTGAGAGAGAAACAGCGTGGTCATTTACAGCGAGAGAGTGTGAGAGAAACAGCGTGGTCATTTACAGGGAGAGAGAGTGAGAGAAACAGCGTGGTCATTTACAGGGTGAGTGAGAGAGAAACAGCGTGGTCATTTACAGGGAGAGAGAGTGAGAGAGAAACAGCATGGTCATTTACAGTGAGAGAGAGAGAGAAACAGCATGGTCATTTACAGCGAGAGAGAGAGAGAAACAGCGTGGTCATTTACAGTGAGAGAGTGAGAGAAACAGCGTGGTCATTTACAGGGAGAGAGTGAGAGAAACAGCGTGGTCATTTACAGTGAGAGAGCGAGAGAGAAACAGCGTGGTCATTTACAGGGAGAGAGTGAGAGAGAAACAGCGTGGTCATTTACAGTGAGAGAGAGAGAGAAACAGCATGGTCATTTACAGTGAGAGAGTGAGAGAGAAACAGCGTGGTCATTTACAGCGAGAGAGTGAGAGAGAAACAGCGTGGTCATTTACAGTGAGAGAGTGAGAGAAACAGCGTGGTCATTTACAGCGAGAGTTTGAGAGAGAAACAGCATGGTCATTTATAGCAAGAGAGTGAGAGAGAAACAGCATGGTCATTTACAGTGAGAGAGTGTGAGAGAAACAGTGTGGTCATTTACAGGGAGAGAGTGAGAGAAGCAGCATGGTCATTTACAGCGAGAGAGAGAGAGAAACAGCGTGGTCATTTACAGGGAGAGAGTGTGAGAGAAACAGCATGGTCATTTACAGCGAGAGAGAGAGAGAAACAGCGTGGTCATTTACAGGGAGAGAGTGTGAGAGAAACAGCGTGGTCATTTACAGTGAGAGAGAGTGAGAGAAACAGCGTGGTCATTTACAGCAAGAGAGAGAGAGAAACAGCGTGGTCATTTACAGGAAGAGAGAGAGAGAGAAACAGCATGGTCATTTACAGTGAGAGAGTTAGAGAAACAGCGTGGTCATTTACAGTGAGAGAGTGAGAGAGAAACAGCGTGGTCATTTACAGTGAGAGACAGTGAGAGAGAAACAGCGTGGTCATTTACAGTGAGAGAGTGAGAGAGAAACAGCGTGGTCATTTACAGTGAGTGAGAGTGAGAGAGAAACAGCGTGATCATTTACAGGGAGAGAGAGTGAGAGAGAAACAGCGTGGTCATTTACAGGGAGAGAGTGAGAGAAACAGCATGGTCATTTACAGCGAGAGAGAGAGAGAAACAGCGTGGTCATTTACAGGGAGAGAGTGTGAGAGAAACAGCATGGTCATTTACAGTGAGAGAGTGAGAGATAAACAGCATGGTCATTTACAGTGAGAGAGTGAGAGAGAAACAGCGTGGTCATTTACAGGGAGAGAGAGAGAGAAACAGCATGGTCGTTTACAGTGAGAGAGTGTGAGAGAAACAGTGTGGTCATTTACAGGGAGAGAGAGAGAGAAACAGCATGGTCAATTACAGTGAGAGAGTGTGAGAGAAACAGTGTGGTCATTTACAGTGAGAGAGTGAGAGAAGCAGCATGGTCATTTACAGGGAGAGAGAGAGAAACAGCGTGGTCATTTACAGGGAGAGAGAGAGAGAGACACAGCATGGTCATTTACAGGGAGAGAGTGAGAGAGAAACAGTGTGGTCATTTACAGTGAGAGAGAGAGAGAAACAGCATGGTCATTTACAGCGAGAGAGAGAGAGAAACAGCGTGGTCATTTACAGTGAGAGAGTGAGAGAAACAGCGTGGTCATTTACAGGGAGAGAGTGAGAGAAACAGCGTGGTCATTTACAGTGAGAGAGCGAGAGAGAAACAGCGTGGTCATTTACAGGGAGAGAGTGAGAGAGAAACAGCGTGGTCATTTACAGTGAGAGAGAGAGAGAAACAGCATGGTCATTTACAGTGAGAGAGTGAGAGAGAAACAGCGTGGTCATTTACAGCGAGAGAGTGAGAGAGAAACAGCGTGGTCATTTACAGTGAGAGAGTGAGAGAAACAGCGTGGTCATTTACAGCGAGAGTTTGAGAGAGAAACAGCATGGTCATTTATAGCAAGAGAGTGAGAGAGAAACAGCATGGTCATTTACAGTGAGAGAGTGTGAGAGAAACAGTGTGGTCATTTACAGGGAGAGAGTGAGAGAAGCAGCATGGTCATTTACAGCGAGAGAGAGAGAGAAACAGCGTGGTCATTTACAGGGAGAGAGTGTGAGAGAAACAGCATGGTCATTTACAGCGAGAGAGAGAGAGAAACAGCGTGGTCATTTACAGGGAGAGAGTGTGAGAGAAACAGCGTGGTCATTTACAGTGAGAGAGAGTGAGAGAAACAGCGTGGTCATTTACAGCAAGAGAGAGAGAGAAACAGCGTGGTCATTTACAGGAAGAGAGAGAGAGAGAAACAGCATGGTCATTTACAGTGAGAGAGTTAGAGAAACAGCGTGGTCATTTACAGTGAGAGAGTGAGAGAGAAACAGCGTGGTCATTTACAGTGAGAGACAGTGAGAGAGAAACAGCGTGGTCATTTACAGTGAGAGAGTGAGAGAGAAACAGCGTGGTCATTTACAGTGAGTGAGAGTGAGAGAGAAACAGCGTGATCATTTACAGGGAGAGAGAGTGAGAGAGAAACAGCGTGGTCATTTACAGGGAGAGAGTGAGAGAAACAGCATGGTCATTTACAGCGAGAGAGAGAGAGAAACAGCGTGGTCATTTACAGGGAGAGAGTGTGAGAGAAACAGCATGGTCATTTACAGTGAGAGAGTGAGAGATAAACAGCATGGTCATTTACAGTGAGAGAGTGAGAGAGAAACAGCGTGGTCATTTACAGGGAGAGAGAGAGAGAAACAGCATGGTCGTTTACAGTGAGAGAGTGTGAGAGAAACAGTGTG
Organism: Cetorhinus maximus; assembly: GCF_964194155.1. NCBI lineage: Eukaryota > Metazoa > Chordata > Chondrichthyes > Lamniformes > Cetorhinidae > Cetorhinus > Cetorhinus maximus. Next base: position 140,012,655 of record NC_135886.1, on the reverse strand, counting down.
GTCATTTACAGGGAGAGAGAGAGAGAAACAGCATGGTCAATTACAGTGAGAGAGTGTGAGAGAAACAGTGTGGTCATTTACAGTGAGAGAGTGAGAGAAGCAGCATGGTCATTTACAGGGAGAGAGAGAGAAACAGCGTGGTCATTTACAGGGAGAGAGAGAGAGAGACACAGCATGGTCATTTACAGGGAGAGAGTGAGAGAGAAACAGCGTGGTCATTTACAGGGAGAGAGAGAGAGAGAAACAGCGTGGTCATTTACAGGGAGAGAGAGAGAGAAACAGCATGGTCAATTACAGTGAGAGAGTGTGAGAGAAACAGTGTGGTCATTTACAGTGAGAGAGTGAGAGAAGCAGCATGGTCATTTACAGGGAGAGAGAGAGAAACAGCGTGGTCATTTACAGGGAGAGAGAGAGAGAGACACAGCATGGTCATTTACAGGGAGAGAGTGAGAGAGAAACAGCGTGGTCATTTACAGGGAGAGAGTGAGAGAGAAACAGCGGGGCCATTTACAGGGTGAGTGTGAGAGAGAAACAGCGTGGTCATTTACAGGGAGAGAGTGAGAGAGAAACAGCGTGGTCATTTACAGTGAGAGAGTGAGAGAGAAACAGCATGGTCATTTACAGGGAGAATGAGAGAGAAACAGCGTGGTCATTTACAGGGAGAATGAGAGAGAAACAGCGTGGTCATTTACATTGAGAGAGTGAGAGAGAAACAGCGTGGTCATTTACAGGGAGAGTGAGAGAGAAACACCGTGGTCATTTACAGGGAGAGAGTGAGAGAGAAACAGCGTGGTCATTTACAGGGCGAGAGAGTGAGAGAAACAGCGTGGTCATTTACAGGGAGAGTGAGAGAGAAACAGCGTGGTCATTTACAGGGCGAGAGAGTGAGAGAAACAGCGTGGTCATTTACAGGGAGAGAGTGTGAGAGAAACAGCGTGGTCATTTACAGGGAGAGAGTGTGAGAGAGAAACAGCGTGGTCATTTACAGCGAGAGAGTGTGAGAGAAACAGCGTGGTCATTTACAGGGAGAGAGAGTGAGAGAAACAGCGTGGTCATTTACAGGGTGAGTGAGAGAGAAACAGCGTGGTCATTTACAGGGAGAGAGAGTGAGAGAGAAACAGCATGGTCATTTACAGTGAGAGAGAGAGAGAAACAGCATGGTCATTTACAGCGAGAGAGAGAGAGAAACAGCGTGGTCATTTACAGTGAGAGAGTGAGAGAAACAGCGTGGTCATTTACAGGGAGAGAGTGAGAGAAACAGCGTGGTCATTTACAGTGAGAGAGCGAGAGAGAAACAGCGTGGTCATTTACAGGGAGAGAGTGAGAGAGAAACAGCGTGGTCATTTACAGTGAGAGAGAGAGAGAAACAGCATGGTCATTTACAGTGAGAGAGTGAGAGAGAAACAGCGTGGTCATTTACAGCGAGAGAGTGAGAGAGAAACAGCGTGGTCATTTACAGTGAGAGAGTGAGAGAAACAGCGTGGTCATTTACAGCGAGAGTTTGAGAGAGAAACAGCATGGTCATTTATAGCAAGAGAGTGAGAGAGAAACAGCATGGTCATTTACAGTGAGAGAGTGTGAGAGAAACAGTGTGGTCATTTACAGGGAGAGAGTGAGAGAAGCAGCATGGTCATTTACAGCGAGAGAGAGAGAGAAACAGCGTGGTCATTTACAGGGAGAGAGTGTGAGAGAAACAGCATGGTCATTTACAGCGAGAGAGAGAGAGAAACAGCGTGGTCATTTACAGGGAGAGAGTGTGAGAGAAACAGCGTGGTCATTTACAGTGAGAGAGAGTGAGAGAAACAGCGTGGTCATTTACAGCAAGAGAGAGAGAGAAACAGCGTGGTCATTTACAGGAAGAGAGAGAGAGAGAAACAGCATGGTCATTTACAGTGAGAGAGTTAGAGAAACAGCGTGGTCATTTACAGTGAGAGAGTGAGAGAGAAACAGCGTGGTCATTTACAGTGAGAGACAGTGAGAGAGAAACAGCGTGGTCATTTACAGTGAGAGAGTGAGAGAGAAACAGCGTGGTCATTTACAGTGAGTGAGAGTGAGAGAGAAACAGCGTGATCATTTACAGGGAGAGAGAGTGAGAGAGAAACAGCGTGGTCATTTACAGGGAGAGAGTGAGAGAAACAGCATGGTCATTTACAGCGAGAGAGAGAGAGAAACAGCGTGGTCATTTACAGGGAGAGAGTGTGAGAGAAACAGCATGGTCATTTACAGTGAGAGAGTGAGAGATAAACAGCATGGTCATTTACAGTGAGAGAGTGAGAGAGAAACAGCGTGGTCATTTACAGGGAGAGAGAGAGAGAAACAGCATGGTCGTTTACAGTGAGAGAGTGTGAGAGAAACAGTGTGGTCATTTACAGGGAGAGAGAGAGAGAAACAGCATGGTCAATTACAGTGAGAGAGTGTGAGAGAAACAGTGTGGTCATTTACAGTGAGAGAGTGAGAGAAGCAGCATGGTCATTTACAGGGAGAGAGAGAGAAACAGCGTGGTCATTTACAGGGAGAGAGAGAGAGAGACACAGCATGGTCATTTACAGGGAGAGAGTGAGAGAGAAACAGTGTGGTCATTTACAGTGAGAGAGAGAGAGAAACAGCATGGTCATTTACAGCGAGAGAGAGAGAGAAACAGCGTGGTCATTTACAGTGAGAGAGTGAGAGAAACAGCGTGGTCATTTACAGGGAGAGAGTGAGAGAAACAGCGTGGTCATTTACAGTGAGAGAGCGAGAGAGAAACAGCGTGGTCATTTACAGGGAGAGAGTGAGAGAGAAACAGCGTGGTCATTTACAGTGAGAGAGAGAGAGAAACAGCATGGTCATTTACAGTGAGAGAGTGAGAGAGAAACAGCGTGGTCATTTACAGCGAGAGAGTGAGAGAGAAACAGCGTGGTCATTTACAGTGAGAGAGTGAGAGAAACAGCGTGGTCATTTACAGCGAGAGTTTGAGAGAGAAACAGCATGGTCATTTATAGCAAGAGAGTGAGAGAGAAACAGCATGGTCATTTACAGTGAGAGAGTGTGAGAGAAACAGTGTGGTCATTTACAGGGAGAGAGTGAGAGAAGCAGCATGGTCATTTACAGCGAGAGAGAGAGAGAAACAGCGTGGTCATTTACAGGGAGAGAGTGTGAGAGAAACAGCATGGTCATTTACAGCGAGAGAGAGAGAGAAACAGCGTGGTCATTTACAGGGAGAGAGTGTGAGAGAAACAGCGTGGTCATTTACAGTGAGAGAGAGTGAGAGAAACAGCGTGGTCATTTACAGCAAGAGAGAGAGAGAAACAGCGTGGTCATTTACAGGAAGAGAGAGAGAGAGAAACAGCATGGTCATTTACAGTGAGAGAGTTAGAGAAACAGCGTGGTCATTTACAGTGAGAGAGTGAGAGAGAAACAGCGTGGTCATTTACAGTGAGAGACAGTGAGAGAGAAACAGCGTGGTCATTTACAGTGAGAGAGTGAGAGAGAAACAGCGTGGTCATTTACAGTGAGTGAGAGTGAGAGAGAAACAGCGTGATCATTTACAGGGAGAGAGAGTGAGAGAGAAACAGCGTGGTCATTTACAGGGAGAGAGTGAGAGAAACAGCATGGTCATTTACAGCGAGAGAGAGAGAGAAACAGCGTGGTCATTTACAGGGAGAGAGTGTGAGAGAAACAGCATGGTCATTTACAGTGAGAGAGTGAGAGATAAACAGCATGGTCATTTACAGTGAGAGAGTGAGAGAGAAACAGCGTGGTCATTTACAGGGAGAGAGAGAGAGAAACAGCATGGTCGTTTACAGTGAGAGAGTGTGAGAGAAACAGTGTGGTCATTTACAGGGAGAGAGAGAGAGAAACAGCATGGTCAATTACAGTGAGAGAGTGTGAGAGAAACAGTGTGGTCATTTACAGTGAGAGAGTGAGAGAAGCAGCATGGTCATTTACAGGGAGAGAGAGAGAAACAGCGTGGTCATTTACAGGGAGAGAGAGAGAGAGACACAGCATGGTCATTTACAGGGAGAGAGTGAGAGAGAAACAGCGTGGTCATTTACAGGGAGAGAGAGAGAGAGAAACAGCGTGGTCATTTACAGGGAGAGAGAGAGAGAGAAACAGCGTGGTCATTTACAGGGAGAGAGTGAGAGAGAAACAGCGTGGTCATTTACAGGGAGAGAGCGAGAGAGAAACAGCGTGGTCATTTACAGCGAGAGAGTGAGAGAAACAGCGTGGTCATTTACAGCGCGAGAGTGAGAGAAACAGCGTGGTCATTTACAGGGAGAGAGTGAGAGAAACAGCGTGGTCATTTACAGTGAGAGAGTGAGAGAGAAACAGTGTGGTCATTTACAGGGAGAGAGAGAGAGAGAGAAACAGCGTGGTCATTTACAGGGAGAGAGTGAGAGAGAAACAGCATGGTCATTTACAGGGAGAGAGAGAGAGAGAAACAGCGTGGTCATTTACAGGGAGAGAGTGAGAGAGAAACAGCGTGGTCATTTACAGGGAGAGAGCGAGAGAGAGAAACTGCATGGTCATTTACAGGGAGAGAGAGAGAGAGAAACAGCGTGGTCATTTACAGGGAGAGAGAGAGAGAGAAACAGCGTGGTCATTTACAGCGAGAGAGTGAGAGAGAAACAGCGTGGTCATTTACAGGGAGTGAGTGAGAGAGAAACAGCGTGGTCATTTACAGGGAGAGAGAGAGAGAGAAACAGCGTGGTCATTTACAGTGAGAGAGTGAGAGAGAAACAGCATGGTCATTTACAGCTAGGGAGTGAGAATGAAACAGCGTGGTCATTTACAGGGAGAGAGAGTGAGAGAGAAACATCGTGGTCATTTACAGTTAGAGAGTGATAGAGAAACAGCGTGGTCATTTACAGCGAGTGAGTGAGAGAGAAACAGCGTGGTCATTTACAGGGAGAGAGTGTGAGAAACAGCGTGGTCATTTACAGGGAGAGAGTGAGAGAGAAACAGCGTGGTAATTTACAGTGAGAGAGTGAGAGAAACAGCGTGGTCATTTACAGGGAGAGAGAGAGAGAGAAACAGCATGGTCATTTACAGGGAGTGAGAGAGAGAGAAACAGCACGGTCATTTACAGGGAGAGAGAGAGAGAGAAACAGCGTGATCATTTACAGTGAGAGAGAGAGAGAAACAGCATGGTCATTTACAGGGAGAGAGAGAGAGAAACAGCGTGTTCATTTACAGGGAGAGAGTGAGAGAGAAACAGCGTGGTCATTTACAGGGAGAGAGAGAGAGAAACAGCATGGTCATTTACAGGGAGAGAGAGAGAGAAAAACAGCGTGGCCATTTACAGGGAGAGAGTGAGAGAGAAACAGCGTGGTCATTTACAGGGAGAGAGAGAGAGAAACAGCATGGTCATTTACAGTGAGAGAGAGAGAGAAACAGCATGGTCATTTACAGGGAGAGAGTGAGTCAGAGAAACAGCATGGTCATTTACAGGGAGAGAGAGAGAGAAACAGCGTGGTCATTTACAGTGAGAGAGAGAGAGAGAAACAGCATGGTCATTTACAGTGAGAGAGAGAGAGAAACAGCGTGGTCATTTACAGTGAGAGAGAGAGAGAGAAACAGCGTGGTCATTTACAGGGAGAGAGTGAGAGAGAAACAGCGTGGTCATTTACAGGGAGAGAGTGAGAGAGAAACAGCGTGGTCATTTACAGGGAGAGAGAGAGAGAGAGAAACAGCGTGGTCATTTACAGGGAGAGTGTGAGTGAGAGAAACAGCATGGTCATTTACAGGGAGAGGGAGAGAGAAACAGTGTGGTCATTTACAGTGAGAGAGTGAGAGAGAAACAGCATGGTCATTTACAGGGAGAGAGAGAGAGAAACAGCGTGGTCATTTACAGGGAGAGAGTGAGAGAGAAACAGCGTGGTCATTTACAGGGAGAGAGAGAGAGAGAAACAGCGTGGTCATTTACAGGGAGAGAGTGAGAGAGAAACAGCGTGGTCATTTACAGGGAGAGAGTGAGAGAGAAACAGCGTGGTCATTTACAGGGAGAGAGAGAGAGAGAGAAACAGCGTGGTCATTTACAGGGAGAGAGAGTGAGAGAAACAGCGTGGTCATTTACAGCGAGAGAGTGAGAGAGAAACAGTGTGGTCATTTACAGGGAGAGAGAGTGAGAGAAGCAGCATGGTCATTTACAGCGAGAGAGTGAGAGAGAAACAGCGTGGTCATTTTCAGGGAGAGAGTGAGAGAGAAACAGCGGGGCCATTTACAGGGTGAGTGTGAGAGAGAAACAGCGTGGTCATTTACAGGGAGAGAGTGAGAGAGAAACAGCGTGGTCACTTACAGTGAGAGAGTGAGAGAGAAACAGCGTGGTCATTTACAGGGAGAATGAGAGAGAAACAGCGTGGTCATTTACAGGGAGAATGAGAGAGAAACAGCGTGGTCATTTACATTGAGAGAGTGAGAGTGAAACAGCGTGGTCATTTACAGGGAGAGTGAGAGAGAAACAGCGTGGTCATTTACAGGGAGAGAGTGAGAGAGAAACAGCGTGGTCATTTACAGGGCGAGAGAGTGAGAGAAACAGCGTGGTCATTTACAGGGAGAGTGAGAGAGAAACAGCGTGGTCATTTACAGGGCGAGAGAGTGAGAGAAATAGCGTGGTCATTTACAGGGAGAGAGTGTGAGAGAAACAGCGTGGTCATTTACAGGGAGAGAGTGTGAGAGAGAAAAAGCGTGGTCATTTACAGCGAGAGAGTGTGAGAGAAACAGCGTGGTCATTTACAGGGAGAGAGAGTGAGAGAAACAGCGTGGTCATTTACAGGGAGAGTGAGAGAGAAACAGCGTGGTCATTTACAGAGAGAGAGAGTGAGAGAGAAACAGCATGGTCATTTACAGTGAGAGAGAGAGAGAAACAGCATGGTCATTTACAGCGAGAGAGAGAGAGAAACAGCATGGTCATTTACAGCGAGAGAGAGAGAGAAACAGCGTGGTCATTTACAGCGAGAGAGAGAGAAACAGCATGGTCATTTACAGCGAGAGAGAGAGAGAAACAGCGTGGTCATTTACAGTGAGAGAGCGAGAGAAAAACAGCATGGTCATTTAAAGGGAGAGAGTGAGAGAAACAGCGTGGTCATTTACAGGGAGAGAGAGTGAGAGAGAAACAGCATGGTCATTTACAGGGAGAGAGTGAGAGAGAAACAGCGTGGTCATTTACAGGGAGAGAGAGTGAGAGAGAAACAGCGTGGTCATTTACAGTGAGAGAGTGAGAGAGATACAGCGTGGTCATTTACAGGGAGAGAGTGAGAGAGAAACAGCGTGGTCATTTACAGTGAGAGAGTGAGAGAAACCGCATGGTCATTTACAGGGAGAGAGAGAGAGAGAAACAGCATGGTCATTTACAGGGAGAGAGAGAGAGAGAAACAGCATGGTCATTTACAGGGAGAGAGAGAGAGAGAAACAGCATGGTCATTTACAGGGAGTGAGAGAGAGAGAAACAGCATGGTCATTTACAGGGAGAGAGAGAGAGAGAAACAGCGTGATCATTTACAGTGAGAGAGAGAGAGAAACAGCATGGTCATTTACAGGGAGAGAGAGAGAGAAACAGCGTGTTCATTTACAGGGAGAGAGTGAGAGAGAAACAGCGTGGTCATTTACAGGGAGAGAGAGAGAGAAACAGCATGGTCATTTACAGGGAGAGAGAGAGAGAAAAACAGCGTGGTCATTTACAGTGAGAGAGAGAGAGAAACAGCATGGTCATTTACAGGGAGAGAGTGAGTGAGAGAAACAGCATGGTCATTTACAGGGAGAGAGAGAGAGAATACAGCGTGGTCATTTACAGTGAGAGAGAGAGAGAGAAACAGCATGGTCATTTACAGGGAGAGAGAGAGAGAAACAGCATGGTCATTTACAGTGAGAGAGAGAGAGAAACAGCGTGGTCATTTACAGTGAGAGAGAGAGAGAGAAACAGCATGGTCATTTACAGGGAGAGAGAGAGAGAAACAGCATGGTCATTTACAGGGAGAGTGTGAGTGAGAGAAACAGCATGGTCATTTACAGGGAGAGGGAGAGAGAAACAGTGTGGTCATTTACAGTGACAGAGTGAGAGAGAAACAGCGTTGGTCATTTACAGGGAGAGAGAGAGAGAAACAGCGTGGTCATTTACAGGGAGAGAGTGAGAGAGAAACAGCGTGGTCATTTACAGGGAGAGAGAGAGAGAGAAACAGCGTGGTCATTTACAGGGAGAGAGTGAGAGAGAAACAGCGTGGTCATTTACAGGGAGAGAGTGAGAGAGAAACAGCGTGGTCATTTACATGGAGAGAGAGAGAGAGAGAAACTGCGTGGTCATTTACAGGGAGAGAGAGTGAGAGAAACAGCGTGGTCATTTACAGCGAGAGAGTGAGAGAGAAACAGTGTGGTCATTTACAGGGAGAGAGAGTGAGAGAAGCAGCATGGTCATTTACAGCGAGAGAGTGAGAGAGAAACAGCGTGGTCATTTACAGGGAGAGAGTGAGAGAGAAACAGCGGGGCCATTTACAGGGTGAGTGTGAGAGAGAAACAGCGTGGTCATTTACAGGGAGAGAGTGAGAGAGAAACAGCGTGGTCATTTACAGTGAGAGAGTGAGAGAGAAACAGCATGGTCATTTACAGGGAGAATGAGAGAGAAACAGCGTGGTCATTTACAGGGAGAATGAGAGAGAAACAGCGTGGTCATTTACATTGAGAGAGTGAGAGAGAAACAGCGTGGTCATTTACAGGGAGAGTGAGAGAGAAACAGCGTGGTCATTTACAGGGAGAGAGTGAGAGAGAAACAGCGTGGTCATTTACAGGGCGAGAGAGTGAGAGAAACAGCGTGGTCATTTACAGGGAGAGTGAGAGAGAAACAGCGTGGTCATTTACAGGGCGAGAGAGTGAGAGAAACAGCGTGGTCATTTACAGGGAGAGAGTGTGAGAGAAACAGCGTGGTCATTTACAGGGAGAGAGTGTGAGAGAGAAACAGCGTGGTCATTTACAGCGAGAGAGTGTGAGAGAAACAGCGTGGTCATTTACAGGGAGAGAGAGTGAGAGAAACAGCGTGGTCATTTACAGGGTGAGTGAGAGAGAAACAGCGTGGTCATTTACAGGGAGAGAGAGTGAGAGAGAAACAGCATGGTCATTTACAGTGAGAGAGAGAGAGAAACAGCATGGTCATTTACAGCGAGAGAGAGAGAGAAACAGCGTGGTCATTTACAGTGAGAGAGTGAGAGAAACAGCGTGGTCATTTACAGGGAGAGAGTGAGAGAAACAGCGTGGTCATTTACAGTGAGAGAGCGAGAGAGAAACAGCGTGGTCATTTACAGGGAGAGAGTGAGAGAGAAACAGCGTGGTCATTTACAGTGAGAGAGAGAGAGAAACAGCATGGTCATTTACAGTGAGAGAGTGAGAGAGAAACAGCGTGGTCATTTACAGCGAGAGAGTGAGAGAGAAACAGCGTGGTCATTTACAGTGAGAGAGTGAGAGAAACAGCGTGGTCATTTACAGCGAGAGTTTGAGAGAGAAACAGCATGGTCATTTATAGCAAGAGAGTGAGAGAGAAACAGCATGGTCATTTACAGTGAGAGAGTGTGAGAGAAACAGTGTGGTCATTTGCAGGGAGAGAGTGAGAGAAGCAGCATGGTCATTTACAGCGAGAGAGAGAGAGAAACAGCGTGGTCATTTACAGGGAGAGAGTGTGAGAGAAACAGCATGGTCATTTACAGCGAGAGAGAGAGAGAAACAGCGTGGTCATTTACAGGGAGAGAGTGTGAGAGAAACAGCGTGGTCATTTACAGTGAGAGAGAGTGAGAGAAACAGCGTGGTCATTTACAGCAAGAGAGAGAGAGAAACAGCGTGGTCATTTACAGGAAGAGAGAGAGAGAGAAACAGCATGGTCATTTACAGTGAGAGAGTTAGAGAAACAGCGTGGTCATTTACAGTGAGAGAGTGAGAGAGAAACAGCGTGGTCATTTACAGTGAGAGACAGTGAGAGAGAAACAGCGTGGTCATTTACAGTGAGAGAGTGAGAGAGAAACAGCGTGGTCATTTACAGTGAGTGAGAGTGAGAGAGAAACAGCGTGATCATTTACAGGGAGAGAGAGTGAGAGAGAAACAGCGTGGTCATTTACAGGGAGAGAGTGAGAGAAACAGCATGGTCATTTACAGCGAGAGAGAGAGAGAAACAGCGTGGTCATTTACAGGGAGAGAGTGTGAGAGAAACAGCATGGTCATTTACAGTGAGAGAGTGAGAGATAAACAGCATGGTCATTTACAGTGAGAGAGTGAGAGAGAAACAGCGTGGTCATTTACAGGGAGAGAGAGAGAGAAACAGCATGGTCGTTTACAGTGAGAGAGTGTGAGAGAAACAGTGTGGTCATTTACAGGGAGAGAGAGAGAGAAACAGCATGGTCAATTACAGTGAGAGAGTGTGAGAGAAACAGTGTGGTCATTTACAGTGAGAGAGTGAGAGAAGCAGCATGGTCATTTACAGGGAGAGAGAGAGAAACAGCGTGGTCATTTACAGGGAGAGAGAGAGAGAGACACAGCATGGTCATTTACAGGGAGAGAGTGAGAGAGAAACAGCGTGGTCATTTACAGGGAGAGAGAGAGAGAGAAACAGCGTGGTCATTTACAGGGAGAGAGAGAGAGAGAAACAGCGTGGTCATTTACAGGGAGAGAGTGAGAGAGAAACAGCGTGGTCATTTACAGGGAGAGAGCGAGAGAGAAACAGCGTGGTCATTTACAGCGAGAGAGTGAGAGAAACAGCGTGGTCATTTACAGCGCGAGAGTGAGAGAAACAGCGTGGTCATTTACAGGGAGAGAGTGAGAGAAACAGCGTGGTCATTTACAGTGAGAGAGTGAGAGAGAAACAGTGTGGTCATTTACAGGGAGAGAGAGAGAGAGAGAAACAGCGTGGTCATTTACAGGGAGAGAGTGAGAGAGAAACAGCATGGTCATTTACAGGGAGAGAGAGAGAGAGAAACAGCGTGGTCATTTACAGGGAGAGAGTGAGAGAGAAACAGCGTGGTCATTTACAGGGAGAGAGCGAGAGAGAAACAGCGTGGTCATTTACAGCGAGAGAGTGAGAGAAACAGCGTGGTCATTTACAGCGCGAGAGTGAGAGAAACAGCGTGGTCATTTACAGGGAGAGAGTGAGAGAAACAGCGTGGTCATTTACAGTGAGAGAGTGAGAGAGTAACAATTTGGTCATTTACAGGGAGAGAGAGAGAGAGAAACAGCGTGGTCATTTACAGGGAGAGAGAGTGAGAGAGAAACAGCGTTGTCATTTACAGTGAGAGAGTGAGAGAAACAGCGTGGTCATTTACAGGGAGAGAGAGAGAGAGAGAAACAGCGTGGTCATTTACAGGGAGAGAGAGAGAGAGAGAAACAGCGTGGTCATTTACAGCGAGAGAGTGAGAGAGAAACAGCGTGGTAATTTACAGGGAGAGAGTGAGAGAGAAACAGCGTGGTCATTTACAGGGAGAGAGCGAGAGAGAAACAGCGTGGTCATTTACAGCGAGAGTGTGAGAGAAACAGCGTGGTCATTTACAGCGCGAGAGTGAGAGAAACAGCGTGGTCATTTACAGGGAGAGAGTGAGAGAAACAGCGTGGTCATTTACAGTGAGAGAGTGAGAGAGAAACAGTGTGGTCATTTACAGGGAGAGAGAGAGAGAGAAACAGCGTGGTCATTTACAGGGAGAGAGAGTGAGAGAAACAGCGTGGTCATTTACTGTGAGAGAGTGAGAGAGAAACAGCATGGTCATTTACAGGGAGAGAGAGAGAGAGAACCAGCGTGGTCATTTACAGGGTGAGAGAGTGAGAGAAACAGCGTGGTCATTTACAGTGAGAGAGTGTGAGAGAAACAGCGTGGTCATTTACAGTGAGAGAGTGTGAGAGAAACAGCATGGTCATTTACAGTGAGAGAGTGAGAGAGAAACAGCGTGGTCATTTACAGGGAGAGAGCGAGAGAGAAACAGCGTGGTCATTTACAGCGAGAGAGAGAAACAGCGTGGTCATTTACAGTGAGAGAGTGAGAGAAACAGCGTGGTCATTTACAGCGAGAGAGTGAGAGAGAAACAGCATCGTCATTTACAGGGAGAGAGAGAGAGAGAGAAACAGCATGGTCATTTACAGGGAGAGAGAGAGTGAGAGAAACTGCATGGTCATTTACAGGGAGAGAGAGAGAGAGAAACAGCGTGGTCATTTACAGCGAGAGAGTGAGAGAGAAACAGCGTGGTAATTTACAGGGAGAGAGTGAGTGAGAGAAACAGCGTGATCATTTACAGCGAGAGAGTGAGAGAGAAACAGCGTGGTCATTTACAGGGAGTGAGTGAGAGAGAAACAGCGTGGTCATTTACAGGGAGAGAGAGAGAGAGAAACAGCGTGGTCATTTACAGTGAGAGAGTGAGAGAGAAACAGCATGGTCATTTACAGCTAGGGAGTGAGAATGAAACAGCGTGGTCATTTACAGGGAGAGAGAGTGAGAGAGAAACATCATGGTCATTTACAGTTAGAGAGTGAGAGAGAAACAGCGTGGTCATTTACAGGGAGAGAGTGAGTGAGAGAAACAGCGTGGTCATTTACAGGGAGAGAGAGAGAGAAGCAGCGTGGTCATTTACAGGGAGAGAGTGAGAGAGAAACAGCGTGGTCATTTACAGTGAGAGAGTGAGAGAGAAACAGCGTGGTCATTTACAGGGAGAGAGTGAGAGAAACAGCATGGTCATTTACAGGGAGAGAGTGAGAGAAACAGCGTGGTCATTTACAGGGAGAGAGTGAGAGAGAAACAGCGTGGTCATTTACAGTGAAAGAGTGAGAGAGAAACAGCGTGGTCATTTACAGGGAGAGAGAGAGAGAGAAACAGCGTGGTCATTTACAGCGAGAGAGTGAGAGAAACAGCGTGGTCATTTACAGCGCGAGAGTGAGAGAAACAGCGTGGTCATTTACAGTGAGAGAGTGAGAGAAACAGCGTGGTCATTTACAGGGAGAGAGAGAGAGAGAAACAGCGTGGTCATTTACAGGGAGAGAGAGAGAGAGAAACAGCGTGGTCATTTACAGGGAGAGAGAGTGAGAGAGAAACAGCGTTGTCATTTACAGTGAGAGAGTGAGAGAAACAGCGTGGTCATTTACAGGGAGAGAGAGTGAGAGAAACAGCGTGGTCATTTACTGTGAGAGAGTGAGAGAGAAACAGCATGGTCATTTACAGGGAGAGAGAGAGAGAGAAACAGCATGGTCATTTACAGGGGGAGAGAGAGAGAGAGAAACTGCGTGGTCATTTACAGGGAGAGAGAGAGAGAGAAACAGCGTGGTCATTTACAACGAGAGAGTGAGAGAGAAACAGCGTGGTAATTTACAGGGAGAGAGTGAGAGAGAAACAGCGTGGTCATTTACAGGGAGAGAGCGAGAGAGAAACAGCGTGGTCATTTACAGCGAGAGAGTGAGAGAAACAGCGTGGTCATTTACAGCGCGAGAGTGAGAGAAACAGCGTGGTCATTTACAGGGAGAGAGTGAGAGAAACAGCGTGGTCATTTACAGTGAGAGAGTGAGAGAGAAACAGTGTGGTCATTTACAGGGAGAGAGAGAGAGAGAAACAGCGTGGTCATTTACAGGGAGAGAGATTGAGAGAGAAACAGCGTTGTCATTTACAGTGAGAGAGTGAGAGAAACAGCGTGGTCATTTACAGGGAGAGAGAGTGAGAGATACAGCGTGGTCATTTACTGTGAGAGAGTGAGAGAGAAACAGCATGGTCATTTACAGGGAGAGAGAGAGAGAGAACCAGCGTGGTCATTTACAGGGTGAGAGAGTGAGAGAAACAGCATGGTCATTTACAGGGAGAGAGAGAGAGAGAACCAGCGTGGTCATTTACAGGGAGAGAGAGAGAGAGAACCAGCGTGGTCATTTACAGTGAGAGAGTGTGAGAGAAACAGCGTGGTCATTTACAGTGAGAGAGAGTGAGAGAAACAGCGTGGTCATTTACAGTGAGAGAGTGAGAGAGAAACAGCGTGGTCATTTACAGGGAGAGAGCGAGAGAGAAACAGCGTGGTCATTTACAGCGAGAGAGAGAGAGAAACAGCGTGGTCATTTACAGCGAGAGAGTGAGAGAAACAGCGTGGTCATTTACAGCGAGAGAGTGAGAGAGAAACAGCATCGTCATTTACAGGGAGAGAGAGAGAGAGAAACAGCATGGTCATTTACAGGGAGAGAGAGAGAGAGAGAAACTGCGTGGTCATTTACAGAGAGAGAGAGAGAGAGAAACAGCGTGGTCATTTACAGCGAGAGAGTGAGAGAGAAACAGCGTGGTAATTTACAGGGAGAGAGTGAGTGAGAGAAACAGCGTGATCATTTACAGCGAGAGAGTGAGAGAGAAACAGCGTGGTCATTTACAGGGAGTGAGTGAGAGAGAAACAGCGTGGTCATTTACAGCGAGGGAGTGAGAATGAAACAGCGTGGTCATTTACAGGGAGAGAGAGTGAGAGAGAAACAGCGTGGTCATTTACAGTTAGAGAGTGAGAGAGAAACAGCGTGGTCATTTACAGCGAGTGAGTGAGAGAGAAACAGCGTGGTCATTTACAGGGAGAGAGTGAGAGAAACAGCGTGGTCATTTACAGGGAGAGAGTGAGAGAGAAACAGCGTGGTAATTTACAGGGAGAGAGTGAGTGAGAGAAACAGCGTGGTCATTTACAGGGAGAGAGTGAGAGAAACAGCGTGGTCATATACAGCGAGAGAGTGTGAGAGAAACAGCGTGGTCATTTACAGGGAGAGAGAGTGAGAGAAACAGCGTGGTCATTTACAGGGAGAGTGAGAGAGAAACAGCGTGGTCATTTACAGAGAGAGAGAGTGAGAGAGAAACAGCATGGTCATTTACAGTGAGAGAGAGAGAGAAACAGCATGGTCATTTACAGCGAGAGAGAGAGAGAAACAGCATGGTCATTTACAGCGAGAGAGAGAGAGAAACAGCGTGGTCATTTACAGCGAGAGAGAGAGAAACAGCATGGTCATTTACAGCGAGAGAGAGAGAGAAACAGCGTGGTCATTTACAGTGAGAGAGCGAGAGAAAAACAGCATGGTCATTTAAAGGGAGAGAGTGAGAGAAACAGCGTGGTCATTTACAGGGAGAGAGAGTGAGAGAGAAACAGCATGGTCATTTACAGGGAGAGAGTGAGAGAGAAACAGCGTGGTCATTTACAGGGAGAGAGAGTGAGAGAGAAACAGCGTGGTCATTTACAGTGAGAGAGTGAGAGAGATACAGCGTGGTCATTTACGGGGAGAGAGTGAGAGAGAAACAGCGTGGTCATTTACAGTGAGAGAGTGAGAGAAACCGCATGGTCATTTACAGGGAGAGAGAGAGAGAGAAACAGCATGGTCATTTACAGGGAGAGAGAGAGAGAGAAACAGCATGGTCATTTACAGGGAGAGAGAGAGAGAGAAACAGCATGGTCATTTACAGGGAGTGAGAGAGAGAGAAACAGCATGGTCATTTACAGGGAGAGAGAGAGAGAGAAACAGCGTGATCATTTACAGTGAGAGAGAGAGAGAAACAGCATGGTCATTTACAGGGAGAGAGAGAGAGAGAAACAGCGTGGTCATTTACAGGGAGAGAGAGAGAGAAACAGCATGGTCATTTACAGGGAGAGAGAGAGAGAAAAACAGCGTGGTCATTTACAGTGAGAGAGAGAGAGAAACAGCATGGTCATTTACAGGGAGAGAGTGAGTGAGAGAAACAGCATGGTCATTTACAGGGAGAGAGAGAGAGAAACAGCGTGGTCATTTACAGTGAGAGAGAGAGAGAGAAACAGCATGGTCATTTACAGGGAGAGAGAGAGAGAAACAGCATGGTCATTTACAGTGAGAGAGAGAGAGAAACAGCGTGGTCATTTACAGTGAGAGAGAGAGAGAGAAACAGCATGGTCATTTACAGGGAGAGAGAGAGAGAAACAGCATGGTCATTTACAGGGAGAGTGTGAGTGAGAGAAACAGCATGGTCATTTACAGGGAGAGGGAGAGAGAAACAGTGTGGTCATTTACAGTGACAGAGTGAGAGAGAAACAGCGTTGGTCATTTACAGGGAGAGAGAGAGAGAAACAGCGTGGTCATTTACAGGGAGAGAGTGAGAGAGAAACAGCGTGGTCATTTACAGGGAGAGAGAGAGAGAGAAACAGCGTGGTCATTTACAGGGAGAGAGTGAGAGAGAAACAGCGTGGTCATTTACAGGGAGAGAGTGAGAGAGAAACAGCGTGGTCATTTACATGGAGAGAGAGAGAGAGAGAAACTGCGTGGTCATTTACAGGGAGAGAGAGTGAGAGAAACAGCGTGGTCATTTACAGCGAGAGAGTGAGAGAGAAACAGTGTGGTCATTTACAGGGAGAGAGAGTGAGAGAAGCAGCATGGTCATTTACAGCGAGAGAGTGAGAGAGAAACAGCGTGGTCATTTACAGGGAGAGAGTGAGAGAGAAACAGCGGGGCCATTTACAGGGTGAGTGTGAGAGAGAAACAGCGTGGTCATTTACAGGGAGAGAGTGAGAGAGAAACAGCGTGGTCATTTACAGTGAGAGAGTGAGAGAGAAACAGCATGGTCATTTACAGGGAGAATGAGAGAGAAACAGCGTGGTCATTTACAGGGAGAATGAGAGAGAAACAGCGTGGTCATTTACATTGAGAGAGTGAGAGAGAAACAGCGTGGTCATTTACAGGGAGAGTGAGAGAGAAACAGCGTGGTCATTTACAGGGAGAGAGTGAGAGAGAAACAGCGTGGTCATTTACAGGGCGAGAGAGTGAGAGAAACAGCGTGGTCATTTACAGGGAGAGTGAGAGAGAAACAGCGTGGTCATTTACAGGGCGAGAGAGTGAGAGAAACAGCGTGGTCATTTACAGGGAGAGAGTGTGAGAGAAACAGCGTGGTCATTTACAGGGAGAGAGTGTGAGAGAGAAACAGCGTGGTCATTTACAGCGAGAGAGTGTGAGAGAAACAGCGTGGTCATTTACAGGGAGAGAGAGTGAGAGAAACAGCGTGGTCATTTACAGGGTGAGTGAGAGAGAAACAGCGTGGTCATTTACAGGGAGAGAGAGTGAGAGAGAAACAGCATGGTCATTTACAGTGAGAGAGAGAGAGAAACAGCATGGTCATTTACAGCGAGAGAGAGAGAGAAACAGCGTGGTCATTTACAGTGAGAGAGTGAGAGAAACAGCGTGGTCATTTACAGGGAGAGAGTGAGAGAAACAGCGTGGTCATTTACAGTGAGAGAGCGAGAGAGAAACAGCGTGGTCATTTACAGGGAGAGAGTGAGAGAGAAACAGCGTGGTCATTTACAGTGAGAGAGAGAGAGAGAAACAGCGTGGTCATTTACAGGGAGAGAGAGAGACAGAAACAGCGTGGTCATTTACAGGGAGAGAGTGAGAGAGAAACAGCGTGGTCATTTACAGGGAGAGAGCGAGAGAGAAACAGCGTGGTCATTTACAGCGAGAGAGTGAGAGAAACAGCGTGGTCATTTACAGCGCGAGAGTGAGAGAAACAGCGTGGTCATTTACAGGGAGAGAGTGAGAGAAACAGCGTGGTCATTTACAGTGAGAGAGTGAGAGAGAAACAGTGTGGTCATTTACAGGGAGAGAGAGAGAGAGAGAAACAGCGTGGTCATTTACAGGGAGAGAGTGAGAGAGAAACAGCATGGTCATTTACAGGGAGAGAGAGAGAGAGAAACAGCGTGGTCATTTACAGGGAGAGAGTGAGAGAGAAACAGCGTGGTCATTTACAGGGAGAGAGCGAGAGAGAAACAGCGTGGTCATTTACAGCGAGAGAGTGAGAGAAACAGCGTGGTCATTTACAGCGCGAGAGTGAGAGAAACAGCGTGGTCATTTACAGGGAGAGAGTGAGAGAAACAGCGTGGTCATTTACAGTGAGAGAGTGAGAGAGTAACAATTTGGTCATTTACAGGGAGAGAGAGAGAGAGAAACAGCGTGGTCATTTACAGGGAGAGAGAGTGAGAGAGAAACAGCGTTGTCATTTACAGTGAGAGAGTGAGAGAAACAGCGTGGTCATTTACAGGGAGAGAGAGTGAGAGAAACAGCGTGGTCATTTACTGTGAGAGAGTGAGAGAGAAACAGCATGGTCATTTACAGGGAGAGAGAGAGAGAGAAACAGCATGGTCATTTACAGGGAGAGAGAGAGAGAGAGAAACAGCGTGGTCATTTACAGGGAGAGAGAGAGAGAGAAACAGCGTGGTCATTTACAGCGAGAGAGTGAGAGAGAAACAGCGTGGTAATTTACAGGGAGAGAGTGAGAGAGAAACAGCGTGGTCATTTACAGGGAGAGAGCGAGAGAGAAACAGCGTGGTCATTTACAGCGAGAGTGTGAGAGAAACAGCGTGGTCATTTACAGCGCGAGAGTGAGAGAAACAGCGTGGTCATTTACAGGGAGAGAGTGAGAGAAACAGCGTGGTCATTTACAGTGAGAGAGTGAGAGAGAAACAGTGTGGTCATTTACAGGGAGAGAGAGAGAGAGAAACAGCGTGGTCATTTACAGGGAGAGAGAGTGAGAGAAACAGCGTGGTCATTTACTGTGAGAGAGTGAGAGAGAAACAGCATGGTCATTTACAGGGAGAGAGAGAGAGAGAACCAGCGTGGTCATTTACAGGGTGAGAGAGTGAGAGAAACAGCGTGGTCATTTACAGTGAGAGAGTGTGAGAGAAACAGCGTGGTCATTTACAGTGAGAGAGTGTGAGAGAAACAGCATGGTCATTTACAGTGAGAGAGTGAGAGAGAAACAGCGTGGTCATTTACAGGGAGAGAGCGAGAGAGAAACAGCGTGGTCATTTACAGCGAGAGAGAGAAACAGCGTGGTCATTTACAGTGAGAGAGTGAGAGAAACAGCGTGGTCATTTACAGCGAGAGAGTGAGAGAGAAACAGCATCGTCATTTACAGGGAGAGAGAGAGAGAGAGAAACAGCATGGTCATTTACAGGGAGAGAGAGAGTGAGAGAAACTGCATGGTCATTTACAGGGAGAGAGAGAGAGAGAAACAGCGTGGTCATTTACAGCGAGAGAGTGAGAGAGAAACAGCGTGGTAATTTACAGGGAGAGAGTGAGTGAGAGAAACAGCGTGATCATTTACAGCGAGAGAGTGAGAGAGAAACAGCGTGGTCATTTACAGGGAGTGAGTGAGAGAGAAACAGCGTGGTCATTTACAGGGAGAGAGAGAGAGAGAAACAGCGTGGTCATTTACAGTGAGAGAGTGAGAGAGAAACAGCATGGTCATTTACAGCTAGGGAGTGAGAATGAAACAGCGTGGTCATTTACAGGGAGAGAGAGTGAGAGAGAAACATCATGGTCATTTACAGTTAGAGAGTGAGAGAGAAACAGCGTGGTCATTTACAGGGAGAGAGTGAGTGAGAGAAACAGCGTGGTCATTTGCAGGGAGAGAGAGAGAGAAGCAGCGTGGTCATTTACAGGGAGAGAGTGAGAGAGAAACAGCGTGGTCATTTACAGTGAGAGAGTGAGAGAGAAACAGCGTGGTCATTTACAGGGAGAGAGTGAGAGAAACAGCATGGTCATTTACAGGGAGAGAGTGAGAGAAACAGCGTGGTCATTTACAGGGAGAGAGTGAGAGAGAAACAGCGTGGTCATTTACAGTGAAAGAGTGAGAGAGAAACAGCGTGGTCATTTACAGGGAGAGAGAGAGAGAGAAACAGCGTGGTCATTTACAGCGAGAGAGTGAGAGAAACAGCGTGGTCATTTACAGCGCGAGAGTGAGAGAAACAGCGTGGTCATTTACAGTGAGAGAGTGAGAGAAACAGCGTGGTCATTTACAGTGAGAGAGTGAGAGAGAAACAGTGTGGTCATTTACAGGGAGAGAGAGAGAGAGAAACAGCGTGGTCATTTACAGGGAGAGAGAGTGAGAGAGAAACAGCGTTGTCATTTACAGTGAGAGAGTGAGAGAAACAGCGTGGTCATTTACAGGGAGAGAGAGTGAGAGAAACAGCGTGGTCATTTACTGTGAGAGAGTGAGAGAGAAACAGCATGGTCATTTACAGGGAGAGAGAGAGAGAGAAACAGCATGGTCATTTACAGGGGGAGAGAGAGAGAGAGAAACTGCGTGGTCATTTACAGGGAGAGAGAGAGAGAGAAACAGCGTGGTCATTTACAACGAGAGAGTGAGAGAGAAACAGCGTGGTAATTTACAGGGAGAGAGTGAGAGAGAAACAGCGTGGTCATTTACAGGGAGAGAGCGAGAGAGAAACAGCGTGGTCATTTACAGCGAGAGAGTGAGAGAAACAGCGTGGTCATTTACAGCGCGAGAGTGAGAGAAACAGCGTGGTCATTTACAGGGAGAGAGTGAGAGAAACAGCGTGGTCATTTACAGTGAGAGAGTGAGAGAGAAACAGTGTGGTCATTTACAGGGAGAGAGAGAGAGAAACAGCGTGGTCATTTACAGGGAGAGAGAGTGAGAGAGAAACAGCGTTGTCATTTACAGTGAGAGAGTGAGAGAAACAGCGTGGTCATTTACAGGGAGAGAGAGTGAGAGATACAGCGTGGTCATTTACTGTGAGAGAGTGAGAGAGAAACAGCATGGTCATTTACAGGGAGAGAGAGAGAGAGAACCAGCGTGGTCATTTACAGGGTGAGAGAGTGAGAGAAACAGCATGGTCATTTACAGGGAGAGAGAGAGAGAGAACCAGCGTGGTCATTTACAGGGAGAGAGAGAGAGAGAACCAGCGTGGTCATTTACAGTGAGAGAGTGTGAGAGAAACAGCGTGGTCATTTACAGTGAGAGAGAGTGAGAGAAACAGCGTGGTCATTTACAGTGAGAGAGTGAGAGAGAAACAGCGTGGTCATTTACAGGGAGAGAGCGAGAGAGAAACAGCGTGGTCATTTACAGCGAGAGAGAGAGAGAAACAGCGTGGTCATTTACAGCGAGAGAGTGAGAGAAACAGCGTGGTCATTTACAGCGAGAGAGTGAGAGAGAAACAGCATCGTCATTTACAGGGAGAGAGAGAGAGAGAAACAGCATGGTCATTTACAGGGAGAGAGAGAGAGAGAGAAACTGCGTGGTCATTTACAGAGAGAGAGAGAGAGAGAAACAGCGTGGTCATTTACAGCGAGAGAGTGAGAGAGAAACAGCGTGGTAATTTACAGGGAGAGAGTGAGTGAGAGAAACAGCGTGATCATTTACAGCGAGAGAGTGAGAGAGAAACAGCGTGGTCATTTACAGGGAGTGAGTGAGAGAGAAACAGCGTGGTCATTTACAGCGAGGGAGTGAGAATGAAACAGCGTGGTCATTTACAGGGAGAGAGAGTGAGAGAGAAACAGCGTGGTCATTTACAGTTAGAGAGTGAGAGAGAAACAGCGTGGTCATTTACAGCGAGTGAGTGAGAGAGAAACAGCGTGGTCATTTACAGGGAGAGAGTGAGAGAAACAGCGTGGTCATTTACAGGGAGAGAGTGAGAGAGAAACAGCGTGGTAATTTACAGGGAGAGAGTGAGTGAGAGAAACAGCGTGGTCATTTACAGGGAGAGAGTGAGAGAAACAGCGTGGTCATTTACAGGAAGAGAGTGAGAGAGAAACAACGTGGTAATTTACAGGGAGAGAGTGAGTGAGAGAAACAGCATGGTCATTTACAGGGAGAGAGAGAGAGAAACAGCGTGGTCATTTACAGGGAGAGAGTGAGAGAGAAACAGCGTGGTCATTTACAGTGAGAGAGTGAGAGAGAAACAGCGTGGTCATTTACAGGGAGAGAGTGAGAGAAACAGCATGGTCATTTACAGGGAGAGAGTGAGAGAAACAGCGTGGTCATTTACAGGGAGAGAGTGAGAGAGAAACAGCGTGGTCATTTACAGTGAAAGAGTGAGAGAGAAACAGCGTGGTCATTTACAGGGAGAGAGAGAGAGAAACAGCGTGGTCATTTACAGTGAGAGAGTGAGAGAGAAACAGCTTGGTCATTTACAGTGAGAGAGAGTGTGCGAAACAGCATGGTCATTTACAGGGAGAGAGAGAGAGAAACAGCGTGGTCATTTACAGGGAGAGAGAGTGAGAGAGAAACAGCGTTGTCATTTACAGGGAGAGTGAGAGAGAAACAGCGTGGTCATTTACAGGGAGAGAGTGAGAGAGAAACAGCGTTGTCATTTACAGTGAGAGTGAGAGAGAAACAGCGTGGTCATTTACAGGGAGAGAGAGTGAGAGAGAAACAGCGTGGTCATTTACAGTGAGAGTGAGAGAGAAACAGCGTGGTCATTTACAGTGAGAGTGAGAGAGAAACAGCGTGGTAATTTACAGGGAGAGAGAGTGAGAGAGAAACAGCGTGGTCATTTACAGTTAGAGTGAGAGAGAAACAGCGTGGTCATTTACAGGGAGAGTGAGAGAGAAACAGCGTGGTCATTTACAGGGAGAGAGTGAGAGAGAAACAGCGTGGTCATTTACAGTGAAAGAGTGAGAGAGAAACAGCGTGGTCATTTACAGGGAGAGAGAGAGAGAGAAACAGCGTGGTCATTTACAGCGAGAGAGTGAGAGAAACAGCGTGGTCATTTACAGCGCGAGAGTGAGAGAAACAGCGTGGTCATTTACAGTGAGAGAGTGAGAGAAACAGCGTGGTCATTTACAGTGAGAGAGTGAGAGAGAAACAGTGTGGTCATTTACAGGGAGAGAGAGAGAGAGAAACAGCGTGGTCATTTACAGGGAGAGAGAGTGAGAGAGAAACAGCGTTGTCATTTACAGTGAGAGAGTGAGAGAAACAGCGTGGTCATTTACAGGGAGAGAGAGTGAGAGAAACAGCGTGGTCATTTACTGTGAGAGAGTGAGAGAGAAACAGCATGGTCATTTACAGGGAGAGAGAGAGAGAGAAACAGCATGGTCATTTACAGGGGGAGAGAGAGAGAGAGAAACTGCGTGGTCATTTACAGGGAGAGAGAGAGAGAGAAACAGCGTGGTCATTTACAACGAGAGAGTGAGAGAGAAACAGCGTGGTAATTTACAGGGAGAGAGTGAGAGAGAAACAGCGTGGTCATTTACAGGGAGAGAGCGAGAGAGAAACAGCGTGGTCATTTACAGCGAGAGAGTGAGAGAAACAGCGTGGTCATTTACAGCGCGAGAGTGAGAGAAACAGCGTGGTCATTTACAGCGAGAGAGTGAGAGAAACAGCGTGGTCATTTACAGTGAGAGAGTGAGAGAGAAACAGTGTGGTCATTTACAGGGAGAGAGAGAGAGAGAAACAGCGTGGTCATTTACAGGGAGAGAGAGTGAGAGAGAAACAGCGTTGTCATTTACAGTGAGAGAGTGAGAGAAACAGCGTGGTCATTTACAGGGAGAGAGAGTGAGAGATACAGCGTGGTCATTTACAGGGAGAGAGAGAGAGAGAAACAGCGTGGTCATTTACAGGGAGAGAGAGTGAGAGAAACAGCATGGTCATTTACTGTGAGAGAGTGAGAGAGAAACAGCATGGTCATTTACAGGGAGAGAGAGAGAGAGAACCAGCGTGGTCATTTACAGGGTGAGAGAGTGAGAGAAACAGCATGGTCATTTACAGGGAGAGAGAGAGAGAGAACCAGCGTGGTCATTTACAGGGAGAGAGAGAGAGAGAACCAGCGTGGTCATTTACAGTGAGAGAGTGTGAGAGAAACAGCGTGGTCATTTACAGTGAGAGAGAGTGAGAGAAACAGCGTGGTCATTTACAGTGAGAGAGTGAGAGAGAAACAGCGTGGTCATTTACAGGGAGAGAGCGAGAGAGAAACAGCGTGGTCATTTACAGCGAGAGAGAGAGAGAAACAGCGTGGTCATTTACAGCGAGAGAGTGAGAGAAACAGCGTGGTCATTTACAGCGAGAGAGTGAGAGAGAAACAGCATCGTCATTTACAGGGAGAGAGAGAGAGAGAAACAGCATGGTCATTTACAGGGAGAGAGAGAGAGAGAGAAACTGCGTGGTCATTTACAGAGAGAGAGAGAGAGAGAAACAGCGTGGTCATTTACAGCGAGAGAGTGAGAGAGAAACAGCGTGGTAATTTACAGGGAGAGAGTGAGTGAGAGAAACAGCGTGATCATTTACAGCGAGAGAGTGAGAGAGAAACAGCGTGGTCATTTACAGGGAGTGAGTGAGAGAGAAACAGCGTGGTCATTTACAGCGAGGGAGTGAGAATGAAACAGCGTGGTCATTTACAGGGAGAGAGAGTGAGAGAGAAACAGCGTGGTCATTTACAGTTAGAGAGTGAGAGAGAAACAGCGTGGTCATTTACAGCGAGTGAGTGAGAGAGAAACAGCGTGGTCATTTACAGGGAGAGAGTGAGAGAAACAGCGTGGTCATTTACAGGGAGAGAGTGAGAGAGAAACAGCGTGGTAATTTACAGGGAGAGAGTGAGTGAGAGAAACAGCGTGGTCATTTACAGGGAGAGAGTGAGAGAAACAGCGTGGTCATTTACAGGAAGAGAGTGAGAGAGAAACAACGTGGTAATTTACAGGGAGAGAGTGAGTGAGAGAAACAGCATGGTCATTTACAGGGAGAGAGAGAGAGAAACAGCGTGGTCATTTACAGGGAGAGAGTGAGAGAGAAACAGCGTGGTCATTTACAGTGAGAGAGTGAGAGAGAAACAGCGTGGTCATTTACAGGGAGAGAGTGAGAGAAACAGCATGGTCATTTACAGGGAGAGAGTGAGAGAAACAGCGTGGTCATTTACAGGGAGAGAGTGAGAGAGAAACAGCGTGGTCATTTACAGTGAAAGAGTGAGAGAGAAACAGCGTGGTCATTTACAGGGAGAGAGAGAGAGAAACAGCGTGGTCATTTACAGTGAGAGAGTGAGAGAGAAACAGCTTGGTCATTTACAGTGAGAGAGAGTGTGCGAAACAGCATGGTCATTTACAGGGAGAGAGAGAGAGAAACAGCGTGGTCATTTACAGGGAGAGAGAGTGAGAGAGAAACAGCGTTGTCATTTACAGGGAGAGTGAGAGAGAAACAGCGTGGTCATTTACAGGGAGAGAGTGAGAGAGAAACAGCGTTGTCATTTACAGTGAGAGTGAGAGAGAAACAGCGTGGTCATTTACAGGGAGAGAGAGTGAGAGAGAAACAGCGTGGTCATTTACAGTGAGAGTGAGAGAGAAACAGCGTGGTCATTTACAGTGAGAGTGAGAGAGAAACAGCGTGGTAATTTACAGGGAGAGAGAGTGAGAGAGAAACAGCGTGGTCATTTACAGTTAGAGTGAGAGAGAAACAGCGTGGTCATTTACAGGGAGAGTGAGAGAGAAACAGCGTGGTCATTTACAGGGAGAGAGTGAGAGAGAAACAGCGTGGTCATTTACAGCGAGAGAGAGTGTGAGAAACAGCATGGTCATTTACAGGGAGAGAGAGAGAGAAACAGCATGGTCATTTACAGCGAGAGAGTGAATGAGAGAAACAGCATGGTCATTTACAGTGAGAGAGTGAGAGAGAAACAGCGTTGTCATTTATAGGGAGAGAGTGTGAGAAACGGGGCCATTTACAGCAAGAGAGAGTGAGAGAAATAGCATGGTCATTTACAGGGAGAGAGTGAGGGAAATAGCATGGTCATTTACAGG
Source organism: Cetorhinus maximus (assembly GCF_964194155.1). Lineage (NCBI taxonomy): Eukaryota > Metazoa > Chordata > Chondrichthyes > Lamniformes > Cetorhinidae > Cetorhinus > Cetorhinus maximus. The sequence goes on along the minus strand of NC_135886.1, from coordinate 139,987,191 downwards.
GAGAGAGTGAGGGAACTAGCATGGTCATTTACAGGGAGCGAGAGCAAGAGGAGCAAGGCCTTTAACAGTGAGAGAAGAATGTAGAACCATTAAAGTGTGTGAGAGGAAAAAGAGCGTGGACAGCAACTGATTGTGAGTAGGATTGGTGAGTATTTCTAGTCTTTAAGGTAAGAGTAAGGTCTTTAGTTTGTGTTTAAATATCTAGTCTTTTTTTTCTCTTTTCCTTAAAGATAGCTTGTTAAGTGTAAGATCGATACTGGTGTGTATAAAAAAAGTTACAATAAGGTGTAAAGATTGGGGATACTCAAGTAATTAATTTATAAATTGAATAAAATACGATAGTGATGGCAGGATGGGTGATGTGTTGTTGGTGGAACCCCCGATGTCACCCCGCCTCATTTCCATTTTCAGTTCGGCGGGGGTGCAGCTGAATCAGCTGTTTGCCCGCCGACCTGTCAACAGCCCATTAAGGCCATTGAGAAACTAATTAAAATCATTAATGGACCCTTCCCGTCCAATCTTAAGGTTGGTGGGCAGGCCGGGAGCCTTGGCGGACTTCAGAAAAAGCATGAGACCTCATTCGCAGGCGGGATGAGGTTTCATGAGGGCATTTAAATTTTTAATAAAGGTTTCAAAAAAAGTTATGGACATGTCCCAACTCACGTGATAGTGTCACATGAGGGGACAGGTCAGGGAATTTTTTCTATCATTCGTATTACAATTTTTAATTCGGAGCTGATCTCCTTGAGGCAGCACTTAGCATTTCCTGGCAGACGTCACGCTGGGTGGGCCTTGATTGGCCTGCCCACGTAAAATGGCGGCGCGCCCCCAATTGGGGGCGCCAATCAGGGATGTACCTTCCTGCACCTATTCCCGCACTTCCCCCCTGAAAGGGGGAAAATTTTTCCCATGGTGTTGGGGGTAGTATATTAGCGTGGATAAAGGATTGGCTAACTAGTATAAGACAGAGTTGGGGATAAGGGGGGCATTTTTGGGATGGCAACCTGTAACTCGTGGAGTGCCACAGGGATCAGTGCTGGGGCCACAATTATTTACAATATATATTAATGACTCAGATGAGGGAAGTGAATGTACTAGCGCCAAGTTTGCAGATGAAACAAAAATAGGAGGAAGGCAAGTGGTAAGGATGACACAAGGAGTCTACAGAGGGATATAGACAGGTTAAGTGAGTGGGCAAAAACTTGGCAGTTGGAATATAATATGGGAAAATGTGAGGTTATGCACTTTGGCAGGAAGAATCGAGGAGCTGAATATTATTTAAATGGAGAAAGACTGCAGAGGACTGCAGCACAGAGAGATTTGGGGGTCCTTGTCTGATTTTGGGATTCATGCACTAATTCAACGGGTACTAAGGAAGGCAAATGGAATGTTGGCCTTTCTTTCAAAGGGAATGGAGTATAAAAAAAGGGAAGGCTTGCTAAAACTATACAAGGCACTAGTTAGACCACACCTAGAATACTGTGAACAATTTTGGACCCCTTATCTAAAGAAAGATATACTCGCATTGGAGGCAGTTCAGAGAAGGTTCACTAGGTTGATCCTGGGGATGGGAGGATTTTCTTATGAGGAGGGGTTGAGACGGTTGGGCCTATACTCATGAAGAATGAGAGGTGACTTTATTGAAACATAAGATTCTTGGGGGCTTAACAGGGTAGATGCTGAGAGGTTGTTTCCCCTTGTGGGAGAGTCTAGGACCAGAGGGTATAATCTCAGAATAAGGGGGCACCCATTTAATACAGAGATGAGGAGGAATTTCTTCTCTCAGAGGGTAGTCAATCCGTGGAATTATTTATCACAAAGGGCTGTAGGGATTGGGTCATCAAGTATATTCAAGGCTGAGTTGGAAAGATTTTTAATCAGTAAGGGAATCAAGGGTTATGGGGAAAAGGCTGGAAAGTGGAGTTGAGGATTATCAGATCAGCCATGATCTCACTGAATGGTGAAGCAGATGTGATGAGCCGAATGGCCTACTTTTGCTCCTACGTCTTATGGTAGGATTGTGGAACTGGCATGATCAGGTTGCAAGCTTTAAATACTGTTCAATTTGAATTTCCATTAACTTCGCTGGAAATTAAATTGGGATGGGTTAATTTAAAATTATCTTCCACCACTTCCCAATCAATTCAATAGATAATAAATCATAAAATTGTACATTAATATAGCACAGAAGGAGGCCATTCAACACATTATGTCTCCAATAGCTCTCTCGAAGAACAATCAAGTTAGTCCCAATATCAGGTTTTTTCCTTATATCCCAGTAATTTATTACTCCTTAAAATATTTTTCAAATCCGCCCCCCCACCTTGAAGGTGACCAATGAATCTATATCCAGCACTTTACCAGGCAGTTCATTCCAAATCCTAACTACTTTTTGAATCAGAAAGGTTTTCCTCACGTTGCTTCTGAATTATTTTTGTCAATCACCTGAAATCTGTGCATCCTGGTTATCGATTATTTGGGTATTGGAAACAGTTGCTCCTTATTTACACTTTCAAAACCTTCCATGATTTTCAACACCTCTATCAAGTCTCCTCTTAGTCTTCCCTGTTCTAAGGAAAACAACCCCAGCTTCTCTAGTCTATTCATGCAACTAGTCACTTATCCCTAGAACCACGATAGCAAATCTCTTCTGTTCCGGCAGCCTTCTCTCCAAAGCCTCCACAATCTTCCTATATTCTCAGACCTGAAGATAATACTCCATTTGGGGTCAATAACTCCCCTGCTCTTCTTTGAAATAGTGACAAGGGACCACTTACATCCACATGAGCAGGCAGGTGGGGCCTTAATGTCTCATCTGAAAGACAGCCTCTCCAACAATGCAGTGCTACCTCTTTACTGCACTGGGAGTGTCAACCTTGATTTTTGTGCTCAAGACCTAGAGTGGGACTTGCAGCAAGTGTCTTGCTACTGAACCCTGGGGACCTCCACTGTGTACCTCCCTCCAGCCATTCACCACAAGATGGTTTGAAAAATGATTTAGCAATAAAAAAGATGGCAAACCCATGTTATTGATCACAGTGCCTGTTATGACGTGGCAGGTGATGTGTGCCAGGCAGACCAAATCCAACTTGGCCACACCGTCACAATGGTTTTGCAATTTGTATTACAAGGAGATTTATGTGCTGAATTCAGAAGTAATGAGTCCACTAACACCTTTTAGAGATTTTAAAAACTAAATTAAAACATGTATTAACAAAATAAAAGATTTCAAGCACATACATAAGATTACAGTAACTTATTATAACAAATCCCAGAATTCTTAAATATCCAGACCCCCAACTACATACCACCTTTAAGGCAACAGTCCAAAATAGATTTTAAATTTAAATAGCAAGCCAGCAAAATTACCACAGCACCCACTCAACAGTGGAATTCCAAAGGCTTTCCTCCACCCTTGGTTACTAGACGCAGCAAACTTCTGCTAAAGGGGCTGGAGGCTTCCCCAAGGCTGCTTTACACACTCCTTTCAGATATTACATGGCCCCACAACATAGCCTTCCATTCTCTTTATAAATGTTTCTTCTCTTTATTCTGTAAACTCCATTGTTTTATGTGTCTTTGGAAATTTACATTTCCCATAATATAAAAATCTTTCATCTTGCCAATATGGTCTCTTTAATCTGTAAACTTCATTGTTTTATGTGTCTTTGGAAATTTACTTTTCCCATAATATAAAAATCTTTCATGTTGCCAATATGGTCAGTACCTTTGTGAAAAATAAACACACTGCTTGGCCTTGCTTATCTTGTTAGTTGTAAACAACCTATCATCCCTTTGAAGCCTAAATAGCCCCTTCACTTATTTAAAAATGCAAATTTCCTTCACACCCTACATGCTAAGCTCTTATCCATGTTTGCTCATTAGCATTTCAAATATCTTTTACCCCTAACTTATTTTGATCATTTCAAGCTTGCAGTCTATCTGACTCTAATTCAATTAAATTACCCAAACAGAACCATCCACACTCGTAACCAAGAAACCCACTTCACAATAAACCACAACAACATAATGAAAAACTATGTTCGTTTCATGACAGTGTCCCCTTACGGCAGGTGGAACTTGCCCCTTCATGCAGTTGCAGTTGTACTGAAGTATAGCAAGCATTGATAACACCTCGGCTGGTGGTCAAAGTCAAACATGGGAACAAAGGAGTGATAACTTCATAGCTGCAACATCAGATGTTCCAAAATGTATCTTGAGAAAACACCAGAATTATCAGGAATGTGGGGCAGAATTTTAGAACAAAGAACAAAGAACAAAGAAAAGTACAGCACAGGAACAGGCCCTTCGGCCCTCCAAGCCTGCACCGATCATATTGCCCGTCGTGGCATAAGCGGGGCCAGAAAATGCAGCCAGCCATTCAAAAGCCCATCGACTTGAGTGGGACTGGTTAATCCCGCCAGCGGGAGGTGCCATAAAATTCTACCGACGATGTCAGGAATACATTTTTATGCAGCGATGATGAAATTGCCTATTCTAGATATTTCCAGGATGTGGCTGGATACTCATGCCGGATGGGAGATCCGATTAAAGGATACTAAAAGGTTCAGAAAGGGTAGAATAGGACAAGAAGAAAGAGGGAGATACGTTTGTGAAAACGAAAGCTAAATACTTTGGATGCTGGAAATCCAAAAACAGAAAGTGTTGGAAATACTCAGCAGGTCTGGCAGCATCCATGGAGAGAGGAAACAGAGTTAACATTTCAAGCCAATGACCTGCCGTCAGGATACATTTATGAATGAGAATTTCACTGTTCTAGAAAGAGGTGTGTTTGTTTCACTGTATATGCTTAGGGCCATTTGGGCTCATATGGAACAAGGTAATTGGTTTCCCAAAATGATCGAATGTACATTTTTCAGGTCTCAGGTTTCAGGCAAGGCACTCTGGGTACAAATTACAAGATCTTTTGAGTCACGTAACGGGGCATTTCTAATATCAGCTGCAGCTCAGTTAGTAGCAGAGCCAGAAAGATTTGGGTTCAAGTCCCACTCCAGGACCTGAGCACAAAATTCAATGTTGACTTTCCTGTGTAGCGCTGAGGGTGTGCAGCACTGTCTGAGTTGTTGTCATTTGGAAGGGATGATAAGCCAAAGGAACGTCTGTCCTCTCAGGTGGATATAAAATATTGCATAACACCTTTTGAAGAAGGGCAGCAGGGTTATCACTAGTGTCTTGTCCAATAATTATCCCTCAATCAACATCATAAAAACAGGTTATCTGATCATTATCACATTTGCTGCTTATTACAGCTCGCTGTGGACAACCTTTGCACTCAATGGTTCAATAGTGAGCCACCTTGAATTGAGCACAACATAGGTGAAAGGTGTCGAGGTAAAATAAATGATCATTTCCTCAACATATTAGCCAGGAAAAATAGGGGTAATTAAGGACTAGTTTTGGTGTTTAGTACTGATCCAGATGTAATATCACACCTCCTTATGTGGAAACATCAGGGTAATAATGACTTATAATATCATTGGATTTAATTTGATCAAACAAACCAAAGTCACTGAGAATTTGATGCTGGTTTTGTATTCAAAGAGGGTCGCTTGGGAGGCCAATTATGTGAGGACATTACCAATGAAGTGGAAAAATGGAATATCTTTAAAAGCACCCTAATGCAGAAGGAAGCTTGGTAAGTCCCTGGAGCTGATAGAAGGACAAAGTCAAACTGTCTAATGGATCAGGTGCAAGTACAAATCAAAGCCAAGCAAAAATACTTTCACAGACTTAAAGAAAATAGCTCTCAGGAGGATGGGGATAGTTATTGATCTCAACTAAAGGAAATGGAAGTTATTATCACAGCAGCCAAAAGGTCACTGAATGGTTATGGTAACAATAGCAAGATTTTTAAAAAAGCTATGCCAGGAGTCAGAGAGCCATTAAAGATTTCACAGAGCCATTCCTCAGGCTTAAAGATGTAGACTTGTGTGAAATGGTAGAAATGTTACATGGCAACCTTGCTTCAGTTTTTACAGCATAAGGTGATGTAGAGTTGTCAAAACATTGCACGGTTAACGTTCATGTTGCAACTGCTGAATGCAAAATGGATATAGTCATGGGCAAAATAGATTCTGAGGAGCTCGACAGGGCAGACACGGAGGTTTCCCCCTATGGCTGTGGAATCTAGAACACCAGGGCATAGTCTTCGGATCTGGAGTTGATCATTTAGGACTGAGATAAGGAAACATTTCTTCACAAGAGTGGATTGTGAATCTTTGGAATTCTCTAGTCCGAAGATTTGTGGACGCTCCATCATTGAGTATATTCAAGGTTGAGATAGGCAGATTTGTTGATCTTTCAGGGAGTCAAAGGACGTGAGGAGTGGGCAGGAAAAATGGAGCTCAGGTAGGAGATCAGCCATGATTTTATTGAATGGTGGATTAGGCTCAAACATAAGAATGTAAAGACCATAGTAAATAGGAACACCAAGTAGGCCATTTGGCCCCTCAAGGCCGCTCCACCATTCAGTAAGATCATGGCTGGCCTGATTGTAGCCTTACCTCCACTTCCCTGCCTGCGCTTGGAACCCTTGACTCCCATGCATATCGAAAGTCTGTCTAATTCAGCCCTGAATATATTTAATGGTTCAGCCTCCACTGCTCTCTGAAGTAAAGAATTCCAAAGGTTAATGACTCTCTGAGAGCAAGAATTCCTCATCTTCTCCATCTTAAAATGGGCGACCCCTTATTTTGAAACCGTGCTCCCAGTTCTTGTTATGACCACATGGAGTGTCGATTGCTGTGCAAACTAAATCCCAGGAGGAAACTTGGCTTATGGGCCATGCCTTTTTTTTTTGTATTCTGAACCCGAGAAGAAGATGTGCTGATCTCAGCAGTAAGAGGTCCAGTTACACTTTTGGGACTCTAGAAATTAAAAGTAAAAGCTTTATTAACAAGAAAACTTAATCACTTGAGATTACAGTTACACAGTTAAATTCAGCCTTATAAAACATTCCCCCCCAAAAAAACACCTCCAGGCAGCGCTCCCTTATAGATGTTAACTATAAAAGAAACCCAGTAATATTACACAAGGAAAACTGCTGTAGTTTCAATAAAGGAATGCTGTATGACCTCTATCTTCTTCCACTCTCTGGTGGAATCCACTTCAGAATAAAACTGCTTGTTACAGCCCAACACTTTTCTGGCTTGACTCGATGGGTGATTCAAGCTACATCCTCTCCCAGCCTAGATCTCCATCTATAGCTCAACATCTCCAGCTCAAAGCAACTTTATTTTTTTTTTCCATTTCATCTCACGTTCCATTGTTCTCACCCGTCTTTGAAATTCAAATCCTTCCAATTATACAATATTTTATGTCTCTATCTTGTCTTTGCTTTTGGGTCAATAAAACATAATATCCCACCAGTATTTACCTATGGAGCTCTTGCAAGGTGCAAACATGTTTCTTTTTACCTCTGACTCCCCTTTGATATTCAAACAAACTCTCAACTTATCTAAAAATGCAAATGTTAGATCTACCCTATTTACTTGTGCCTCGAACTTAATATCTATATCCTTTCCATGGTCGGGCGGGCTTGGCGGCAGGGGTGGGGGGCGGATGTGTTCAGAAAGTCTACCGGTGCCTGCGATCGGGCTGCGGCCACTATTTCATGCTGGCGGGCCAAGTAAGGCCTGCTTAGCGTGATACGTGTGCGGTAGCGCTTAGCGCTGCATGTATGGGGGTGGGGGGGGAGGAGGGGAGGGCGAATGGGGAACTTGGCACATACACTCAGGTGTGTGCACAAAAAGGTCACTGAGGCACAGAGCTACCTCGGGGAGATGAAGAGCTTTGAAAATTAAAACTAAAGAATTGTAAAATGTTTTTTAAAAATGTCCCCTCATGTGACAGCAGGGGCATGTTATTAATGAAACGTTAAAACTTTTATTTTATTTTTATTTGCCGTTGGAAACCTCATACCGCCAGTGGAGGAGGTTTCCTAAAAAATGCAAAGGCTGCTTGGCCTTTTCACCTGCCCGCCTACCGTAAGGTTCCCTTGAACCTTTCCACTTTACCAGAGATGTGCCGAGAGACATGGGCAGATTTGGCCTTGGTTTAACATCTCATCCAAATGACAGCACCTCAGACCGTGCTGCAACCCCTCAGTGCTGCACAGGAATGTCAACCTTGAAATGTTGTGCTCAGGTTCTGGAGTGGGACTTGAACCCAAAAATTTCTGACTCAATGGTAAGATTGCTACCAACTTAGCCACAGCTGACACTAGAAAGGCCCCATTACTTGACTCAAATGCCTTTGTAATTGGAACCAAGAATGTTCCATATTGAACCTGAGAGCTGTAAAAAGTACATTTGATCATTCTGGGAAGCCAACACCTTGATCCACGTAGCTTTGGCCAATTGTAGTGAAACAAATGCACTTCTTTCTAAAGTGGGAGAGAGATTGCGAGGTTCTTAAGCAAATTGATGTAGGGAGTGACAAGGTATTGGAGGTGTTGGCAGGCTTAAAAGTGGACAAATCTCCAGGTCCGGATGATTTGTATCCCAGACTGCTGAGCGAGGCAAAGGAGGAGATCCCATGGGCTCTGACCCAAATTTTTAATTCCTCTCTGGCCACAGGGGAGATGCCAGAGGACTGGAGAACAGCTAATGTGGTTTTGCTATTTAAGAAGGGTTGTAAAGATAAGCCAGGGAACTACAGGCCAGTGAGTCTCACGTCAGTGGTAGGGAAACTATTGGAGAAAATTCTGAAGGAGAGAATCTATCTCCACTTGGAGAGGCAAGGTTTGATCAGGGATAGTCAGCATGGCTTTGTCAGAGGGAGGTCATGCCTAACAAATTTGATTGAAACCAGGTGTATAGATGAGGGTAGTGTAGTTGATGTAGTTTATATAGATTTCAGCAAAGCCTTTGACAAAGTCCCACATGGGAGACTTATAAAGAAGGCGAAGGCACATGGGATACAGGGTACTTTGATAAGGTGGATTCAAAATTGGCTTAGTTTTGGAGACAGAGGGTGATGACAGAAGGGTGTTTTAGTGACTGGAAGCCAGTGTCCAGTGGTGTACCACAGGGATCTGTGCTGGGTCCCCTATTATTTGTCATTTATATAAAATGACATAGATGACTATGTGGGGGGTAGGATTAGTGAGTTTGCGGATGACACAAAGCTTGGCCAGGTAGTTACCAGTGAGGCTGAGTGTCTTGGGCTACAGAAAGATATAGACGGTATGGTCAAATGGGAAGATAAGTGGCAGATTGAATTTAACCCTGAAAAGTGTGAGGTGATAGACTATGGAAGGAGTAATTTGACAAGGGAGTATTCAATGAACAACATGACACTAGGAAGTTCTGAGGAACAAAGGGACCTTGGCGTGTGTGTCCACAGATCTCTGAAGGCGGAGGGGCATGTTAGTGGGTTGGTGAAAAAGGCATATGGGATACTTGCCTTTAGCAATCGATGCATAGATTACAAAAGTAGCGAGGTCATGTTGGAGTTGTATAGAACCTTGGTGAGGCCACACTTGGAGTACTGTGTGCAGTTCTGGTTGCCACATAATAGGAAGGATGTGATTGCACTGGAGGGGGTGCAGAGGAGATTCACCAGGATGTTGCCTGGGATGAAACATTTACATTATGAAGAGAGGTTGGATAGACTTGGGCTGTTTTCGTTGGAGCAGAGAAGACTGAGGGAAGACTTGATCGAGGTGTACAAGATTATGAGGGGCATGGACAGGGTGGATAGGGAGCAGCTATTCCCATTAGTTGAAGGGTCAGTCACGAGGGGGCACACGTTTAAGGTGAGAGGTAGGGGATTTAGGGGGGGATGTGAGGAAAAGCTTTTTTACCCAGAGGGTGGTGACGGTTTGGAATGCGCTGCCTGGGAGGGTGGTGGAGGCGGGTTGCCTCACATCCTTTAAAAAGTACCTGGATGAGCACTTGGCACATCATAACATTCAAGGCTATGGGCCAAGTGCTGGTAAATGGGATTATTTAAGTAGGTCAGGTGTTTCTCAGGTGTTGGTACAGACTCGATGGGCCAAAGGGCCTCTTCTGCACTGTGTGATTCTGTAAAGCAGATACATTCTCATGGGAGGCTAGTTGCCTTTTAAATATTATAATGAGGCTGTGAGCATTTATTTTAACAGTCATTCTATTTTTAAGCACAACCCGCCAGGTTTCCTGGACTCCGAGAAACTTGCCACAGCTGAAAGAAGGTGAGAAGGGCTGAATTTCTGAGGTAAGCACTGAGGACAAGGGATGTTCCCTCCAGGACCAACAAAACTATCCAGTAAATCCCTTCCCCCTCCATCTGTCTGCTCACCTTCATGATTGGAATCCCATCCCGGTGGTCGATCCCATCAGCCACCCTTGGATACCCACTCTCTGCGATCAAAAGACCCTGACAATTGGATGCCCACCACCACCAACCCCACCCCCATGCCACCCAGAATCAGAAGCCCCAGTGAGGGGGTGCTCCCCCCACAATCTTTCCCAAAGTCAGCTAGGTCGAACCTGCTATCACGGCAGGAGCAACGTCCTCCTGCCTGTCAATCAGGATGGCCGTGGTTGGAATACAAACAGAAACAAATTAAGGACGTTCAAAAACGCTTCTGTCCAGGTTTCCTGGCCTCAAAACAGCCTCTCACCACTGCCCTCCCCCCACAAAGGCACCCCCCCCAAACAACCCTCAACCCCAACCCTCTATGGAATGCACCTGTGGGCTAAAATCCAAGCCATACAATCATAGAATAGTGCCGCAGAGGAGAGGTCATCAACAATGCTCTAGCCATCCAGTTAGTTCCCCGCTCTCCACTATTCCCACATTGCTGCATGCTTTTCTCCTTCAAGTCTTTACCTAATTCCCTTGTGAGTGTTGAACCTGTAGCCACCATTCTGTCAGGCAGTGCATTCCAAATCCCAATCACTCATTGCATAAAAAATCTTTTCCTCATGTCGCCTCTTGTTTTTTGCTAACCTGGTTAAATTTGTATCGTTTGGCTATTGATCTTTTAGCCATTGGAAACAGTTCCTCTTTATTTACTCTGTATAAAGTCCTTCATGATTTTAAACACCGCTATCTCCTCTGCTCGAACTAGGACAATTCAATTCATAGAAACATAGAAAGCTTTACAGCACACCAGGAGGCCATTCAGCCCCTCATGTCTGTGCTGGCCAAAGAAGAGCTATCCAACCAAATCCCATTTTCCTGCTCTGACTCTGGAGCCCTGTTGATTATAGCAGCTCAAGTGTACTTCCAAGAAGCTGAGGGTTTCTGCCTCTGCCACCCTTTCAACGCAGTGAGTTCCAGACCCCCACCACTCTCTGGGTGAAAAAAAAATACTCAAGTTCCCTCTAATCCTTCTATCAATTACTTTAATTCTATAGCCCTGATTGTCCTAGTAAAGTGTAGATTTGGAAGAAATGTGATTTTGGTTTTTAAAATATGAATAAAATTGGATTTGATCAGTGTGGACATGTTATTTGAGTTCAATAGGTTAGGGAACAGAGGAAAATAAGCATGTGGACAATAGGTGGGGTATTGTGTGATGCCTCTCTTGGAATTTGTTTCATGACTTTCAGGGTCCAGTAAGGCATTTCCCTGAAATGACCTCATGTTTATTTCTCCATTTTCTCTGGAGATTGAGCAGCTGCATGTTGGAGAAAGGGCAATGGGGTTCAGAGTGAGCGTAAGTTGCACCATGATATTATGGGATGAGCTTGATTGGTCAGATGAACGTAACCATCCATCGCTTTCATGCAACTGCAAAAATGAAGCAACAATCTATAATCTGTTGCTTAAAAAAGACACGTTGTCAAAACTTTTCATCTTGCACTCATCAGGACAATTCACAAGAGTACCAAATTATGGAGAGAACAACAATTTATGCTGCATGAGAAGAGAGCGCACTCTTTTCTTGCGAATTGTCCTGATGAGTGCAAGACAAAAAGCTTCAACAACAAGTGTCTTTTCGCATCAATCTATAATTTAATGCAGCGGACTTTAAATTTTCAAGGTTAATTCATTCAGATCATGATACCCGCCCATGCAAATAATGATGTTATTTACTCAGAGTTTAGTTTTTTGGTTAAGCCATTCATTAATGAATTAGGGGAATGTCAGTCACCCATTAAATTGGTGCAAGTCATATATAATGAACTGTGATGTTATTAAAGGTTATTTCAATAATTCCTCATTTAGTTTCTGAATTCCAGAAAAGGTATATTGTCAAATTTAAAGTAGGTGTAAGGTGAACTAAAACAAAGACAAAATACTGCGGATGCTGGAAATCTGGAACTAAAACGGAAAATGCCGGAAACACTCAGCAGGTCAGGCAGCATCAGAAACAGAGAGAATCAGAGCAATGGACTGAATTTTCTGGTGGGTGTCGGGACCCTGATGTTGGGATGCTGTGGAGGTCCTAAACCCATGTATGTTGACAGCTAGGGCACCCGCAGGCACAGCCTTCCGGGATGTGACCTCCTAAACGCATTCGCCGACTGGCAGGTTTCCAAGATGGGAAGCCTTATTAGAGGACCAGCAGCGTTAGACAGCCAGCAACCTCATGGGAGAGGTGAGCGCTGCTGAGGTAGAAAGGCAAGTGCGAGGGCACCACAGCAGGGAAGTGATCTCAGGTGACTTGTGTAAATTTGAGAGGGGAGAGGACCACCGTCAGTAGGGCCATCACCGTGGAGGACGATTAGATTTGGCCTCGCTTGCAGCCTTTCACTCTGGCAGCTCCGTCATTGTGGCGTGGAACCCCTTGATTTCGATGGCTGCCTTGCCCTGCCACCTAAAGGCCACCCCTAAGGGACTGGGGGGCTCCGCATTCAGTGGAAGGTTACTCAGTAGGGAATTACATATCAGCTTGGAAAAATAGCCCCCAGGAGGGGCCTTAAATGTACTAATTGGCTGTCTGCCTTGGTGGAGCAAGCTGACAACGTTGAACCCAACCCGTCCCTGGGGAACTGTCCTGGAGGCAGGAAGGCATTTGGAAGCCTGCCCAACGAAGTTTCCCCCAACGTTCCCATCTCAAATTTCAGCCGGGCGTTTCCCCAGTGTAATATGGTTTCCTTCTGTTTTTGATTGGGAACCCCTTCCTTTCTTGAGCAAAATGGAGAAGGGACAGAAATTTTTGTTCTGTGGGTGGGGTCACGCGCCCGACCCGCTCGCGCGTGGAACGACGCAGGTTGACGTCGGCCGAGCGCGCCAACATCAATGCGCAGTCACGCGGTAGTTCGGTCGGTGGGCACGCGGTGGAGTCTGCAGGGCACCCCGCCGATAATTAAAAGGCCTGTTAAAACCAGTAAGTAAACAATTAAGCTAAATTTTCTCTGCCCGCCCAACCTAAGGGTTGGCGGGCAGGCGAAAGGGATTTGGAAACCTCCTCCACAGGCAGGATGAAGTTTCCAAAAGCAAATAAAAATAAAATAGAAGTTTTAAAATTGAATTAATAACATGTCCCCGCTCATGTGACCGAGTCGCATGAGGGGGACATGTTTTATTACATTTTTATTTTCTTTATTTTTAAAAATCTATCTCTTCATCTCCCTGAGACAGCTCTGGACCTCGGGGAGGTTATGAAGCGCTCGTTCGCGCTCGGCCGCTCACCCTCCTCCCCACCCCCCCACAACACAGGCAGAGCTGTGCACTGCCACCGGCGTTTCACACTGGACGGGCCTTAATTGGCCCCACCAGCGTGAAATCTCGGTGCAGTGCCAACCGTGGATGGCCCTGCCCCCACCCACACCCACCGAGCCCACCCGTCAAGGGCAAAATTCTGCCCGAGGTGTTCATTCTGGAGAACAGGGCATCAGTGGCCTGATTGATGGACCTTTGCACTGATGATTGACCAATGCCCCACTTTGCCCCCCCAAAAGGAACCCATGGCGCAATATTTCAGGATGATGGAGGACGTATGATCTTACTCGCACACTCGTTGGGTAGGTATGAGGATAAAGATAAGTGAGAGTCCTCATTCTTGTAAAACCCAACTTCTTCTCCTTCAAATAAATCAAGTGTGTCAAAAGTAGAGAAAACATCCATTGGGAATCTCCTATCCACGACTAATTAAGAAAAATTCTGCCAAAAAATCTGGGGCAAAGCCTCCAAAAATAAATAAGCTGACAAAAAAAAAAAATCACTGTACGAATTGCAGTGTCACAAACCCAGAGTTAATGTCTGCTAGATGCCAAGCTGAAATAAATATAGAAAATAAACCAGCTTCACCTGGAAACACTGGGTGGAATTGTACCCGGATGGGGTGTTATGGTCCTGCCAAAGTTAATGGACTGTTGAACAGCTCACCGCACATTATGGCCCTGGCCCCACCATGACTGGGCCGTCATATTCCGGCCATTGGCTGGAGGTGTTGGGGATCTCAGCTGCTGGCTGGAGAGCCAGTGAGGCAACCGTGTCACCTCTTTTCGGGAACCCCCCGCTACATCACGTGCCGAATCAGGCACTTGGCTGATCAGCAACGGGGTTTCCCCAGGGATCAAGGACCCCAGGACGGGACTCACACCCGCCGAGAGCTGCCGGCCAATCAGAAAGTCAGCAGCTGCAGTGAACAGCAGCAGCACCAGGGAAGGTATGACACCCAACTGAGGCCTAGGATTATCGTTGGGTCTCAGGCCCGAAGTGAGTGATGGAGGGATGTGTGGCCACAGGGTGGGGGGTCATGGGGGAGGGGTTCAGCAGCAAGGGCAGGGGCTAGCTCTCAGTGGCTCCCCGCCTTTCTGATGCTGGGTCCATTGGTCAGGTACTGAGCGTCTGACAATGAGGGACCCCCCCAAGTGTCTGACAATGAGGGACCCCCGACCCTGACCACAGGAAGTCACAAGGAACCTCACGCAGGTTTGCTTATCATGCTCCCTGCATAGCAAGTGCTCCCCTGCCCAACGCCCAATCCCCGCACCACCCCCCACCCCCTGCCAGTTGCTGGGATAATAGCAGTGGCAGCAGGATGAGGCCCTTACATGAGCATTAACTGCCCTGGGGGGAGTGGTGGGGGGGGTGGCGAAGACCCATTGTTGACATGGGTTTGGGCCAGAGGCTGCTAATGGTTGAAGTAGAGAAGCAAGAACCTCGGCAAGAGTATTAAATTCAACTCTGGGCACTGAACTTTAGGAAGACTTTCAAGGTCTTGGAGAGGGTTCAGATGAGTTTTATAAAGATGGTACCAGGGATGAGGAATTTCAGCTATGCAGAGAAACTAGATAAGCTGGCATTGTTCTCCTTAGAGCAGAGAGGTTAAGGAGAAATTTGATAGAGACGTTAAAAATCATGAAGGGTTTTAATAAATCAAATCAGGAAAAGTTAGTCCGAGTGTCAGGAGGGCCAGTAGCCAGGGAACACAAGTATAAGGTAATTGGCAAAACAACAAAGTGGGGAGATGAACAGAATTGTTTTTCTGAAGCTGGTTGTTATAATTTGGAATTCACTGCCTGAAAGGGTGGTGGAAGCAGGTTCAAGAGTAAAGTAAATAGTAAGGAAAAATTTGCAGGGCTACGGAGTATGAACAGGGAGAGTGGGACTAATTGAGTAACTCTTTCAAAGAGCCAACACAGAAACAATGGACTGAATGGCCTCTTCTTGTGCAGTAAGCTTCTTTGGCCCTGATATTTCTGGATGTGGGAGGGGGATGGAAGGGCATGGTGACAGAGGATAGGCCCTGCAAAGCCACAATATGGAGATGCAGCTCAACTTAACGACCAGACCTCAGGGGGAAAAAAAAACAAAGATCTTCCATTTCCTGCCCCACAGTCCACCAAATTGACATTGTGCCCATCTGACAGGGGTTAAAGCGACAGGAGATCACAGCCGGTGTTCTTGTAGACAGGCCCCGGCATTTGGGAGGGGGCAAGGAGTTGTGAAGGCTGGAGATTAGGGGTTTTGTGCATGGTGATAGAGGGGGGTATTGGGGATTAGGACGTGTTGAGGGGGGGAACCAGTTATGGAGGCATAAAAGAGATCATATTGAGGCTTAGGGGAGGGGGTGAGTGAGAATGGCAGAGAGAGAGAGAGTGGGAAAAGAGAGGCCGTAATCAGCAGAGAGGAGGCTAAAGGCTCCTTTTTTGGTGCTCAGGGGTCACACTTCTGCTGCTCCTAAACCACAAGGAGTGCTGGAAAATTCATTTACCTTCTTGAACTGTCACCTCGCGCCTCCCTTTCACTCCTGAGTTTCTTGAACCTCGGAGATCACAGCTGACAGCTGCTATATTGAAATCAGTTTCCCAATTGCACTGCAGGGCCCCAATTTAAATATACATATTTTTTTATTCTTTCATGGAATGTGGGTGTTGCTGGCAAGGCCAGCATTTGTTGCCCATCCCTACTTACCTCTGAACTGTGTGGCTTGCTCAACCATTTCAGTGTCAACCCCATTACTGTGGGCCTGGAGTCACAGGTCAGGACAGTCCAGGTAAGGATGGCAGATTTCCTCCCCTAAGGGACATTAGTTAGGATGTAAATATGTTAATCAAGTGTTTCAGCTTTCCACCATAGGGCACAGAGACAGCCCCACCCACCCACCCACCCACCCCCTCCACGCCCAACCCCCCAATCCCCACAACCAGCCACTGTAAACATGTCAACACAATGTGATTGCGTTCACCTTTTTTTTAAACCAAAGTGATTGGAACAGCTGGACATCAGTTTATAAAGGAAGAGAAAACTTCAGGAACAATGTCTCTCCGTGTTGATTGGCTGTGCTGTTTCAGAGCCCTGCTAAACAGCACAAGCTCAACGGAACCAGTTGTGGAATTAGATGACAGTGATCCGAATCAAGTCTTGCCTCTCATCCTCGGATGTCATTCCGAAACCAGGGTTTTTGATGTCAGGATGGCGTGAGAATGACAGCTGCCTTACAAACGCACTCAAAGGCGGGAACAAGAATTAAAATGTAAAACTGCAAAAACCAAGAGAGTTTGGGTGCTACGTGCGACTGAAGGTTAAGTGGCAGAATAATTTGCTTCTTTGCAAAGCGCCAAAGGTCTATATAACGCTGGAACACGGGTGTTTTGTGTAATGGAATGGATGTATTGTCACACCACAAGCCTGCCACATGCCTGATTCCAACAAGACTTTGCTTATCTCCTGAGATCAGGAGCCTGTCCTGAGCGCAACCCCCCCAACCCCTCACCACCACCTCCACCACCGCACCCGCCCCCCACCCCCGCCAAAACCCCCCACCACCTTGCCCAGAGAGTGCAGGTTTTGTGGCTTCAGCCATGGCTCACTTAATTGGTAGGCCCTTGACGTTCAATGACATTACCATCGCTTAATCCCCCACTATCAACATTCTGGGGTTACCATTGACCATAAACTGAAATGAACTCGCCATATAAATACTGTGGCTACAAGAGCAGGCCAGAGGCTAGAAATCCTGCAACGATTAACTCATCTCCTGACTCCCCAAAGCCTGTCCACCATCTACAAGCGCAAATCAGGAGTGTGATGGAATACTCCCCACTTGCCTGGATTAGTGAAGCTCCTATAACGCTCAAGAAGCTCAACACCATCCAGGGCAAAGCAGCCCCACTTGATTGGCACCACAGCCACAAACATTCACTTCCTCCACCACCTGTGCACAGTGTCAGCAGTGTGTACTATCTACAAGATGCACAGCAGGAATTCACCAAGGCTCCTTAGGCAGCACCTTCCAAGCTCACGATCACTACCATCTAGAAGGACAAGGGCAACAAATACATGGGAACACCACCTGGAAATTGCCCTCCAAATACTCAACATCCAGACTTGGAAATATATCTCCGTCCCTTAACTGTCGCTGGGGCAAAATCCTGGAACTCGCTCCCGAACAGCACTGTGGGTGCACTTACACCACATGGACTGCAGCAGTTCAAGAAGGCAGCTCACCACCACCTTCTCAAGGGCAATCACAGATGGGCAATAAATGCAGCAACGCCCATATCCCATAAATGAAATTAAAAACCTCTCACCTTTGCGTCAAAATGCCATGGAATCATATTTCACTCAGTGATCAAGGCTATGGGCCAAGTGCTGGTAAATGGGATTAGGTAGGTAGGTCAGGTGTTTCTCACATGTCGGTGCAGACTCGATGGGCTGAAGGGCCTCTTCTGCACTGTGTGATTCTGTGATTCTGTGATTTGATCCAGGCTGACAGTTGTAACTTGCACTTGCAATGAGGCATTAAAAGGGGACCCAATCTGCCCTCTCAGGTGAAAGTAAAAGATCCCATAACCATGATGTAAAGGAGTGTACGTGAGATATCCACCATGATCTGGGCCAATATTTACCTCTCAATCACTATGACTGAGGAAGAAGCAGATGATCTGTTCACTTGCTGTGTGAAAATTACCTGTTGTGTATCTTACATTGCTAGATTGACTCATTTTTAAAAAGTACTTCATTGGTTGTAAAATGGAACAGCCTAAGCTGTGAAAGCTGCTATAGGAATGCAAATTCTCTTGTTCATTGGCAAGGCTAGTGAAACCAGATTTATATTTATTTATTATTATTTTTTTTTACACTATATTTTTTTCTTTTCCCTCCTATTTTTAAATTTATTTTGATCTATTGTTTCATCTCCACCTTTTAGCCCATTTAGATCCCTTCCCCCCACCCTACCCACACTAGGGCCATCTGCCACCATCTTGCTTCCCTTAATGTCCCCATTAGCACATCTTTT
The DNA here is from genome assembly GCF_964194155.1 of Cetorhinus maximus. Taxonomy (NCBI): domain Eukaryota; kingdom Metazoa; phylum Chordata; class Chondrichthyes; order Lamniformes; family Cetorhinidae; genus Cetorhinus; species Cetorhinus maximus. The sequence goes on along the minus strand of NC_135886.1, from coordinate 139,968,542 downwards.
ATATAATATCACCACCATCAACACCCCTTTGTCCTTTTGTCCATGACATCTTTGGCAGTCTCTTCTTGGCCTCCACCTATCACTGGCCCCCTATCGAGCTCTCCTGTCTCACCCCCTTCTACCAGCTTATATTTCATCTCATTTCTATATGTCTTAGTTCTGATGAAGGGTCATTCGGACTCGAAACGTCAACTGTATCCCTCTCTGCAGATGCTGTGAGGTCTACTGAGTTTTTCCAGGTATTTTTGTTTTTGTTCTTGACTTCAACGAGAATGATTTCAAGGCAGACTGTGTAATGGGAAGAAAACTATTCAATACCCATTTCAAATACCCTCTGCCAAGTGTTGAATTTCACTCCATGGTGTGTTATAGCGATGCCAAGGAAAGAGCAAAAATGCCTTTGCAAATATAAACTGTCAGAAAAGCAATGATACACTTACATTTGAAAGAGAAAGAGAAAGAAAGGAAAAGATAGTAGGAGGAAGAAGAAAAAGGAAAGAGAAAAATAAACCCTCCCTAACCCCGCAAAAAAAATAAATAATAAGAAAATCAACAACAATTATAGGTCAGAGATAGTTTCACCTGATATAATACACACAGCCTAATTAGGGACAGTTATATGAAAATAGCGAGCTGTAGTTCCTCAGAGTTATCTATGGGCAGGATATTGAGGTTGGCGAGCGGGGGCCTAAGCCGATGCGTAAAATGATGCGGGATGACGTCGGGTGGAACTCCCTACGTCATCCCACGTCATTTCAAATTTCAGCTCGGTGGGTGCAGCCGAATCAGCTGTGTGCCCGCCGACCTGTCAACGGCCAATTGAGGCCATTTAAGAAGTAATCAGACCAGTTAATGGACCTGCCCAAGGTTGGCGGGCAGGCCGGGAGACCTGGCGGGCTTCAGAAAAAGCACGAAAACTCATCCAAGGGCGGGATGAGGTTTCATGTAGGTTTTTAAAAGCTTAACAAAAGTTTACTTAGAAGTGATGGACATGCCCCAACTCATGTGACAGTGTCACATGAGGGGACATGTCAGGGAAATTTTCATTTGTCTGCATGTGCCATTTTTTAAATTTGGCGCTGATCTCCCTGAGGCAGCACTTAGCCTCAGGGAGACGAGTGCGCTCTTTCATGTGGATGCGTGAAAGAGCGCTCTCCCAGCTCAGGGGATCGGGGGAAACCAATTGGAGGTGCGCCTGCATGTGCCCACTCCTGAACCTCCCCCCCCCCAAAAGTGGGAAAATTCTTCCCTATGAAAGGTTGCTAAGTGATATAAAATCCATCAGTGGTGCCTCTTATAGTGTACTTTATTTTCTCAAGTTTAAGATTCTGCATAAGATCACGTATCCAATTAGTAAAAGAAGGCGTGGCAGACTGTTTCCAATTTAATGGAATAATATGTCTAGCCAATAATGTTGAAAAGGTAAGTGCATCATTCTGAATTTTTGTAAAAGGGATGTAATTTGGTTCCACTCTAAAGAGTGTTGTAATAGAAGGTTCAATCAATGTTGCTACAGAAACTATGTGAGTGTGATCTAAAAAATCTTTGTCCAGATCAAAGCCAATTTAGGAGGTGACTCGTACATATAAATTAGAGGGGCTGAGGCAGTATGACATTTATCACAGGCTGCATCAAAATTTGGATAAATCTTGGATAATTTCACCTTGGGTAGGTTAATACAATGTAAGATTTTAAATTGTAGCAACCCATTTCTTGCAGATACAGATGAGGAATGTACACGAGAGAGAATAGACTTCTGGTAAGTCTGAGTCAAAATCTTGCTACCAAAGAGTTTTTATGGTAGAAAGCAAAGGACAGTGTAGCTTTTCTTTTGTATGGTTACTTATTATGACTGTTGCTAAATTAAAAAATAATAAAGAATTAACTTAATAAAAAGAAAAGAAATGATATAAGTGCAGGTATAAATAGACATTTGTAGTTAATCTGCATGAGTGGTCAAGCTTAGTTATATCGTCATAACTCACTAGCGTCAATGCACTCTAGGAGTGAATCAATTTCTATTTATTCTTTTACCTAATCTTCAATGATAGTCTATGTCCAAGCCCTCTCAGCCTTCAAAGCTTTTTACATTTCAATTCTATATAAAGCCTAGTCTTTCTTTAATTTAACAATTAACTAAAAGTTGCTCTTTGGGTTGGAAGAAGGTGAGTTTTAGGCCAGCTTTAAAACAGGGTTTATACAGGCTCTGCTTGCAGCTACAACTAGTTAATTAGATAACTGGCTTAAACAGGTTTTCAGAGGCTAGATTCAGAGAGTATAAAAACAGGCCATCTTACAGTGCTGACTTTGTCTGCACTGGAGTGCTGCTTTGGGCTGCAGTAGAGTGCATAAGCTGGAGTTTGGTGACTGAGGGAGTTCAATGAGGAGGGAACAAGGTGATCCTTTGAATACCATGAGTACGATCAAGTGAGTATTTACTACTTTTATCACATAGTTTTTAAGGTCTTATTTTGTGGTTCATCGTTTAAGGGCTATATTCTGTAACAACAAGGAGCAGGGAAGAAGGGCCCTAGAGAAATTGTTATTATTTGATATTAAGTATCTTCCAAAAGGTTTAACCTAATTTAAAGGGGTAAGTCATGGGCAGGAGAGCTCAACGCCGTGGTATGCTCCTCCTGCTCTATGTGGGAAGCCAGGAACATTTCCAGTGCCCAGTGTGGGGAGTGTCTCCAGCTGCAGCTCCTGGAAGCCCGGGTTTCGGAGCTGGAGCGGTGGCTGGGGACACTGTGGAGCATCTGCGAGGCAGAGAGTATCGTGGATAGCATGTGTAGAGAGGTGGTCAAGCACGGGCTAAGAGTCCACAGGCAGGAAGGGAATGGATGTCCACCAGGCAGAGCAAGAGGACTAGGCAGGCAGTGCAGGAGTCTCCTGTGGCTATTCCCCTGCAAAACAAATATGCCGCTTTGGATACTGTTGGGGAAAGCAGCAACAGCCAAATTCATTGCACCATGGTTGGTTCTGCTGCACAGGGGAGGAGTTAAAACTGTGGGAATGCAATAGTTATAGAGGATTCAATTGTAAGGGGAATAGATAGGCATTTCTGTGGCCACAAAGAAGACTCCAGGATGGTAAGTTGCCTCCCTGGTGCTTGGGTCAAGAATGCCTCAGAGCAGCTAGGGGACATTCTGAAGGGGGAGGGTGAACAGCCAGTGGTCGTGGTGCACATTGGTACATACGACATAGGTAAAAAAAAGGGATGAGGTCCTAAAAGTTGAATATAGGGAGTTAGAAGGTAAATTGAAAAGTAGGACCTCAAAGGTAGTGATCTCAGGGTTACTAACAGTGCCACGTGCAGTCAGAGTAGAAATAGCAGGATATATTGGATGAATACATGGCTGAAGAGATGGTGTGAAGGGGAGGGTTTCAGATTCCTGCGACATTGGGACCGGTTCTGGGGGAGGTGGGACCAGTACAAATTGGACGGGTTGCACCTGGGCAGGACCGGGACTGATGTCCTAGGGGGAACATTTGCTAGAGTGGTTGGGGAGGGTTTAAACTAAAATGTCAGGGGGATGGGAACCTAAGCAAGGAGTCAGAGGAAGGGGACTCAAAGACAAGAACAAAAGACAGAAAATGGAATAAGAAAAGTGATAGGCAGAGAAATCAAGGGCAAGAATCAAACAGGGCCTCAGTGAAAAATAGTGGAAATGGGACAAGTAATGTTAAAAAGACAAACCTTAAGGTTTTGTGCCTTAACGCAAGGAGCATTCGCAATAAAGTGGATGAATTAATCACTCAAATGGATGTAAACAGGTATGATATAGTCGGGATTACGGAGACATGGCTGCAGGGTGACCTGGGGTGGGAACTGAACATCCAGGGGTATTCAGTATTTAGGAAGGACAGACAAAAAGGAAAAGGCGATGGAGTTGCATTGCTGGTTAAAGAGGAAAGTAACGCAATAGTGAGGAAAGATATTAGCTCTGATGATGCGGAATCTGTATGGGTAGAGCTGAGAAGCACTAAGGGGCAAAAAACATTGTATATCGACCCCCAAACTGCAGTGGTGGTGTTGGGAATGGCATTAAACAGGCAATTACAGAGGCATACATTAAAGGAACATCTGCAATTGTGGGTGATTTTAATCTGCATATAGATTGGGAAAATCAAATTAGTAACAATGCCCTAGAGGAGGAATTCCGGGAGTGTATATGGGATGGTTTTCTGGACCAATACATTGAGGAACCAACTAGAGAACAGGCCACCCTAGACTGGGTATTGTGTAATGAGAAAGGAATAATTGGCAATCTAGTTGTGCAAGGCCCCTTGGGGATGAGCGATCATAATATGACAGAATTCTTCATCAAGATGGAGAGTGAGTAGTTGATTCTGAGACTAGAGTCCTGAATCTTAATAAAGGAAACTACGATGGTATGAGGCGCAAGTTGGCTATGATGGACTGGGAAACGCTACTTAAAGGGATGACGGTGGATAAGCAATGGCAAACATTCAAAGAGCGCATGGGTGAACTGTAACAATTGTTTATTCCTGTCTGGTGCAAAAGTAAAACAGGAAAGGTGTCTAAACCATGGCTTACAAGGGAAATTAGAGATAGTATTAGATGCAAGAAAGAGGCATACAAATTGGCCAGATAAAACAACAGGCCTGACGATTGGGAGCAGTTTAGAATTCAGCAATGGAGGACCAAGGGATTGATTAAGAAGTGGAAAATAGAGTACGAGAGTAAGCTTGCAGGGAACATAAAAACCGACTGTAAAAGTTTCTACAGGTATGTGAAAGAGAAAAGGATTGGTGAAGACAAATGCAGGTCCCTTACAGTCAGAAACAGGGGAATTAATAATGGGGAACAAAGAAATGGCTGACCAGCTAAATACATAGATCTTGAATTGGATGTAACTAAAGTTGAACACAGATGTGCCCATTGAGCCTCATGTTTGTGTAACACACACAGTGGAGCTATATTTTCATTTTAATTCAAAAATCTAAATCATTATCTTTAACCCCGCACTCCAATATCCAGCTTGGTCAGTTTACACTGTGACGCATCTTGTTGGAGCTGGGTCTCTCATGGCGTGGTTAATTTTTTTTTTCCCAAACAGCAAGGTTTTGATCGTTCTAATTTGCTGGGAGTGCGAGTTGATAACAGTGCAACGAGGGCAACAGGACATCTAAAACCTCAGTAAATGGCAGGATCAACAGTCTAATTCCTTAACCAAGGGAGACTTATGGATTGAGAAATAAAGAGAGGAGTGATGGAGAAATAAATAAGGTGAATTATAGTTAAAGGTAAAGAAAGAAATAGAGAGGAAGAAAATTGGATTAAGAGAGAGAGAGAGAGAGAATCGTGACCGAAAATTCAAGAAGGAATTTCTCTTTCAATTTGAAATCTTAAATTTTAAAAATCTCTACATACAAGAATGAGGCTACAAAAAGATATAGCTAGGTTAATTGAGTGGGCAAAGATCTGGCAAATGGAATATAATATGGGAAAGTTAAAATTGTCCATTTCAGCAGGAAGAATAAAAGAGAAGCATTTTATCTGAATGATGAGAGATTGCAGAGCTCTGAGGTGCAGAGGGATCTGTGTCAGAAACAGGGGAATTTATAATGGGGAACAAAGAAATGGCTGACCAACTAAATACATACTTTGGTTCTGTCTTCACAAAGGAAGACACAAATAACATACCAGAAACGTTGGGGAACACAGGGTTTAGTGAGATGGAGGAACTGAAAGAAATCAGTATTAATAGGAAAATGGGGTTGGAGAAATTGATGGGATTGAAGGCTGATAAATCCCCAGGACCTGATAATCCACATCCCAGAGTGGCCCTAGAAATAGTGGATGCATTGGTGGTCATCTTCTGAGATTCTATAGACTCTGGAACAGTTCCTACAGGTTGGAGGGTAGCTAATGTAACCCCACTATTTAAAAAAGGGGTAGAGAGAAAACAAGGAATTATAGACCGGTCAGCCTGAGTGGAGTAGTGGAGAAAATTCTAGAGTCTATTATAAAAGATTTAATAGCTGAGCACATGGAAAACAGTGGCAGAATCGGACAGAGTCAGCATGGATTTATGAAAGGGAAATCATGCTTGACAAATCTACTGGAATTTTTTGAGAATGTAACTAGTAGAGTTGATGAGAGGGAGCCAGTGGATGTGGTTTATTTGGACTTTCAGAAGGCTTTCGACAAAGTCAGACATAAGAAATTAACGTGTAAAATTAAAGCGCATGAGATTGAGGTAGTGTATTGAGATGGATAGAAAACTGGTTGGCAGACAGGAAACAAAGAGTAGGAATAAACGGGTCTTTTTCCAAATGGCAGGCAGTGACTAGTGGGGTACCGCAGGGATTGGTGCTGGGACCCCAGCTATTCACAATATATATTAATGATTTAGATGAGGGAACTAAATGTAATATCTCCAAATTTGCAGATGACACAAAGCTGGGTGGGAGGGTGAGCTGTGAGAAGGATGCAGAGTTGCTTCAATGTGACTTGGACAAGCTGAGTGAGTGGGCAAATGCATGGCAGATGCAGTACAATGTGGATAAATGTGAGGTTATCTGCTTTGGTAGGAAAAACAAGGAGGCAGATTATTATCTGAATGGCTATAACTTGAGAGCGGGGAATGTGCAACGAGACCTGGGTGTCCTCGTATACCAGTCGCTGAAGGTAAACATGCAGGTGCAGCAGGCGGTAAAGAAGGCAAATGGTATGTTGGCCTTCATAGCCAGAGGATTCGAGTACAGGAACAGGGATGCCTTGCTGCAATTGTACTGGGCCTTGGTGAGACCACACCTGGAATATTGTGTGCAGTTTTGGTCTCCTTACCTGAGGAGGGATATTCTTGCTATAGAGGGAGTGCAGCGAAGGTTTACCTGACTGATTCCTGGGATGGCGGGACTGACATATGAGGAGAGATTGAGTCGGTTAGGATTATATTCACTGGAGTTCTGAAGAATGAGGGGGGATCTCTAAGGAACCCACAAAATTCTAACAGGACTAGATAGGGTAGATGCAGGAAGGATGTTCCCGATGGTCGGGGAGTCCAGAACCAGGGGTCACAGTCTGAGGATACGGGGTAGACCATTTAGGACTGAGAGGAGGAGAAATTTCTTCACCCAGAGAATGGTGAGCCTGTGGACTTTGTTACCACAGAAAGTAGTTGAGGCCAAAACATTGTATGTTTTCAAGGAGTTCGATATAGCTCTTGGGGCGAAAGGGATCAAAGGATATGGGGAGAAAGTGGGAGCAGGCTATTGAGTTGGATGATCAGCCATGATCATACTGAATGGCGGAGCAGGCTCGAAGGGCCGAATGGCCTACTCCTACTCCTAGTTTCTATGTTTCTATAATTCTTACATAAGATCAGAAGGAATAGGAGCAGAGGCTGGTCACATGGCCTCTCGAGCCTGCTCCATCATTCAATCCCAACATGGCTGGCTGACATTTTTTATCAACTCCTCTTTTCCACTCTATCCTCGACCCCTTTGATTCCCTTTGAGTTCAAGAATCAATCTCACTGTTAAATACACTAAATGGCTGAGTATCCACAGATCCCCGGGGTAGAGAATTTCAAACAGATAAAAATCTTTTGAGTGACGTCATTTCTTCTTGTTTCGGTTCCCTGGCTCGATCTAAACTCTCCAACCAGGTTAAACAATAAACAGCCCTTCAACATCTTCCCTGTCAAGCCTTTGAAGAATCCTATGTGTTTCATTGAAATCATCTCTCAACCTGTGAAACTCCAGAGAAAATATCCCCATTCTATTCAGTCTTTCTGCCCAGGGAACACAGAAACTTATCATAAAAGCAAAATACTGTGGATGCTGCAAACCTGAAATTAAAAACATAAAACGCTGGAAAAACTCAGTCGGTCTGGCAGCATCTGCGGAGAGTGAAACAGAGTTAACGTTTCGAGTCTGTAGGAGGTCCGAAGAGTCATACAGACACATAATGTTAACACAGAAATTTATCATTGCAGGTACAGCAAGCAATTAGGGTGAGGGGCTGAGTAAATTGGGCTTATATTCTCTGGAGTTTAGAAGAATGAGGTGCGATCGCTTTGAAGCCTATGAGATTTTGTAGGGACTTGATAGGGTAGACGCTGAGGGCAGAATTTTACAGCCCCCATTTCGGCGGGGACGGGACGGTAAAATGCGGCGAGACATTCTAAACCTCATTGGCTTCGGTGGGAATGTAAAATCCCACTGCTGTAAAATTTCACCCTGAGAGATTGTTTCTGCTGGTTGGGGAAAGGTGTGATCATTTTGGACTTAGATGAGGAGAAATCTTTTCACTCAAAGGGTCGTGAATCTTTGGAATTCTTTACCCCAGATGTTTAACGTTAATGTTCCATTGTTGAATATGTTTAAAATTGAGATCGACAAATTTTTGGTCTCTCAGAGGATCAAGGGATATGCGGGGCAGAGTTGAAGTCCAAGGTCAGCCATAATCATGTTGAGTGTTGAGCTAGCTCGATGGGCTGTATAGTCCTCTCCTGCTTCTATTTCTTGTGTTCTTGTGTTAATCTCTCTTTTTTATTCGTTCATGGATGTGGGGAAGTGTGAGGTCATGCACTTTGGTAGGAAGAATTGAGGCATAGGCTATCTTCTAAATGGGGGGAGAATTCAGAAATCTGGAGTGCAAAGGTACTTGGGAGTCCTAGTCCAGCATTCTCTTACAGGTTGAGTCGGTAGTTAGGAAGGCAAATGCAATGTTGGCATTTATTTTGAGAAGACTAGAATATAAAAGCAGGGATGTGCTGCTGAGGCTTTATAAGGCTCTGGTCAGACCACATTTAGAATATTGCGAGCAATTTTGGGCCCCGTATCTCAGGAAGGATGTGCTGGCCCTGGAGAGGGTCCAGAGGAGGTTCATGAGAATGATCCCAGGAATGAAAGGCTTAACATATGAGGAACGTTTGAGGACTCTGGGTTTATACTCGATGGAGTTTAGAAGGATGAGGGGGGATCTGATTGAAACTTACAGAATACTGAAAGGCCTGGATAGAGTGGACATGGGGAAGATGTTTCCATTAGTAGGAGAAATTAGGACCTGAGGGCACAGCCTCAGAGTAAAGGGAAGACCTTTTAGAACAGAGATGAGGAGAAACTTCTTTAGTCAGATAGTGGTGAATCTATGGAATTTATAGCCACAGAAGGCTGTGGAGGCCAGGTCATTGAATGTATTTAAGACCGAGATAGATGGGTTCTTGATTGGTAAGGGGATCAAAGATTACGGGGAGAAGGCGAGAGAATGGGGTTGAGAAACTTATCAGCCATGTTTGAATGGCGGAGCAGACTCGATGGGCTAAATGGCCTAACTTATGCTGCTATGTCTTATGGTCTTATGGGACATGGGTGTCGTTGACCAAAAGAGAAGATAGCAAAAATTGCCCATCTCTAATTGCCCTTGAGAACTGACTGGCTTGCTGGTCCATTTATGATTCAGCCACATTGCTGTGGGTGTGGAGTCACATGTAGGCCAGACCAGGTAAGGACAGCAGGTTTCCTTCCGTAAAGGGAATTAGTGAACCAGATGGGTCTTTACAACAGTCAACAATGGTTTCATGGTCATTATCAGACTTTTAATTCCAGATTTTTAAAATTGAATTCAAATTTGACCGTCAGCCACGGTGGGACTCAAGCCCAGGTTCCCAGAGCATTACCCTTGGTCCCTTAAAATACTAGTTCAATGACAATGCCACTATGCCACCACCTGCCCGCATAGGACAACATTCTCATCCCAGGCATCAACCTAGTGACCCTTCATTTGATACCCTCGAAAGCAAGTTGCACTTTCAGATGCAAGAAGGCAGCTCACCACCATTTTCACAGGGGCAATTAGGGATGGGCAATAAATGCTGGCCTAGCCAGCGACACTCATGTCCCATGAAAGAATTGTTTTTAAAGTGCAATGCAGCTCCCTGTCACCAGGCTGGCACCAATTGTTCCAGTCCCAGCTACATACAGAACTGTGTTCACTTTTCTGGACTGGAACATTGATCTGTTCAGGAGAGATTTATGAATAGTCCTGGATACCTCAATATAATCCCAAAAGTTGGAAGTTTAAATTCCACCCTCCGGCCATTCAAGTTAAGATCGGGTAAGTTTACAATCTCCTCTGAGTGTTTTGAAAACCAGGTTTGGTACCTCATCAGATTTACAGAATCGCAGAATCCTAACGGCATAGAAGGAGGCCATTTGGCCCATCATGAGCACCGGCTCTTCAAATGAACATTATGGCCTAGTTCCATTGCCTTGCCTTTTCAACATAACCTTGCACATTGTTTCTATTCAAAGAACCATCTAATGTCCTCTTGAATGCCTCGATTGAACCTGCCTCCACCACACTTCCAGGCCGTGCATTCCAGACCCCGAACTACTCGTTGTGTGAAAACGTTTTTTCTCACGTCACATTTGCTTCTTTTGCGAATCACTTTAAATCTGTGCCCTCTTGTTCTTGATCCTTTACAAGTGGAAACAGCTTCTCCTTATCTACTCTGTCCAGCCCCATCAAGATTTTGAACATCTCCATCAAATCTCTTCTCAGCCACCTTCTCCCAAAGGAGAACAGGCCCAAACTTTCCAATCTACCCTCATAGCTGAAGTTTCTCATCCCTGGAACCATTCTTGTAAACCTCTTCTGCACTCTCTCCAATGTGTCCACAAAACCTTCCTTTAAGTGGTGCCCAGAACTGTACACAATATTCCAGCTGAGGTATAACGAGTGTCTTATATAAATTCAGCATTACCTCCCTGCTCGTGCACTCTATGCCCCTAATAATAAAGCCCAGGATACTATATGCTTTATTAACTGTTCTCCCCACTTGTCCTGCCACCTTCAATGATCTATGCAAATATACACCCAAGTCTTTCTGCTCCGGCACCCCCTTCAAAATTTCACCCCTTATTTTATATTGTCTGTCCATGTTCTTCCAACCAAAATGCATCACCTCACACTTCTCCACATTGAACTTCATCTGCCACCTATCTGCCCGCTTCACAAACTTGTCTATGTCCTCTTGAAGTTCCACACTGTTCTCCTCACAGTTTACAACACTCCCAAGCTCCGTATCATCTGCAAACATTGAAATTATCCCCTACACACCAAGACCTAGATCATTAATATATATCAGGTAAAGCAAGGGCCCCAATACCAACCCCTGGGGAACACCACTACATTCCTTCCTCCAGCCCGAACAATATCCATTGACCATTACTCTCTGCTACCTATTTTTCAGCTAATTTTGTTTCCAGGTTCCTACTGTCCCTTTTATTCCATGAGCAATACCTTTTCTCACAAGTCGATCATGTGGCACTGTGTCAAATGCCTTTTCAAAGTCCATGTACACTACATCAACAGCACTACCCTCATCGTCCTTTTCTGTTACCTCTTCAAAAAACTCCAGCAAGTTAGTTAAACATGATTTCCCCTTTAGAAATCCATGCTGGCTCTTCCTTATCAACCCATATGTTTCCATGTGACTGCTAATTCTATTCAGAATAATTGTTTCTAGAATCTTGCCCACCACTGAAGTTAAACAGACTGGCCTGTAATCGCTGGGCTTATCCTTACAACCTTTTTTGAACAAGGGCATAATGTTTGCAATTCTCCAGTCCTCTGGCACCTCCCGTGAGTCTAGGCAAGACTGAAAGATTATGGCCAGTGCCCCTGCAATTTCTACTCTCACTTCCTTCAAAATCCCTGGATGCACCTTATCCGGTCCTGGTGCCTTGTCAACTTTAAGTACCAACGGTCTATTCAACACTCATTCCTTATCAATGTTGAGCCCTTCTAGTGACAGAGTTTCCTCATCTGTCACCATGGCCTGGGTAGCATCTACCTCCTTGGTAAAGATGGATGCAAAGTATTCATTTAATACCTGAACCATAGCCCCTTCATCCATGTGTAAATTCCCTTTTAGGTCTCTAATCAACCCTACTCTTCCTTTTACCACTCTTTTACTATTTATATGTCTGTAGAAGACTTTGGGATTCCCCTTTACATTGGCTGTCAGACTTTTTTCATGATCCCTCTTTGCTTCTCTAACATGCTTTTTCACCTCCCCTCTGAACCTTCTGTACTCCTCTTGGTTCTCAATTGTATTTTCTAGCTGATACCTGTCATAAGTGCACTTTTTCTCCTTTATCTTAATTTCAATCTCCTTTTTCATCCAGGGAGCTCTGGATTTGTTTGTCCTACCTTTCCCTTTCGATGGAATATATCTTGACTGTGCCCGAACCAATTCTTTTTTGAAGGTAGCCCATTGTTCAGCTACAGATTTTCCTGCCAATCTGTCGTTCGAGTCTATCTGGCCCAGCTCCGTTCTTGCCCCATCGAAGTCGGCTCTTGTCCAGTTAATTATTCTTACCCTGGGTTGACTATCGTCCTTTTCTATCATCATCCTAAACCATACAATACACTGACCACAGTCTCCTAAATGTTCCCCCACTGACACTTGATCAACTTGACCCACCTCATTTCCAAGAGCCAGGTCCAACAATGCATCTTTTCTTACTGCTGTAGAAAATTCTCCTGAACACAATCTAAGAACTATTGCCCCTCTCTGCCCTTTATACTTCTACTGTCCCAGTCTACATTCAGGTAATCAATGTCACCCATTACAACTACTCTATAATGCTTGCATCTCTCTGTAGTTTCCCTGCAGATTTGTTCTTCTACATCCTTCTCACTGTTTGGTGCTGTTGGCCAGGGGCTGCAGCCGAACTGCTGATACATAGGCAAAATCCTTTTGAACTGAAGTAACCTGAGTTCAGTCGCTGGCCTGAGCTGGCTGGAACCGGTTTGAATTAGCTGAGTTTCATGAAAAACAAGGGAAATTTGATAAGCCAATAACCGTAACCGGTGACCCCCGGTCAACAGTGGTCTATAGACTACACCGAGCAATGAAAATGCACACTTTTTGTTCCTTTGTTCTAGCCAATTTGATTCTGTCCTTGAACTCTCTGTGACATCCTCTTTCTCCAGCACTGCAATGCTCTCCTTAACCAATACCACTACTCCTCCTCCTTTCCTATCTCTTCTGAACACCTCATACCTGAGAATATTTAACACCCAGTTCCACCCTTCCTTGAGCCAGGACTCTGTTATCACCACAACATCATATTTCCACTTGGTAATCTGTGCCTGTAACTCCCCAATTTTATTTACTATGCTCCATGTATTCATATACATGCATAGTAATCCTTATTTTGATTTTGTTACTTTCTCCCTTTCCCCGACTTTACCTATTAACTTACCATTCTCTATACTAGTGCTATCTGTCCCTCCCAGTATTTTGTGCACCCTGGTATTCCTCTCTAACATTTTCTCTTGGCCCCCACACTCCTTCAGAGTTAGTTTAAAGCCCTCCCAACAGCACTAGCAAAACGCCCCACACGGAACTCAGTCCCGGCTCTGTTCAGGTGCAGCCTGTCCGGCTTGTACAGATGCCATCTCCCCCAGAGCCAGTCCCAGTGCCCCAGGAATCTAAAGGCCTCCCTCCTGCACCATCTTTCCAGCCACACATTCATCTGCCTTATCATCCTATTTCTGTACTACCTGGCACATGGCAGTGGGAGTAATCCAGATATTACTACATTTGAGGTCCTGCTTGCTAATATTCTACCATCTCCCTAAATTCTGATCACAGGACCACATTCCCCTTCCTACCTAGGTCATTGGTACCAATGTAGACCACAACCTCTGGCTGATCACCCACCCCCAGAAGAATGTCCTGCAGCCGCTCCGTGACATCCTTGACCCTGGCACCAGTGAGGCAACATACCATTCTGGAGTCACGTTTTTGGCTACAGAAACAGCTTTCTGTTCCCCTAACCAATGAACCCCCTATCACTATAGCTCTTCATTTCTTCTTCCTCCCCTCCTGTACAGCCAAACAGCTTGTGGTGCCAACAAACCTGGCTCTGACTGCGCTCCTCTGAGCAACCAGCGCCCTCACCAGCTTCCAAAGTGGAAAACCGATTTGTGTGCGGGACCCCAGTGGTCTCCTGCACTACCTGCCTACTTCTCTTGGATTGCCTGGTGGTTACCCATTTCCCCTATGTCCCCAGGCCCTTAAGCTGTGGTGTGACCACCTCTCTGAACGTGCTATCCACGTAGCTCTCAGCCTCGAGGATGCACCACCGTGACTCCGGCTGCCATTTTAGTTCTGAGGCCCAGAGCTCAAGTTTCTGCAGCTGACAGCACTTTCTGCACTGTGCCGGCAGTGCCCGTGACTTCGCACATATTACTGGACAGGCATTCCACTCGACTGAGCTGCTCTGCCATGTCTTAACTCTACCTCCTTTACATTAACTTTATTCTACTTTGGATTATTTATATTACTTTATTATATTGGCCAAAAATTTCCCTTATCCTTGGCGCTTCGCAGTTAAATCTAAGTATAGGAATTTTAAAAATATTACACTTTTCTAATTTACTCACCAGTTCCTACTTACCAAGGCCGTCGCTCTTCTTTTTGAGGAAAGGTAGAAAAGGAAAGGAGCACCTCCTCCCTCCTCTCCAAACTCCCTCAGTCACCAAACTCCAACTGAAGCACTCGACTGCAGTGAAAAACAGCCCTCCAGGGCAGACAAAGCCAGCATTATGAGATAGCCTACTTTTATACTCTCTGAACCTAGCCTCTGAAAACCTGATTAAGCCAATTATCTAATTAACTGGTTGCAGCTGCAGACAGAGCCTGTATGAGCCCTGTTTTAAGGCTGGACTAAAACTCACCTTCTTCTAACCCTAACAGCAACTTTTAGTTAATTGTTAAATTAAAGAAAGACTAGACTTTGGGTAGGATCTAATCCCTAATTTAACCCTTAAATTCCATCAGTCACCAAACTCCAACTGAAGCACTCTACTGCAGCCAAAAACAACACTCCAGTGCAGACAATCCAGAGAATCTATCACATGTCATTTGGCAGTGACAATTAACTGTTAGGTGGTTTCTTTGCATTGGCATCAGTCTCACACTGACACTTAACCTGCAGCATAAGTGAGATCTTGAACTGAAAGAATTTTTTTTTCAACGATTTGGAAGCGACATGTTGAGAACAAAATGTGAAACATGGCACGAAACAGAGAGGAAGCATTAGAGGTGGGAAAAAGCTGAATCATCCATCAGAGATTTAATGCCTTTAGCCTAATCAATCCAACATATTTATGATTATTTATGTGCTTTTCTTACAAACTGATATTTATCCTATCTTTAATCATTGCCCCCTTCCAATTTAAGGATCATAGAATAGTCCAGCGCAGAAGGGGACTATTCAGCCCATTATGCCTATGCTAGCTCTTTGAAAGAGCTATTCAATTAATTTCACACTGCCTGCTCTTTCCTCAAAACATACCAATTACTTCACAGCTTCCAAGTTGTTTAATCATTAAAAGAATAATGAAATACTTGTACTTTTAAAAAAACCATTCATTGCAGTGTGCTGTATTTATTGCCCATCCCTAATTGCCCTTGAGAAGGCTGTGGACTTTTTGAATGCTTCCAGTCCATCATTGTGGCTTTGGCACAACTTGAGTGGCTTGTTTGCAATTTCAGAGGACAGTTAAAAGCCAATCCCATTGCTCTGGAATCACATGTAGGACAGACATGGTGAAGACAGCAGATTTTCTTCCCTAAAGGATATTAGTGAACCTGATGGGTTTTTACAACAATCGTGTAGTTTCATGGTCACCATTACTGATGCTGGTGTCTTATCCCAGTTTTATTCAGTTAACTAAATATCATTCACTCAATTGCTACGATGGGGTTACCACACTTAACATAACCACGTATCCACTACACAGCATCTTTAAACATCCCAGGAGTGCTACAATCAGTCTAGGCACAGTAAGATCCCACAAACAGCAGCGAAATAAATGACTTTGCACAGAGATTAAATCCACTAACTCTCTCTTACGGATAAAGAGGGAAAAAACTCAGTTTAGGTCAGAATGTAGCATGCAGAGCAGGTAGGGCATGTCATGTTTGATGCCGCAAGATGTTGAATGGCGAACTTGTATCCAATCGGGTCTGGAACTTTAAGCCTTGTAGTTCATACCTAAGTTTTGAATAAATTTGAGTTTGGATTAACTCTGACAATCTTACATAAATCATCCCATTATTCTGAAGATTTATTTGAAGTGAAAGCCTTGGGATTTAATAAATGTGAATTTGCATGTGCTCAGCCTGGCAGTTCAGCAGTAAACAGAAAGTTGTTTATCTACAAAATTGGACAAGTCTTGTCTTCATTCGAAGAGCCTAAGGCAAACAACCAGGTTCATTCAAACATGCAAAAACAAATTCATCTTAAGAAATTATCTACAGAAAATTGAACAGGTCCAAGAGAGCGGGCTAGAAATACATCTCCAACAGCAGCGCCAAATGGCAGAATCGCATTGTCATTTACATCTTGACCAATGTACATTGAGGGTATTGCAGCTGAACACCTGGCAGAATGGATACACGATGGCCATCCTATTACAACTGATTTTGTGCTCCCTCTTCAAGTGAATTTCTACCCCAGAGTTTATCGAATTAGATTTGAAATTATCCTTCACTGCAATAGGAACAATTTATCTTTAAGCAAAATCATTGGCTGTAAAGCAGTTTGGGGCACCCTTGAGGGAGTGAAAGGCGCTATTTAAATGCAAATCTTTCTTCTTTGGTCCCTTAACATAGTAAAAACAGCTATTGATGCTTCATAGCGTGAGGAAATCATCAATACTAAGAGAAAGGAAGGAGATATCATGAGGGGCGATTCACAGTTTGATCAGTGAGGTGGGTTCTAACAAAAGGTTACAGAAAGTGGAACTTAGGTGGCTGACAGCATTGCCTTGAATGGCTGGGGGGAAAGGAGAAGCAACACACAAGAGGTTTCAGGGCTGCTTGAGGTCACAGAGGTCATGAGTGGCAGGGCCATGGGAGTCTTAATGCAGAGAAATACAATTTTAAATTGTTCAGGGAGCTAGCATGGTCAATGTGATGTTGCCTCTGCACTGATGCAGCACTAGCAGAGGATAGCACTCTCACCTCTGAGTCAGAAATTTCCAGGTTCACTCCAGGCTGATGCTCCAGTGCAGTACTGAGGGGGTGCCGCACTG
Source organism: Cetorhinus maximus (assembly GCF_964194155.1). Lineage (NCBI taxonomy): Eukaryota > Metazoa > Chordata > Chondrichthyes > Lamniformes > Cetorhinidae > Cetorhinus > Cetorhinus maximus. Next base: position 139,951,450 of record NC_135886.1, on the reverse strand, counting down.
TCAGAGGTGCTGTCTTCTGGATAAATTATGTAAATTGTGACTTTGTCTGCCCTCTTCGGCGAACATAAAAAATCCCATGGCACTATTTAAAAGTACACCAGGGAATTATCCCTGATGTCCTGGCTAATATTCATCCCTTAATCAACATTACAAAAAAGCAGATTATCTGATCATTGCCGCATTGTTGTTAGAGGGAACTTGCTATGTGCAAATTGGCTGCTGTGTTTCCTACATTTCAACAGTGACTACACTTCATAGTTACTTCATTGCCTGTAAAGTGCTTGGGAAGTCGTATGATCACAATAGGTGCCACGGTAGTACAATTCTTTCTTTTTTTTAAAACTATTTCTATGACCAGGCTGGATATTTAAAAGTTGATGAGATTGAAAACCGAATTGGGCTTTTTAAAGATTTATTATGTATTTAACTCTGAAGTTAAAAGCTCACCATACCAATAGTGTATAATATGGCCTTAGTATCTGCACTGTTACACCATAGAAATCATGTTGTAACAAGAGTATTTACAAAACCTGCAGCACCCCATTTCCAATTAGTTTAGCTTTACAGAGCATGCCTCTCATTTTGATTCAGAACAAATTTCCAATACACCGTTAAACAAAATCCACATCAAGATATTTCATAAAGTATTCCTGGGCTTCAGAATAATATTCTTTTTTAAATCTGAAAATACGATCGCCTCTTTGGAGTGGGCTGCTGGCTTACATCCCCACCCACCCCTGAGAAGCTACCCCAGCTGTGACCATTCTGCAATACCCCCGTCGAGGTTCCCCACTATTTACATGGGCCCACCTGCCTCTAAGGCTGTCCCATGGCACTGGGGATATTAAGCTCTTTGACTGATTTGCACTGAATTTTTATATACAGCCAGAAACAGCAGTGAATCCAACTCTATATCGTGGAGCAATCAATTTTATTGACCTTACCCGGACATACCTCCTCATAAAAGTATCCACTGGACAAATTCTTAACCATTCTCAAGATTTATAGCAGACTCCCAAATTAACTTATGTGGAAGAATGGAAGAATTGAACTATAGAATCATAGAATCTTTCAGCATGGAAGGAAGCAACTCAATGCATTGTGCCTGGAATAGACAATTGCTATTGTGCCTCAGTTGCTTTCCTCTTTTCCAATCCTCCTAGATTGTGCATATGTATTACATCATCAGAACAGAACCTCCTAATAAAATATGCCATTTTATACTTCCATCTCTCCACCAATGGCGGACATGTCTTCAGCTTCTAGACCCTAAATTCTGGGATTCCCTTACTGAACCTCTCGTGCCTCTCTTGCCTCTCCTCCTTTCCTGCCTTTCCTCCTCTCCCCTCGCTCCTCCTCTCCTGCCTCTCCTCCTCTCCCCTGCCTCTCTCCCTTTCCCTCTCATCGTCTCCCTCTCAGCTCCTCTCCTCTCCCACCTCCCTCCTCTCCCCTCTCTTATTCTCTTCTCCTCCCCTGTCTCTCCCCTCCTCCCTCACCTCCTCTCCCATTGCTCCTCTCGTCTCCCCTCCCTCCCTTCTCTCCTCCTCTCCCTCATGCCCCCCTCAACTCCTCTCCCACCTCTCTCCCCTCCCACCTCACCTCCTCTCCTGCCTCTCCCCTCTCCCCTTGATCTTCCCCTCTCACCTCTCCTCTAAGCCATTCCTTAAAATCTGCGCCTGTGATCAAGTTTTTGGTCACCTGTCCTAATATCATCCTTAGGGTGTCAAATTTTGCCTGACCACATTCCTGTTAAGCATCTTGGGTTGTTTTTTACTGCATTAAGGATGCTGCAAATTGTCATGGTTCATGGTGTTATTATTTAACAGCAGGTGCTCTGTTGCTCTTTTAAGCTGATGACAGTTAACCAGGGAGCTGACAGAGGGTCTGATGCAATGACTGAGGCAAATTCGGAACCCACGTTAAAATCCACTTATCCCAGCTCATTTCCGCTTTTTGACACCGAATGACTGGAGGGACTGACACTGGGGAGGTGGCAACACTGTCTGAATCTTTCAGCCATGAATTTTATGTCTCAAGGCAAAAATAAAAAGGCAGCACTCAAATAACACCGAAAAGTCACTTGTAAAATTAGCCTTCTGAATGTGATGGGAATCAAAGAAGGGAGAAGCAATGTGTAACAGCATGGTCTATTCTACCGTGTTAGGTATAATCGACACGACTGACAGTTGGAATTCAAAAGGTCTGCATTAAAGCATCTAGCGTTAAATGTGGTTACTTATTGTAGTTAAACCTCTTTTAAATGTCATGCTTCAAACATTAGGTAGAATTGCCACTGACTCCAAATCCCTGAACTCTCTCCCGAGCAGCATTGCACCTCCACCACATAGACTGCAATGCTTCATAAGAAGGCCAATCAACAACTTCTCAAGGGCAACTAGGGATGGTCAGTAAATTCCAGCCTTGCCATCTCACGAATGAATTGAGAAAACGATTTTTATAGTTCGTACCACTTTACTGCAACATCCACGTTACAGCAGCTTCTCTTGAAAAAAAAATCCTAAAGTGTTTCCTGAGGTGTAATGATCTTCTTTGTTTGGGGGTGTGTCTCTCTATCATGATGCACAAGGCATCGCATTTCTGTGGGACAGGCTGAGTGGTCAATTAGGTCTTTACCTGGTTGTTATTCCCCTTGGTTTGGAATGCGTGTGTTTTTTTTTTAAAGTGAACTGTCACCATTCACTGTCACTGCCCCTCTGAATTTGGCTGCAGTTTCACGTGCAAATCAAGGCAGAAATCCTAAAGTTGCGCCAGGGACTGCTTAAAATGGATTTTTATTTTTTTAAATTATTTTTTAAGTATGTTCATGATATTTCAGCTTCTCTTTTAACCCCATGTGTGTGCCCCAATCTTTAATTCACTCGCAGTAAAACTTTTAAAACATGACTTGATTTCAGTACTTTTTATTTCCTGTTTTGCTCTCTGTGAGAATTCTTTACTGTGATTGGGTGCCGGGATTGTTTTGATGATGTCATTGCAGCTCCATGCTGGGAATCCCCATTTAAGAATGCTACAATCCAATCCACTGAAAGTAAAATTCTCACCACAGGGGTTGCTAGACCTCTCACGTTTCTTCGAATCAGCTGAGAGTGGTCTTGCTTCACAGTTGACTGTAATACTTGGGACCATATGTTAGTACACAGTGGAGCAGATCTTGACATTTAGCAATAGTGTAAAACTGCTGATAGCAACTGGGCAACACATTTTACAGCTCTCCCACTTCAATTCAATGGGGATAATAATGAGATATAAAAGGAGTTGCTGACTTGCTGTCACCAACATTCCGCAACACTGAGATTAATCAAGTACAAATTACTTCTAGCGCAAATTTTGTCTCTTTGAACTGTTGAACCGTGTTGGGAGCTAACCCCGCCCAGGAAACTTGTCATGCCCCCAGTCGAATTAATAACAATTGTGGGTTTCTCTTATTCTGCTTGTTTGTGGCACTTGAGAAGGTATTTTATAATGAAACTGGTACTTTAGTAATGGACATCTGTTCAACGTATTTGATTGTTTTTAATTCAATAAGAAACCAACTACCATTCCCCAATGAAACTAGTCGATGGTTCTGTATGCTTTGTGAGAAGTCATTTTCAATTATTTAAAATTGGGTTACACACAGATGGTGAATTGACATTCTGATGAAAAAAATTTTATCTTCTGTAATAAAACAATTTTCAGCTAAAATTGTACAAAGTTACCATTCTTAAATATATCAAGGAATACTTTTAAAGCAATTTAAAAAAAATATATATATATATGCTGATTCATTGGATCATGGCAGATTTTACACTTAATGATATTATTACGAGGATGTATTTTTTTAAAGGTACAATTTCTAATTTTTCTTTTCCTGTCCGGATTTTTAAAAAAACTAAACTGAAATCCTCTAAAGACAAGGGAGGCTCCCCAGACGACGACAAAGTACAACTTGCATTCCGCCTGGAAAGAAAAGACACTCCTGGGGAGCATAAAAGATTCCATCTCCTGTTGGCTTTACACCATCCTGAAACTTTGTAGATATTTCTGAGATGAGACCTGTTCTAAAACAATGACTGCAGCAGACATGAAATAATCGGATTTCTCTGGAATAAACAACCAGCAAGGTACTTTGAGGGACTGTTTACCAAGCAGGAGAAAGATCAACACAATGCTGTACTGAAACAGGCTGAATCTGCCTGTAAGACCATAAGAGGTAGGAGCAGAAGCAGGCCATTCGGCCCCTCGAGTCTGCTCCAACATTCAATGAGATCATGGCTGATCTGATAATCCTTATCTCTACTTTCCTGCCCTTTCCCCCATAACCTTTGATTCCCTTACTGATTAAAAAATTAAGGGGAGGTGATGGCATTGTGGTATGTCGCTGGACTAGCAATCCAGGGACCCAGGGTAATGTTCTGGGACCTGGGTTTGAATCCTGCCATGGCAGATGGTGGAATTTGAATTCAATAAAAATCTGGAATTAGAGGTCTAATGATGTTGAGTGTTGTAAAAATCCATCCACTAATGCCCTTTAGGGAAGGAAACTTGCTGGGCCTACATCCAGACCCACAGCAATATGGTTGGCTCTTAAATGCGCTCTGAACAAGGGCAATTAGGGTTGGGCAATAAATGCTGGCCTAGCCAGTGATACCTGCATCCATGAATAAATTTTTTTTTAAAAAGTCTGTCTATCTCATCCCTCTGTGGTAAAGAATTCGACAGATTGACTACCCTCTAACAGAAGAAATTCTTACTCATCTCTGTCTTAAATGGGAGACCCTTTACCCTGAGATTATGCCCTCTGGTCCTAGATTCTCTCACAAGGGGAAACATCTTCTCAGAACTCTCAGTTCCCTTAAGAATCTTATATGTTTCAATCAGGTCACCTCATTCTGCTAAACTCCAATGAGCACAGGCCCAACCTACTCAACCTTTCCTCATAAGAAAATCCCTCCATACCTGGGATCAAACTAGTGAACCTTCTGTGGACTGCCCCCAATGCCAGCATATCTTTCCTTAGATAAGGGGGTCAAAACTGTTCACAGCATTCTATGTGTGGTCGAACTAGTGCCTTGTATAGTTTTATCAAGACTTCCTTACTTTTGTACTCCATTTCCTTTGAAATGAAGGCCAAATTTCCATTTGCCTTCCCTATTACCTGTTGAATTTGTATGTTAGCTTTTTGGGATTCATGCACAAGGACACCCAGATCCCTCTGCTGCAGCTTTCTGCAGTCTTTCTCCATTAAAATAGTATTCAGCTACTCGATTCTTCCTGCCAAAGTGCATAACCTCACATTTTCCCGCATTATATTCCATCTGCCAAGTTTTTGCCCGCTTACTTAACCTGTCTATATCCCTCTGAAGTCTCTTTGTGTCATCCTCACCACTTGCCTTCCCACCTATTTTTGTGTCACCCACAAACTTGGTGATAGCACATTCACTTCCCTCATCCAAATCATTTATATATATTGTAAATAATTGTGGCCCCAGCACTGATCCCTGTGGCACTCCACTAGTTACAGGTTGCTATCCTGAAAATACCCCACTTATCCCAACTCTCTGTCATCTATTAGTTAGCCAATCCTCTATCCATGCTAATATACCGCCTCCAACCTACCATAGGCTCCTATCTTATTAAGTAGCCTTACGTGTGGTACTTTATCGGACGCCTTTTGGAAATCCAAATATATTACATCTACTGGTTCCCCTTTATCTATCCTATTTGTTACCTCCTTAAAGAATTTTTTTTTATTCATTCATGGGATGTGGGCATCACTGGCTGGGCCAGCATTTATTGCCCATCCCTAATTGCCCTTCTTCAGAGGGCATTTAAGAGTCAACCACATTGCTGTGGGTCTGGAGTTACATGTAGGCCAGACCAGGTAACAATGGCAGATTTCCTTTCCTAAAGGACATTAGTGAAACAGATGGGTTTTTACAACAATCGGCAATCGTTTCATGGTCATCATTTCATTTCCCCTTCATGAAGCCATGCTGACTCTGCTTGATTATACCATGTATTTCTAACTGCTCTGCTATTACTTTAGAATAGACTCTAACATTTTCCCAATGACAGATACTAAGCTAACTGGCCTCTAGTTACATGTTTTTTGTCTCCCTCCCTTTTTAAATAAGGGTGTTACATTGGCAGTTTTTAAATCCTCTGGGACTTTTCCAGAATCTAAGGATTCTTGGAAGATTACCCCCAGTGCATCCACTATCTCTGTAGCTACTTCCTTCAATATCCTAGGATGCAACCCATCTGGTTTCTCTGTCTCTCACTCTCTCTCTCTCTCCCAAAAGTATTATGCCTGGATACCATCCTGAGTAGAAAAATCTACAGCAAACCTAGATCTTTTTGGAATGAAACATGGAAATCTGATCCGTACGACTACACCCAGGAAGACAACTGAACAAAACGCCCACAACATGGAATCACCACATTGAGGCGAGCCAAAAAAAACAGCTACCTGTATACTCCTTTATTTTATCTTCTCCACAAACTGTGGAAACGCCCTTAAGCCTATCCTCTTATTCTACCATCGGTACTGGTTTCTATGTGGGCCCAGGCGAGTGTGTGTGATGTATGAATGGTGGTTGCGATTTTCCCAGTTTTATTTAATCCAGTAAATAAACTTATCCTGTTTTGACTAACTCTTTACAATCTATAAGTGTATATAGTGGGGCTCCTGCATCATTAGCAAAGCATATCCTCTCAAAATTCGCAAAAAAACACCCTGTCACGGTCAGACCTGGAGTGGGAGAATGGGTGGGGGTCATTTCACCCCTCCTCACCTGGCTGTAGAAATGTGCAAATGAATTTGAGCACAAACCTGGGGTAAGTCATACTTTTCAAATCAGGTGGAATTTACCTGAGTCGCTGCAGCCAAAGTGGCCATTCATCTATTTCCTGTTTGTTGGGAATGTGCTCTTTGGGAACCAGCTGCCATGTTTACCTACCGTGGCGCTGTTCCGAGACGATGTTAAATTTACTTTCTCTCCTGTCGCCCTACTGAAGTAGATTTTCCAGTGCAGAGAAGAGGCTGATCCTGGGTCAGTTCTAGTTTGTATTCAGCAGGTATAGACTAGTTTCATTAACTGGGCTACATTCGCCATTTGCTAGGCTAAGAAAAAGAATAATAACGACGCAATTTCTGTCATTATTCGTGGCCTGTCCAACCTCACGGTCGGCGGACGGGCGAATCGGCCAGGCGGCCTTTATATTTTTCATCAAACCTCGCCCAAGGGCGGGATGAGGTTTCCCGTTATTAAATAAAATAGAAATAGAAATCTGTGGCTGGCATTTTTATAATCTATATGTTCAGGTGCCTGATTGTGATGCTTGGTCATTTTTTTCCCTGCTTTTATGAACTTTATTTCCTGGGTTTCGGGTCTCCAGCTCCGTGAGGCAGCTCTCTGCCTTCAGGGAGCTTTCTGTCAGCGCTCGCTCTCGTCCATGCCCGCGCTGACATCATTGCCCGCCGTCCTCCCGCCTCCCACCCCAGCAGTGCTGAGCTCTTCAGCATGCGCTTCAGGCTGGCTGGCTGTTCATTGGCCGGCCAGTGTGAATTCGCGGTCGGGGGGGGGGTGGGGCGGCAATTGCGGTCAGCGGTCCATTACCCGACTTCTCCCAGGTCCGCCGACTGATCTGAAAATTCAGGCCAACGAGTTAAAGCATACTTCCTGCCGTTTAATTTTGTATGTTTCTATACAAATGAAAAGAATGTACATTGGCCAGGATTTTCCCCTTGCTGATCTGGGGGCGGGGCCCGGTCGCCGAGGGGAAAATGATGTGGGATGACGTTGGGAGGAATCCCCGACGTCACCGCGCCCCATTTAAATTTTCAGGAAGGCGGGCAGACAGTGAAATCAGCTGCCCGCCCGCCGACCTGTCAATGGCCAATTGAGGCCATTGACAGAGTAATTAAAATAATTAAAGACCTGCCCGGCCAAGCTTAAGGCTGGCGGGCAGGCCAAGAGCCCCAGATTATTCATGAAACTTCATCCACTGGCGGGATGAGGTTTCACGTCCGTGTTGTAAAAAATGGATAAAGTTTATGTGTTCTTTATTAACATGTCCCATCTCGTGTGACATTGTCACATGAGGGGGACATGTTAATAATTTTTTAATGTTTCTATTTTTAAAGTTTTTTTCCACTTTCATTAATCTCCCTGAGACAGGACTTTGTCTCAGGGAGCAGTGTGCGCACATGTGTGAAAGAGCGCACTTTGACAGCTGGGGATTCCCTCCCCCCCGGAACAGGAAGTGCATAGCGCTTCCCGTCGGGGATGCCGCTGGGCGGGCCTTAATTGGTCCGCCCACTTAAAATGGCGGCGGGCCCCGTTTCGGTGGCAGGGGTCAGCTGTCCACCCACCTCCGAGCCGGTGGGGCCCGCCTGCCGTCCGAGGGCAAAATTCTGCCCATCGTCTCTGGAGCGTGCTGTTGAATGAAAGTTAATCTGCATTGTTAAAGGATATGTTGATAGGGTGAGATGAAGTCTGGGTGACAGGTTTGTTTGGATCATTAATACCAGCCTGGGCTGAATGGTCTGTTGCTGTGCTGTAAATTCAATGCTTTAATCAATGTAGTGATTCTATACAAATGTCTAAAATGCATTGAAATGATGAGAAATCAGATCGGTGCAACACTAAAATGCAGGGAATTCTGGAGAATGCTTTCCTTGCGCAGATGCGAACAAATAAAGTTGGATGCAAAATATGTATGGAATTGGAGATAACAGCGTTAATTGATTCATGAAGACTCAAGTTTAAAGACAAAGACTCAGTGATAGGTGCACAAAGCAAAATTGCAATGAGCTGCCTGGAGACAAGTAATGAATGTCTATTTCCGTAACCTAGGGCGACTTCAATCATGCCTAGTGACTATTCATCAGTTCATAGGTCAAAGGCCCCTCCATCAACGCGACACAGGAAGCTAACATCTTCATTTTATCACCAAAGAACAATGAGCATCAATTAAAAGGTTTAATTACTGTTAACATCTGATCCTACAACATTGGTTAATCCAACAGATTGCCAAGCAGAGTGAATTTACTTAATGTCAGATGATTCGAGTTTGACGTCAATCATAAGAGTGTTTCCCAATGTATTATAATGAGTTGTACATTAACAAGGTGTTGTTTATGGCAGATGGAGTAAATATTAAAAGCCTCCAAGGTGCGAAATAATGGAAAGAAAAAGCTTCCTATATTAAAGCTGCATAGTTTCCCTTTTGTACCAGTGACCTGCCTCTACCACTGTGGACTAATGAGGCTTGTCCTTGGGATAGTTAAAAACTGAATCCTTAGCATCTAAATATTTTGACTTTTTAACAAATGATTGGCAATATGTAGAGTGTGATAGTTTCACTTATAACTCTTTCTGTGTCCCGCTTATCCTACAATAAAGACAGATCTTTTTCATTCTTTCATGGGATGTGGGCATCACTGGCAAGGCAAACATTTGTTGCCCATCCTAATTGCCCTTGAACTGAGTGGCTTGCTAGGCCATTTCAGAGGGCAGTTAAGAGTCAACTACATTGCTGTGGGTCTGGAGTCACATGTAGGCCAGACCAGGTAAGGATGGCACGTTTCCTTCCTTAAAAGACATTTGCAAAACAGATGGGTTTTTAACAAATCAATGAGAGTTTCATGGTCACTGTCACCAGTTTACAATTCCAGATTGAATTTAAATTCTACCAGCTGCCAAAGTGGGATTTGAACCCATTTCCCCAGAGCATTAGCCTGGTGACTCTGGATCACTAGCTTTGTGACTTACACCACCATCTCTCCCTAGTTGCATTTATATAGTGCCTTTCACAACCTCAAAAGATATCCCAAAGCACCTTACACCCAATGAAGTACTTTATAAACTATAATCACTGTTGTAATATATTCAAATTCTTCAGAAAATCAGCAATAATATTCAATACTTGTGTGTGAAAATTACACAATCAATGAGAACACAGACGTTTGTGGGCCTGGTGGAGGTTACAGAGATAGGGAAGGGGCAAGGCCATGGAGGGCCTGAGGGGTAAAAACCTGCTCATTTTTAATTGCCCGCTTCCTGGATTCCCGCTGATGGGAGAGGTGGGGGTGGTGTCGGTGATGAGTATTTATTTCCTCCTCCTCCATCCCTCCTCCGTCCCTCACCCCCTCTTCCTCCACCCCTTACCCTCCTCTTCCTCAACCCTACCCCCCTCCGTACCTCCTTCTCCTCCTCCCCCTCACCATTCCTCCTCCTCCCCTTCCCCTCCACCTCCCTTCCCCCTCCTCTTCCTCCTCCCTATCCCCCCCACTTCCTCCTCCCTTGCCCCCCATCCCTCCTCCCTAGCCCCCTCTTCCTCCTCCCTATACCCCACCTTCCTCCCTTACACCTGCCCCCATGCCCCTCTCCTCCTCCTCCACCAACCCCTCTCCTCCTCCACCAACTCCTCTCCTCCTTCACCAACCCCTCCCCTCTCCTCCTCCTACCCTCCCCTCCTCCTCCTCCCCTCCCCTCCCCTCTTCTTCCTTCCCTCCCCTCCTCCTCCCTTCCCCGCCTCCCTCCCTTCCCCCTCCTCCTCCCTTCCCCCTCCCCCCTTCCACCTCCCCCCTCCCCCTCCTTCCTTCCACTTCCCCTCCCCCCTCCCTTCCCTAGCCCTTCTCCTCCTCCACCAGCCCCAATCTTCCCCCTCCTCCTCCCCACCCTCCCCTCCACCTTCTTCCTCCTCCTCGCCCTACTCTCCACCCCTTCCTCCTCCCCGCCCTATCCTCCACTCCCTTCCTCGTGCCTTCTCCTCCACCATCCTTTCCCCCCCCAAACTCACCACTTCCACCCCTCCACCCCCACCCCCCACTTCCTCATGCCAATCTCATCCTTTTCTTCCTCTCCCTTTTTGACATCTCCCCCTCCCTGCTCCTTCTCCTCCTCTTCCTGCTTTTTCTTACCTTCTATCCCTCCCATCTCCCTCCTCCAAACCCTCTTGAATCAACTGAATTAGCCGTGAGCTCGAAGGGTTGATTTTGGCCCTAACCACACCCACCCAACCCACCCCTGAGGAAACAAGGTGGGCAGAGGGGCATTTAAAATTTACAGGTTGCTTACCCACTCAGGATAAAACCAGAAAATGCTGGAAAACCGAACAGGTCTGACAGCATCTGTGGAGAGAGAGAAAAACAAAGTTAACGTTTCAAGTCCGTATGACTCTTCTTCAGAGCTGGTTCTGTTCATGTTGAGCAGTGTGCAATATTAAGCTGTAGGTGAGGCTCCTGTCTGAAACAGGGACATCCTCATGGATTTAAATGAGCCAGAATACAGCTATATCAATAGAACCAACCTGAGTCTGAGCAGGGGAGCTGCTGAAGCCTAATATCTTCAAATGACATTCATTTGTCCATTCTTCTAACAGCAGTATTCATCAGTTCATTTCAAATGCCTCTGATAAAATATTGTACAGAGAAATGTCATCCTGTGTTCATCCCATCACATTGCTAGGTTTATATCTTGAAGTATTTGATGTGAGGCTTTTCAGACTGAGAATAAGAGTGAGATCTGCACTTGTGTTTTCAAATGCTTCCATGATTAATCAAATTGACACATTAAACCCTGAGACTCGTGTAGCTTTGATTTCAGATTATCATTTGTGGGAGCTCCTCCTGCAGAAAAGCAAATTGGTAAAGTGAGGCCTTATCATCCATTGCAATATATAAGATTGAAGCAATACTGCTTAGCAATCTACACTGGGCAGAGAGAATTTGGCCTCATGCTCTGAGAAACATTTGTCTCTCTGTAACATTAATCAAACTGATAATCTGGTTATCATGCCTATGTTGTTTGTGGGATCTTGCCATGTAATAATTGGCTGCCACAGTTCCTAAATTACAACCCTGACTGCATTTCAAAAAGTACCTCATTCACTTCAAGCACTTAGGGTGGTCTGAGAAAGATGAAAGCCTTTCCTTCTTTTGGATTCCTCTGGTCCTTTTGTTTAGCATCATTGTCGCTGTGCCTGTATCAGGGAGGCTTCAGCTGCTCAGCACTTGTCACAAAATTGCAAAGGCAGTTGAGGAGGTTAGCTAGCTCAATTGGCTAGATAGCTAGAGTGTTGTGAAAGATAATGCAAGCAACGCAGGTTCAATTCCTATGTTCTTGGAGTCTGTCTTTTCACCTTGTCCCATGGTATGACAAAGGCCCTATGTAGAAAGAATGACAGCTGAGGAATTCTGAATCCAAAATGCTGTGGTCGACAGCTGATTTGTTTCAGTGACTCTCCAGACTGAGAGTTCCTGATCTTGGCCATGTCATGAGGGAGTTCCCTTGTGGTTTGTGATGAAGACGATGAAGTGATCCCTTGATGTTTGCTTGCTATGACAAAGGGACTGCTCAGGAGATGCTTTGGTGGAATCCAAGCTGTTTGATTTTTGTCCCCTTCAGTCAGGTTAAAGGAGGAATTAAAAAGAGAGTAAGGTTAAAAATGTAATCCTAGGTATTGCCAAATCACTTTAACAAATGTGAACACAACAGTGAACAGGCTGATTGATTGTTTCCTGGATGGTAGTTAGAGGGAGTTGAACACCAACATTTAGGTTTGTTATGTCTCTCACTGGGAGCTTGGAAGATAGGAACATTCAGGCCATTCAGCCCCTCAAACATATTCCAGCATTCAATGAGGCCATGGCTTATTGGTATCTCATCTCAGCTCCATCTACTCACCTTAGTTCCATAAGCTTTAATAAGCTTGCCTAATCAAGTTTGGCTAGCATTGCCAACTTTCCCGATTGACCTGGAATTAAAAGCTCCTGTGAGCCACTTGATGACAACAAAAGTCATAGGTGCATTTCCTTCTCCTGATTTACCCTGGCCAGGATGGCAGCCAGCAGGAGGAAAGCAGAATGTAATGCAGCCCTGGCAAAATCTGAAAATGGAGCAGGCAACAGCATTATAGCGGTGGAATCAATCCTGTGCTCAAAGCAACTGCAGCAGCTTAGGTTTGTATATAACATCATCTGGTTGTGGATAGTTTCGAGATAGGCAGAGTGATGTTTAACGGATGGCTTCAGCCTAATGGATTGCATGGTGTCAGTTGCTCCCTCTGATGTACTGATGAAAACATCTTCACATTCAAGGAGAGAACTGCAGAGAACTAGCCAGACCCCAACTGGAGTACTGAGTTTAGTTCTGAGCAGCAAAACATAGAAACATGGAAACTAGGAGCAGGAGTTGGCCATTCGGCCCTTTGAGCCTGCTCCACCATCACTATGATCATGGCTGATTATCCAACACAATAGACTACTTCTGCTTTCTCCCCATATCCTTTGATCCATTTTGCCCCAAGAGCTACATCAGACTCCTTCTTGAAAACATACAATGTTTTGGCCTCAACTACTTTCGGTGGTTGTGAATTCCACAGGCTCACCACTCTCCGGGTGAAGAAATTTCTCCTTATCTCAGTCCTAAATGGTCTACCCCATATCCTCAGACTGTGACCCCTGGTTCTGGATTCCCCCACCATCGGGAACATCCTTCCTGCATCTACCCTGTCTCGTCCTGTTAGAATTTTATAGGTTTTTATGAGATCCCCTCTCATTCTTCTGAACTCCAGCGAATATAATCCTAACCGACTCAATCTCTCCTCAAATGTCAGCCCTGCCATCCCAGGAATCAGTCTGGCAAACTTTCGCTGCACTCCCTCTATAGCAAGAACATCCTTCCTCAGATAAGGAGACCAAAACTGCACACAATATTCCAGGTGTGGTCTCACCAAGGCCCTGTAGAATTGCAGCAAGACATCCCTGTTCCTGTACTCAAATCCTCTGGCTATGAAGGCCAACATACCATTTGCCTTCTTTACCGCCTGCTGCACCTGCATGCTTACCTTCAGCGACTGGTGTACAAGGACACCCAGGTCTCATTGCACATTCCCCTCTCTCAATTTATAGCCATACAGATAATATTCTGCCTTCTTGTTCTTGTTAACAAAGTGGATAACCTCACATTTATCCACATTATACTGCATCTGCCATGCATTTGCCCACTCACTCAGCTTGTCCAAATCATACTGAAGCATCTCTGCATCCTCCTCACAGCTCACCCTCCCACCCAGCTTTGTGTCATCTCCAAATTTAGAGATATTACATTTAGTTCCCTCATCTAAATCATTAATATATATTGTGAATAGCTGGGGTCCCAACACCAATCCCTGCAGTACCCCACTAGTCACTGCCTGCCATTCAGAAAAAGACCCATTTATTCCTACTCTTTGTTTCCTGTCTGTCAACCAGTTTTCTACCCATCTCAATACACTACCGCCAATCCCATGCACTTTAATTTTACACACTAATCTCTTATGTGGGACTTTGTTGAAAGCCTTCTGAAAGTCCAAATAAACCACATCCACTGGCTCCCCCTCATCAACTCTACTAGTTACATCCTTGAAAAATTCCAGTAGCTTTATCAAGCATGATTTCCCTTTCGTAAATCCATGCTGACTCTGTCCGATTCTGCCACTGTTTTCCAAGTGCTCAGCTCTTAAATCTTTTATAATGGACTCTAGAATTTTCCCCGCTAACAATGCCAGGCTGACTGGTCTATAATTCCCTGTTATGTCTCCAACTCCCTTTTTAAATAGTGGGGTTACATTAGCTACCCTCCAATCTGTAGGAACTGTTCCGGAGTCTATAGAATCTCGGAAGATGACCACCAATGCATCCACTTTTTCTGGGGCCACTTCCTTAAGTACTTTGGGATGTAGATTGTCAGGCCCTGCCCACCGATCACCCTACCACCTCACTGACATACCTCATCCACCTTACCCTATTACTCACCCTACCCCATTACCCACCCTATTCCCTCACCCGTCCTACCCCCTTACCCACTTTCCTTCTCTCCGTAGCTTTTCAAAGAAGCTTTGGGACATTTAAACTCTTTACTAAGCGGAAAATGGTAGCTAGTGCTGTAAAAAAAATAAGGGACCTGGCTTGTCTTCCCTGAAAATCTAGCGTGACGAGGAATCGGCTCCATTTCAGATATGCTCTGCTCTCTGGAGAAGCCAGGATCGGAGATACCAGCCAGAAATGCGGAGGTCTGACATGGTGGAGGAAAGCAGAATGGCAATCCGACGGTGATTGCCGCTCCTCAGAATATTCAAAACATGATTTTTCTTTTGGTGTTTAAGGGATAATTAGTGTTTTGTGGAGCTGTGGTTCTTTAATTATGAAATCTATATTGCACAATATGAATTCATGCTCAGCAGGAATATTTCCACTTTCACGCAGTGATTGGGACTTGTGTTGAATTTAGAGTCAGCGCATTTTCAGTTACTTGAACAAAGATATTAGTATCTCTCAACAAAAACTGTGGGATACTAGTGCAATAGATTCTTACCCCCGTAGTCTAGAATTCCTCTCTGTGGTATTTCGGTTGAGAGGTTAAGGCACTTAAAAGAGATGGTTTAACAACTGATGTAAAATAGCGAGAGTGGTGTTCCTGATGAATCTGTTTGTGATTTGAATACCAGTTTCTCACCACTGAGCCAGCATTTCAGCATTCCAGTTCTAAATTAGTTTTAGCAGATTAATGATTTATATGTTCATGAATATAATTATAATGCAATAATGCAAAATATTTGACAAGAAATGAACGTACGGCATATCCTTAATTTCATGATATTCAATTTTATAATTGTTTTGTTGGTTTTCAAATCTTCATTGGGTCGGAGATAAAATTCGGAGATAAAGTAATTTAATACTACTGCTAAAATCCTTAATTGTGTTCAATACAACAACAACTTGCATTTTTGCAGCGGCTTTAATGTAGTGAAATATTCCAAGGTACTTCAAGGGAGAGTTACCCAATAAAATTTGACATTGACCACGTAATGAGATATTAGTGCTGTATATTTTATATCTTGGGATCCATGCAGAGATGACACCAGTTTCTACGTGTGTAACAGGCTTTATTCACAGTGCTTTAAAATGTCTACTCCATGATTCAGCTCTGCCTTCCAATTCGTTCTACAGTTTGTTAATCATGCACCACCCCCCTCCCCACCTAGCCCACATATAGGCTTAACCACTCAAGCACAGTGAGCATCAACAGTAAACAGATTCACATAATAAAATTCAGAACAATTGAACACTAGGATGGGTGATCAAAAACTTGATCAATGAGGTAGGTTTTAAGCAGCATCTTAAAGGAGGAGAGAGAAGTGGGGATGATCTGAAACTTAGGGCCCAGGCAGCTGAAGGCCAATGGAGAAACAATTAAAATCAGGGATGCCCAAGAGTTCCAAATGGAGGAGTGAGATCCTGGAGAGTTGTGGGGAGGGGTGAGGCCATGGATAGATTCGAAAAGGGTGAAAATTTTAAAGTCAAGGTATTGCTGAACTGGATGCCAATGTAGGTCAATGAGTGCAGGTAAAACCCAAAACAAAGCACAGGAAAGACAGGCACGAAGAATTTGGAACAAGGTTAATAAGTCCACAGGAAAGTGAGCACAATTTTTGCAACATCATAAATGTAAAATAAAAAAAATATGTTAAAATGCCATTTGAGAATGTAGGTCAATTTTCAACTGATGATATTAACCTCCAAGCAACAAATTGAAACCCCTTGCGTTAAGTTTTATCTTGGTGGAAATTGGGTGAGCCTTTTGGCTTTCGTGAGTAACTGAACTATGTACTTCCATATCCAATCTCTGGCCTGCGATTTCAGCCTGATATCTGGGATGCTCACCTCTCCTGAGTCTGTGATGGATGGATATTGACTACTATTCTGAACCTTATTTTCATACGTTGATCCTTGGTGAAAGTGTTTGTATGTGCAAATGGCAACTGAGGACAGGATTTGTCCCAGCTGTGATGCCTTATGCAGCTGAATAGCCAGCTAGAACTCATGCACCAACAATGCCCACTTGGAGGAGGTAATAAATTCCCAGGCGGCGGGGCGGTGGGCGGGCACAGACCTACATGAATTCAATGCCTTCAGGCGATGGGAGAGTGGCCAGAAATTGTCACAAACATCTTATAAGAGCAGTGTGGTAAACCTTTTATGCCAATTTGTGAGGGAGATTGCAATCAGTGGCTCTTTGCTGATGTTACGAGTCTGAATCAGAAAAAGCCATAACTCACGGGTAAGTAATGGAGACAGTATTTCTGGAGTCGTGGTCCAAAATATATGAAGTAAAACAAAGTGTGAGCTACAATGAAATCAGAAAATGCTGGAGGCATTGAAAAGGTCAGGCAGTATTTGCAGAGATAAGAGCCATCTCACACTTATTTGCAATAGGGCCTTTTCCATCTGAAACTGTGATGGATCTCCATGTGTGATGATATCACCTCTATACATCATGAAATAAGCCCGTGTGTGATGATATCATCCCTACACATCGCGGCGGTGTCCTGTATTAGTGGCTTCTAGCAGTACCCACCCTAATTTTGATTGGCATTGGCAGTATATAAATATTGCCAGGACACCAGGAACTCCCCTGCTCTTCTTTGAAATAATGGCCGTGGGTGCTTTTACACCAATCTGAGAGGGCAAACAGAGTCTTTGCTTAACGTCTCATTTGAAAGATGTCACCTCTGACAGTGCACACCTCCTCAGTACTTCACTGAGTGTGTCAGCTTGGATTTTGTGCTCAAGCCCTGAACCTTCTGACTCAGAGATAAGAGAGCTACCCACTGAGGCACTGTCCATTAATGCAGGTACTAAGCTTCAACTAAATGAACCTATGGAGGAATATAGCATAAATGTTTGAAGCATTTGCCTGCCAACGCATTCAACAATAGATCCTAGTTACTTCCTCCATATGAATGCATTGTGTTTGCAGGATAATGTAGTCTGAAGAGAGCTAATTGATGTGTTATGGACTGTAAATTGATCTGTACACTTAAAGTAATAAAATAGAGACTCATCTATAATAGGAGAGCAATTAACTTCAAGGGAAAAAGAACATGAACCAAACTAAAACTAGAACAGTATTTTTTTTTATATGTTGGACGGGGTTTTCAAATTCAATGGGAATGTAAATCTGGTTAATTAATGTTTTTTGGGCTGAAGCAACATTTGTAGTGGAATTCCCCAGGGGTCAGTGTTGGGACCTTTGTTTTTCCCAATATTAATGACCTAGACCTTGACGTTCAGGGCACAGTTTCAAAGTTTGCAGATTGTACAAAGCTTGGAAGCATTGTGAACTGTGAGGAGGATAGTGTAGAACGTCAAAGGGGCATAGACAAGTTGGTGGAATGGGTAGACAGATGGCAGATGAAGTTCAATGCTGGGAAATGTAAGTGGAAGGAAGAACATGGAGATACAATATAAAATAAAGGATACAACTTTAAAGGTGATGCAGGAGCATAGGGCACTGGGCATAAATGTACATCTGTGCATAAATCATTGAAGGTGGCAGGGCAGGTTGAGAGAGCAGCTAATAAAACATACAGTATTCTGGGCTTCGTTAATAGGGGTATAGAGGACAAGAGCAAAGGGGTTATGTTGAATTAGTATAAGTCACTAGTTCAGCTTCAGCTAGAGTATTGCATCTAGTCCTGGGTACTGCATTTAGGAAGGATGTGAAGACTTTAGAGAGGATGAGGAAAAGATTCATGAGAATGGCTCCAGGGATGATGAACTTCAGTTATGAAGTTAAAGTGGAGAAGTTAGGATTGTTTTCCTTAGAAAAAAGAAGGTTGAGAGGAGAGTTGATAGAGGTATTCAAAATCATGAGTGATCTGGACAGAGGAGATAGGGAGAAACTGTTCTCACTCATGGAAGGATCAAGAACGAGGGGCCACAAATTTTAAGTAATTAGTGAAAGAAGTAATAGTGAAATGAGGAGAAATTATCGTTTACACAGCAAGTGGTCAGGGTTTGGAATGCACTGCCTGAGAGTGTGGTGGAGGCAGATTCAATTGAAGCATTCAAAAGGGAATTAGACTGTTACCTGAAAGGGAAGAATATGCAGGGTTAGGGAGAGGAGGCAGGGGATTGGTACGAGGTGAATCGTTCAATCGAAGAGTCAGTGCAGACATGGTGGGCCAAATGGCTTCCTTCTGTACCGTAATAATTCTGTGATTCTGCAGTGGTTTTGGATCAGCCATGTGTTATGCACCCCGCCTACTGTGCCTTTTCCATTGATGTGAAGTCTCCTGGCAGGCCTGAACGTTCTTTCATTGTGTCCGATTGGCGTAATGAGGGCAAACTTTAAGAACCACAAGTCTTTGCTGTATTAGGTTGTACATTGCCAAGGTATGTTCTTTTGAACCTCATGATCCTCACCCTCCAAACCCACGACCTCGGCCACCTAGAAGGACAAGGCCAGCAGACGCATGGGAGCACCACCACCTGCAAATCCCCCTCCAAGCCATACACCGTCTTGGCTTGGAATTATATCACCATTCCTTCACTGTCGCGGGATCAAAATCCTGGAACTCCCTTCCTAACATCACTGTGGGTATAGCCACATCACATGGACACAACCCTTCATGTATGTGGCTGACCACCACCTTTTCAAGAGCAGTTGGAGATGAGCAATACATGCTGGCCTAGCCAGCGATGCCCACATCCCATGAATGAATAAAAAAATACATGGGGCTGAGTATTATGTGGAAAGCGGTAGCTCACCTTCCCCCCACTTAATCCCAGGAGCAAAGTTGGTACCACGCCAGCTCCCTCCACAGCCATAACACGCTGGGCTAACTGAGTGGGACTTCCACCCCTCACTGGGGAAGAAGTCCCGCCCTCAGGAGTTGCCGACTAATCAGACTGGCCAGGAACTCCGTCAGTTCCAGCAATGCCAAGAGCACAATAGCGGGCGCTGTTGGAGCTGCAACGGGGAACGAGAAGAAAGCCCATGGATCCCTGGACACAGGTAATTCCAGGGCCTTGGTCGGGGATGGTTTGGGCAGGGTAGGAAGGAGTGGGGAGGGTTGGGTGGGGCTGAAGGTGGTGAGTTTAAGGCTGCGGGCAGGTCGGAAGAAAGGCGGGGGTTCTATCTTAGAGGGGCCATCCCCTGATCTGCAAAGTGCAGCCCCCCCCCCCGAAGATAGAGCACACATCCTTTTTCCCCGCCCTTTAAAGAGTTTATTTAAAAAAAATCAGGCTGTGTGCTCCCGCCCGTCTACATATGCCAAGCGTTTAATGGCAGAGCCAGCGTATTATCGGCGAAGGTGTTGGGGTGGGGGCACCTGCTCTATTTTACGTGTCCCCCACTGAAAACACTGCCTGGCGCGGGGCACATGAAATGCAGCCCGTGCAGGCCTCATTAATCTGCTTGTATCCTAACTCGGGACGCTGGGCCCTCTGGTTTATGAATTAGCAACCAATGGTAAAACCTTTTGCAAACCTCGAGCACTCTAACCATTCAAACAAGCCCAGCTCGTAGTGTAAGAATTTAAAGTAGAAATAAAGCTAAAACTGAGCTCTCCAGGCTTCAGAGAGAAAGTTGTGTGGCAGCGCAGGTTACATAAAGCCCAGAGATCATAGTTCAGGCTTCTTTAAGCTATGGTTTGAACCAGTCATAAGCCAGGCGTGAGTTCAGGTGATTCCCTCATGAATATCTGTGTTTCTGCTCATGTGGCCAGAAGAGTTATAATTGTTTAATGGTTTTGCTTTTCATAGACCTTAATATAGAGCTTGCTATTTACTCAGAATCCTCGGTTGAGGAAGAATTAAATATATGAGCAAAATTGTCATTATCTTTGATTAAAAAAAATCCAATCATGAAATATGAATGTTGGCCTTTCACATTGCTGCACAATGTTATGAAACTTTTCCAGTTTTTTAATGGCTTTCTCAGTTGTATTTTTTAACACTTCCATCACTGAATTTGATCCCAGAGGCAATTTGAGACATTTTTAGAAATCATTAAAAGACAGAACTTGCATTTATATAGCACCTTTCACAACCTCAAGATGCCTGAAAGTGTTTTCCAGCCAATGAAGTATTATTTTGTAGTGTAGTGTCTATTGTAATGTGGGAAATGCCGCAGACAATTTTCACATTGCAAGCTTTGTGATAAATGATTGGATAATGTGTTCTGATGATGCCAGTTGAGGGATAAATATTGGCTAGAGCATTACACCAAATTCTCTCTGTTCAGTCAAGATTAAAAGGACTAATGTAAAGAGTGTGTACCGTTCTGATGAGGTCAGGTTGGCCCACATGCACTGATTAACTAGTCTGATATGGTAGAACCAGCAAGTACAGCTGATACACATGTGATTGTGTAGAGGCAGCACTTGTGAACCTGAAGATGAAAAAAACAATCCTGCCTATAGGTCTGTAACTTTGAGTCTGTATTGAATCTGCTCCATTAGTGGTCATTCCTTTAGTATCCTGGGTCCTCAGATCTAGAACTCCCTCCCTTACCTTCTCCACCTCTCTACTTTTCTGTCCTCCTTTAAGACTCTCCTTAAAATCTAATGGTTTGACCAAGCTTTTAATCATCTGACTTAATATCATCACCACCTTATGTGGCTCAGTGTCAAATATTGTTTTATAACACTCCTGTGAAGTGCCTTGGAATGTTTTATGATGTTATTACAGCACTGTATAAATTCAAGTTGTTGTTGTAACTGTGAGACAGCAAAAGAACATGCGGTAGGTTATTTCTTAACAGGAATTAGAAACAACATTAAGCATCGAACTGTAATCTCAACACACTGATAATTTAATTACATTGCCAGGAACGAGGGTGGTACAGTGGTGCAGTATTTAGTGATTCTGCCTCACAGCTCCAGGCACCTGGGTTCGACCCTGACCTTGGGTGTCTGCCTGTGTGGAGTTTGTATGTTCTGCATGGGTTCCTGCCGGGTGCTCCGGTTTCCTTCCACCGTCCAAAGAGGTGCTGGTTAGGTGGGTTGACTACAGTAAATTGTTCCCGAGTGTGCATGTGAGTGTGTGCCCTGTAAGACTGGTGTACCGTATCCATTGCCTGTTAGGATAGGCCCTGACCCCCTGAATTAGATGAGGTGGTTCCAGTAAAGTGAGTGAGCGATAGGAACAAGCCATTCTCACCTCTAAGTCAGCAGAACCCAGGTTCAGGCCATCACTCCAGTCAATCCCAAAGCCTGATCTCCGGCTTGGAAATCTGGGTTGACATCCAGTGGGATTCTAGCATCTGGTAGTTGTGGGAGCCCATGAATACCCTCCG
The DNA here is from genome assembly GCF_964194155.1 of Cetorhinus maximus. Classification (NCBI taxonomy): domain Eukaryota; kingdom Metazoa; phylum Chordata; class Chondrichthyes; order Lamniformes; family Cetorhinidae; genus Cetorhinus; species Cetorhinus maximus. The sequence continues at coordinate 139,929,317 of NC_135886.1, read as the reverse complement.
GCTGTACAGGACTTATCATCCCCTCTATTGACTGAGATAAAAGTGGTTAGGGGTATGGAAGGAACACTCATATTGCGGCTTGTCAGACGGCTCATGAGCCTATTCTCCAAGAAAATAGCATGGAAATGCAAAAGCAACAAAATGAATTAAGTTAATAACAAAGTGCAGAAAGTTAATGTAAATTCTTGAATGTTAAATAAATCTCTGTGACACGTTAAAATGCTAAAAGGAATTACCAAAACAGTACAATATAAAGCCACAAAATAATACCAGTTTCTGTGCATGCAGTGCTTATTTTTCATTAACTGTGAGAAATAAATATTTTCAATAAATATTGAGATCACAGGATGCAAAATATTAATTAATTGAGGTTTGAGGTAACACGGGTACTCATGCTTAACTGCTCCCATTCTTTAAAGCCAGGGATATTTCCCTTCTTTCAACTAATGCCTGTAGTTCTTTACTCCTCCTAGTGTACTGCATTCAGCCAGGAATATTACATTCAGCCATTGCAGCTACTCACCACCTCATGACAAGATGTTCCTTTCATTCCTCTGCTCAGGGGCTTTGATTCTGAATCCCTTGGCCGGGTTTTCAAAGCGAAGTTGGGAATCCGATGCCCGGGTGACTTCCGGGTCCCAACCCAAAGGCCCCACTGCTTCACTCAGGCGACACGTTTTTGAAATGTAAATACCCTAACTGGGCCAGAGGCTTCCAATTATCGAGCAATTAGTCTCTGGGAACCAGGATCTGCCCTCAGGGCACAACTGGCAAAGGCAAATGACAGAAGTGATGGGGCCTACTGCTGCCTTGCAGAAGAGAGCATGCAGCTCCTTGGAGGGCCAGCAGCATTAAGACAAAGGAAACTGGCCATTCAGCCAAAATAAAGGTTATGCGCTAGTGCCGGCCCAAGACCTGCTATATACCAACACTTTTCAGCCATTAAAACAACACTGGCATCTAGCCGACTATGTGGAAAACTGCCCAGGTATGTCCTGTGCACTAAAAGCAGGAGAAATCCAACCCGACCAATTATCGCCCCATCAGCCTACTCTTGATCATCAGTAAAACGATGGAAGGGGTCATCAACAGTGCTATTAAGCGGCACTTGCTTAGCAATAACCTGCTCACTGATGCTCAGTTTGGGTTCCACCAGGGCCACTCAGCTTCTGACTTCATTACAACTTGGTTCAAATTTGGACAAAAGAGCTGAACTCCAGAGGTGAGATGACAGTGATTGCCCTGGACATCAAGGCCGCATTTGACCAAGCTTGGCTTCAAGGAGCCCTAGCAAACTTGGAGTCAATGGGAATCAGGGGAAAACTCTCCACTGATTTCAGTCATACCTAGTACAAAGGAATGTGGTTGTAGTTGTTGGAGGTCAATCATTTCAGCTTCAGGACATCACTGCAGGAGTTCCTCAGGGTCGTGTCCTCGGCCCAACCATCTTCAGCTGCTTCACAAATGACCTCCCTTCGATCATAATGTCAAAAGTGGGAATGTTCACTGATGATCGCACAATGTTCAACATCATTCATGACTCCTCAGATACTGAAGCAGTCCATGTCCAAATGCAGCAAGACCTGGACAATATCCAGGCTTGGGTTGACAAGTGGCAAGTAACATTTGTGCCACATAAGTGTCAGGCAATGACAACCTCCAACAAGAGAGAATCTAACCGTCACCCTTTGACATTCAATGGCATTACCATCACTGAATCCCCTACTATCAACATCCTGGGTGTTACCATTGACCAGAAACTGAACTGGACTAGCCATATAAATACCGTGGCTATAAGAGCAGGTCAGAGGCTAGGAATCCTGCAGCGGGTAACTCACCTCCTGACTCCCCAAAGCCTGTCCACCATCTACAAGGCACAAGTTAGGAGTGTGATGGAATATTCTCCCCTTGCCTGGATGAGTGCAGCTCCAACAACACTCAAAAAGCTTGACACCATCCAGGGCAAAGCAACCCACTTGATTGGCACCACATCTGTAGACATTCACTCCCTCCACCACCGACACACAGTGGCAGCAGTGTGTACCATCTACAAGATGCACTGTAGAAAATCACCAAGGCTCCTTAGGCAACACCTTCCAAACCCACGACCGCTAACATCTAGAAGAACAAGGGCAGCAGATGCATGGGAAAACCACTGACTGGAAGTTCCCCTCCAAGCCACTCACCATCCTGACTTGGAAATATGTCGCTGTTCCTTCACTGTCGCTGGGTCAAGATCCTGGAACTCTGTCCCTAACACCACATGGACTGCAGTGGTTCAAGAAGGCAGCTCACCACCACCACCTTCTCGAGGGCAATTAGGGATGGGCAATAAATGCTGGCCCAGCCAACGATGCCCACATCCCATGAATGAATAAAAAAAAATCAGGGAACAAACTTTCAGATCTCTCTGCAATGAAATAGCAGCTGGGCACTAACATGCACCTGACTGTTTAGGTTTTACAGATTAACCGTTGAAAACCCCATGTTTGCCGTCCTCATCTGCTCAGGGAGCTTAATTGACTGTGAATCGGAGATGAGTGAGTTTCCCATTCTCCCCTCTCCTGCCCTCCATTTCAAAACCTCTGGTTAGATTAATCAGGTTTGAATTATCTTATGTTAATTTTCCAGGCCGGAGAATTTATGTGCTCTATTTAAGTGACATATAAGGATTATTATCTCTTTTTAATATCTCCTGCTCATTTCTCTTGGTAAAGCATATTTCTTCATTCTGCAGTTCAGTCAGGCAATTATTCCAATCAAACAGCAGACAAAACATGCTTTCCGCTGTAGGAAACAAACTAAAATAATCACTTCTGTCATCGAGTAGAAGAGAAGATGGTAATTTCTGTAGGATTTCAATGACTTGACTGTCTTATTTTGAATTAGGACACTCTAGGGAATTACCTAAGGTAACTGTCACTTTCGAAGAGCGTCTGGAAGATTGCTATTCATTCCAAACGATTGTCATCATCAGAACCGAACTGAGGGAACAAAGTATTGACTTACCTTTAAGGTTTATTTTGATGCTTTAGCAGGATTTTGTCAATCATGCATAAAATTTCTCTGCTGAAATGACTGAGATCAGCCAACTTATCACAAACAATCTAAATCCAGTTGGTTCATAAGGGTGCATTTTTGTACATCGCAGATCAGTAAATGCCTTTCAGATTCTACATCAGAAGAGCTTTGTTTACTTCGCTTGGATCCTGTCTGGCTAGAACCTTAACCATTTAAAAGAGGGCTCATTCTTTCTTGGATATACCACTACAGGGTATTATTGTTTTTACTCCTGTTACTACAACAAGCATTTATACAGAGCCTTTAATGCAGAAAGCATCTCAAGGCAGACTCATGCCTGGGAGAATCCTCCTCTTCAACAAATCAAACTAAACTTTGCAAAGTGGCCAAGGATCCAGGGAGAGCAGATGTATTGGAGATTTGTGCGGCTGGAGGAGGGGAAAGACCATGGAAGGATTTGAAATCAAGGATAAGAACTTTAAAATCAACACTTGACCACGAGCCAATGGTAGGTCAGAGAGCACAGGGGCGATATGGGAATGGGACTTGATGCAAGTAAGGCCATGGGCAGCAGGATTTTGGATGGTCTCAAGTTTACAGAGGGTAGAATGTCGGAAATGTTGGACCCTGTACCCTGGTTTGTTGGGACGTAAGGATCTGGGTTGCACGCTTGTTTCGAGGTGACCGAGTTGACAATGGACAGAGAAGATCAGTAGATCGTTCTCAGAAGAAACACATTCTGTTTATTTCCCAAAAGGAACTCAGCAGCTTACAACTCTAATCTCTGCCTTTACACTTCAGGCTCTAACTCAAGACGACTGACTACAGAGGTAGCCCACGCTATTCTGTCATTGGATACCAAGATCATGTGAACTTCCGTTACAACATTTGTCTTAAAGGAATATTACACATCAGATTACGACAGGAGACCAGCCAGGAGTTCATTGGACTCATCAAGTCTAGACAGAGGTAACAAAGGCATGGCTGAGGTTTTCAGCAGCTGATGAGCTGAGGCGATGTTACAGAGGTGGAAATAGGCAGTTATAGAGATGGCGCAGATGTAGCAAAACCTAGTTACATTCACACATTTCATTTTGCCTCAGGTGATTGATCTGCATAAAAGCCGACTTGCGCTGGAAAGATGTTTTCCCTCTTTCTGACAGAGCTGGTAGTGCTGTTGGTGAAGAGTAATTTAACAGTTTTAAGTGCCGACCGACACTGTGAAGTGTATTGCAGAGTACAAGTTTAGGACGGGAATTGATGTATTTGTCTTATGCTCTGAGATATTTAAAGCTCTTTTTTTCAAAAGGGGAGGCTGAAACGGGTGAGTAATTGTTAATCAGCCACTTAAATTAGGGGGCACATTCAGCAGAGAATAGCAGGATGTTTGTTGCTTGGCTGTAATGATCAAGTCAGTCGTAGTGATCATTTAACCACTCGCTAAACCAGCCACTAGAAGTGGATTCTATTGTTCCAGTTGCAATGCCGAAAGGAAAACATAATCAGAATCAGCTGAATCTTGCCGGAAAGATAACGACATGTTAATGATGTATGACATTAATTAACACACAAATCAGCCAGCAAGTTCAGGGGATGAATTAGAGATAAGCAATGAGTTGTGAATCTCTAGAACTTGCTGGACAATTTATGCAGCTTCATAATTTTCTTCACACAAACAACGTCTCACCACCAGCCTTTCCATTATTTTTAAGAACTTCCTGGGTTAGCACTTTAATTGCCCATTAAGCATACTGTTGAAAATTAGTGCTGGAATTTAAGAGTGAAAACATCTTTGATTAATGCAATGCTAACTAATCAAACTCTGGCTCAGGGATGGAATAATTTAAAATGTTCAATTTCATTCCAGCAGCTGGACAATTGATGTTTGAGATTTTGATAATGTCAAATTTTCAATTTGTTAATTTTTTTTTAGAATTACTTTTCCTTTCTTTCTCTTTTATTTCTCTCTCTCTCTTTATCCAATCTGTGTTTCCTTCATTTTACTGGAATACTGTGTTCTTCCCGGAGTAGAGGAGGGTAAGAGGGAATTGATAAAGTTGGTCAATAGTCCTTTGGTAGTACAGGATTTGCTGCAAAAAGAGACATGATCAAAGCTTTTCACTTTGCAGTGTCCTGAAGAGTTCAAATGAAAAGCTTTGCATGTCTCTTTTTTCCAGCAAAGCTGTTAAATCATGAAAGGCTTAGATAGAGTAAATACATAGAAACTATTTGCAATGGTTTTCAGGTCGATAACGTGGGAACACAATTTTGCACCATGAGGAAAAACCTTTTCATGTGTTGAGTGGTTAGGATTTGGGATGCTCTGTCAGGTAGGGTGTTAGCTACAGATTCAATAGTTGGAAGAATTGGCTATATATTTGAAGGAGAAAAAAACTTGCAGTGATATGGGCTAAGAGTAGGGGAATTCGAAAGAAATGATACAGAATCAATGGGCTGAATTGCCTCCTTTTCTGTGGATTTATTCTATGGTTCTATGATTTCTCTGTTGGCATCTGATTTGACTCTAATTCCCCTCTGTTTATTTCTCTATCCTTAAATTTAATTGGTTAAGAAGATTAAAAAATTGGTCCCGCCATTCATTATGGTCCCAAAATGCCCTCTTATCCTGGCCACAATGTTATCATTGTAAATTATAGCATAAAATCTTTTTGAGCGGAACAGTGCAGGAATGCATCTAACTAACCGCCTCACTCCAGCAAGATAGGACCCAATAAATATTTGATGCTTGGGTTAATGAAGCCTGTTTCCAAGCTATGACCCTTATTCCCCCTGCTCTTGAATTAATTGGGGTTCTTCCTCAAGTGTCTTCGTTTCTATTTATATTCATTGTTAAATTCGAGCCTTTAATAATTTTGCCTATTTATCCTCCTGCGCTGAGCTGCTAAAGTTTCTGAAATTTTCAGTGGTGTGTGATGTTCTTTGCTCTTGTTAGTTCCGCTATACTGATTACACATTTGATAACATTTACTTTCCCCCTTTCATATTAAAACATCTCAATAGTTTTACGAAACAGATATCTGGAGCTCGTATGGAGGATGCAAAATTTGTGCAACCATCAACAGAAAAATGATTTGCTTCACTGTCATGTTACACTGGCATGAATCCGACAGAATAAAACACAATGTCATATAGAGCATTAATAGTTCCTCACCTAAATAGTGGGGTAAACCACCACCTTATTGCACGCTACCATTGCATTTATCAGTATGCTACATACATTTTTATTGTAAGTGCTACCAGATGCTAAAGAGAATTGGATCAGATCATATTGATTTTGTTCTATTGAAGTTTTTATGATCCAGTCCAAAAATGATTTTAAGCCCAGGCAAGGTAAGTCCCATAACGGAGCACAAGACACTGTGAGTTAGCTTTTGGCTTCTCTGGTGCTTTTGTTCCGTGGGCAGACTTTCTTAACCTCCACATGCCATTACAGCTAAATGGTCAGAGAGTGCTGAGTACCAATGAACGAAAAGGACCAAATTATTTTGTGACAAACCTATAAGAGGGAACTGTACGCCTTCGGAATGATGCAAGATAAACTCCACGTTCAACAATTAAAAGCTCAAAAAATCGATCAGAAACTGCTCAGGAAGTGCAGTTTTAATTGAATGGGAAGGGCAGAGAGAAATGAGTGAGAAAGAAAAGATAGAGGGAGAGAGGGAGAATAGAAGTGAGAAAGTGGGAAAGAGAAGAAAGAAGATAGAAACAGAGATGGAAGAAAAGAATGAAGGAAAGATAGGAGGAAGATAAGAAGTAAGGAAGGTAGGAAGTGCTTTCCGATGTTTTAAGCCCGTAAGTGGTGGTCTGTAAGTGCATATTCAGCTTTAGTGGAAAGTATATTTTCCCGAAGCGTTTTTTGATGTTCCTCTTCTGAAGTTGGTAGTTCATGCTAGGGGTGCAGATTTACAAGTGTCAGCTGCTTATAATTCACCATAGCGATCTTTATGCAGGAGATGAAGCTAGTGACCCCACTCTCCCAAGGGAATGTGGGATCCTATGCCCAATGATGATGAAAATATTTTGACCAATGCCTCTGCTATTTTTACCTCTGCTTCTTTCAACAGTCTAGGATACATTCCATCTAGCCCAAGTGACCGTAGTGCTATCCTGTCCATAACTTCCTCTCTTTTATCCTCATATCATCCACTTCCTTCCTGAAGACAGATGAAAAATACTGATCTATACTTTTGTCTATGCTCTGCCTCTACATGAAGATTTCCCTTTGGGTCATTAATAGGCCCAATTTCTTTTCCGAGCTACGCGCTTACATTTATATCTTTATAAAATGTCTAAGGGCTCTATTTAATTTTGCCTGTTAATCATTTCTTGTAACCTCTGCTTGTCTCCTATATTAACTTTTTCAATTTTCTCCTGTTTTTTTCCATAATTTCCCTGGTTATTAACTGAACCCTGCTCTTGACAATTGTCATAAGCTTCCTTTTTACTGATTTATGTTAACTTTTATTTCATTTGTCATCTAAGGCACATTAGCTTTAAATGCTTTACTTTTTCCCTTCAAAGGACTATGCTTAGTTTGTACTGGAACTATCTCTTCTCGCAATGTCCTCCATTGCTCTATGACTGATTTGCCCTACAATTACCTTTTCTCTTCTAGTTATGCTAGCCCCTTTTTAAATCACTGAAATTTCATCTTCATCAATTGAGCATTTTTACTTTTGACATTTTCTGGTCTCTTTCCATAATTACTTTAAACCAAATTATGAACATAGGAAATAGAAGCAGGAGTAGGGCATTTGGCTCCTCGATCCTGCTCCGCCATTCAACATGGTATTCTATCTCAATGCCATTTTCCCACACTATCCCCATATCCCTTGATATCTTTAATACCTATAAATCTATCAATTTCTGTATGAATTGTGTTGTGATCACTGTTAGCTAGATGCTCTCCTACTGTAACACACTCCACTTACCCTACTTCATTCGCAGAACAAAATTCAACATGGTTCCCTTCTTTAATACAAAAGCAAAATACTGGAAATTGGAAATAAACATAGAAAATGCTGGAAGCACTCAGCAGGTCTGGCAACTTCTCTGACTTTCCGTCAGCATTGAACCTGAAATGTTAACTCTGTTTCTCTCTCCACAGATGCTGCCAGATGCTGAGTATTTCCAGTATTCTTTGTTTTTATTTAAGCTTCCTTCCCTGTTAATCTGCAGACATAATAACCAAGAAAAGTTATCCCATACATGTATCAGGAATTTTTCCCATTCCCCGCCTTTAGCATTATGTTTTTCCTAGTTTCTATTAGGTTCATCAAAGTCTCCTAGTATTGCTACTGTATTTTTGTTTTTATACCTTTAAAAGTTGGCAATACATTTGCTCATCCATCTCCTTCTCACTGTTTAGAGTTCTATAAACAAAACTGCAAACAATTTGTAACAGCCCCCAGCCTGTTTCTCAGCTCGAGCCAAATAGGTTCAGTCTTTCAACTATCTAATATATCCTTTCTATTTAGAACTTAACCAATACTGCTGTCCCCACATCCAACACCCACCCCAACCCCCCACCAGGTTTTTTTTTTCATCTATATCTTTCCTGGGAACTTGATAAACAAAAATATTAAAAATCCACATATGGCCTTGCTTGAGCCATGTCTTTGTTAATGCAATCATGCTGTAACCCCATGTGGCAACGTGTGCCTTCAGTTTATCAGCATTCTTTACATACATGCAATTTAATCTTTCTTTCATCACTTCTTCTCTTTGCCCCAATCTAGTCCCTGCAATTTTTGGGATAATTCCTGCTGCTTGTATCTCTCCGCCCTCTGATCTGAATTTTGCTGTGTTCTGCTTCTCCTCCCACTGCCAGGTTAGTTTGAACCCTTCCCAGTCGTACCAGTTAATCTCTCAGTTGGAACTTTGGTCCTGGCTTTGTTCAAGTGCAATTCCATCCATCTTGTACAGGTATCCCTTACCAGAGAATGGGTTCCAATGTCACAAGAACCTGAAACCACCCCCCACCTTCCCCCCCACCACACACACACACATTCCCACCACTCTTCAGCTGCACATTTATCTGCACTATCTTGCTGTTTATATACTCACTAGCACATGGCACTGGGAGTAATCTTGAGATTAGTATTTTTGAAGTCCTTTTTCTAAATCTTTCTTCTAGCTCCTGAAACTCTGTCCGAAGAACCTCAACACTTGTACTACCTTTATCATGACTTTGAGCTGCTTCCCCTCTCAGAATGTTCGATACCCATTCAGTGAAATCCTGGCACCAGACAGGCAACATGCCATTTGGGAATCAATACTTGATGTAACAAAAGTGCTGGTACACGCTCCATCGCGACTATTGCATTTCCACTCTTTCTTCTTCCCTGTGTGCAGTCAAACCTCCTGCCGGGAGTTTGATTCTTACTGAATTCCTGCAAGGAGTTATCACTCTATTAAGTATTCAAAACTGAAAACTGGCTAGTGAGTGCCACAGGCTGTGTCTTCTGCTAGAATAGTTTTGGTTACAGAACAGCATCACTTAAAGATGTCTTTGTAGCCTTCAGTAGATAAACAGCAAGCCTTTATTAGCTGCTTGTAACTATATACATATATGCGGTAAAGGGTGCAGGCAAGGAGCTATCTCCATGTCTAGGTCGTTACATGCCTCTGCTCAACACCATACTGACCCTAGGCCTGGGTCATGTGCCTTCTTACAGCACTGTATAGGCAGAACTGTACTCAGTCTCACATTAACTCTGTATGTGCCAGACCCTTATACTACATCTTCTTCCTACTCTGTCTCATTCTCAGCCATTTCCCTCACTGCCTGCACCTTCTGTAGCTGTAGGGCAGCCACCTCCTGGGGCGTTCATTGAGCAAACTCACAGACCCCCAGAAGCATCGCAATGACTCCAGACACTCTCCCAGCTTTGAAACTCAGAGTTTGAGCTCTGAGTGGCACTTCCCACATGCATGGTTAGCCAAGGTGCATGAAGAATCCTGAAGTTCCAGCATAGATAGAGGGAGGTGGTGACGTAGTGGTGTTGTCACTGGACTGGTAATCCAGAGACCCAGGGTAATGCTCTGGGAACCCGGGTTTGAATCCCACCACGGCAGATGATGAAATTTGAATTCAATAAATATCGGGAATTAAAGGTCTAATGATGACTATGAAACTCTTGTTGATTGTCATGAAAACCCATCTGCTTCACTAATGCCCTTTCGGGAAGGAAATCTGCTGTCCTCACCTGGTCTGGCCTACATGTGACTCCAGACCATCAGCAATCTGGTTGGCTCTTAAAAATGCCCTCTGAACAAGGGCAATTAGGGATGGGCAATAAATGCTGGCTCCAGCAATGCTCACATCCCACAAACGAATAAAAACTAAGATCAGCATTCATTTGCAACAGGTCCCAGGTGGCCTGCCCTGGCAGTCAAACCATTGCCCTCTAAACTGAACCATTTAACAGGTGAATTTTAAAAAAGCAAAAATGACTGAGTTATAAAATTCACAGAAAGACCGAGATACGAAAGAGGCAACAAAGACTGTGGATATCTATCAACCTAAAATACAATACTAACAACTTTCAAATGAGTTTCAACATAGAAAAACAATTCAAGCAACCAAACTGAGAAATGAACACCAGCTAATTCCCTTTCAATCTGCTGGTTACATCAGTCACAGCGTATTGAATTTCTTTCTCAGATTTCCACATTCTCACTGCTACTTAACATACATACTCACTCTCGCACTGTTTCCCCACAGGCTCTCTCTCTCTCTCTCTCTCACTCTCGCCACTCACTCACTCTCACACTGTTTCCCCACAGGCTCTCTCTCTCTCACTCTCGCTCTCTCCACTCTCACTCACTCTCACACTGTTTCCCCACAGGCTCTCTCTCTCTCTCTCTCACTCCACTCTCACTCACTTTCGCATTGTTTCCCCACAGGCTCTCTCTCTCTCTCTCTCACTCTCTCTCACTCATTCTCACATTGTTTCCCCACAGGGTCTCTCTATCTTACTCTCTCTTTCTCTCTCTCTCCACTCTCACTCACTCTCGCATTATTTCCCCACAGACTCTCTCTCTCTCTCTATCTCTCCACTCTCACTCACTCTCACACTGTTTCCCCACAGACTCTCTCTCTCTCACTCTCTCTCCACTCTCACTCTCTCTCCATTCACTCAGTCTCACACTGTTTCCCCACAGGCTCTCTCTCTCTCTCTCCACTCTCACTCTCACACTGTTTCCCCACAGGCTCTCTCTCTCTCTCGCTCTCTCCACTCTCACTCACTCTCACACTGTTTCCCCACAGGCTCTCTCTCTCTCTCTCTCTCTCCACACTCACTCACTCTCACATTGTTTCCCCATAAGGCTCTCTCTCTCTCTCTCTCCACTCTCACTCACTCTTGCATTTTTCCCCCACAGGCTCTCTCTCTCTCTCTCACACACTCTCTCCACTCTCACTCACTCTCGCATTGTTTCCGCACAGGCTTGCTTTCTCTGCTCTCATTAAGTGTCTGTCGCCAGTTCTCTCACTTTTAGCTGTTGTCCTTGGGCCCTGTTTCCCCTCCAGTTCACTCTGTCCTCTATCATCATCATCATCATCATGGAAGTTTTGGAGAGGAAACCCTAGGAAGCAACTTGTTGTACAAGAGTTTGGAGAACCATGGACAACATCAGGACAGGGCAGCACAGGAAAGAAACCTGTTTTCTACACCGGACAAAGAAATGAGCAATTCCTTAAAGCCTGTGCTTTGACCAAGCTTTCAACCATCTGCTCTGTTATTGCCTTCTGTGGCTCAGTGTCACATTTTGCTTTTCAATGCTTCTGTAAAGCACCTTGGGATATTTCATTACATTAAAGGTGCTATGTTAACATGTCATTGTTGCTGTTGTTGTTGAGAATTGAACATTGTTCTGCGCTGAAATCATTAATAAAAAAATGGCTTTATGAAAGATTATTGCTTTCCTTCTGGTTCAAACTGTCACATTGTTTGTCAAATTAAATTCTTACAGATAGAAAATAACTACAATGTTTCTCTCGATTGCCTAGCCTTTTGTATTCTGAGATAATCGTAAAACCCCTCTTTCTCTGAGCACTCTTGAGCATTTAGCACAAATAAATAGGCGTGTTCAAATCATTATAAATTCCTATTTCCACATATTGCAGCTGCTAAAGCATTGAAGTCGATGGAAAGAATGCAATGAGGAGAGTTGTAATGGCTATGGGCTTAGCTGTTGCCACATTACACGATCACGCAGGGCCAAGGTCTAACCCATTGCTTCCGATATTGTTTTGTGGGCTTCACCATTCAGCTGAAAATTACTTCCAGACTTTAACACTTCAGTTTCAGTGAGGTCTTCGATAGACCTGCTTTCAACACGGTGGGGGACTGAGACACAGTGTTGGTGCTGTGTAGCCTCGCTTCACACAGGCGCTGCAGTGCCAGAGCACATGCAGCTTGAATCTAGATTTAAGCCTGGTGATCAATATGGGAAGAGATGTTCTGATGAAAGGTTAGTGACCTGAAACTTTGACTCTGTTTCTCTCTCCACAGGCGGTGACTGACCTGCTGAGTATTTCCAGCACTTTCTGTTTTCATTTCTTATTTCCAGCATCCGTGGTATTTTGCTTTCGTGTGGAGAGAGCCTGTATAGTTGAAGGAAGCAGCAGAGTTCAAGTAATAAAGCTTAGTTGATGAAGAGTCAACTTAGTGACAATAGGGGGTTGTCGATGCTGTTATCTGGCGACCCAAGTCAATAGAATCTTGCAGAACCTTCATCTAAACAGCTAGACTTACTGCTGCTGATCAGATCATGGTCTCAATCAGGCATTGATGCCACGTGCAAGGACATGTACTCAATGTCCAAACAGGAAGGGGGAAGCTTCCTGATCCCAGAAGAAAGGAAGATCCACTGACATTAAGAATCCTCAGCTTGCAATGTGCTGGAAAAGCATTGTGAAGGTTTTCTGTGTTTGATCATTCAGAGGAGACTGGAAACTAAGAACTGGAGGTGGCCATTCAGCTCATGGAGACTTTCAATTAAATTATGGCTGATCTTTTTCTCAATTCCATTCACCCTGATCCCTTACCCGACATAATCTACAAATCTTAGTCCTAATTTGTGCTCAGTCTCCATCCAATAAACTCTACATCAAATATTCAGGATGTGGTTATTAGCTAAAAATATGAACTTGCCTGATGATTTCAAGTCTCCATTAGACTAATTGAACCTTTAATGAATGCAATAAAAACTTACATTTATAGAGCATCTTTAACACCGTAAAACAGTCCAAGATACCTCACAGGAGCATTATCAAACAAAATTTGGTATCTCGCCACATAAGGAGATATTGGGACAGGTGACCAAAAGCTTAGTCAATCAGATAGATTTTGAGGAGCAAATCAAGGGGTGAGAGCGAGGTAAAGAGGCAGAGAAAGATACAGAGGGAATTCCAGAGCTTAGGGCTTAGGCAAATGGAGGCACGGCCATGAATGGTGAAACAATGGAAATTGGGGATGCAAAAGAGGAAAGAATTGGGATTAATATTGAACAATTGAGTAAATGTCTTCTGCAATCATCTCAACTCAATCTGTCCTCAATAATCCCAACCAGCTCCACATATCCAAGACACGCTTTTGTCTGTAAATCCCACCTGGTCTTTCTCTACCTCTACAAACTTCTCCACCCCTACTTCCCAACCTCCACCTTTCACTCTTCATTCTGGTTTTCTGTATGACCCTCCTTTTCACTGCTGCATTGATGACAGACATCACACTGCACAACTCTGGAACTCTCTCCACAAAGCCCTCTCTCTTGTCATATCTCTTCCCACTTTCGAAAACCTCCACAAACTTACTTTAACCAATTGCATTGTCAGTCAAGTCTCCTAACATCTACCCCCCAAACTCCTGCTCAATTGCTGCTCTCCTCTTTGTCAATTACCTCGGGAACATGTCATCCCAATAAAAAATACTTCAAAAAATTCTAACAAACCTGAGTTATTTCCTCCAATCACAGTCTCAATAGCTCCGCTCTTTAGTGGGAGATTTTCCACAATGCAAATTTTAAAAAATGGCCTAAAATACGAGCAGAATGTGGATTACAGCAGCCTGATTATCACTAATTCTGTCTTCCCAGAGGTAAAGTTGATCCTAGTTTTTGCTTCCTCTGTGACTAGCATAGTACAACATCATCAATCCTACATACTTTGTGATGTGGTATATTAATTCTACAAGTCTAATAGTGTCCCAAATACACTTAGCAGTTCAGCATCAGAACACGAGTAGGATTTTTTAAAAAAATTCATGGGATGTGGGTATTGCTGGCTGGGCCAGCACTTATTGCCCATCACTAATTGCCCTGGGGAAGGCGGTGGTAAACTGCCTTCTTGAACTACTGCAGTCCATGTGGTGTAGGTACACCCACAGAGATGTTAGGGAGGGAGTTCCAGGATTTTGACCCAGCGACAGTGAAGGAACGGCATTATATTTCCAAATCAGGATGGTGTGTGGCTTGGAGGGGAACTTCCTGGTGGTGGTGCTCCCATGTGCCTGCTGCTTTTGTCCTTCTAGATGGTAGCGGTCATGGGTTTGGAAGGTGCTGCCTACAGATAAATACTGACCATTATTTTTTGGGGTCTCAGGCATAAAATATCGCAGAGGCGTCTGGGGGTGGGAGTGAAACTGCTTTTCACCTGCAGTGGAAAACATTTTATACCACGGCCAATTTTCTATCCCATTGTGATGTTAATGGCTGCAATGTGTAAAATAGTGTTCATTCACTATGAGCCTATTTCACATGACCGCATTCGCAGAGTGTGGGGCTCATTGCCACAGGGAGTGGGTGAAGTGAATTTTATGGGTGCATTTAAGGGGAGGCTAGAGAAGCTCATGAGGGAGAAGGAGTAGAGTGTTGTGATGATCAATTTGGATGAGGAAAGATGGGAGAAGGCTCGAGGTGGGCAGAAACACAGGCATTGATTGGTTGGGCTGAATGGTCTGTTTCTGTGCTGTATATCCAATGTAATCCTATGTAATCTTTTCACACTAAATTTCGAAGTCATGAAGGGTCCAGACAGAGTTGGTGCAAACTGTTCCATTTGGCAGAAAGGTAGAGAACCAGAGGACCCGATTTTAGGCGATGGACAAAAAAATCAATGGCGCCATGAGGAAAAACGTTTTTATGCAGCGAGTGGTTAAGATCTGGAATGTACTGCCTGAATCGATGGAGGAGGCAAATTCAATCATGGCTTTCAAAAGGGAATTAGATCAGCACCTGAAAGAAAAGAATTTGCAGGGTTACGGGGAAACTAACTAAATTGCTCTTGCAGAGAACAAGCATGGGCTTGACGGGCTGAATGGCCTCTACTGTGCAGTAGCCATCCTATGACTCCATGAATCATCATGTTTCACACGCATGAGGAGAGCCCAGTGTCTCACTTGGAGAATGTTAGGATCTGGTATGCTGGTTCATGATGGGCAAGCGACAGGTTGCTGGAGCTACTTTTCTTCAGCGTGTGGTCTATTTAAACCTGCATGTAGTGATCACAGCCTTGATAATGAAAAATAAACAAAACAAACAGGATGGCACAACAACACTAATCTTCTGTCAGAATGCCTGTAAAACTTGGTAGAATCTAAGAGGATGTAGAACGGTGATTTGCATTACTGCTGTAATTTATGCAAATGAAAAGTGTGTAGCAATTTGAACAGTGGCTTATCCCCATGATGTGATGATGCATGCATTACCTACAAGGCTAATGGAAAGATGTATAATTGACTCATGTATTTTTGCAAACGCACAAGAAAGTACAAACAGCATTTCTGTAGTACCTTTCATGAATTCAGGACGTCGGAAAGCACATCACAGCCAATGAAGTAGGATTGAAGTGTAGTCATTGTTGTAATGTAAAGAAACGCAGTGGTCAATGTGTGCACAGCAAGCTCCCACAAACAACAGTGAGACTCAGTTGAGGGATAACTATTGCCCCCAAGACACTGAGAAGAACAAAAGCAAAATATAGCGGATTCTAGAAATCTAAAATCAAATTAGAAAATGCTGGAAACATTCGATAGGTCAAGCAGCATCTGTGGAGAGAGAAACAGAGTTAATGTTTTAGTTCAATGATCTTTCGCCCTTTAAACTTACCTGCTTTACGGCAGCAAGTGCTGTAAAAAGTGGGCTGGCGTGGCCTCCTTGAACCTGCAGGAGATGCACTTTGCTGGGGCCTGTGAGGAGTCGCTTGATGCAGGCCTGTGGTAATCTAATGTGTAACATACCCTAAAGAAGAATGTTATAAAGGAAGATCACACGATCTTAGTATCCAGTAGCCGAGTAGCATGGGCTTCCTCTGTAAGTTAGTAGCAGCAGTAGTATGGAGATAGAGTTTGAAATGTAAGCACAAGTTTAGTTGCTGCTGAGTTACCTTTGTAAATAAACACAGAGTTTCTACCTATGAAGTGTCTGCTACTCAACTCTATCATTAGTGCTAAACTGGCCGCCCCTTACAACAAACATGCGAACAGGATCCAACAAATTGGTGACTAGGATCCAACGAGTCCCCCAGCAGCTCCGGCGAACAGAAGTGTCAGTGTAATTTATAAGGTCAGTGTGCACTTATTCCTTCTCGTTCCTGTGGGCCAGCACTTTCCGACGCTCGTCGGGGGTTACGGCCTTTGGCTTTTCCGTTCGCTGTTAATCCTAACCTCCTGCTCACCAGCTGGATCCTCATCCAGTCAGAACGCAAACTGGGAACTTCAGTCATCCACGTCCTAGTATCCTGCAGGCCACTTTCAGCGCTGATGAGCAAAATAAGAAAATAAAACAACATCCCCGTTTTAAGGCCATTGTCCCTTTGGCCTTGAGCTGGAAGGTGGGAAGGCTGCAAAAACGGTGCAGGAAGGCGTCGGTGGAAAAACTGCCATTTCCTGACTCCGCCGGAATTTTGCCCGTGTTGGGAGGGGGCCCGGAAGTGAAAACCAGTTCTGGACCAGTGCTCCTCCTTCCCAGTTTTTCCCTCCAGTGGGGGTTCAGCGCTGCATGGGGTGCAGAGACCACTCTGTGAAACTCTGGCAGTCACCCAGTGAGCTCTGAAGAGGGGGAAGCCTCCTTTTCTGGGTACCCCATGGCCCACGGAGGAGTAGCCAGTGGAAATCTCTACCCCGCAGGGGCACGGCGGATACACCATGATTTCACTGCCATTCCCCCTTCCCCCCAATCCCCTCACCGATTGCCAGGGACCTTGCTGCCTGGTCCCGGTATCCGCCTTCTTCACACACTGCAGAGGCTGCTGAGCTGCTGATTCTCTGGTCGGGCGGGCAGCTCTATGGGGGCAGGTCACACTCCTTACTTGGGAGCATAGCCCCTGGCAGTGGCAGCTTAACTGGTGACCACTGGGGACATGCCTCTCTGGGCCCTGATGCTGGCCTAAGCCGGGTTGCATCATAGCTTTAGGCCCCGGAACAGAGTTTTCAGCCATCGCTGTAAATTCTGCCATAAACCTCCTGTTATTGCTTTCAAATCGCTCCATGACCTCACCCCTCCCAATCTCTGTAACCTCCTTGAGTTCTACAACCCTCCGAGGTGGCTGCGTCCCCTCAATTCTGTCCATTTGTGCATCCCCAATTTTCAAACGCTCCTCCATTGCTGGCCCTGCCTTCAGCTGCCGACAAGCTCTGGAATTCCCTGTCTAAATCTTTCTGACTCTCTACCTCTCTTCCCTCCTTTGAGCTGCTCCTTAACACTAGATCTTTGGTCGCCTGCCCCAATGTCTTATGAGAACATAAGACATGAGAACAGGAGTAGGCCATTTGGCCCCTCAAGCCTGCTCCGCCATTCTATAAGCTCATGGCTGATCTGATTGCGACGTGAAATGCACTTTCCTGCATCCCCATCCTGCCTCCCCCACACCCACCTCGTCCCCTCATAACCCTTGACATCCCTGTCGATCAAAAATCTCCTTATGTGACTTAGTGTCAAATTTTGTCTGAAACCTCTCCTGTGAAGAGCCTTGGGACGTATTTACTACATTGAATGTGCCATATAAATGCACAATGTTGCTGTTGTGATGGTGATAAAGCTGTGTTTATTCGTCACAACAGTAGGGGGAGCACTTCCTGCACATGTGCAGATGCTGTGCTCGAGCTTCTGTTTAAAGTGAGAGAAGCTTTTAAATGCAGTTCGGTTTTCATTTGCTAAAATATGCTTTCTGTTTTTTTTTTGCAAATGATGTCTGATAGCGGTAAATAGAACAATACTGTTTTTCAAATAGTTATTCAAGGAGTGAATACAAGATGACTGGGAGTGACAGGTAGGTATATCCCCCCAACACCTCGCAATAGCCAATTTGTTTGGGTGAGAGCCAATCTTGGAAACCAGAACGACCATTGGTAAGAATCAATAAAAAGAATTTTGAATAAAATAGTTAAGAAAAATATCGTCACCCAGCGTGGGCTCAGGTCTTCACCAAGGCTCTTAGTCAGCACCTCCGTCACCTACGATCACTACCATCTAGAAGGACAAGGGCAACAGATACATGGGAACACCACCACCTGGAAGTTCTTCACCAAGTCACTCACCATCCTGGCTTGGAAATATATCGCTGTTCCTTCACTGTCGCTGGGTCAAAATCCTGGAACTCCCTCCCTAACAGCACTGTGGGTGTACCTACACCACATGGACTGCAGTGGTTCAAGAAGGCGGCTCACCACCACCTTCTCAAGGGTGACTCGGGATGGGCAATAAATGCTGGCCCAGCCAACGGAGCCCACCTCCCGTGAGTGAATTAAAAAGAAAACCATGGTCGTGGGACTAAGAGTCCCCATTATCTGTAGACTGAGCTAACCACTATGTAGGAGCTCCCTGCACAAAGCCTCGTTCACTTGTTCAATTCGTTCCAATCAATCAAAATAAAAAATATTGTTTATTGATTAAAGTTACAGTGTGAAACTGGCCTTTTTGCAGTGGTAAAGGAGCCTGGGGGCATAACGCATGCACCCATCTTGCTGGGAGAATCTATGCATGCGCTGCAAGCTGCAATGTGGGCCGAGTGCGCGTGTGCACATTGTTCCCAATGCTTTCCCAGACGGCGGCAGGAGTTACAATGTAGAGATTAATACACTGAGAAGCCAAATTTTGAATTAAAAAAAAACCGTGACATGTGGGTCAAATGCACTCATATGAAATTCCCCTTTCAGCAATTTTAATGGGATGTGCTAACCCACTTATCTTAAATGGTTTAATGGCTCCAGTAAAATTGTGAATGTAGCAATTTCATAGAAACTCATTAAGCCTTGGTTACACTAATATCGCACAGCATGGATTCATCCTGAGGTACTGCAAACAGGTTGCAAAGTAGAAATTATGTGATGAAAGGAGTTGTTTAAGAATGAAAGTTGCTACCATAAAAACAATGCCTAGTAAAGCCTGGTACACAAAGGTTAGATTTTTCATATTGGGCTGAAGTTGTTCTGAAGAGCTGAGGTGTTTTATCTTCAAAATTAAATGTCTAAAACAAAAACAGAATTACCTGGAAAAACTCAGCAGGTCTGGCAGCATCGGTGGAGAAGAAATCAGTTAACGTTTCGAGTCTTCATGACCCTTCGGCAGAACTGATTTCTTCTCCGCCGATGCTGCCAGACCTGCTGAGTTTTTCCAGGTAATTCTGTTTTTGTTTTGGATTTCCAGCATCCGCAGTAGCTTTTAGCTTTTTGTTTTTAAATGTCTAATAGTTTGTTTCCTGTTGGAGCCCACACCAAATGAAATAGAAATGAAACAGTTCAGTTGTCGGAGTGCTCAGTAGATTATACTTGAAATAAGGCCTCGGTTAAAATTCCAGCCTTGATTGACTTTCATATTCGACTTGAATCAAAGACAAGTTCCCAGCAGTTCCCAGCAGGGAAAATGGAAAACAGTACATTACATTTCATTGAAAGAGCAAGTAATAAGGAAAACCCATATCACAAAACCACATGAACTGGTCTCAGAACAGTCATAGTAATGGTCTTGAGTTTGTAATTAGATTGACAAGGGCTTTCATTTGAAAACTGGGAAACGACAGTGAGGGGACCAGAAACATTCAGCTGCAAGACAAAGTTCCCCCCAGATTCTTGGCCCTGGTTATTAGCCCCGCAAACGATCTCACGAGCACAGATGATCTAGTAATCTATCTTGTTGCTTTGTGGGAGTTTGCTGTGTGCAAACTAACTGCTGTGTTACCTACATTGCAAAAAAACAATGACTGCACTTTGTTTGGCTGTCATGTAGTGTGAAAGATCTTGAGGTTGTGAAAGGCACTGTATTAATGCAAGTCTATTTTTTTCTAAGCAAAAATACCTGGAAAAACTCAGCCGGTCTGGCAGCATCTGCGGAGAGGAACACAGTTAACGTTTCGAGTCCGAATGACCCTTCAACAGAACTAAGTAAAAATAGAAAAGAGGTGAAATATAAGCTGGTTTAAGGGGGGTTGGTACAAGTAAAGCTGGATAGAGGGCCAGTGATAGGTGGAGATAACCAAAAGATGTCACAGACAAAAGGGCAAAGAGGTGTTAAAGGTGGTGATATTATCTGAGGAATGTGCTAATTAAGGGTAGAAAGCAGGACAAGCGAGGTACAGATAGCCCTAGTGGGAGTGGGGGGTGGGGTGAAGGAATCAAAAAAGGCTAAAAGGTAGAGATAAAACAATGGGTGGAAATACATTTAAAAATAATGGAAATAGGTGGGAAAATAACAATCTACAAAATTATTGGAAAAAAAAGGGGGGGGATCGGAAAGGGGGTGGGGATGGAGGAGAGAGTTCATGATCTAAAATTGTTGAACTCAATATTCAGTCTGGAAGGCTGTAAAGTACCTAGTCGGAAGATGAGGTGCTGTTCCTCCAGTTTGCGTTGAGCTTCACTGGAACAACGCAGCAGGCCAAGGACGGACATGTGGGCATGAGAGCAGGCTGGAGTGTTGAAATGGCAAGCGACAGGGAGGTCTGGGTCATGCTTGCAGACAGACCGAAGGTGTTCTGCAAAGCGGTCACCCAGTCTGCGTTAGGTCTCTCCCATGTAGAGGAAACCGCATTGGGAACAGCGAATGCAGTAGACTAAATTGAGGGAAGTGCAAGTGAAAGGCTGCTTCACTTGAAAGGAGTGTTTGGGCCCTTGGACGGTGAGGAGAGAAGAAGTGAAGGGGCAGGTGTTGCACCTTCTGCGGTTGCATGGGAAGGTGCCGTGGGAGGGGGTTGATGTGTAGGGGGTGTTGTTCCAGTGAAGCTCAACGCAAACTGGAGGAACAGCACCTCATCTTCCTACTACGCACTTTACAGCCTTCCGGACTGAATATTGAGTTCAACAATTTTAGATCATGAACTCTGTCCTCCATCCCCACCCCCATTCCGATTCCCTCCCCACCTTTTTTTTCCAATAATTTATATAGATTTTTCTTTTCCCACCTACTTTCATTATTTTTAAATGTATTTCCATCCATTGTTTTATTTCTACCTTTTAGCCTATTTTGATCCCTTACCCCCACCCCACCCCCACTAGGGCTATCTGTACCTTGCTTGTCCTGCTTTCTACCCTTAATTAGCCCATTCCTCAGATAATATCACGCCTTTAACACCTCTTTGTCCTTTTGTCTCTGACATCTTTTGGCTATTTCCACCTATCACTGACCCTCTATCCAGCTCTAACCAGCCCCCCGCACCCCCCTTAAACCAGCTTATATTTCACCTCTTTTCTATTTTTACTTAGTTCTGTTGAAGGGTCATTCAGACTCGAAACGTTAACTGTGTTCCTCTCCGCAGATGCTGCCAGACCTGCTGCGTTTTTCCAGGTATTTTTGTTTTTGTTTTGGATTTCCAGCATCTGCAGTTTTTTGCTTTTATCTTAGTCTTTAATTGACTGCCACTTCTCTTCAAGGAATGCCTACCTTGAAGAAGTACTGCTCTTCTCTCCAACAGGATTTCCATCTCTCTCTTTTGTCTTGTTCACCTTCATTGCTTTCCATTTCTCTCCTGGTGTCTGACAAGGTGTTTACTAAAACCTACTTTCACAGCCATATCTCCTTTCTCAGTGACTGTCTCCATCTCCGACTCACCCCACGTGGATTTCAACTGAAGTTCCATCCCTCATGTTTCGAACCCACCCAGGATTACAGGTATCTCCGGGACATACAACGTTTCTCGGACTGCTGTTCCCGTCGCATTCTGAGATCCACACTCAGTGCCATGCGCCGCCATATGAACACACTCGACCTCTCCCTCCAGCAGCACCGCCGCACCCTATTTCTAAGCTGCGTGTGCCCCCAGTTTCATTTTATTGTTCGTCTCATCCGACGCCTCAACAAGAAACTTTGTCTCTTCCTTTCAGGTGCAAAGGAACTCAAGCTCCAACAACTCATCGACACCAACACCCATCCAGGACCCTCCACCCCTGCCTGTCCCTCTGTCCCCACCCCGTCTTCCAATCCCAGCCCCGGCCGCGTATTCACTATACCCCCTGACCTTCCCCTCTCCGATGCTGAACATTCAGTGCTCAGCAAAGGACTTAGTTTCATACCCTTACGCCTTCATCTCAATGAATTTCGGGCTCGGCATGATGCTGAACTCTTCTTCCACCGTCTTCGTCTCCGTGCTCACTTCTATGGGCAGGAGTCCTCTCCCCGTTCAACGGATCCTTTTACCCACCTCCAATATTCTCCCTCCTCCTGGACCCCTCCCTCTGGATTCTTACCTTCTCTTGATCTTTTCATTGAGACCATAAGACATAGGAGCAGAAATTAGGCCATTCGGCCCATCGAGTCTGCTCCGCCATTCAATCATGGCTGATAACTTTCTCAAACCCATTCTCCCGCCTTCTCCCCGTAACCTTTGATCCCCTTACCAATCAGGAACCTATCTATCTCGGTCTTAAATACACTCAATGACCTGGCCTCCACAGCCTTCTGTGGCAATGAATTCCATAGATTCACCACTCTCACTTTCTCCTCATTTCTGTTCTAAAAGGTCATCCCTTTACTCTGAGGCTGTGCCCTCAGGTCCTAGTCTCTCCTACTAATGGAAACATCTTCCCCACGTCCACTCTATCCAGGCCTTTCAGTATTCTGTAAGTTTCAATCAGATCCCCCCTCATCCTTCTAAACTCCATTGAGTATAGACCCAGAGTCCTCAAACGTTCCTCATATGTTAAGCCTTTCATTCCTGGGATCATTCTCGTGAACCTCCTCCGGACCCACTCCAGGGCCAGCACATCGTTCCTGAGTTACGAAGCCCAAAATTGCTCACAATATTCTAAATGTGGTCTGACCAGAGCCTTATAAAGCCTCAGCAGCACATCCCTGCTTTTATATTCTAGTCCTCTCGAAATAAATGCCAACATTGTATTTGCCTTCCTAATTACCGACTCAACCTGCAAGTTAACCTTAAGAGAATCCTGGACTATGACTCCCAAGTCCCTTTGCACTCCAGACTTCTGAATTCTCTCCCTGTTTAGAAAATAGTCTATGCCTCTATTCTTCCTATCAAAGTGCATGACCTCACACTTCCCCACGTTGTATTCCATCTGCCACTTCTTTGCCCATTCTCCTAACCTGTCCAAATCCTTCTGCAGCCTCCCCGCCTCCTCAATACTACCTGTCCCTCCACCTATCTTTGTATCATCTGCAAACTTAGCCAGGATGCCCTCAGTTCCTTCATCTAGATCATTAATGTATAAAGTGAAAAGTTGTGGTCCCAACACTGACCCCTGCGGAACTCCACTAGTCACCGGCCGCCATCCTGAGAAGGACCCCCTATCCCCACTCTCTGCCTCCTGCCAGACAGCCAATCTTCTATCCATGCTAGTACCTTGCCTCTAACACCATGGGCTCTTATCTGCCTGAGTAGCCTCCTGTGCGGCACCTTGTCAAAGGCCTTCTGGAAGTCCAAGTAGATAACATCCATTGGCTATTCTTTGTCTAACCTACTCATTACCTCCTCAAAGAATTCTAACAGATTTATCAGGCATGACCTCCCCTTGATGAAACCATGCTGACTTTGCCCGATTTTACCATGAACTTCCAAGTATTCTGAAATCTCATCCTTAATAATGGACTCTAAAATCTTACCAACAACCGAGGTCAGGCTAATTGGCCTGTAATTTCCCGTCTTTTGCCTCACTCCCTTCTTAAACAGGAGGGTTACATTAGTGATTTTCCAGTCCTCTGGGACCCTCCCTGACTCCAGTGATTTGTCGGCGTGACATTAGTCGTCTCAATTTCTCTGCTCCTCTCACCCATTCTAACCTGTCTCTCTCTGAACTTGCTGCACTCCGTTCTCTCGAGTCCAACCCCAACATTGTCATCAAACCCGCTGACAAGGGTGGTGCTGTTGTTGTCTGGTGCAGAGGCTGAGTGTCAACTCGCAGACACTTCCTCCTACCTCCCTGTGGACCATGACCCCGCCACTGAACATCAAGCCATTGTTTGCAGGACTGTTACTGACCTCATCTCCTCTGGGGATCTTCCTTCTACAGCTTCCAACCTGATAGTCTCCCAACCTCGGACGGCCTGCTTCTACCTCCTACCTAAAATCCACAAACAGGACTGTCCCGGCAGACCGATCGTGTCAGCCTGTTCCTGCCCCACGGAACTCATTTCTTGCTATCTTGACTCCATTCTCTCTCCCCTTGTCCAGTCCCTTCCCACCTACATCTGTGGTTCATCTGACACCCTACATCATATCAACAATTTCCAGTTCCCTGGCCCCAACCGCCTCCTCTTCACCGTGGACGTCCAATCCCTCTACACCTCCATCCCCCACTGGGATGGTATGATGGCTCTCCGCTTCTTCCTCGAACAGAGGCCCGAACAATTCCCATCCACCACTACACTCATCCGTCTGACTGAACTTGTTCTCACACTGAACAATTTCTCCTTAAACTCCTCTCACTTCCTCCAAATAAAAGGTGTGACTATGGGTACCCGCATGGGCCCCAGCTATGCCTGTCTCTTTATGGGGTTTGTGGAACATTCCTTGTTCCAGTCCTACTCCGGCCCCCTCCCACAACTCTTTCTCCGGTCCATCTCTGACACTTCCCTTCCCTTCCTTGACCTCTCTGTCTCAATTTCTGGTGATAGACTGTCCACCAATATTCATTACAAGCCTACTGACTCCCACAGCTACCTCGACTACAGCTCCTCACCCCGCTTCCTGTAAGGACTCCATCCCATTCTCTCAGTTCCTTCGCCTCCGTCGTATCTGTTCTGATGATGCCACTTTCAAAACCAGTTCCTCTGACATGTCCTCCTTCTTCCTTAACCGAGGTTTTCCACCCACGGTGGTTGACAGGGCCCTTAACCGTGTCAGGCCCATCTCCCACGCATCCGCCCTCACACCTTCCTCTCCCTCCCAGAAACATGATAGGGTCCCCCTTGTCCTCACTTATCACCCCACCAGCCTCCGCATTCAAAGGATCATCTTCCGTCATTTCCGCCTACTCCAGCATGTTGCCACCACCAAACACATCTTCCCTTCACCCCCTCCTAGCGGCATTCCGCAGGGATCGTTCTCTCCGGGACACCCTGGTCCACTCCTCCATCACCCCCTACACCTCAACCCCCTCCCACGGCACCTTCTCATGCAACCGCAGAAGGTGCAACACCTGCCCCTTTACTTCCTCTCTCCTCATCGTCCAAGGGCCCAAACACTCAAGTGAAGCAGCATTTCACTTGCACTTCCCTCAATTTAGTCTACTGCATTCGCTGCTCCCAATGCGGTTTCCTCTACATGGGCGAGACTAAACGCAGACTGGGTGACCGCTTTGCAGAACACCTTCGGCCTGTCCGCAAGCATGACCCTGACCTCCCTGTCGCTTGCTATTTAAATCCAGTTCTATTGAAGGGTCATGTTGGACTCGAAACGTCAACTCTTTTCTTCTCCACCGATGCTGCCAGACCTGCTGAGTTTTTCCAGGTAATTCTGTTTTTGATTTCAACACTCCACCCTGCTCTCATGCCCACATGTCCGTCCTTGACCTGCCGCATTGTTCCAGTGAAACTCAACGCAAACTGGAGGAACAGCACCTCATCTTCCAACTAGGCACTTTACAGCCTTCCGGACTGAATATTGAGTTCAACAACTTTAGATCATGAACTCCCACCTCCATCCCCACCCCCTTTCCGATTCCCCCTCCTCTTTTTTCCAATAATTTATATAGATTTTTCTTTTCCCACCTATTTCCATTATTTTTAAATGTATTTCCATCCATTGTTTTATCTCTACCTTTTAGCCTTTTTTGATCACTTCCCCCCACTCCCACTAGGGCTATCTGTACCTTGCTCGTCCTGCTTTCTACCCTTAATTAGCACATTCCTCAGATAATATCACCACCTTTAACACCTCTTTGCCCTTTTGTCTGTGACATCTTTAGGTTATCTCCACCTATCACTGGCCCTCTATCCAGCTCTACTTGTCCCACCCCCCCTTAAACCAGCTTATATTTCACCTCTTTTCTATTTTTACTTAGTTCTGTTGAAGGGTCATTCGGACTCGAAACGTTAACTGTATTCCTCTCCGCAGATGCTGCCAGACCTGCTGAGTTTTTCCAGGTATTTTTGTTTTTGTTTTGGATTTCCAGCATCCGCAGTTTTTTGCTTTTATTTTTTTCTCAGCCACTGCTTCACTATTTCAAACCAAACTCCTTATTAATCTTTTTTTTACTGCTTAAGTGGTTTGTTTTATCACTCTATCCACAAAAATATGTATCACACATTTTGGCTCGATACTTCACAAGATTTAGAAACCTGTCAGTGGTTTACAAAAGGCAACTGTTTAAATCCATCAGAGGCTCTATTTGCTGCCGGTGTAGTGATGCGTCTTTGTCCTTTTTGCATTGACAAACTCGAATCTATTTGTATTGATGTCGGGGTAATGCAGCATAAATTTACCTATGCGCTTAACCAACTGTTTTTTTTTGTTCTTTTGGACATTTGGAAATGTGAACCCATTTATACAAATTGTTTTGTTTGATGCTGGATTTTATTGATGGATTAACATTTCCTTCTACATAGCACCGACTGTAAATTAGTGATGTTATAGCTTTGCCACATAGATTCTGTTTCGCGGCAGTTCATCGTTTTCGGTCCCAATGTAATGAAGTACATAAAACCAGATGCTTTAAGTTGGAAGCGGGAATAGGAAGTTCCGTTAATGGTTAGCATATGTGCAGACAAAGAGTGAGTTAATGCTTCAGATGTGGATGCTTCATCACACTGCAGGTTAGACAGAGGAGCAGTGTTTTGAAAAATTCAAGGTTCAGTTGGAAACTTCTTGAAGTGTGGTGTCCAATACTCCAGCTTAGACCTAAACATTGATTTATAAAATCCTAGTACGAACTTATTGCTTATAAATTCTAGTTCTCTATTTATAAACTCAAGTAACCTATTTGCATTTGTAACCACCTTACTACCCTGCCACCTGTAATGAGTTCGTATATATGGGCTCCAAGATCTCGATGCTCACTCACATTTTTTCCAAATCATGCCATTTATGTTATACTGCTGTTCTTTGTTAGCCCTTCCAAAGTGCATCACTTCACACTCCTCCATATGGAGCTCTGTCTGCCATGTTACCCTTTCATCATCCTGTCCATGTCATCCTGACACCTGTCGCTGTCCTGACCATTATCACCACTTTACTGAGTTTCATATCATCTGTAAACTTTATAACGTTAACTCCCTTTACCTGAATCTAGGTCATTCATAATGGAAAGTGCTGTGGTCATTTGTCCTAATGTTTCTCTAAGTGCCTCAGCATCGTACTTCACTTTGTACTCAAATACCCTCGAGATAAGAATTTTTGATTATGCCTTGTAGCAGTGCAGCAGCTTTTAATGAAATGTGCACATGGTCACTCAAATCGCTCTACTCTTAATCTCTGCTCATTAAGTAAATCGTGAGGAAAGTAAATCACCCTCTTGTAATTGAACTGATTTATGTAGAAACCTACTTCAAAGTGAAACATTAGAGAAATACCAGCTAAGAATCACAATCTCAATCAGCAGCACAAATGATTGTTTTTCTAACATGGGACAGAATCGTCCCAGATTTGCATAAAGTGTGGTAGCGGGCGGGTAATTACCTGCCGGCCGCAATGGCGGCTTTTCACGCCGAATTGCCTCAAACCTGCCGCATAGATTATGCATTCCCGGGAAATGCAGCATTTTCATGGTGGGTGGTCTTGCATTTGCCATCACTTCATCGCGTCAGGCACTATGTCTAAGGTGCAGCCGCGTGCACACATCTCACAGCCTCCAGCCCACGACTGCTGCACAGAAGACATTGGCCCCAAAAGGCAGAGACTGAAGCTCCCCCCCACCCTTCACCTCCCGGTTTAGTGGCGCATCCCTTGAGCACCTTTTGGACACTGTGGAATCCCGCCGTGATGCCCTCCAGACTCGCTCTGGCCACAGGATGGGCAGCAACATCACCAATCTGGCTTGAGAGGTGGTGGTCAGTGCCAATGCCCTGCAAAAGAGGATAACCACCCAGTGCCGCAAGAGGATGAATGATCTCCTCTGTTCTGCCAGGGTGAGTCACTCTTCTCATCACTCCCAACTCACACACTCACAAACCCATCACACACCCACAGGGCCCTCACTCACTGCCAGTGCAAGGGACATCACTATTCACCCTCTCTCACACACACTGTCATTGTCCTCATCCCGTCCATGGGACCACTCACCACCCACACATGGGGCTGAATTTTCCCCCCACTGGAGGGGAGGTCAATGGGTGGGCGTGTACGGGCGTGCTTCCGATCGGAGGCGCGGCGCCATCTTACGAGGGTGGGCTAATTAAGGCCCGCCCAGCGTGACATCCGCAGCGGGGCGCTATGTGCCCCATGGGCGGGCGGGAGGGGATTCCAAAATCGAGAGTGCGCTCTTCCGCGCATGCGCACGATAGAGCGCGCTCATCCCCCTGAGGCTAAGTGCAGCCTCAGGGAGATCGGCTCAAAATGTGAAAAAGCTCAAAATAGAAAAATAAAATTTCCCTAACATGTCCCCTCATGTGACACTGTCACACGAGTTGGGACATGTTCATAATTTCCGAAAAAACTTTATTAAAATTTTTAAAAACCTACATGAAACCTCATCCCGCCGGTGGATGAGGTTTCGTGTTTCTTCTAGTTCACGCCAGGGTTTCTGGCCTGCCCACCAGCCTTAAGGTTGAACGGGCAGGTCCACTAATTACTTTAATTGATCTGTCAATGGCCTCAATTGGCCATTGACAGGTTGGCGGGTGCACAGCTGATTTTGCTGAGACCCCGCCTACCCGAAAATTTAAATGGGACCGGGTGATGTTGGGAGTTCCGCCCGATGTCACTGCGTGTCATTTTACGTTTCGGCGAGTGGGCCCCACCCCCACCCCCGCTCGCCGACGGTAAAATCCAGCCCATGATTATCATCTGGCCTGGCAGGCGTCCTGCTTATACTCGCTCCATCCCAATTCATGCAGGACAAGCTGGAATACATCAAGAGGGAGAGGTCACAGGAATGCCTGAAATCAAGGTCTTCAAGGACTTTGAAAACAGAGCTGTCCAGCTTACCGGCGATGATTTGGACCGTTCCTGTGCTGACGGTGAGGTCGGCGCTGCACTACCAACTGAGGATCCAGCAGTCTAATGTCCATCAGACAACCAGGCTGTGAGTGATGTGTCCCGTTTCACAGGCCACTGCCATGCACTAATTATCTCTACTTACTTCCATAGGCACATCTGCCAAACAGCCTATGCAGTCCACGAACTGGAGCCTCAAATCAAGCCGAAACCTCTGAAGAGGAATCTGGAGGCACCCTCCTTGATGCCTCGTCACAGCGCTCACCCACACCCTCCACCAGCGCAGAGACACACACCTCAGTGGGACCTAGCTTTAGAGTCGGCTCGGGATCACAATCTGGTGAGCACATCGCACTGTCTGATCCACAACAGGTGGAGGCAGGGACTTCCCAGGTCCCGGCACTCGGAGGAGCTGCTGGAGGCCAGAACGTTGCTGAGTCCGAGTCAGGTGACGAGACTCTGGACTCAGTCATATCTCAGTTACTGAAGCTGCAAAGGCAAGCTCGGGAACATCGGGAAGGGATGTCTGCTCATTCCTCAGATTGCAAGGCACGGTGGAGGAGTCCGTCCGTCTTCAGGCTGTGGTGATAGCGCCAGCATTGCAACGCACCGAGGTCAACACTGGCAAGATGGCAGTTGCCATGGAGACCTTGGTCCAGGACTTCACTCGTACACTGCTGCGCGGGCTGAACTCCATCACTGATGCCATAGTTGGTCTCCAAGAGTGTGTACGCGAATGTGTGCCGGGCAGCTCGATCTCACACCAGCTACCACTGCTCTTCACGGAGGGCCTGGGGCCCTTGGGGACTCCTAGGGAGGAGGATCGTCAGGTGCACAGCCCGAGGCCATCCATCCAGGTGACTCCAGGAGTATCCAGCCCCTCTTCCTGTAACATCAGCAGCTCCAGCTCCACAGGTCGAGGAGGATGCAACTGCCACACAGCAGGACCCTGAAAGCAGTGTGGGGCCCTCCAGGTCTCGGCCCTCCAGAGGATGCCCGACAAAGTCATCACAGACAGGGCGTCGCAGTCAGCAGGCTGCTCCCACCTCTGCTCTGACCTTGCGGGGAGTACCCAAATGTAGCGGCTTAGGAAGGTTAAGGTGATTTAGTTGCACAGCCTGGACACGGGTGTTAATCACTTGCACATAACGTTCATTCTTGTCAATAAACTCCCAAGAATGTCTCCCTGCCTATGGCTCCTTGTTCTGATGAGCAGTGTTCTTGTTACGCAGATGTGAAACCTTTCTGCACAGGATAAAGGCAGGCGTCTCAGTCCAGGGCCTCTTCCCTGTGCTTTGTGCAGCCTTCAGACCAAAGTGATGGTCCAGCCTCACACTTCTGGACGCATTGCTGATACCTGTACCTTGATGGTGATTGCCAAAATGTTGTGGGCAGGCATCACAGAGTTCTCTCATTCTCTCTGTTTGCTCTCAGCAACTTTAAGGTGGGGCTGGCCCCCATCTCTTCAGCATCTGTGCCCAGTGGTGCTGTGTTCCTGATGGGCTCAGGTGCTGAAGGCAGACAAAGGATCCGATGCTTTTAAAGTTTCATGGCTGCGTCTCTATGATATGACCCTGATCACAGAGCGCAAGTGAGCTGCCCTTGGCCACTCAGGAGTCAGACATTCTCAGAGGTTGTGTGAAGATCTATAGGGTCTCCTCGCTGCATGTCATCATCATCCCCCACAAATTCAGCAGCTATGAGGGTCTCCCAGGCACACCTACCTCATCTGGCCAGTGCAAGGGCTTTCATCGCTGTCACTGTCGCCTTCAAGGACCTCCTCACCCTCAATCTCCTCCTTATCGTGGGAGACTTCCAGCTCCTGCATCTCCTCCTCAGCCAACTCCTCTCCCCATTGCAGTGCCAGGTTGTAAAGGGCGCAGCAGGTGATGATGATATGTGACACTCTCTGTGGACTGTATTGCAGGGCTCCACCAGACCGGTCCAGGCACCGGAACCTCATCTTCATCATCTCGATGGTCTGCTCCACCAAGTTGCGAGTTGCAACCTGAGCCTGGTTAAACCGTCACTCTGCTGCAGTCCGAGGCCGCTGCACGGGTGTTGTATGATCTACTCCTATTTCATGTGTTCATTCCTTCACTAGGTCTATATGTGGTATCATTTGTACACTAGCATTGTTGACTCTTAACTGCCTTCTTATTTGTTTTCTATTTCCACATACACTTTTTTTCCTTTTGGGGAATAATGGGGAAGTATTGGAAGGATTAGCAGGTTGATGACCAACCTTTTTGGACCATCTCATGAACACTCCTTATGTGGCCAACAAGCCCTGGAGCAGGACTTGAACCCAGTGCTTCAGGCTCAGAGGCAAGGGGTGCAGCCTAATGAGCCGCCCGAGCTCCTATATCTGCCCCCTGCCAAATACACACTTAAACCCCTAAAAGGAATGCACAGCAGATCCTTGAGAAGAAGGCCCGTCCTACCTTCTCAGAGCAATTAAGGATGGGCAATAAATGCCAACCTGACCAGTGATGCCCACATCCCAAGAATGAAGCATTGCAGCCAAGAGCCAGCAGCATATCTCATGCTCCTCAGATGAAGCTTTTCTGACCTTGTTAGAGAAGCGCACGGTCAATATATTCAGGTTGACTGGCAGGATGAAAATATTGCAGTAAAGTCAGCAGAGCCTATGAGGCTGTCACTGCCAGTGTCAGTGCTGTATCTGGGAGCTGTCACACAGATAACTTCCAAAAATAATGCAGCAAGCCAAGGGATTAGCATTGATTTGCCATATATGGCATTTGTGGCTCATGGGATCAATTAGAGGGTCAGAAGTGATTTACCAAATGCAGAACAAGTACCCATGGGTACTTGCAGCACAGGAGCATTTTTCACAGAAGCTTAATCAGGAAAGCTTCAATATCATCACAAGTCTCAAACCGGAGACTGTAAGTAAAGACGAACAATGATTATTTGCTCGGTGACCCGTTGACGTGCAGCTCTTATTTTCACACGTGCAAACGTTGTGATCCTCACTAAGCTGTGTCCATGACTTTCGGAATACAGAGAGACTGCTTAGTGTGGGATGTCAAGAAATATTGTGTTGGCCAAGAATGAGGGTATAATGTATACTTTGTTAGGACGAGTACAAAGCTGTAAATGCTTGTGAGGCAGCAGCCACTTTATATTTCTTCCTTTTACTTTGCAAATGTTGGATCTGAGAAAGAAAAGGTGCTAATGGATGGGAGCTGGCACATCAGAGAAGGAGGCCATTGGTCTCCTCCAGTCTATCCCATTATCCAATTAGATCAAAACAAGCTGATCAGCTCCATTTGCCAACCTTCACCCCTTACCCAACCAAAAATTATTGATCAAAGTAAAATACTGCTTTTATGCTGCAACTCTGAAATAAAAACAGAAAATGCTGGAAAAGCTCAGCAGGTCTGGCAACATCTGTGGAGAGAGAAACAGAGTTAACGTTTCGGCTCCGTATAACTCTTCTTCAGAGCTTCTTCAAAAATTATCGACCTCAGTCTGAAAAATAACTGTCTCTCAACGCCCACAGCTTCCTGGTGATGGTAGTGGGATGGGGTAGCGGGAGGTTTGGGTAGCGGTGGGGGGGATGGTGGTGGGGGGGGAATGGTTACTCCCATTTTTATGGAATAGTGTTTCCAAATCTCACTCCTCAGTGGTTTCACTCTAGTTTTAAGATTGCACCCTCTATGTTTTGGGTTATTCTACCAGAGAATATGATTTTGTCTCTATCCCATTGCATCCCTTTATCATTTTGAACACCTCAATTAAATCACCCCTCAATCTTCGAAACACACAGCGACAGCTTTCAGTCAACACCAATGGAATCAAGGGATTTGGGGCTCGTGGGAGGCGGAATTCAGTTTCATTGAATACTGGAGAAGGTTCGAGGTGCTATTAGGCTTAAACTCCTATTTCTTATGCTCTTATGCTCTATGAAACACCTGTAGAGGTAATAGAAGGATGTTCCATGTGTTGAAAGATTGGTAGAATTAGATGAAGCAGAAATTGGATGACAATTTACAGTCCCCTGACTAGGGCCATGTTATGTATATTCTGAGGTTGCTTTGCTCTACTTATAAACGCTGCAAGACATAGTGCCTTGTATTGCTAGGAACTTCCGATGTCAAGATAGTGATACACCCTGTTGCATGCTGGATGTTTTAACACTGGGACACATACCCAGAAGCTGTACTCTGTGATATTGAGATGGGATTTGCTACTTAATGACGGCTGAGGAAAGGGAAAGATTGGCGTCTGTGGAAAGGTGCAAGTGAACGGTCCCTACTGTAGCCCTTTCACCACTGTGTCCAATGAGTAGGGCAAGTGTGTAGGGATTAGAATCACAGTAATTTGCTACTTATTGCCTTCTCACTGAACTCACACCATGCACCATTTTAACAGACGCTTTTTTTCAACAGGTGTGGACTTCATTGAAATGCAAAAATGAGAATCTTGTGATGCCATTCAGAGCCACCGCTATTGCATACTTCATGGAATATGTCCCCTGTCCATTACCAGCCTGACCAAGAACACTGAGTCCAGACCAGATGCCTCAGGAGTTAAGTGATTTATTCATTTTTGTTTATATTTTAAGATGGTCTTGTGGGCCAGACAGGGCAGGAGCTCTCCTCCTCTAGGCCCAACGTGGAAACCTTTGGCCTCTTCTTATCCTGAACTACCCACCCTACCCCCAACTGTGACCATGACAGGTCATTGCCCCCCTGACCATGCCCAACAGTGGCCTCCTTCCTCACTTGCCCATTCACATTCGCCAGCCTGCATGCCAGGAATTATCTGATCTCCAGCAATATGACCCGGGTGTTAAAATAGCCTAGGCATAATGTCAGAACCCCCACTCTACTGCTGCTCCTAACCTTCACCCATGTCAGAGTCACACTGATCTCAGTATAAGAGTTAATGCAGCCAAGCCAATCATTTGATTCTGTGTGGCCTTCTCTCCATTGATTTTGTACTTTTAACCCCAATTTACAAAATCTAGGTTCCCATATGCTTCTCCTTTACAACTTTACTACTCGTCAACCCTGTTTTAAAATAATCAAGTGTTTGAGCCCCTGGCTGCCCCCTCCACCTCTAGGCTACTTTCTCCATTCAGTACACGTTCCCTCTCTTTCGCCTCTCTCCCCAAATGAATCCGTTCACATTTCACAGCTTTAAACTTCAGATGAAATCTATATGCCCAATTTACCATCCCATTATGCCCAGGTCAAGTCACCTATAATCCTCTCCAGAGCCAGGAATGCCCCTTATTTGTGTTTCTGCTGCCAATGTTGATATTGCGCTACCTGAAATCCAGGCAATTATCTCTTGGATCGAGCGATAAGCAGCTGAGCTGAACCTGCCTTGGCTATTTCTTTTTCCGCTGTACAGTAAGCTGGATGTAGTTGGCCATGCGTAAAAATGAATCAACACGTTTCATTTCCTCGAAGGCAGGGGGCAGTGTAAATTGCCTGAGATATTCTCCAGTGGATATTGTTGCAATGTCACCATTTTAACTATGGGTGAGTCCGTACAAGTTATAGCCGAGTGTGTTTGTAGTTCCTGATCTAAGTATAAGTGAAACACGTTGCTGGCTGTCTTAATACTTAGCATGAGCCCTCTCGAGTTCTGTTCCATTGAAAATGAAGAGTAACAAAAACCTGCATTTATATAGCACCTTTCACAACCTTAGGAAATGCCAAAGTGCTTCACACCCAGTTAAATACTTTTGAAATGTAGTCTCTGTTGCAATGTAGAAAATACAGCAGCCAATTTGCACAAAGCAAGCTCCCTCCAACAGCAATGTAACAATAACCAGATCACCCGTGTTGGTGATTTTGGTTGAGGGATAAATATTGGCCAGGTCACCAGAAAGAACTCCCTTGATCTTCTTCAAAATAACGTCATAAGATCAGTTACGTCCACCTGAGAGAGCAGACGGAATCTCGATTTATCATCCATCCAAAACGGCAGCACCTCTGACAGTGCAGCACTCCCTCAGAACTGCACTGGATGTGTCAGTCCAAGTTTTATGCTCAAGTCCCTGGAGTGAGACTGTGAACCTATCAGCTTCTGACCCAGAGGCAAGAGCGTTCCCTACTGAGCCACCGGTGACACCAAGCCCTTCCTCTCCCTCTTCTACACAGCCCTTGGATCCATTTTAAAAAAAAACTCATATGACCACAAGTATTTTTTTGCTTGGGCAGTTTTCTTACACAAGCCAATTTTCACAATATTCAGATAAAAGCAAAATACTGCGGATGCTGGAAATCTGAAACAAAAACAAAAATAGCTGGAAAAACTCAGCAGGTCTGACAGCATCTACGGAGAGAAACGCAGCTAATGTTTCGAGTCCGTATGACCCTTCATCAGAGCTGAGGAAAAATAGAAATGAGGTGAAATATAAGCTGGTTGAGGGGTGTGGGACAGGTAGAGTTGGATAGAGGGCCAGTGATACGTGGAGGCAAAGAAGAGATTGCCAAAGATGTCATAGACAAAAGGACAAAGGGGTGTTGACGGTGGTGATATTAGCTAAGGAATGTGCTAATGGTGACATTAAGGGTAGAAAGCAGGACAAACAGGTGACAGATAGCCCTCGTGAGGGTGGGGTGGGGGGAAGGGATGGAAATAGGCTGAAAGGTGGAGATAAAACAATGGATGGAAATACATTTAAAAATAACAGAAATAGGTGGGAACAGAAAAATATATTTAAAGAAATATTTTTTAAATTATAAACTATTGGAAAAAGGGAGATCGGAAAGTGGGTGGGGATGGTGGAGAGAGTTCATGATCTGAAGTTGTTGAACTCAATATTCAGTCCGGAAGGCTGTAAAGTGCCTAGTCGGAAGATGAGGTGCTGTTCCTTCAGTTTGCGTTGAGCTTCACTGGAACATTGCAGCAGGCCAAGGACGGACATGTGGGCATGAGAGCAGGGTGGAGTGTTGAAATGGCAAGCGACAGGGAGGTCTGGGTCATGCTTGTGGACAGACTGAAGGTGTTCTGCAAAGCAGTCACCCAGTCTGCGTTTGGTCTCTCCAATGTAGAGGAAACCGCATTGGGAGCAGCAAATGCAGTAGACTAAATTGAGGGAAGTGCAAGTGAAATGCTGCTTCATTTTTAAGGAGTGTTTGGGCCCTTGGACGATGAGGAGCGGGGAAGTAAAGGGGGAAATGTTGCACCTTCTGCGGTTGCACGGGAAGGTGCCATGGGAGGGGGTTGAGGAGTAGGGGGTGATGGAGGAGTGGACCAGGGTGTCCCAGAGTGAACAGTCCCTATGGAATGCTGACAGGGGTGGTGAAGGGGAGATGTGTTTGGTGGTAGCATCATGCTGGAGTTGGCGGAAATGGCGGAGGATGATCCTTTGAATGCGAAGGCTTGTGGGGTGATAAGTGAGGTCAAGGGGGACCCTATCATGTTTCTGGGAGGGAGAGGAATTTGTGAGGGCGGATGCGCGGGAGATGGGCTGGACACGGTTGAGGGCCCTGTCAACCACCGTGGGTGGGAAACCTCGGTTAAGGAAGAAGGGAGACGTGTCAGAGGAACTGTTTTGGAAAGTGGCATCATTGGAACAGATGTGACAGAGGTGAAGGAACTGAGAGAATGGGATGGAGTCCTTACAGGTAGCGGGGTGTGAGGAGCTGTAGTCGAGTTGGCTGTGGGAGTCGGTAGGCTTGTAATGAATATTGGTGGACAGTCTATCACTAGAAATAGAGACAGAGAGGTCAAGGAAGGGAAGGGAAGTGTCAGAGATGGACCATTTGAAAATGATGGAGGGGTGGAAATTGGAAGCAAAATTAATAAATTTTTCCGGGATGGTCTGGTGGCTCTCTGCTTCTTCCTCGAACAGAGGCCCGAACAATCCCCATCCAACACTACACTCCTCCGTCTGGCTGAACTTGTTCTCTCATGGAACAATTTCTCCTTAAACTCCTCTCATTTCCTCCAGACAAAAGGTATGGCTATGGGTACCTGTATGGGCCCCAGTTATGCCTGTCTCTTTGTGGGGTATGTGGAACATTCCTTGTTCCAGTCCTACTCCGGCCCCCTCCCACAACTCTTTCCCCGGTACATCGATGAATACTTTGGTGCTGCTTCATGCTCTCGTCGGGACCTGGAAAAATTATTAATTTTGTTTCCAATTTCCACCCCTCCATCATTTTCATGTGTTCCATCACTGACACTTCCCTTCCCTTACTTGACCTCTCTGTCTCAATTTCTGGTGATAGACTGTCCACCAATATTCATTACAAGCCTACTGACTCCCACAGCTACCTCGACTACAGCTCCTCACACCCTGTTTCCTGTAAGGACTCCATCCCATTCTCTCAGTTCCTTCGCCTCTGTCGCATCTGTTCTGATGATGCCACTTTCCAAAGCAGTTCCTCTGACATGTCTTCCTTCTTCCTTAACCGAGGTTTTCCACCCACAGTGGTTGACAGGCCCCTCAACTGTGCCCGGCCCATATCCTGTGCATCCGCCTTCACAACTTCCTCTCCAACCCAGAACCATGATAAGGTCCCCCTTGTCCTCACTTATCACCCCACCAGCCTCTGCATTCATAGGATCATCCTCTGCCATTTCCGCCAACTCCAGCATGATGCTACCACCAAACACATCTTCCCTTCACCGCCCCTGTTAACATTCCATAGGGATCGTTCCCTCTGGAACGCCCTGGTCCACTCCTCCATCACCCCCTACACCTCAACCCCTTCCCACGGCACCTTCCCGTGCAACTGCAGAAGGTGCAACACCTGCCCCTTTACATCCCCCCTCCTCACCGTCCAAGGGCCCAAACACTCCTTTCAAGTGAAGCAGAACTTTACTTGCACTTCCCTCAATTTAGTCTACTGCATTCGCTGCTCCCAATGCAGTCTCCTCTACATTGGAGAGACCAAACGCAGACTGGGTGACCGCTTTGCGGAACACCTTCGGTCTGTCTGCAAGCATGACCCAGACCTCCCTGTCGCTTGCCATTTCAACACTCCACCCTGCTCTCATGCCCACATGTCCGTCCTTGGCCTGATGCAATGTTCCAGTGAAGCTCAACACAAACTGGAGGAACTGCACCTCATCTTCCGACTAGGCACTTTACAGCCTTCCGGACTGAATATTGAGTTCAACAATTTCAGATCATGAACTCTCTCCTCCATCCTCACCCCCTTTCCGATCCCCCTTTTTCCAATAATTTATAACTTTAAAAATATTTTTTTAAATGTATTTTTCCTTTCCCACCTATTTCTATTATTTTTAAATGTATTTCCAATCATTGTTTTATCTCCACCTTTCAGCCTGTTTCGATCCCTTCCCCCCACCCCACCCCCACTAGGGCTATCTGTACCTTGCTCGTCCTGCTTTCTACCCTTAATGTCACCATTAGCACATTCCTTAGCTAATATCACCACCGTCAACACCCCTTTGACCTTTTGTCTATGACATCTTTGGCAGTCTCTTCTTTGCCTCCACCTATCACTGGCCCTCTATCCAGCTCTACCTGTCCCACCCCCCTCATCCAGCCTATATTTCACCTCATTTCTATTTTTCCTCAGCTCCGATGAAGGGTCATACGGACTTGAAACGTTAACTGTGTTCCTCTCCGCAGATGCTGTCAGACCTGCTGAGTTTTTCCAGCTATTTTTATTTTTGTTTCTCAATATTCACTTTGTCAGTTGCCTCTTTGGGTTACATAACTATTCCACAGCAGACAGTAGCTGTGTCAATGTTTCAGTTAAGAGCCCAATTTTTGGCACTTACTTAAAAATAGACTCATTCTTTACTTTTCTTCCCTCTTCAGATCCCATAGGAAAACCTCTCCCACTGACAATGAATTCAAGGAATCCATTACCAGTTGAATTGCTGTGCAACTGTTCTAATAGCCACAAGGGGGTAGAAAAGAGCACTTTGGGTTGACCCAATCATTGGGACATGGATTCCTCCATATGGTCAAGGACATTTCTGAGGCTGGGCATTGGGGAGTAATGAGGGCTAACTCATACCCTGCCCTAATACCTCAGAATCAATTGACACATCAATATATTTTCCCAAAAATGCAGCTGGACAGCTTAATCTGTGTTACTGAAATATTATACCTGAAAAGGAGTTTTGAAATTTCTTTCATGGGATGTGGGCATCGCTGGCTAGTCCAGCATTTATTGCTTGTGCCTAATTACCCTTGAGAAGGTGGTGGTGGATTTGCAGGATTTTGACCCAGCGACAGGTGTTGTGTCTGATGCTGAAGTCAATGACGGGAGGTCCATCCAGTTTTATCCTTTTTGACTTTTCTGTAGCAGTTTGATACAACTGAGTGGCATATTAGGCCACTTCAGAGGGCAGCCATATTTACTGTGGTTCTGGAATACATATAAACCAGACCTAGTGAGGAGATTTCTTTCCCTAAAGTACATTAGGGAACCAGATGGGTTTTTACTTCAATCCAGTAGTTTCATAGCCACTGTTACTGAGACTAGCCTTTGGTTCCAGAATTATCTATGTTTAGATTTTATGTTCCTCCAACCATGGTGGGTTTTGAGCTAATGTCTCTGAATCACCATTACCTTCTAAAGGGCAATTAGGGATGGGCAATAAATGCTGGACTCGCCAGCAATGCCCACATCCTGTGAAAGAATAAATTTAAAAATGTAATTTTTCCAGGCCTTTCGATTACTAACCCAGTAATTCTAATGCTATGCTACCATTCCCTAAAGTGCAGGAATATAGGGCTAAGAGCAGGGTTAATTGGAAATCTCTCTCAAAGAGCTGATCAAGTCAAATGATCTCCAAGGTTCAACTTTCCAAGTGTAATGCATTGAGGTACTTTGGAGAGACTGATGTGATAAGCGCACATGTTTAACTTCCAGCCTTTAACACCACATACTCTGACATCTAGTGTAGCAAGGTGAGCGGAGATAACAGCCAGCTCAGACAGAGGTTCCTAGAACATCAACATGTGGCGTGCAGGCTCAGCAAATGGCTGTCCTTTTATGGATGCAATATCAGTCCTTGTCAGAGGTTAATGTCGTCCCTGAGCCCATACAGACATTTGTAAATAGATTGTTCTTTGCTTGGAATTACTCTATTGGTAAAAGGAACCAGAGAGTTAAAACCCTTTGGCAGCAAATCGAATCATTGATTAAAATAAACCAACTAGGGGAGATCTTAACATGGTGTGACAGTAGGCACAAACTAACAGCAACAAATTGCATTTCTACAGCACCTTTAACATCATTAAATGTCTCAAGGGGCTTCACAGGAACAATTTTCAAAGAAAATTGGCACTGAAACACATAAGGAGATATTCGAACAGATGACCGAGGGCTTGGTCAAAGAAATAGGTTCTAAGAACCATCATAAAGGAGGATAGAGAAGTAGAGAGACAGAGAGGAGTAGAGAGAAAGTTCCAGAGCTTAGGGTTTAGGCAGCTGAACAGTGGGGTGATGCGCAAGAGTCAGAATTGGAGGAGCGCAGGTTATGTCTGTAGGACATAAACAATCCCGTGGCATTATTTCAAAGAAGAGCAGGTGTTCTGATCAATATTTGTCACTCAGCAATATTACTAAAGCAGATTATTTGGTTAATATCTTATTGGTTTTTGTAGGATCTTGCTGTGTGTAAATTGGCTGTCATGTTTCCGACATTACAACAGCGACTACACTTCAAAAAGTACTTCATTGGCCGTAAAGCACTTTGGGACATCCTGAGATTATGAAAGATGCTGAATAATCGGAATCATTTCCTCTTTTAATATTGTCCGACTTAGAGAAGCTCATGCAGGTGCAAGCACACACAACAATAAGAGGGAGAACCTCCATCGTTTCTACATGAAAGTTGCTCAAAGACCAGCATTGGATGCACTCACTGCAGCA
Source organism: Cetorhinus maximus (assembly GCF_964194155.1). Lineage (NCBI taxonomy): Eukaryota > Metazoa > Chordata > Chondrichthyes > Lamniformes > Cetorhinidae > Cetorhinus > Cetorhinus maximus. Next base: position 139,887,881 of record NC_135886.1, on the reverse strand, counting down.
TTGATTAACCTGGCAACCATTACACAAACAATTTGAAACAAATTGATATATCTGATGGCTATAATAAACACTAGTCTAGACCTGACTTGCTCTGCTGGTGTTGTACACCATTTCAAATTTCGGAGTAAACTGCAGTACTTAAGTTAATTGAATCTGCTTCCTTCCACGCATTACTGCTTAAATTGTTTTTAAGTCCATCAATCTTAAGCATTTGTCAATATATTAAGACAAAATCAGAAAATGCAATCTTCCACTGAGACTACCTGAAGTGCCCTTAATAACTGGGCTGTTACTTTCCATCCAGCAGCAATGGTAAAGTAAGTAATGGACCTGTAGTCCAACTTTGTATGCCTTTATACTTGTGACAAAGTAACTTTCCGACAGAGAAACTACCACTGGAGAAAAATATTTTTCCTTGTCTCCTTAGTTGAGAAAAAAATGCCTTCATCCTTTGTCTCAAGAAGTTACTGATTATTGTGTTTTGTCTATGTTTAGTAAAATGCAGAATCTTCAGCTATGTAAACAGACTGGAGGACCTAGGGTTGTTCTCCTAAGAGAAGAGAAGGTTGAGAGGGGATTAGATAAAAGTGTACGAAATCATGAGCGGTCTGGACGGAGTAGATGGAGGAAGACTGTTCCCGTTGGTGGAAGGATCAAGAACCAGAGGGCACCAATTTAAGGCGATTGATAAAAGAACCAATGGCAACATGAGAAAAAAAAATCTTCTTTTCCAGAACACTGTTAGGATCTGGAATGCACTACCTGAGAGTGTAGTGGAAGCAGATTCAATTGTGGCTGTCAAAAGGGAATTGGAAAAGATACTGAAGAGAAAAATATTGCAGGGCTGGGAGAAAGGGCGAGGGAGTGGGGCTAGCTGAGGTGCTCTATAAAGAGCGGGCAATGACTCGATGGGCCGAATGACCCCCTTCTTTGATGTACTCACATCCAATAATTTACCAAGGTGTGAAATTGATTTGACTTTGAAACACACAATGGGTGATTTCAAATCAACAACCTGTTTTACATCTGTCAGAATGAAAAGTTGATCGGGCTGGGTGTAAATCCAGCTGCTGATGCGCGATCATCTATTTTGGACAAATGTCTAAGATGTAATGCACCATCGAAATCTGTGGTGTGACCTCAGATGCTGAGCAAATGACCACACTTGGGGGGAGTGCAAAATCCCAATGCAATGTTGATGTTATAAGTAGGCCAAAGTACATAAAGTTCATGAAGTTGAATTTGCAATCAAGAATGAACTCGTGAACCAGCTTCATGAGTTCCTTCTTGGAAGAAACGAACGTCTCATGACTCTTTGTCTCAAGCTGGCAAGGAGTTAATTCACCACCGTGGACATTGGATTCGCCCCAACTCTGGACACTGATGACAAAACCAAGGAATATTTCTATGCCAAACTCGACCAAGTTCTCCGTGGGGTTCCGAAGGAAGACAGGCTTATTCTTCTCGGAAATTTCAACGCCAGATTTAGAAGAGATTCCAATCTCCAGAATTGATCTATAAGCAGGGAAGGAAATGGAAATGTCAACTCTAACAGCATTCTTCTCCTTACTAAATGCACAGAACCTGCCTTTATCATAACCAATATACTATTTTGCCAGCAGAACAAGTACAAAACATCATGGCAACACCCACAGTTCAAGCACTGGCATCTGATCATGTCCAGAATTGCAAAGATGTCCACACCACCAGAGCAGTGACAGAGGCTGATGGCTGCTGGACCAATCACCGACTCATTCATTCAGTTATGTACATTCAGCTGGCTCCCACATGACGGGTGCAGCAGAACAGATGCCCAGGAAAGATCAACTTCGTAGCTCTGAAGGATCCAATCAAAATAGATTGATTCCAACAATGCCTGATGGAAAAGCTTTCAAACTTCAGTCAAGGACAGTAAAGTGTCCAATGTGCTTGGGTTGTCCTTGAGGCCAATATCATCAACGCCTGCAAAGAGGCACTTGGACTTTCTGTCAGGAAACATCAGGATTGGATTGATGAAAATGATCAAGATATCAACAAACTGATCACAAGAGCAAGGTGCCTGGCAGAATGACCCAAACACAAAGCAAAAAGAAACTGGCTTACCAATGAGCAAAGGCCCAGGTACAAGGGTGTACCAGTGACATGAAAAACATGTGGTGGACAGTCAAGGCAAAGGAATTCAAGATCTCACTGATCTGAACAATATCTATGACTTTTTCACTGTCACAAAGGTCATTAATGGCCCAAATGTTCAAGGATCAAGCTCTCTGAGGTCTAAGAACAGGGAGATCTGATCAAGGAAAGGGAAGCTGTCAACACCCATTGGATGGACCATTTTGATGACCCTTTCTATCAAGCACCAATTGTTGATGAGTGTTTTCAACACCATCCCACAACACCCAGTTAGAGATGAGCTCGGAACTCCATCAATGCCTATGGAGGTGACGAAAGCCATCACACAAATGAACAACAGCAAAGTAGCAGGAGGTGATGGAATCTCCACTGAAATATTTAAGCCTGAAGGAGAGGAACTAACATTAGAGCCCTGTGCCCTCACCCTACAGGTCTGGAATGAAGAGGAAGTTCCAAATATAAATGGGAATATACTAAGAGGGGTAGATGAAGTGAGAGATCTTGGCGTACAAGTACACAGGTCCCTGAAGGCAGCAGTTCAAGTAGACAAGGTTGTAAAGAAGGCACATGGAATGCTCTCCTTCATTGGCAGAGGTATAGAATATAAAAGTAAGGATATAATGTTGGAATTGTATAAAACACTGGTGAGGCCACAACTGGAGCATTGTGTGCAGTTCTGGTCACCACATTACAGGAAGGATGTAATAGCTCTGGAGAGAGTGCAGAGGAGGTTTACAAGAATGTTGCCAGGGTTAGAAAAGTGTAGCTATGAGGAGAGATTGGATAGGTTGGGATTATTTTCCTTAGAACAAAGAAGGCTGAGAGATGACTTGATTGAGGTGTACAAAATTATGAGGGGAATAGATAGAGTGGACGGGAAAAAATTGTTTCCCTTGATGGAGAATTCTAGAACCAGGGGACATAGATTCAAGATAAGTGGCAGAAGGTGTAGGGGGGACATGAGGAAGAACTGTTTTTATGCAGAGGGTGGTGGGTGTCTGGAATTCACTGCCCAAGTTGGTGGTAGAGTTCAGAAACTTTAAACTCTTTTAAAAGTACCTGGATCTGCACCTTAAGTGCTGTAAGATGCAGGGCTATGGGCCGGGTGCAGGAAGGTGGGATTAGAAAGGGCACCTGGGTGTCCTCGGGCTGGCATGGACAAGATGGGCTGAATGGCCTCCTTCTGTGCTGTAACTTTTCTATGGTTCTATGGTTCTAAATGATCTCCAGGGCACCATGATTTGACAATCTTCAAGAAAGGGGCCAAATCCAATTGTGGAAATTACAGAGGCACCTCCCTGCTTTCCATTGTAGGAAAGATCATTACAGGAACCCTTCTAATTGACTTATTACACTTTGCTGAAGAGCTACTCCCTGAATCTCAGTGCGGGTTTAGGTGATCGAGAGGCACGGCCGACATGATTTTTACAGCTTGCCAACGACAAGAAAAATGTCATGAACAACATCAACCTCTCTACCTAGTGTTCTGTGACTTGACAAAGACCTTCGACTCTGTAAATGGCGCGGCACTCTGGAAGATTCTGCTGAAGTATGGATATCCTCCAAAATTCGTTCCCATCCTTTGCCCGCTTCATGATATGTGATCGGTGATCTTTAACAATAGATCCATTACCTTTTGAGATTAAGACAGGATACAAACAAGGTTGTGTCATTGTTATGTTCTTCTCTGGGGTCACGTTGCTTGCAAACCGGTTGCATGCTTATCTGTTGGCAGGTGAGTCAATTACAATATACTGTAGATCCAGAGGCCAATATGAAATGAAGCACATGCTATTTATTTACACAAACAACAGGGCACTAACATGATGTGTGCTTCTCCAACCAGACCCTACTTCAGACTAACATTGACATGGTAGCCCACGCTACACAGCTATTGGGCCTTACATTCACGTGGTCAATCTGCTCACGTTCTCTTAAAGGTGTATTGCACCTCAGACTACCAGACTCATATCGCCCAAACTCTTTTTTCGATCTTCCTTGCTGCCATGCTCCATCTGACTAGACACAAGTTTCCAGCTGGAGTGCAGCTTATTTATTGAATGGACGGTAAACTATATAATCATCTCAGGTGACTCCAGTCAAAAACAAATATGACCCCAACCTCAATCATTGAACTTCAATACGCTGATGATGCTGTGGTAAGTGTTGTGTTGGAAACGGATCTCCAGAGAATCATTGACTGACGTATTCACTGAGGTATACGAGAAGAAAGGACTTATACTCAACATTCAGAAGACCAAAGTTCCAAATGCACACCCCCCCAACACACAAAATTCGTAGGACATGGTAAACAGCCTTAGACGATGTTATATTGCATGAGAAGACCCTCGAATTTTTGGTCAGAGCACAATGAAGTCACGGCGCCAGAGAGTGTTGAAAACGCAGCGTGCTGACTGTGAAGAAAAGCTTTGGAGACACAGTGCCGAGCTAGTGCTCAAGTAAAGAGCTGGTAAGCAGATGGATCCCTCATGGTGAGATTGCAGTACATAGCCTGTCAGTTCCATGAGTGGGACAGCGCGTCGAGAGGACCAGTACCGGGTTAGCTCAGTCAGGAAATGTGAGTGACCAGGGTGTGGGCCGGGTTGATAATGAGCAAAGGAGAGACAAACAAAAAAACCCAAAAAAGTAATGAAAATCGGGCCAGAGAAGTTTGCAATTATAATGGGTGGTTTTGGTAGTTGCTGAACAATAAATTGAATGAGAAATAAAGACGCCATTACTCAGTGGTGCGTTCCCGCCACAACTCGTCTTTGTGTGCGGAGTTTTGGCAAATCATGTGAAGTGGCTACAGTGACATTCATCCTAGGTTCTACAGGAGAAGGGAGGTCAAAGGGATATTGTCAAAATCTGTACAAAGTTCCCCAGTTTCAATTGGGATGCAACTGACCTACCATCCGAATTCATAAGGTTTAAAAAGCGTACAGAGCCACGGTTTCTTGATTCAGGTGTGTTTGAACCAGGCAAAAAAGACATAGAAATTTGGAATGAAGGTCTACATAGGCTGAATATGTCGGGATTAACAGAAGAAGAGCTAAAGGATCCCCAAAAGATATGGTCTGTATCGGAAGATCAGTTCAGAATCAGGTTAAACTTCTGTATTCATTGGCTAAAGTTCATGTAGTTTCAACAATGGCCAACAGAATCCATAGACCACTTCATCAACAGATGCAGAGAAAAGGGTACATACTGTGATTTTTCAGACACAGATCTAGCAGACAGAATTGTTGAGTCGTCAATCACATCCACTCCCATGGAAGAATTCCAGAAAAATCTGCTAGACAAGCCCAAAGTGTATAGCATCAAGGGGCTACTCAAGGATGGAGATAAGTACGAAGCAATCCTTGCAGGTTGATGAAGCTTACAGGTCCAGAGTACAACCCTGATTGTTGATGTACTTACTACAATATCCAAACCCTGGAAAGACATGTGGAAGGTGCAGTCTTCTACATGCACCAAGGAAATGCCCAGCTTTGCATCAATTCTGAAAGGAATGTGGCAGGAATGGGCCACTGGCAGCAGCAGTGCCCTAGAGCAAAGCCTGATGCAGTTACAAAGAGCTGTGCATTGATCAAACAGACCGTACACAATGGGTACCTTCAGGCAAGAAGAATGACCATCCTGTATCCGGTCAGAAACATATACATGAGGTGACTGACAAACCAGAAACTGACAATGATGTGCACGATGAGATGAAGAATGGTGAACACATGTTTCACACCGTCAATCTTATGGAAAACATAGATGCCATCTCACCATCTGAAGTGTTTTGCCAACATTCGAATTATCTGCCCTAAGAAAGTTGGTAACTACTCATTATTGACCAAGTTTGACATAGGGGCAAGTCCCAACATACTACCTCTGCAAATTCTAAAAGACATGTATCCACAGATGTGGAAGGCAAAATCTACTGCTGTGAAACTTTCAGCATATAACGGTTGATTAATTTCATGTACAGGAGTTATAGGCCTGGAGTGCAAATACAATCAATCCTCCTGGTTTTTACAGGTGCTGTACATTGTGAAAATTGAAGGCCCTGCGATTACAGATCTACTGGCATGTTGTAACCTCACTCTAGTCAAAATCCATGTCATATGCCTTTCTGGGATATCAGTATGACATCACTGGAAGGGAAATGTGTCATGCAATCAGTCTTAGTTTCACTTTTTCTTTGAGCAGGGCACACACACAGCTCTGATGTTCTGAAGCCTTATCCCTATGTATAACTGTTCTCTTGTGCTTAGTCTTAATAAATGAACCCACTACGCATTTACCCAATCCCTTATGAGCGATTGGTGCTTTGTACCTTAACACAACATTAATATAATAACATGACAATGACCTGGATTAATAATACACAACTAGACATCCCACATAACAACAAATGTCCTATTTGCCGTAAAGTCTGCAGATCCCAAATCGACCGCATCAGTCATCTTTGGATTCAAGGAAGACAATCATCCTCGGTAGCAAGGGATAGCCAATAACAGCTCTATGCCTCTGCCAGTAAAACTCAGCATTCTGCATGCCTTTTCAACCACTTTCTCAACCTATTCTGCAACCAATTTGTATATTGTATACCTCCAAGTCTCTCTGTTCCTGTGGCCACTCTATTTTGGTGCAAACTGCCCTTGCTTTCCTCGCAGGGATCATATATAAATCAATGAGTGGTGGATGGTGAATTGCCAATAAATGACCTTTAGCCCTTCACACTCATCAATCAACCCCACAATCCAACTCGACTAAAATTTTGATCCATGATTCCCCAAGATTAGATCTTTTATGATTAAACAATGTATTGATTTTTAAAACTAAATTGGTATGTACAAGTATGTGACGAATGCAAGAACCTTATCTAAGCATTAAGGAGTGAGATGTTAAATTTAATAGTTAGGTCAGATCAATACCAACAGTGATTTACAGACTTCAGTTTTTGGTTTAACTAATGATTCAGTAAGTAGTTGGATTGTGAGAGAAATGGGATAAGAAGTAACTTCAGGGGAAATAGACAGACTGCTTCTCCAGATAAAGGATTTTAACTACCTTCTCTCTACGTATTTTGGAGCTTTTTCTCTCTCTAAATGCCTTCTCATAGCTACGTCTCATTCTATCTTCCAAAGTCTCCTCAATTCTTTCCTCTTTGACTGCTTTCCCATTTTCCCAAACCCCTCCACGCCATTGATTAGTTGGTTCAATTAAGGGGAGGTGTTGGATAAACCTGACTTACATCCCTTAATGATCTGGACCTGATATATCGGAGTCAAATATTGGCAGATTGTAACCAGACAATCAGCTGCCCTTAAAGAGGAGATAGTCCCGGTACAGCAAAGCACATTCCCATGATGCAGAAAATTAGGCAAACAAATCCAGGCCTCTTTGAATGAAGAAAGGGATAGAGAGTAAGATGAAGCAGAAAAAAAAATGCTTATGCCAGATGTCAGGTGGATAGTAAATTGAGAACCAAGCTCAATATAGAAGGTTCAGAGGGGAAGTGAAAAGCAAATAAGAGAAGCATAGAAACTAGGAACAGGAATAGGCCATTTGGCCCTTCGATTATGATTCATTATGATCATGGCTGATCATCCAACTCAATAGCCTGCTCCCGCTTTGTCCCCATATCCTTTGATCCCTTTCGCCCCAAGAGCTATATCTAACTCCTTCTTGAAAATATACAATGTTTTGGTCTCAACTACTTTCTGTGGTAATGAATTCTACAGGCTCAACACTCTCTGGGTAAATAAATTTCTCCTCATCTCAGTCCTAAATGGTCTACCCCATATCCTCAGACTGTGACCCTTGGTTCTGGACTCCCCCACCATCGGGAACATCCTTCCTGCATCTACCCCGTCTAGTCCTGTTAGAATTTTATAGGTTTCTATAATATCCCCCCTCATTCTTCTGAACTCCAGTGAATATAATCCTAATCGACTCAATCTCTCCTCAAATGTCAGTCCCGCCATCCCAGGAATCAGTTGGGTAAACCTTCGCTGCACTCCCTTTATAGCAAGTACATCCTTCCTCAGATAAGGAGACCAAAACTGCACACAATATTCCAGGTGTGGTCTCACCAAGGCCCTGTACAATTGCAGCAAGACATCCCTGTTTCTGTACTCGAATCCTCTGGCTATGAAGGCCAACATACCATTTGCCTTCTTTACCGCCTGTTGCACCTGCATGCTTACCTTCAGCGACTAGTGTACAAGGACACCCAGGTCTTGTTGCACATTCCCTTCTCTCAATTTATAGCCATTCAGATAACAATCTGCCTTCCTGTTTTTGCTACCAAAATGGATAACCCCACATTTATCCACATTATACTGCATCTGTCATGCGTTTGCCCACTCACTCAGCTTGTCCAAATCACACTGAAGCATCTCTGCATCCTCCTCACAGCTCACCCTCCCACCCAGCTTTGTGTCATCTGCAAAGGGAGAGTATGAGAAGAGACTGACACCTGACATAAAAGAGAAGCCAAAAGTCTTCTCTGGGTTTTAAGAATCGTCTTTGAGAGAGAGAGGTGGAGGGATTTAATGAAGGGACTTTCAGGCTTAGGGCCTAAGCAACTGAAGGCATGGCTATCAATGGTGGAACTATTTTATATGTTTCTCATATATAAAAACAAATCAAGGACACAAGGTTTTGGGTGGCCATATGTACCCCATAAGATGTGGCAGCAACTTTAGCATTAGACCTCAAACAAGGATTTTCAGACCTAACAGATTGTCAATGTTTGGTGACCTATGGAATGGGATCTCCATATTCCCTTCAAACTGCATTGTGGGAGTGCCTTCTCCTCACAGCAGTTCCAGAAGAAGGCCCACCACCACCTGCTCAAAGGGCAACAGATGATATGAAATGAATGACAGTCTTATCAACGATGTCCACATCCCAAGACTGGATGTTTAAAAAAACATGCATTTATTTTAAACAGCTCAGAGGAATAGCAGAACATGTCAATTCTATATTGATTGTGTCTAATTATATGCAAATTGAGGGCCTTCGTTGGACTTTCACTTAAGCATATAAAAAAGATACTTACTGAAACCGTGGTGTGGTTAAGTTAGGAGGTGTCAGCTTGTAATGTTTCACTTGATGAATAAAGTAAAAATTGGCTCCAGTATCATCCTTCACCATCTAGTTTTCTGGAATAGGACAGACAGTGGTTAGGATACAGGACCATCGACAGAGAAATTGATGGCTTCAACTCTCACCATGGTAACTAATTTGTGAAAATAAACTCTGGTACGATAGCACCATGGGAAAATAAAGTTTCCAGACTGTTGCATCAAACCAACCGCCTTGCCATTGTCCTGCAGAGCAGTGAAACTGCCACTCCTACCTGACCATACACGTGACTCCAGTCTACCACATCATGATTTACTTAATGGGCTGAATTTTTCCGTCGGCAAGAAGGGGGCGGGGCCTGCTCACCAACGCAGGGTGACATCGGGGGGAACTCCTGATGTCACAGCACCCCATTTAAATCTTCAGGAAGGCGGGGACACAGTGCGATCAGCTGTCCGCCCGCCGACCTCTCAATGGCCAATTGAGGCCATTGACAGGATAATTAAGACAATTAAAGGCCCTGCCTGTCCAACCTTAAGGCTGGCGGGCAGGCCAGGAGCCCCAGTCGGGCTTCTGAAAACACATGAAACCTCATCCACCGGAGGGATGAGGTTTTGTGTCGGTTTTAAAAAAGTTTATTAAAGTTTTTGTGCACTTTATTAACATGTCCCATCTCGTGTGGCATTGTCACATGAGGGGGACATATTAATGATTTTTTTATTTTTCTATTTTTACACTTTGAAAACCTTTCAGCGATCTCCCTGAGGCAGCACTTAGCCTCAGGGAGATGTGCGCTCTTTTGTGTGCATATGCGAAAGAGCGCACTCTCGCATTTGGGGAATCCCCCCCACCCCACCCCTCCACCCGCACAGGGAGTGCATAGCGCTTCCTGGCGGACGTAACGCTGGGCAAGCCCTAATTGGCCCGCCCGTGCAAAATGGCGGCGCAGCCCCTTTCGGCGGCGGCAATCGGCTGCCCGCCCACCGCCGAGTTGGTCGGGCCCGCCCGCCCGTCAAGGGCAAAATTCAGCCCAATGTCACCATAAAGTGACCTAGCAAACCAGGTGAGAACAATGCCCACCATCACCTTCCGGAGGCAGTTAGGAGCAGGCAGCGAGAGCCTTGCTGTTATCCCAAGAACGATGTAATCTGAAAAGAACATGGCAAAAATAGGAAATAAAATAGGAGATAGGAGAATTTCAGAGGAATGCACATCACTGATGCACTGCAGCAAGTCACCAAGTCTCCTTAGACAGCACCTTTCAAACCTGTGACCTCAACCATTGAGAAGGACAAAGGCAGCAGGTGCATGGGAACAGCATTACCTGCAAGCTCCCCTCCAAGCCACACACTATCCTGACTTGGAACTAGATCACTGTGCTTTCACTGTCACTGGGTCAAAATCCTGGAACTCCCTCCCTAACAGTACTGTGGGTCTACTTACACCACATGGACTGCAACCATTCAAGTAAGTGGCCCATGAACAGCTTTTCAAGAGCAGTTAGAAATGAGCAATAAATGCTGGCCTCGCCAGCGATGTGTACAACACATAACAACTAATTGACAAAACATTTACTAAATTCTCACAGCTTCACTGTTGGGTCTTCAAATGTTTCTGTATCCTCAAAAATATTTTTAAAAAGAAGAAATAAACACATTACACTTTCTGGATCTAGGTCATATTAATCATTAGCAGGCATATGGACTGAGATGAAAGAAAAAAAAAATATGTAGGCTTTTAGCATAAAGATATATTTGAACATTTTTACACAAATTCTCAATCTTTCATTTAAGTGAGAACTTTAAAAGTTCAACTTTCATTAACAGTCGGAAAACCTAAAGGAAATAATCAGAGAGACGGGAGCATAAATGCAGTATTGAGAACTGTGAAGGCAAGTCGCTGTCAGTATGTAATTATTTCATGTCAAACTGAATTAATGGTTTATTTGAATAGTGTCAAATTAAATTTTGAAGCATTACTGTCAGTTCATAAAGGCTTGAGAAAAAAAATGTTGCTAATGACCTTTATGTCTCTGCTTCAGTGACAGGAGTTTCATATATATTTACATGAAGAGTATTTGCACACCACAGCCTTACTCAAATGGGTAAATTTTCTGTAACATTGTTCACAAGTAGCCCAGGATTTGGACTACACATTCTAAGCTCCCACTGCATTCAGATTGTGCCCTCACTGCCTCCCCACTTTCAATTACATCGGCTATTGCTTCTCACGTTCACTGAATGTGTCGATGCCTGCGCCTTTGCAAGTTTCTGCTCTCTCCCTTGCTTACTGTGCCTCCTAACTTAGTGTCATCGGCAAATGTGGACCAACAGCACCCTATTCTATCATCCAAGCCATTTTGATCTCGCTAGTTTTAAAACAGGGATGTTTTGCTAATGCACAGGATAGGTAGCATGGAGGCCTGCTTCATGGAGCTGTGACAGAGCTCTTAACTCCGGGATTTGGTGAATGAGGGAATTTGGTGCAGGTGAGGGGAAGAGGTGCTGTTCTGGTCTTTTACAAGACCAGGAATGAGACCAGGAGCGACAAAAAAAACAAAAAAAAAAATGAGACCTGAGAGCTGAGGTTTAGAGGCATTAATTAATTGAGCAGCTAGGTGATTGGTTAGTGAGTTTTACCATTATGTTTATTTCTCTAAACTAGGGCAGTAACTTAAACAAGAATCAGGGACAGATAAGCACTGCAATAAATTTATAGAGTTACTGGTTAAATAACTTAACATAACAAATACTCATTGAGGGATATTTCAAAACCTGAAACCTTAACTAGTTAAACAAAAGAAAATAAATCCCTGGCGATGGCTGTCCCTTGATTTGAGGATGATGTCTGCCCAGGGCCAAGCTGTGGGTCTTCATGTGACTGAAGGGATCAATTTTCAACCCACAGACCTTTGGGCACATGGGGCAGGATGTCCCACGAGGTAGTGGAATCCAGAGTGCAGGGTTTCTTCCTTTTTCTATCCTTCTCTGCCACCGCTCTGCCTCAGCATTAAGATGTCGGAGCTCAAATCATGATGCAGCCAGATGGATAAATTGTCACTGTTTTGAACGATTAGTAGCTAGCTCCTCCCAGTCATTAATTTCAAAGCTGCCACGCTTCAAAGAGAGCTTCAGAGTGTCTTTGAAGCATTTTCTATGCTGTTCCCTGGAAAGCTGGCCATTTAAAAGTTGAGTGAACAGGACCTGGGGGGAAGTGGGGGTGGGAGCAGGGTGGGGGGGGGGTGGTGGGGGAGGGGGGTGGTGGTAGGCAGGATTCACCATTGACGATTGAAATTGATTTTGCAGGAGTTTTACCTGAATGCTTGCAGATCTGGCTTCAAGACAGACACTAGTATTCGTTTGACGGTCCTCCCATTGAATCTGGTGGATCCAGCGGAGGCATTGCTGATGGAACTTCTCTAGCGCTCTTAGGTGTCCCTGATACACAGTCCGGGTATCACTGCAGTCCAGGAGTGTGGTGACAACGACTGTTGGCTTGTGGAGATCTTTGTTGTCAAACAATTGCTGTTGTAGTGTTTAGAAGACTGAGTTGGTGCAGCCAATCCAGTGTTGGATCTCCTCGTCAATGGTCCACTTTTTGAAAGAGGTGACTGCCAAGGTATTCCAGATTCTCTCCTTCAACATATACGTGAGGTGGAATATTTGGCTGACCCGGTGTGGGTTGATATGAGTTTTGATTTGGCAACATTCATGGACAGAGTTGAAGAGATCGAGAGTGGCTTGCAAATCTGGTGCAGATTGGCAATGACACCGCAGTCATCTGCAAACTGTAGATCATGTATGTCTATGGTGGCCAGTTTAGTTCTGGCATGAAGGCGACTGAGGTTTGAAGAGTTTTCCATCTAGGCAGTACTTAATACTGAACGAGAGGGCAGTTGATTTTTGATGAGGTGAATAGCCACCGTCAGGCAGATTCTAAATAGTCCGGGGACTATCGCTCAGACTTGCTTGACCCTGGTCTGAATTTTGAAGGCATCGGTTTCAGATCTCCAACCCAAGGCTGTTGCAGTCATATCGCCATGAATCAGTTGCAGGGTTTTGCTGAGGTTTCTTGGAGATCCAAGTTTTTGGAGCATAACCCACAAAGCATTGCGATTTACTGAGTCAAATGTTTTTGTCAGGTCGGTGAATGCAATGAAGAGTCCCTAGTGTTGTCCTCAACATTTCTCTTGGATTTGTCTGATAACAGAAACCATGACAGGTCTGGAAGGTGTCCGCTGTACTCATGGACAGAATTTATGTGTTCCTTTTTACTGCCCATGATCAATGTGTTTGTATGTGAGGCGTGTGTTCCCCCCCACTTGAGTGATTGTCCCAATTAAATAATTCCAGCAGCAAGCTTTTTTGTGATTTTGAAAATAAAGATTATTTATCATCACACACTTACTCTGGATGTTTAAAACACAATTTCTCACTCACATGCCTCGCATACACTATCGCACAAAAAGATTTGATAAAAGTAAATCAATATGTTTACTGTAGGAATTGAAGGTATAATCTTTCCTACTGCCTATCAGGGGTCAAGTGATTGTTCTTGGAGACTCTGACCAATGAGCCCTATGCACGGGTAATCTGGGGGGTGTCGTGGTTTTCTAGTCGAGAACCTGGTTCAAGCAAGTATCTTCTGAAAAGCTCTCTGTAATAAAGTTGTCTGTTTCAAGTAGAAACCTGACCAGTACATCAAGTCATTACAGTTACAAACTATAATTATCTCAGTCTATTTCATTGCAAGCCTGTAGTTTCTTAGATGAGATGATGCTTTAGTTGAAGTGATAGTTTTGTAAAGCGGAGGATTTTTAGTAAGCTGTGATGCTTATAGTAGTTGAATTTTCAGGAAGTTGGTTCTCAGGTGAACTCAAAGTTGGAACAGGTTGGGGGAGTCCTTCTCCCACTTACAAGGTATTGCTGCCTATTACCTTGGCTGCTTGGATGACTTGTACCAGGTTCAATGGCTTTCACAAGAATTCTACCTGCAAGCAACTTTTTGCTGAATTTTTAAAGTAGACAACAAAATGGCTTCCTCATCGTGATTTACACAAGTGCAAAGTCCTTTTTCCAAAAAAGCATGGTGTGTGGATTACACATCCTGCATTGTTGTTTGACACCTTGAGAGTTTGAGACAGCCAGTGCATTTGTGCTTGAAAGATTCTAACTTGATAATAGGCTTTCAAATTAGTTTCAGGAAAAGGAATTGATACCACAGCAGTTTGGAATGTTCCTTTTGTTCCCTGCTGAGACAGGGGAGTGGTTTCAATCCACAAAAGAAGTCAGATGATCCTTGGGCAGCCATATTTTTGCAGCCTTTTGTGGTCTTTACTTTATAATATAAATATTTTAAAATATAAAGTGTTGACGGCAAGTCCATAATATACTGGAACATGAGAAAAGTCTAAAGCCACGCTATGGGGAGGATGTCCTCAGCTGCAGGAATTAGGCAAATCCGGAGAACATGTGTCAGGCTTCTCCCTGCTATGGACAAGAGGGAAACACCTCAATGGTTTCCGCAGATTTATTTATTCTTGAAGATAGTTCCAATTGTCATATTCCTGAAGTCCGCAGGGAGTAGGGGTGGTTGGGTAGAGGGTGGAGGGCGGTGGGGGGGAATATTTCTTTTTCCTCCCAAATCCATAGCTTGAGCGCATGCAGCCTTGATATCAGCAAAAGCCCAACAGCTTTGGAGACCTCAGCTGGAATACCATCACGGCCACAGCTTTGTTATTTTTCATCATTTTTTGTTTTTGCTCTATTCCTCCAATGGAATGTGAGCATCACTGACAAGGTCAGCATTTGTTGCCCGTCCTTAATTGTCCTTGAACTGAGTGGCTGCTATGTCATTTCAGTGGGCGGTTAAAAGTCAACCACGTTGCTGTGGGTCTGGAGTCACATGTAGGCCAGACCAGGTAAGGATGGTAGATTTCCTTCCTGAAAGGGGCAATCAATGATATCTGTAATGTCCACCATTACTGAGACTAACTCTATTTTCCAGATTTGTCAATCACCCGCTGCCGTGGTGAGATCCTAACCCGTGCCCCCATAACTGGGCTTCTACATTACTTGTCCAGCAACCCCGGTGCCAACACTTCCCCACTGATTGTCTGTCGAAGCTCTCCCATTGATGGGGGTTCACCCACTGGCTACTGGGCAATAGCCTGAATCAGCTGCCACTGCGGGTTCACGGTTATGGAGTTGTTGAGAATGTTCTTCCCAGCGTTGGTAGATGACATCGTCATCTTTCAGAAGAGGAATAACATCCTGTGAACAACAGGGATTTTGTCCATTTGACCTTGGTCTAGGAATAGCTCTGGTGGCTTCAAAAAGTTTTGCATGTCATGATGATCAGCATATTGTTTGATCTCTCGGGCTTTTTCTTCCCACCACATTATCTTTCGATTTGTCCCTGGGCACCAGCCTTAGTCTGTTGAATGCTGCCTTCTTGACTTGCGATCTTGGGTTGTTCTGCCCAGGGAATGAAGGCTGCCTGTTTTTTTTTCTAGGAGGCCACATAGTTCAGCATTATTTTCTTCAACCCAGTCATTGGAAGTTTAAAACAATGAGATGTGAAACATGTGAGAGTCTGAGGAAACTTGACAAGGTAGATGCTGAGAGGATGTTGCCCCTATTGGGGAATCTAGAACTACCGGGCACAGTTTCGGAATACTGTAAGGGTCCTCCCATCTAACACAGAGATGGGAAAGAAATTCTTCCCTCAGAGGCTCCTTAATCTTTGGAATTCTCTTTCCCAGAGAACATTGGAGGCTGGGTCGTTGAACATATTCAAGGTTGATTTAGACAGATTTCTGATCTACAAAGGAATTACTGGGGGGCAGGCAGGAGAGTGGAGTTGGGTCCACAGTCAGATCAGCCATGATCTTATTGAATAGCAGAGCAGGCTTAGGGGTCAAATGGCTTCCTCCTTGTGCTATTTCTTATGTTTGCATTTTGAATACAATATAAAATTTAAGGCCGCAAAATATCCTGATTAGCGAGAGGAAAGAAATTTATACATCTTGTTAGAAGAGGGGTTATATTGTGTTTGTTCTTATACATAATTTATTCCCTGAATCAGGAAGGTTTGCAGTAGTGAGTGTCAAATGTCACGGATTTATTAAATATACAGTAATTAAATATATGTTTCAAAGCAGTAATTATAACAAAAGCCTTGTGGGTGTACTGGGAGACTCAAATATGTTGCAGTTCAGATCTTAGTTTACAGTTGGCCAAGCCTTAATTGAATTTCTAAGCACACGTTCTAATAGTCACTTTCTGTCCCATTTTCTTGGACTTTCTATGTGAAAATTTGCATGTTTCTACATTAGCCCTCCAACCCCATATATGGCGTTTTTTAATAAGTTTGTCCTTTATTCATAATTTTCATTTTAACACATTTTCCTTTCGGGATGCCGGCCTACAGATGTGGGCAAGGCTAATAATCATTGCCCATCCCTGAGCAACTGAGTGGATTACTGAGGGCAATTAAGGGTCAACCATATTATTGTCGGTCCGGAGTCACATATTAGACCAAATTGGGTCAGGATGGCAGATTTTCTCCCTTAAAGGATTCTAGTGAACCAAATAAGTTTTTAATGACAATCTGATAGTTTCATGG
Source organism: Cetorhinus maximus (assembly GCF_964194155.1). NCBI lineage: Eukaryota > Metazoa > Chordata > Chondrichthyes > Lamniformes > Cetorhinidae > Cetorhinus > Cetorhinus maximus. The sequence goes on along the minus strand of NC_135886.1, from coordinate 139,871,039 downwards.
TCACCGTTAATAATATTAGCTTTGTTTTAAAATTTCAAATGCATTGGCTTTAAATCCCTTGCTGCTGTTGTGGAGTTTGACTCCCTTCTCCGGGTTATTAGTCCAGGACCATGGATTAGTGGTCCAGTAACATAACCACAATTCTACCACACCCCTTTCCATTAACCAGTAGAATTCCCCAACCTTCTTGTCAAATCAATAGCTTCACTCTTGTTCAACTCTACCAAAAGCAGCTTCTAATTATAAATATGTAACATTCCAAATCAATCTATTGTTTCCAAAAAGGATGAGGAATTTGCAGATGTTTCCATCTGTGTAATGTGTTATAGACTCATTCAAATTCCCTGAAGTATATACATTGGTACACACTGGAAAATTTGGTACAAAATTGACCATTGCTTTAAGGTCAGTCTTAATTCGGTGGTCACTAAATGTAAATTGACTTTTAATTTCTCTCTCAATACGAGGAGGAATCAATAGCAGTCTGGCATTGACAAGCTTCCTTACGTCATTATGACACTAATGACACAGGGGTTCAAAGGAATAACTGTGTGTGGCTGCATTAAGCTGTGCATATACCGTCAGTTTGCAAACAAGCGGGGCTGGGATTTTCTGGTCCTGTCTACCACCGGGATTGTCCAGTCCTGGCGAAAGTCAACGGTCTTTTGGCTGGGCCACCGAATCTCCCGTGGTGGCTCCTGTCACGATGGTGCCAGGAAATCCCAGTCCAAGTGTCAACACGTGCTGAGGTTCTACCTGTCTCCAGTGTTGTGAAGGATGGGTCAGGCCACGCTGCCACGGAACGCTCCAAACCGTTGGACCGTGCCGTACCACCTGTCCCTCGTGGAAAAATTGAGGCAGAAAAACACCTTTGGCCACAAGTCCATCAGGCGGCGCTTTCTTTGCATATAACTCTCTGGAGACTCTGCAGGAAAAGGAGATGGTGGATCCTGTCAGATGGCTCCCTGAGCAGACTGTCGATGTCATTGGGCAGAATGCCTCATTGCCAGAACTTTCAAACAAGCAACCAAGACACGGGGCAATATTTTACACCCTGCTGGCGGGCACATGGCCGACCTGATCGGGCACAGAATCACGTGAGATGACGTCGGGTGAGCCCGTGACTTCATCGCACGATATTTCGCTCGGTGGTCACATGCAAAAGTCGTAAGCCCGCCCACTGACAATGAAGTGGGCGATTAAGCCCATTAATGGCGCAAGTGCCTCGCTTTTTCATGGCCCATCCAACGGGTACGGTTGGTGGACGGACGAATTGGCCAGGCAGCTTTGACAAGTTTCATCAAACCTCCTCCAAGGGCGGGATGAAATAAAATAAAAATAAACATCTGTGGACAGCATTTTTATGGGGTATATTTTCAGGTACTTGATTGTGTCGCATGGACATTTTTTTATTTTGCAGCTTTTTGAACCTTTATTTCATCACTTGAAGGTCTGCAGCCCCCTGAGGCAGCTGTCTGTCTTCAGGGAGCTCTCTCGCAGCGCTCACCCGCGCCCTCGGTGATGTCACCGCCGACCCTCTTCCCTCCCCCACCCCCGCAGCGCTGAGCCTTTCCGCGCAAGTTTCCTGCTGACTGGCCGTTAATTGGCCGGCCAGCGTGAAATTGCGGTTGGGGCTGATTGCAGTCGGCGGTCCATTTCCCAGCCTCTCCCGGGCCCTCCGATCACACGCGCCCGCCAGAGGTAAAATTGAGGCCGTGGCTTGGCTGGTGGTGAGAAAGGCCGTTCCCATCAGATTCTCCTGGCAGGCCAGTAGTCTCGCCCCCTCCACACGTTGCCCTAGAGGTGGCTGTGGTGCGGAAGAGACCATTGTCCGCCTCCTTCTGGAATGTGCCTTTGCAAAGAAGGTCTGGGGTGAGATGCAGTGGTTTTTGTCGAGGCTCATCCCGACACCTTTGTGACACTGGTCTCTGTGCTGTATGGGCTGTTCTCAGGGACGCACACTGAGACAAACATCTGCTGCAGCTGGAGGGTCATCAACTTGGTGAAAGATGCTCTTTGGCCTTCCTGAAACTTGCTGGTCTTCCGGTGCAAAGAGTTATCCATAACCAATTGTTGCAGATTGGCACATTCCAAGGTCCAGGACTATGTGCTAAGGGACACACTAAAGCTTGGGGCATCTGCTACAGATGCTCAATGAGGAAAGGTCAGGGTCTGAGACCTTTCAGCTATAATACACTGAGGGGCTGGAAATTGTACAGAACCCCTCGGGATGTATGTCTCACTCCGAATGAGTACAGCAAATATTACGTGTACACTTGTGTATTGAAGCATGTCAGAATGCAACATAACCTACGTAGAAAATGTGAATATCATTTGCATTTTGTGATGGCCATTTTGAAATGTTTTTTTAATGTTCTTTTATGTATTTCATGAATTAAATATATTTTTGCAAAATAAATAATACTTGTTCTATTATTTGCCAAGTGTGTATAAAACCTGCTTAAGATGCATGTAATGGTGTTTATTCTCTTACTCTGTCATTTATACAACAGCCACTTGTCTTTATATAGCACCTTGAACATAATAAATTGTCCCCAAGCATTGCACAGGGACATTCCTCTTCTTGAGTTATCTGCCCAAAGCCAGGTCTGACTCACAGCAGCACAATCTCCAACATGAGTAGGGCATGGAGGCAGGTCCTGACTCCACCCCAGCTGGAGTGAGGAATCAAACCCTGTGCTGTTGGCACTAACCTCACCCATGTCGGCCAACCGAGCCAACCAGCCCCCAAGGGGTCTGAATTTCTATGAGAACATACAGTTTTACATGCATGTTGTAATCTGCAGCTATGAATGGTGATTTGTTATGACAGTATAATAAATTGTGAAAATTATTCCTTTTTAAAGAAAGCTCCACTACAAAAGACTGAAATTCAAAATGGCTCCAAGCTACTGGACCGTTTTGTAGATCCAGCTGTTAACTTTCGAGAGGAATAAGCACTCTGTAATTTGATATTGACTCACTGTTTGTCAGGGCAGGAGGTAAATGGAACCCATTGATCCTTATTGTAATAATGCAAATTTGGCCTTGGCAAGGACAGAGGACTTGTCCACTAAAAAGAGCTGCAGATGGGAGAAATAATTCACGCTGTGAACTAAAATTACCACTTTGCCAAGGTCACATAAATGCAGTGACTATCTTCCCTCCAAGCCACCCACCATCCTGACTTGGAAATATAATCACCGTTCCTTCACTGTCGCTGGGTCAAAATCCTGGAACTCCCTCCCTAACAGCACTGTGGGTGTACCTACACCACATGGACTGCAGCGATTCAAGAAGGCAGCTCACCACCACCTTCTCAAGGGAAATTAGGGACAGGCAATAAATGCTGGCCTAGCCAGCGACACCTACATCCCATGAATGAATATTAAGAAAAAAACTCTTGGTTCCCTGCTGAATACATAACAGAAGTTCAAACTGACTTTAGAGAGAGACATTTTAAGAGACAGGACTCCACCACGCAGGGAGAGAGGAAGCAACAAGCACAGCCATTGAACTGATGTAATCAATCAGGCTAAAAAACTGCTACACCAAAGTTCCTTGAGAGAGAAATAAAGAACCTCCTCTCTTGCCCCCTATCTCGTTCCATCTTCAAGTTTACCTGGGAAAACTAACCTCTTGCAGATTGGCTACGAGCACCACCACAACTGCTGAGACCAGGTGACCTACCCTGGCAGAGACAATTAAAAGACACTCCAGCATAGAGGTCGTAGGAGCTTAGGGGAGGTGGCGGGGAGAGGTGCTGCCGCAGCTGTGAGGGCAGAGGCGGGGAAGGGTGCTGTCAGAGAAGTGAACGTGGTGTGAAGTCTCACTGCTGCGGCTGTGAGAGCAGCTAAACGTGAGGAGATCGGGTCCTGTGCACGCGCAACATTGAAAGGTCAAGTAGCATCCCGGCAGCAATGCCACTCAGAACACAGGACAGCGGCTTCAAATAGAGGATGATCCGGTACGATTGACCACTCTGGCTGAGGCACCGCTGCAATTTCAAGGCCGACAATCCCGACAGCATAAAAACGCGACGACGAAATGACAGGACTGCATCGAAATAGAGGCTGACATCCATTCCATTTTGACAAGTGTTGTTTCATCTTCATCTGTACCTAGTTTTGGTAGGTTTGTGAGCATGAGTGAGAGAGAGAGTGAGTGATACATAGATTCTTTGGTAACCTCCACAGCAAGGGCCTGAAAAATAAATCAACCTTTTTCACTCGTTAAAATAAAAGGCTTGCTGCTGAGTTATTTAAGATTGGCTCACTCGCTGAGAAGGTAAGGAAACACAAACACTCATATAAATATAAATGATTACGGGCAATAAAAGATAACACCTTAAAATTGTCCACAGTAGATGGTAGAGTCCCCAATTTCTTTCCATCATGTGGTTAACCAGGAATCTCTTCCAATATTATGGTCTGTCATTGACATATTTTGGAAGGATTTTCAAATTGATACTCAACATGCTTTGTTACATTATAAATGCACCTTCCTTGGTCATTAAGTCCTGGAATGGGACTTGAACCCCAAGTTTCTGGCTTAGGTGCAGGGATGCTACCACTGTGCCACCAGACCTACAGGAAGACTGGTGAATAAAAATTGACATTGAGCTACATAAGGATTAATGAATTAGCTAACCAAAAGTTGGGTCAAAAGAGGTAGGTTTTTCAGGAGCTCCTTAAAAGGAGGAGAGGTTTACGGAGGCAATTCCAGAGCTTAGGGCCTAGGCAGCAGAGTGGGGAGGGGTGCTGTCAGAGAAGTGAAAGTGGTGTGAAGTCTCACTGCTGCAGCTGTGAGAGCAGGTAAATGGTGGAGTGATTAATATCGGGGATGCTCAAGTGGCCAGGATTAGAGAAACACTGATATTTCAGATGGTTGTGGGGCTATAGGAGATTACAAAGATAGGAAAGGGGCGAAACCATAGAGGAATTTGCAAAGAAGGATGAGAGTTTTAAAATTGAGACGTTGCATAACCGAGAGCCAATATAGGTCAATGGGCACAGGGTTGCTGGGTGAACAGGACCTGGAGCCAGTTAACACACAAGCAGCAGAATTTTGGACAGTCTCACAGTTACAGAGGGGATCATGTGGGAAGTCAGCCTGGAGAACATTGGAAGTCAAGTTTAGTGGTAGCAACGTCGTGGATAAGGGTTTTAGCAACAGATTTGCTTTAAGGCCCATGTTGAGTTTGCAGTATTTCCTTATCAGTGCGTTCACACTGTAACTTATTTTCTCTAGCTGCAGTGTGAATTCCAGTGGACCCTGCTGATATTGTTTGGCTCCAGCCTGGCTGGACTCCCTGTTTAGGGGGGAGCTGTACACAGACCTGGATATGACACAGGTTCCCAACAATGCAGTGGGGAAAATCACCCGATCTCTAAATATTCGAATTAAGGCCTGGGAATTTGACCAAGTGTCTAGCACTTTGCAAGCCATGATTTTCACTCTTTGCATAGTCAAATGTAAATGGTATAGGACTCTCTGCTTTAGAAAATTGTAACTCTATTTCACTCTGGAGTCAGATTGAACACTGACTCCAGGTTTGGACTGCCCATAGGAGGTGGAAATTACTCAACATTAAAGATAAACTTGTCATCTAAATGCAGCTTAGTATATAAGCGCTTTATTTCTTTGCCCATCCCTTCTTCCTGACTATTTATATTTATAATTTATATTTATGTAATATATATAATTTTATAATTTATATTTATAAAAGACAATTTTTCTCCCAATTATTTCCATAGTTGGGGTTGTAAACTCCCATCAGAGATGCTTTCACGACTGTTAGCCTGCAGTGCCCAGCCCCTTGACAAAGGGTCCATTCACTATGTCCTGTGGCTGACCAATTGGCTGGTTAAGGCCACAATGTCCAAGCTCATTAGCAAAGCTAATTAGCAAAGCACCTCAGGAACAATCCCCTCTGGCCCACAAACGACCATCTTTCTCCTTCAGTGGCACAAGAATAAAGTTCTCATCATCGATGACACCACTAGTTCAGAATCTTTATGTAATGTCTTGCATTACATAATACCAGCGCACTGTCATCTTTGTATCAGTGAGATCCAGCTCCACAGTGCAGGACTGAGAGAGCACTGCACCATCTGAACTGCTGGCTTTCATTTAGAATAGCAAACCAAGGACTTATCTGCCTGTTCAGGTAGATGCAAGGTTGCCAACGTTCCTGGAATGGCCATGGATCTCCTGGAATGAAGGATCACTCAGTCTGGGAGAAAAGTAAGTTCCTTTGGTAGTTCATACATCTATAGATTAGAGCTGCATTCCAGCACTGCTACAGGTAGTTAGATATGAAATCCACTAATTGCCAACAAATCCAAGCCTACTTCAAGCAGGTAAAGCCCATGCAGCAAGTAATAGGTAGCTGGCATTTGTGGACAATACACAGTGTTAGTGTCAAGCTATGGCCAATAAGAAAAGCAAGAGGAACTTCTCTTCTAAAATTGGTTAGTCCTAAAGCTCCAGTAGCCTTGATTTGCTCGAGAGTGGTAGTGATTTAATTTTGTAGAGAAATGACGTTTATAGTTATGCTTTGCACAGATAAAAGTCCACTCTGATACATGAGAGTCCTAGCTCATGAGCTGTCGGTTTTGATTGGGGGTTAACAGTACCTCTGCTGGGACACTGAATTGAGTTTATGGTTCTGAGAGCTGGTGTGCCATTGTTCGGCTTGTATTGGGCACAGCCTGTGATTAGTTGTGACATTTAGTGCTGTATTTTTATAACATGCCTCAGAACAGTGTGATTCGCCTTATATCAGTGCAAACTGATTCTTCCCAAAGGTTTTAAAACATCCTTTTTTTTATGTGCAGTTATGTATTTGCACAAGAAACATTTGGGAATGTTACAAGGAAAATCAGAGTGGGAAAGAATTTCACAGATCGTTACGTATGGCTAAACTCAAAATGGGTTTGAGAAAACTTTCTCCACTATTTTCTGTAAGAATGCTATGAAAGGGCCACAAAGCAAAGGTTTACTAAAGTGCTAGTATTGAACTAAAAGTGTGACCCAGAATTGGGAAGAGCAGGAAGTATGGTTTGGGAGAAGGGAGCATGCAATGGGCAGAAGATTTTTTGAATATAAACAATGTCCTGGAGGTGGTCACTTGATTAATTGCAGCATGAACATGGTCAAACATAGAGGGATACATGCAACCAGAGTTGGCAAATAGATAGAAGTTAAAGGCCCTATAGCACTATTGGAAGAGAAAGGAAGGCTGTCCAGTATCACGACCAAACATAATTCCTCTACTACCAGACATATTAACTTGTCATTTATCACATCGCAGTTTGTGGGACTATACTGGGTGCAAATTGGCTGTCGTGTTTAGCTACATAACAACAGCGATTACACTTCAAGGAGAGCAAATCATCGGTCGTGAAGTGATTTTCGATGCCCCAGTGAAATGCATTGATTAACACAAATGGTTTCTTAAAATACTGCAAAACGTAAATTATTTTATATTTGATGATGTTCCCCCCACCACTTATGCCTCAGAGTTAATTACTTAGAAAGTGGCTGCCTATTTGACTTGTAACGTATGTGATATGAACATGGGGCCGGGAATAAACCATTCAGCTCTTTGAGCCTGCTGCGCTATTCAATAAGGTCTTGGCTGATCTGGTTTGTCTCAACTCCACTCTCCTGTCTGCCCCCCATAACCCTTAACTGCCTTGTCTAAGAAAAATCTAACTCTGCCTTGTATAAATTCAATGACCCAACCTCCACTGCTCTCTGGAGAAGAAAATTCCACAGAACTAATGACCCTCTGAGAGAAAAAAATTCTCCTCATCTCAGCCTTAAAAAGGGGACCTCTTATTCTTAAACTGTGTCTCCGGTACAATTCTCTTCCACAAGTGGAAACATCTTCCCAGTATCCACCCTGTCCAGTCTCCTCAGGATCTTATTTGATTCAATGAGATCACCTCTCATTCTTCTAAACTCCAATGAGTGTAGGCCCAACCTGCCCAAGCTCTCTTCATAAGATAAGCCCCTCATCCCAGGAATGAGTCAAGTGAACCTTCTCTGAATTATTTCGAACACAATTATATATTTTTTTCGAATAAAGAGCCCACAACTGTCCATAGTATTCCAGATGTGGTCTCACCAAGGCCCTGTACAGCTGCAGTAAAACATCCCTAATGTTATATTCCATTCCCCTTGCAATAAATGCCAGCATTCTATTTGCCTTCCTAATCATTTGCTGTGCCTGCACACTAACTTTTTGTGATTCATGTACCAGGACACCCAGATGCCTCTGTACCACCCAAGTTCTGCAGTCCATTTAAATAGTATAGCGCTTTTCTATTCGTCCTGCCAAAGTGGTCAAGTTCACATTTTCTCACATTGTATGCTATCTGCCAAATTTTGCCCACTCACTTAACCTGTATATATCCTATTATAGACTTCAAACCCCCTCTTGGCAGCTTACTTTCCTACCTATCATGGTGTCATCAGCAAATTTAGCTACCATACATTTGGTCAATTTCCTGGTGATGCAGCCTGAGTGTTGTAATTCCACAGAATCCAGGTTACAATATCATAGCTCCCATAATACATCTCCCTCTCACACTTAGGAAACATGTCCAAAGAAAGTGGGCTTCTTAGGCACCATGTGAATTTGTCAATTCTGGGACCAATGTAGAACCCAAATCCCAGGTCCAGTGGACAGTTACAGGAAAAAAATTCTGCTGGGGATTTCCAGCATTAAGCATTGCCACATTCTTTTAATAATTTTTTATCCTCTCAAACCTGTTGTCTTGACCTAGATATGGACTTCAGTGACGTTATAAAATGGAATTTTGGGAAAAAATATCCCTAAAATGAGGATGCTGGTTGGCCTTAGTATTCTCTGTTCCTTCACCCAACATTGGTGGCCTTGCCTTTAACATTCCATGCCTTAAGGTCATAAATTCCCTCTTTCATCTCACTATTTCTCCTCACTTTAAGTCCCTCTTCAAAGCACACCTTTCTGATCAAGCTTTTAGCTACCTGTCCTAAAATTTCCCTCTTTGGCTCAATGTCATGTTTTTCTCTGATTATACTCCTGCGAAGTGCATTGGGACCTTTGGGTGTTGGAATTTGAGTATTTGCCGTGGATGTTACGAACTGGGAGTTGGATTTGGATGTTGAGTTTTGGGCTTTGGGTGTTGGGTGTGTTACAATTAGCCACGCGGCTGCAAAGTACTCTGAACACCTGAGAATGGAAGAGCTACGATACATTTGAGTTTCTTCTTTCTTTCTAAGTGTTCATTTTATCCACATTAGCACCAATTCTGTTAGCACTAAAAAAAAGCACATCAAATGTGACTTATTTTCCTTCCTAATGTTTGTTTTTTGCTCATACCGGCCCTGTTTTTCCTATCACTTTGGAAAAAATCGATGAGTTTTGATAGATTGCACTGACTGGTGTTTATCTTTCATTTCATTGCTGTAACTGAATTGCACATTATCAGTGCCAGAAAGAATAGATCCAAGGATAATACAACAGTATCAATGATGATTAAGATTGCAATAGGTGTACAAACATTATTCATGATGCTATACTGGAAGAAGGGAGCTATGGTATACCTGGTTCCTTTGTTTTCCTCTTTATTTTTCATTTTCTCTTGCATTCCTGCCTTTTCATCTGTCACACCCTTCACTCCACCATTGACATCAATCGGTAGACCCTAAGCTCCGGAATTTCCCCCCTCAATCCTTTCCCCTCGCTCCTCCTTAAAAATACTCTTCGAAACTCACCACTTTGAGCAAGCTTTTAACCAACTGCCCTATTATCTATTCCTGTAGCTCATTGTCAATTTATTTTATTTGATTACACCCCTAAGCAGCGTCCTGAGACTTTCGGATGCATTAAAGTGCAATATAAATACAAGTTGTTGTTAAAAGGACTTTCATATAGATGTATTTTCATTATTAATATCTCACCTTGGAACTTTAGTCCAGTGGCTGCTGCTTGGAAACAGACGGAAAGACATTAGTGCTGGCCGCGCTAAAATCCCAAAGGATGGAGGAGGCAATGTCATGCATTGGTTTGCTTACTCAGTAAGCAACTGAGATCTTGGCATCTTAAAAATAGATGCCCCATTAACATGTTCATATGTCAGAATAAATTCTTGCTGAATTAAGTGACCTATGGATGGCATTTTTTTTTTCTTAAATTGCACAACAGAGACACTGTCTATAAGCTTTGGAACTCCAAGTGCACAGTCATTAACCCGAGGCATTTTAACGTCAATCGCAAATGCTAATTCAGCTCACTCACACTGATGGGTTCAGCAAGACTTCCAAGCCAGTCCCCATAAGGTTCATCAGGATTCACTGTTCAAGAACAGAGATCTTAAGCACTAAATCAAGTAGACAGAACCAAACTGAAAGGCACAATCTGCAAATTGCCCTTCTTCCACAGAACAGGACAGTGATTATTTTGGAAGAAGGGCAGCATTCTACAAACCGCACGTTAAAGAAATGATGGTCAACATGATGTAAGCACATCTGGTTACTGCCTGCAATCAAATAAAAGGGTACTGGGGAACTTAATAGAAGTTAATTAAGCGTACTTCAGGGAGCAAAACCGACTTGACAATATATCCTACTGGATGTTACCATCTACCCAAAAGACATAAACTGTTGGGCTTGCTGGAAAGCATTTTATGAATATTATATAATAATGCTAAAAAGAAGTCAACCGTGGCTCAGTGGGTAACACCCTCCCCTCTGCTACAGAAGGTTATTTTTCCAAGTTCCACTTCACAAATATGAGTGTATGAGCTAGGCTGACACCCTGTGAGAAGCAGTGTCGCTCTGTCAGAGGTGCCACCTTTTGAGTGAGACATTAAACCAAGGCCACATTTTCCCTCTCAGGTGGGCATGAAAGATCTCTATTTTTTAAAAAAGGGCATTTTCCTTGGTTTCCCGGTTAGTAGTATCCCTCAACCAACATCACTAGAACAGATTATCTGATCATTTATCTCATTGCTTTGTGGGAGCTTGTTTTGTGCCAATTAACTCTCAATTTTCTTACACTGCAACAGTAACACTGCCTTGTCTTTGGAATGTTCTGAGGTCATGAAAGATGCTGTAGAAATGCAAGTCTTTCTTTTGTAATGCACCATCAGAAATTATTAAAACAGGATAACTGGTTTAACAATGGTGTAATAGCTAAAGAAGCTGTCGAATGTGGCAGCAAACCATACAGACTGAAAGGTCAAAGCTCTAGCACCTTTATTGTATGATAATCAGCTGATCTCAACCAGAATTCAAGTTATAATTGGCCTTATAATTTATTTGCCAAGGCTAGTGCTGTTCCTAATTATTACCCATGTGACTCCTACTTAAGAGTGTACACTGGGAAGAGGATAGGTTTTGGGTGTGGAGCACTCTGAGTGATGACACTCAGGCCGGGGTTTTACAATATGGTGTAAGTTAGCTGGTACTCTTCCCTGTCTATTAAAAGGGATAGAAGGAACTCGCAAAGAATTCCCAGACCCGGTACATGAAGAATGAGGTAGAAACTGGTAGCACATGGAGAAACAGATTCTAGCTAAGAGCATTAATTACCATGGAGAATAGAAAGCTCAGAATAGATATAGTTCGAGCATCTACAGTTTCAAGTGCAACAGATCAACTGAACTAAGGTAGAAGATATATTGCCTTTCATGACCTTAGGGTATTGCAAAGTGCTTTTCAGTCAATGAAACACAGTCATTATTATAATGAAGGAAAGGCAGCAACCAATTTGCACACAGAAAGCTCCTACAAACAACAATGAAATAATGAGCAGATCATTTGCTTCAGTGATGTTGGTTGAGGGGTAAATGTTTGCCTAGATACAAGGATGAATGCCATTGCTCGTCTTCAAGGTAGCAACATGGGACCTTACATTACCACCCAGTTTAACATCCCACCAGACATACAACATCTTCAACAGTAGGGCACAACTTCACTACTGCACTGGAGCATTATGCTGGATTGTGTTTCAACGTCTCTAGAGTGGAGCTTGAATCGATGACCTTCTGACTCAGAGGCAAGTGTGCTACTCCGAGAGCCACAGCTGATACTTGTACAAGATTGCCACAAGGTGACAGGAGAAAAATAAGCAGATAGAAGTTGTTAAGACAAAAATTTTAGGCCGTAAGTTGCTAAGAGTGGAGATGCCCCCAGTGTTAAGCTACAGGCATCATCATAATAAATTGGGAATGACATAAATAGCCAGGCAGTAGAGGGGGGATAAAGTTTATATAGGTGAAGCCAAAGAGGTAGGAGATTGAGAGTGAGCAAGAGGTAGTGGGAAGTGAGGCAGGGGAGGGAGGGGACAAAGGCAGAGGGTTGCCCAGCTTCCTTTGGAAACATGCCAGGGTTTTGAAACTTCTAACTACATAAGGTATTTCAGTAATTGGCACAATATGAGAGAATTTCAAAGCTTAGCATTTTTGTGATTTGATCTCTGTTTATTTTGAATGCTCCTGGTACAGCTACAATAAGCTTCAGGCAGATCATGAGTTCCAAATGTATTCATTGTCAATGGGCGGAATTCTCCCATCCCTTCACACCGGCAGGATCTTCCAGCCCTGCCGATGTGAACGGGAATTTCAATGGCTCACCGGCCCTGCCAGGGGAAAACCGGTGGGGTGGGGTGGGTGGGGTGGGGTGGGTGGGGGGGGGGTTGGAGGGGGGAGGGGGCGGTGGGTGGGTGCTGGAAAATTCCACCCAATATTTCAACCAGAAGAACTCTAAAAGATATATGTGTCTGAAAAGTCTTCCTACTGAGTTTCATTAAATGAAAGTTTGATGAATCAGTGGGAATACATTGCTCCAACATTTTTATGCATTGCACAAAAAAACATAATCCCAAAATCTCCCACGATGTACTTGCTTTAATTGCTATTTTAAGGTCTTTGCTCTTCCAAATAATAGCTTACGTGCTCTGGCCCCTTTCTACCTCAAAGAAGGAGATAATTTCACAGATGCATAAACAACATAATGAGTCTTTTACCCAGGACCATTCAATAATACATGTAAGTGTTACACAAGCTCATTCACAGGTTGTGACTGTCTCCAGCCCATCTCTAATTGCCCTTCAGAAGGTGATGATAAGCCACCTTCCTGAACTGCTGAAGTCCGTGTGCTGCAGGTACATCGACGGTGCTGTTAGGGAGAAAATGCTGGAGATAAATTGTAGCATAGTGCTATCATTGCTATATTAATAAACTAGAAGCCTGGACTAATGCTCTGGAGACATGAGTTCAAGGGTCACTATGGCAGCTGGGGAATTTAAATTCAATTAAATAACAAAATTCTAGTCTCGTTAGCAATGATCATGAAATTGCCATCTTGTTGCTGAACCCATCTGGTTCCCTAACGCTCATCAGCGGAGTGAATTTGCTGGCCCACATGTGACCTCAAACCCACAATAATGTGGATAACCCTTAGCTGCTCTCTGAAATGGCCTAGCATTTAGTCCTATCAAACCTCAGTTGAATAAGAATAAAAATAGATGCACTGAGACACTTGAAATGACAAAGACACAGCCCACCCAATCGATGCTGCAAAGTCCTTCCCACTAACATCTGGGCGCGTGTGCCAAAATTGGGAGAAATGTTCCACGAACCACTTAAGCAACAGCCAGACATAGTCATAGACACAGGATCATACCTTGCAGCCAATGTTCCAGGCACCTCGATCACCACTCATGGGTAGAACAAAGAACAAAGAACAAAGAAAAGTACAGCACAGGAACAGGCCCTTCGGCCCTCCAAGCCTGCGCCGATCATATTGCCCGTCAACTAAAACATTTTACACTTCCGGGGTCCGTATCCCTCTATTCCCATCCTATTCATGTATTTGTCAAGCTGCCTCTTAAACCCACTATCGTACCTGCTTCCACCACCTCCTCTGGCAGCGAATTCCAGACACTCAATACCCTCTGCGTAAAAAACTTGCCTCGCACATCTCCTCTATAGTTTTATCCTCTCACCTTAAATCTATGTCCCCTCGTAATTGACTCTTCCACCCTGGGAAAAAGCTTCTGACTATCTACTCTGTCCATGCCACTCATAATTTTGTAAACTTCTATCAAGTCGCCCCTCAATCTCCGTCGCTCTAGTGAGAACAATCCGAGCTTCTCCAACCTCTCCTCATAGCTAATAACCTCCAAACCAGGCAGCATCCTGGTAAACCTCCACTGCACCCTCTCCAATGCCTCCATATTCTTCTGGTAATGTGGCGACCAGAATTGCACGCAATATTCCAAGTGTGGTCTAATCAAGGTTCTATACAGCTGCAGCATGACTTCCCAGCTTTTATACTCAATACCCCTGCCAATGAAGGCAAGCATGCCATTTGCCTTCCTGACTACCTTACCCACCTGCATTGCCACTTTCCGTGACCTGTGGACCTGTACACCCAGATCCCTCTGCCCATCAATGCACTTAAGGGTTCTGCCATTTACTGTATAATTCCTGCCTGTATTAGACCTTCCAAAATGCATTACATTGCATTTGTCCGGATTAAACTCCATCTCTGCCCAAGTCTCCAACCGATCTATATCCCGTTGTATCCTTTGACAATCCTCTTCACTATCTGCAACTCCTCCAACCTTAGTGTCGTCTGCAAACTTACTAATTAGCCCAGTTACATTTTCCTCCAAGTCATTTATATATACTACAAACAGCAAAGGTCCCAGCACTGGTCCCTGCGGAACTCCACTAGTCACAGCTCTCCATTCAGAAAAGCACCATTCCACTGCTACCCTCTGTCTTCTATGACCAAGCCAATTCTGTATCCATCCTGCCAGCTCACCTCTGATCCCGTGTGACTTTACCTTCTGAAAGGACAGGTATGTCCTGTCCCACCAGCAGAAAAGACCAACCAGAGTTTGCAGCAAAATGGTATACAGTCAGAAGAGGGAATCCTCAAAATTGACTCCAGACCCCATGGAGTCTCATGACATCAGGTCAATCTTGGGCAAGGAATCTTGACTTCTGTCAGCTGATGAACACATAAGCACAAGAATTAGGAGCAGGCCATTCGACCCCTCGAGCCTGCTCCACTTTTTGATAAGATCATGACCGGTCTGGGTGTCGCCTCAGCTCAACTTTCCTGTCTGCCCCCCTTGAATTACACAAGATCATGAACCATCATGGCTCCTCCATGTTGAATACCACTTGGAAGAAGCACTGGGATAAACAAGGTCACAAAATGTACTTTGGGAATGAGACTTCAATGTCTATTGCCAAGAGTGGCTTAGTAGCACCATTACTGATGGAGCTCTGAAAGACATATTTGCCAGACTGGCACTGTGGCAAATGTAGGGAGAACCAATGAGCAAAAAACCCTACTTAACCTCACCCTCACCAATCCAATCTATCTGTGTCAGATGTATCTGCCCATTGCTGACAGCATTGGTAAGAGTGACAGACAGACAGAATGGCAAAGGAGGGTTTCCCCAGGATGGCATAAGGACATCAGTGAGGAAAGACCTTGGCTCAGAAGATCAGGAAGTATAATCAATATGGATGGAGATTAGGAACAGCAAGAGTCAGGAAATGCTGGTGAGAGTTGTTTAGAGGACCCCTAACAATAGTAACACTAATAGTCATTTGGTCGTACAGAACTTGAGTCACCTATTTTGTTCAGTTGAAAAATTGCAAATTGCGCCTGTTTCACCTGAACAAAATAGGTGACAGCCATTCTCTGGTTCATTCATAAGGACGAGGCCTTGACCAATCAGAGTCAACCTGTCTGATTTGAATTTAAACAAAGCTTGACAGTTAACTGTCAGTCATCAATTAACTGGTGCATTCTCCATGACAATGCCTCTATCAATCAGAGTCCACTTGCCAACCAATCAGTACTCTCTTCTCATGAAGTATAAATTGTTGTTCCCTTTACATTGAGCATTCTTGTGAAAGTCTTGATGAGTGCAAGATGAAAAATTTCAAAATGTGTCTTTTTTCAGTGAAATGTTTGCAACTATCTTCAGTAGTGCCGAGTGGATGATTCACCTCAGCCTCCTCCAGAGATCTCCAGCATCATAGATGCCAGTCTTCAGATGATTCAATTCATTCTATGTGATATCAGGAAATAGCTGAAGGCTATCCTTGGATACAGCAAAGACTATGGCTGTAATTTTCCATGCCCGGTGGTGTCAGGTGTTTTCGGTGGTGTGAACAGACAATACGACGCAATCGGTTTCACAGTGACGTGAAACCAGTTCGCCATCGTCTGCTCAGCCTGCCAATGGTGGGCTGCGTGCTCCGCCATGGGATGGTGGGAAACTCACTGTAATGCATCAGCATATCATTATTAGGCAAGCCCACCGGAATCATCCCCCCGCCCGCTGGATCGTCCGCCACTGTCGGTGGGAAAACATGTCAACGTGTTTCACGGCAACACATAAATGATGTGCACTTGGTGAGCTGCACTTCGCTCGGGACTTCAAGGTTTGTTTTCTTCGGTCAGCACTCGTAGTCATCAGCACCGGGTTTCACAGACAGCACCACAACACTTTTATGGGGGCTCACAGCAGATCTGTACCTACCAGCTCAGCCAGATGTGGGTGACTATTCGATGGCTGCAGGGCGAGGGCTTGCTTGGGGAAGGGGCAGAAGTGGCTTCAGGCAAGGGAAGAGGCTGCAAGATAATGGGGAATGGGGGGCAACCCAGGGTGTGTGTGTGTGGGGGGATCATGTTGATCTGTGCAAGTGGCCTCAAGATGGGGCTGAGGAGGCAGTCTCCAGAGGAGATGAGGCCAGATGGAGATGTGAGGGTGTGTGTGTGAGAGAGTGAGTGGTGATGTCCCTTGAGCTGGCAGTGAGTGAGATGCCAGTCAATGTATGATGGGCTTGAGTGTCTGAGTTTAGAGTGATGAGATGGTTGCTATCCACTAGCTGCACTGATGAGATCATTCAACCTCTATCTGCATTGGATGGCCAACCTCTTCTGTGCAGCACTGGCACTGATCACCACTGCCATCGCCTACCAAGCCGGAGTGGTAATGTTGCTGCCCCTCCTGCGGCCAGAGCGGGGGTAGAGGGTATCACAGCGGACCTCCAAGGCGTCCAAAAGAGCACTCTCGGGGCCGCTGTCTTCGTGCCACTCAGGGCCATGTCTTTTTTGCTGCAGTCCCTTTTTTAATTCATTCACGGGATGTGGGCTTCGCAGGCTGGGTGGGCCAGCATTTAATGCCCATCCCTAGTTGCCCTTGAGAAGGTGATGGTGAGCTGCCTTCTTGAACCACTGCAGTCCATGTGGTGTAGGTACACCCACAGTGCTGTTAGGGAGGGAGTTCCAGGATTTTCAGAATCACAGAATCACAGTGCAGAAGAGGCCCTTTGGCCCATTGAGTCTGCACCAACACATGAGAAACCCCTACCTAATCTCATTTACCAGCACTTGGCCCATAGCCTTGAATGTTATGATGTGCCAAGTGCTCATCCAGGTACTTTTTAAAGGATGTGAGACAACCTGCCTCCACCACCCTCCCAGGCAGTGCATTCCAGACCGTCACCACCCTCTGGGTAAAAAAGTTTTTGGCTCACATCCCCCCTAAACCTCCTGCCCTTCACCTTGAACTTATGTCCCCTTGTGACTGACCCTTCAACTAAGGGGAACAGCTGTTCCCTACCCACCCTGTCCATGCCCCTCATAATGTAGTACGTAATTTTGATCCAGCGACAGTGAAGGGACAGCGATATATTTCCAAAGAAACACTGAGCGTGGCAATACTTTAAATGTGGTGCCTGGCATGATGAAGTGGTGAGGTGACAGCGTGTCAGGCGAATCGGAGCCCACCCACCATGGAAACGGCGTGTTTCCTGGGAACGCGTAAATAATGTGGCGGGTTTGGGATGATACGGCGTGAAAACCCGCCATTACGGCCAATGGTTTACCCTCCCGCTACCGCATTAAGTGCAAACCTGGGACGATTCCGCCCTGTGAGTCCAGACAACATTCCAGCAGCAGTACTGAAAACTTATGCTCCAGAACTAGCTGCAAACTTACCCAGTTTGTTCCAGTATAACTACAATGCTGGCACCTACTCAGCAATGTGGAAAATTGCCCAGGTATGTACTGGCCACAAAAAATAGGACAAATCCAATTGAGGCCTCATCAGCCTACTCTCAGTCATCAGCAGAGTGATGGAATATGCTGTCAACAATGCTATCAAGAGGCACTCACTTAGCAATAGCCTGCTCACGTTGCTCAGTTGAGGTTCTGCTAGGACCACTTGACTCCGGGCCTCATTACAGTCAAGGGGAGATAATTAGATTACCTCTTGTTCACGATGGTCATTGTCTGGCACTTGTGGTCTTGCTGCATGTAGGCATGAACTACTTCAGCCTCTGAGGAGTCGCAAATGGAACTGGACACCACTGAAATCATCAGTGAGCACCCTCACTTCTGACGCTATGTTGGAGGGAAGGTCATCAATGAAGCAGCTGAAGATGGTTGGGCCTAGGGCACTATCCTGAGGAACTCCTGCAGTGATAACACAGTGTATACTTTCCTTTAATGCATTCTCTTGCTTCTTGTAAATATGATTGGTATTTGGCGGCTGCTACTGTTTATTGTATACATGATACTGCTGTGCCATGAAAGTCACAGGAATAACTTCCAGTGGGTTCCTTGAAACATCAGGTTGATGTTCCTTAATCACTGTTATATTGGAATAAACTGCTTTAGTCGAATTAGAAGCCTTAATCTCAAAATCTTTTGATGTATCTACATTATAATTGCTAATGGGAAAGGAACAGAGCATTATGCAAATAGGGTTAGATGAGGCAGGAGGAGCAGAACCAGCATGGAGCAGTTAGGCTGGAAGGCCTGTTTCTCTGCTACATACTCAATGTAGTTCCTGGGGTAGTTCAATGGCGAGAACCATCATGAGTTCACTGGAGGTTAGACTGCCAGGTACCAACTGAATGGTCTGTATTGCCTTCCAGTTCTTTTTATTTTAGATCTGAACTAACCTTGTTTATTCTCGTCATCCCCTTGGTCAGGAGATCATTCAATTTCTGTATTATTTTTCACAACTGCCTCTGAGTGTAGATAGGGCCTCAGTTTAATATCTTGGTGCATCGTTGATATGTGCCGCTTAGATTATATGTTCAAGCCTCTGGGTTAGGATTTGAACCTGCAATCACCAGTCTCAGAGACAGAAGTGCTGCCTCTAGCTAAACTGTCACAATACCTGCACTGGGGTGTAGCCCTGTGTTTTAGATGCCCCTATGGTACTGTACTCAAGTTGGCTGCGGGTGCTACTAGTTATGGAAAGTTTGCAGGCCATTCAACTGTGCAAGCATCACATCTGACCCTGTCCCTACCTAAAGGCTTTGTCAAGCAGTGGCCATTGGATGGAAATCAGCAGTAAGAAATGTGTTCAGTGTCCCCCTATAGTAAGACCATAAGTTGTAGGAGCAGAAGTATGCCATTTGGCCCATCCAGTCTGCTCTGCCATCATGGCTGATCTGATAATCCTGAACTTCACTTTCCTATCTTTTCTCCATAACCCTCAATTCCCTTACTGTTGAAAAATTTGTCTATCTCTGCCTTGAATATACTTAACGACCCTCCCTCTACAGCCCTCTGTGGTAAAGAGTTCCACAGATTGACTACCCTCTGAGAGAAGAAATTCCTCCTCATCTCTCTTTTAAATGGGTGCCCTCTTACTCTGAGATTATGCTCTCTGGCCCCCGACTCTCTGACAAGAGGAAACAACCTCTCAGCATCCACCCTGTCAAACCCCCTAAGAATATTATATGTTTCAATAAGGTCGCCTCTCATTCTTCTAGACTTCAATGAGTACAGGCCCAACCTACTCAACCTCTCCTCATAAGAAAATCCCTCCATACCTGGGATCAACCTAGTGAACCTTCTCTGGACTGCCTCCAATGCCAGTATATCTTTCTTTAGATAAGGGGGTCAAAACTGTTCACAGTATTCTATATGTGGTCTAACTTAGTGCCTTTTATAGTTTTACAAAAATTCCCTATTTTTATTCTCCATTCCTTTTGAAATAAAGGCCAACATTCCATTCGCCTTCCCTATTACCTGTTGAAGTTGTATGTTAGCGTTTTGTGATTCATGCACAAGGACCCCCAAAAATCTCTCTGTGCCTTGTGCAGTATATCTCCATTTAAATAATATTCAGCTCCTCTATTCTTCCTGCCAAAGTGTATACCTCACATTATCCCATATTATGTTCCATCTGCCACTTTTTTGCCCACTCACTTAACCTGTCTATATCCCTCTGTAGACTCCTTGTGTCATCCTCACCACTTGCCTTCCCAACTATTTTTGTGTCATCCACAAATTTGGCGATGGTACATTCATTTCCCTCATCTAAGTCATTAATATATATTGTAAATAATTGAGGCCCCAGCACTGATCCCTGTGGCACTCCCCATCCTGAAAATGCCCCCTTATCCCAAATCTCTGTCTTCTATTAGTTAGCCAATCCTCTATCCATGCTAATATACTACCCCCAACACCATGGGCTCTTATCTTATTAAGTAGCCTTATGTGTGGTGCCTTGTCGAACACCTTTTGGAAATCCAAATATATTACATATACTGATTCCCCTTTATCTATCCTGCCTGTTACCTCCTCAAAGAATTCTAATAAATTTGTCAGCCATGATTTCCCCTTCATGAAGCCATGCTGACTCTGCTTGATTATCTTATGTAAATCTAAATGTTCTGCTATAACATCCTTTATAATAAACTCTAACATTTTCCCAGTGAAGGATGTTAAGCTAACTGGCCTATAGTTACCTGTTTTTTGTCTCCCTCCCTTTTTGAATAAGGGTGTTACATTGGCAGTTTTCCAATGTTCTGCGACTTTTCCAGAATCTAAGGATTCTTGAAAGATTGCTACCAGTGCATCCACTATCTCTATAGCCATTTCCTTTAATATCCTAGGATGCAACCCATCAGGTCCGGCCTTTAGCCCCATTAGTGTCCCTTGTACTTTTTCTCTAGTGATAGTTATTGTATTTATCTCCTCCCCCTCTTTTGCCTCTTGATTATTTCGTATTAGCATCTTCTACCGTGAAGACTGAAGCAAAGTATTTATTCAACTGCTCTGCCATTTCCTGGTTCCCCATTATTATTTCCCCAGCTTCATTCTGTAAAAGGCCTATTTTCACTTTTGTCTCTCTCTCTTCCTTTTTATATATTTAAAGAAGCTTTAACTGTTTTTATATTACTTGCTAGTTCACCCTCAGAGTTTATTTTTTCTCTCTTTATTATATTTTTGGCCATCTTTTGTTGGTATTTAAAACTTTCCCAATCCTCTGGCTTACCACTAACCTTTGCCACATTGTATGTCTTTTCTTTCAATTAGATACTATCCTTAACTTCCTCCTAGCCCAGCAAATTTGGAGTCAACCATACTGATGCACTTGGTTGTTGGCAAGGAGCTAGTACAGACCCAATGGCCCAAATGGTGTCTTTCTGCCCTGAAAATATCTATGGTAACTCAAGGCAGATTAAGCGCAAATCTGCATATTTTCTGATCTTGCTCAGTGACTCAATTTTTCAGAATTGACAATGGAACTAACAGTCATTGTTTCAGCAGGTAACAGGAAGGGACCAGAAGTTGTGACAATTATTTTGCAAAATAAGAATAATTTCTCATGTTTGATGAGATAGTTATGTAGAAGCAACACTACAAATTATGTACAGACTGCGCACTAGAGCATGCTATGAACATGACATGGGTGACACGGTTAAAGAAACAAGATTGAAATGTTTTGTCTCAGTTCTTGACTGGGCCAATCTATTGCTTGATGCAGAGATACAAAGCTTCCCATGCATGAGGGAAACAATGTGCACAGAGCCATTCAAACCCAGGAGCAGCGCTGACACTGAGGGTTGTAAACTCAAATCATTCTATCTGCTAATAAGCAACTTGAATACTGCAGGAGTCAGGATTAGGAAAAAGGAAATAACTCCGGTGGTCAAGGTTAGGTTGCAATTCATCGGTGATTTAAACTCTAATCCTTTTAATTGCAATGGTTCTGTTACGCGATTTGGATGATGGAGAGGTCTGAAAATGTCAACTAATGCTGGTGATTTTAACTCCCAGGAGGAATGTGGACTTGGGAGAGGCCAGCCTGTCTGGATTTTGTCAGTGGGGTAGGCCTGTACAATGTTAAAGAATGAGCCTTGCTTGTGCAATATCAGCTAACTGTTCAATGGGAACATTCTTTATAAATTCGGCTGGTGGCATTGGGTTTGCCAACTCAGGTTGCATGTATTCTGGGAGGTTTCATCACACGGTGTCCCAACTCCAATGGCTCCCTGCCCCCATTCTTCCACCGTTGGTCACCTGACTTGTCCATGCTCAAAGCACCCCTGCCTTCTTGCATCAACTGGAAAGCGAGCAGGTCCTTTCATTGTCCAGCTGAATGGTTCTTGACCGTCATTCACACAGTGTTCTCTTTCAGACCCCCTGAGGCGGAATTTTCCATAAACGAGACAACTTGCGGTGGTGGGCGTTTCCGGCAGCCCTCACCCTGCTGCCCGGGATGGCGGGAACTGGCACCCGATTCTGTGCTTGGAGCCTCATTAATTATGCAAAGGCGTGTGTCGGTCTGAATCGCCTGGCGGGTAGGGAGTTGATTCGCGCCGCCATCGTTAGCTGGCGGGTTCGAAGGTCTGGGCGCCATATTTAAAGGCCAACCCAACACACAATCTCACTCTCTCCAGCCCACCGGCAATGTCTGGCAGCCAGAAGAGGAAGGTCAGGAGCCTGAAGAAGAAGTGCTTCACGCACTAGGCCCTCCAGGCCTTGATCAGAGGGATGCAGGCGCAAAAGAACATGCTCTATCCTAGGGATGGCTGCAGGAAGCAGAGCAGCCTCACCTCTCTGGCCTGAGCAGCAGTCGCAGAGCAGGTCAGTGTGGCTGGCAACCACGCCCGTAATGCCACCCACTGAAGAAAGAGATGAAGAAGATTATCTCATCTGCTCTGCCAAGGTAAGTCATCCTTTAACTCCCTCCAATATCAAACTCGCATCATGTCATCATGCACTCAAAGGGCTACTCCCTTCCAGGATCTCACACAACCATTAGCGGGGGACACAGAGATGGACCATGTGAAAGTGATGGAGGGGTGGAAATTGGAAGCAAAAATTAATAAATTTTTCCAGGTCCAGATGAGAGCATGAAGCAACACCGAAGTAATCATTGATGTACCGGAGAAAGAGTTGTGGGGGGGTGGCCGGAGTAGGACTGTAACAAGGAATGTTCCACATACCCCATAGTGAGTAGTAGTAGTGAGACTTCAGTTGCAAATGAAAAAGCTTGAATTAGAAGCAAAGGACAGAGAAATGGCTTTTAAAAGGGAATTAGAAATTGCGAAGATGGAGAAGGAGGAAAGAGAATGAGGGAGAGAGAGAATTCCAACTGAAACTGTTGGCAGTTAGAAAAGAGATGTCAGTAGGTTAGGAAGGATTTATCTCCAGAGTAAACCCAGTGGGGAGATGTTTAAATTTGTACAAGCTCTTCCAATGTTCGAGGAAACAGATATTGAAGCACTCTTTATTTCATTTGAGAAGCTAACTGAACAGATGGAATGGCCACAGGAAAACTAGATGTTATTAATATAGTCTAAGTTATTAGGTAGGGGGCTTGAGGTATATGGTCTGCTTTCAGAAGCAATGTCGGTGAATTATGATGTGGTGAAAAAAGCTATTTTGAGTGTATATGAGTTGGTTCTTGAAGCCTACAGGTAGAAATTTAGGAATATGAGACAACAGCCTGGGCAAACTTATATTGAGTTTGAAAGAATAAAACAAAGTAATTTGTTCTTAGGGAAGTCATTATTTTGGAAGAATTTAAAGATTCAATCCCTTCAGCAGTGAGAACTCATGTGGAGGAAAAGAGAGGTTGATTCTGTAAGACAAGCAGCAGAGATAGCTGATGACTGTGAGTTAGTTCATAGGGCAGAACTTTACAGCGGGGACGGGGTGGTAGAATGCGGCGAGACATTATAAACCCCACTGACTTCAGCGGGAAAGTAAAATCCCGCTGCCGTAAAATTCTGCCCCATGAGTTAGTTCATAGAGCTAATCCTTTTAACGGTCACCCTTTCAAATTTGAAAAGGATTAAAAAGTGGGAAGGTGAAAGGAAGGCAGGTAGTCAGGGAAGAGAAGGAGTCACTGGAAGTTCCCAGGAAGTTTTTTTCTCAGAACAAAAAGGAAGGTGCTGAAGGTAAAATTGACATCCAAAAATTGGGGTGTTTTCATTGTAATAAAATGGGGCACGTGAAGTCAGTGTGTGGGAGGTTGCAGGAAAAACCTGTAGGAATTATTGAGGTACATAAAAGCTCTGGAAGTAAAAGTACTGTGGGTTCTGAGGTTCAGGCACAGGAGAAACCAGTGGTTTGTGTACTGGTGAATCAGAGAGAATCAGTGAAAGGTAAAGAAGTGGGAATGTATTCACAGTTTACTCAAGAGAACTCAGAGGAGCAGATTGCAGAAATGTTTAAAGACTTTGGGCAGAATTTTACGGCCCTGTTGCGATGGGGACAGGGCTGTAAAATGAGGCGAGACATTCTAAACTTCATTGGCAGGAAGGTAAAATCCCACTGCTGTAAAATTTTGCCCTTTGTATGTGAAGGGAAGGTCTTTCCATGTGTACAAGGTGGAGCAGGTAAGGATGTTAAAATTTTAATAGACACAGGGGCCAGTCAATCCTTAATGTTGTGGGATAGTGATATTTGTTGTTCAAAGGGAGTGTTGCAGGAGAAGGTAATAATAAGTGGGGTTCATGGAGATGCTAAATATATTCCATTGTGGAAGGTAAATTTAAAGAGCAAATGAAAGAATGGTGTTTTAGTCAGAGTGGTGGAAAAATTGCCCATTACAGGGGTTCAGTTTATTCTAGGTAATAATATTGCTGGATCGCAAATGTGGGTGATGCCTATGGTAGTTGAGCAGCCTGTAGAAGAGTTTTCAACAGAGGTGTTACAGAAGGAACATCCTGGATTGTTTCCTAATTTTATTATATCAAGATCAAAATCCCATCAGGAAGAACAAAATAAACAAGATAAGCAAGCAGTTCAAAGGCAAGAAGAAGGTGTCCAATTAGATGGCACTGCATTTGATAACATTGTTCAGGAGGAAGGAATGCATCTCTCGGAGCCACCTTACCATGTCCAATGGTATGGTCTAGATACGTAAATTGCGTAAGTTAATAAAATGTTTTGTTTAGTTTAATGTAAAACCTCAAGAACTAGTGGTCTGATTCCTGAGTTTAGAGTCGCATCTCAAACATAACACTTAAAATTATTGGTTATGACAGTTGTTTAAAGTTTCCCTCTGGGATTTTTAAAATAACTCAGCTTTACCAACTGCATCGGTCGTAACACATGGCCCAGTGATTCATGAGGTCAGAACGCGTAAGTATGAATGCAGGATTCGTTCTTGCTGTAAGTGGGCGGACATCCCCTGAGTTGAAAGAAGATGGCATTGAGGGCTAGGACAGATGTGGCCATATGACCTCACTTAACTTCACTCTTCCTGGAACCTGTCAGCAATTAACTTCTCACGGGCACATCTCCCACATCTTCCTTCCTCCATGGCGTGATTGCATTCATACTGACCCTGAGCAGCCTCGTGAGGTTCCTGGGCCTCTGGGTCCATCTTCTGATGAGCTCTCATCCTCCTTCAGTTCATCCTCTGGCAGGGGTTCACCTCTTTGCATTGCCAGATTGTGAAGAGTGCAACACACTGCGGGAAACCCTGTCGGGACTGTATTGGAGTGAGCCATCTGAGTGGTCCAAGCATCTGAAATGCATCTTCAGAAGCCCTCTGATCTGCTCTATAAGGGAAAATGTGGATCTGTGAACAGTGTTGCACCTCCCCTTGGAACGGCTCTGAGGGTGACGCAGTGTTTCAGTGGGTTCCCCTTATCCCCAAGCAGCCATCCCTGCAGATGTAACAGCCCCTCAAAAATCTCAGGCACCCGGGAGTGACTCAGGATGTAGGAGTCATGGCAACTCCCAGGGTACCGTGAACAAACATGCAGTATGTGCTTCTGGTGATCACACACCAGTTATACATTGATGGAATGATAGCCCTTATGGTTTATAAACATTAGGGCCTGCTGCCACAGAGCCTGTATAGCCACATGGGTGCAGTCTTTTGCACCCTGTACTCTTGGGAAGCCTGAGATGGTGGCGAAGCTGGTGAATCCCGCAGCCTGGCTATCTTCATCCAGAGCAAACCTGACATAGTGATGGGCCTTCCTGCAAAGTGTGTCTATGACCTCCTTATGTATTGATGTGTGGTGGACTGAGAGGTGCCTGTCAGGAAGAGATATTAATGCATATAATGTTATTGGAATTTTTTTTAAAAATAGAGGTTTTGCGTGTGTTAATTGGATTAAAGCCAGCTAGTCTGGGTGCTTTAATGCACAGAAAGAAGTGGTTTTGAAATGGAAATTAGATAAACATGGGGGCAATTTGCATTTTAAAATAGAGCATTCAAAGACTGGGGGTGAAATCTTGCACTTAGCTAGGAGACACCAAGCAATATGTTTATATCACTAATAAAATTGGTACTATGAAAGGGGTTTTATTGTAAGAAGAGGTGGAGTTCAAAGGGCCTGGTGGTACAATGAGAATTTACATTCAATGCGAAGGCTAGGTATAACCTGAGAGGAGTTTGTATGTGCAGGTCAGAGGCGTCTAAGAGGCAGAAGATCTAAGCAGCTGTAAGCATACAAATGTCCGCAAAGGAACCAAATTGAAAGGAACCTTATTTTGAATGTGTAAGGTGAAAATATTTTGCCTGGTGTCTGCTTAAAGCCTATGGGTTGCTGTTGCCTTAGTGGAGATTAAATTGGTAATTTGTTAAAACTTATGATACTAGTAATTTGTAACCATGTGTGTGTGTTTAATTTGTTGTAAATTAATAAATGTTTCATTTAGTTTGATATAAAAACGTCTTTAGAAGTGGTGGCCTTATTCCTGAATTTAGAGCTGCAACTCAAAACATACCAATTGAAAATAGGTTATGACAGTTGTTTAAAGTTTCAGTTTATTTTAGATATTATTTTAGATAACTCAGCATATGTAAACTGCTGTGTCATCACAATGCTGCACAAGTCCCCTGTTGATCCTCGGAAATAACCAGAGGCCAAGAAATTGAGTGTCGTGGTCACCTTCAAAGCCGCTGGCAGTGGATATGCCCCAACACCACATGGCATCATGAAAAATGTGGCATATGTGATGTACCAGAGCTCGGGACAAGCACAGATATGCACAGCATTACTGCTTACTGATTTGTGAACAGGAGACTCTATTACAATAAACCCTAGATCTGGCGAGTCAACCCCATTGTCTGGGTCTCTCCTCCTGACCCACCTGTTCATGCTCTGGCTCTGCTTAACCATGTCCCTTCACTGGAGCTGTGTGCAGAGTCAACTCTCCCTCATTTGCCTCCTCCATTGCATTAGGACTCTGGCAAAGTTAGAATGAGCCCTGGATTTTTCTTTTTATTATTCATTCACGGGATGTGGGCGTTGCTGGCTGGGTGGGCCAGCATTTATTGCCCATCTCTAGTTGCCCTTGTGAAGTTGGTGGTGAGCTGCCTTCTTGAACCGCTGCAGTCCATGTGGTGTAGGTACACCTACAGTGCTGTTAGGTGGGGGAGTTCCAGGATTTTGACCCAGCGACAGTAAAGGAACAGCGATATATTTCCAAGTCAGTATGGTGAGTGGCTTGGAGGGGAACTTCCAGGTGGTGGTGTTCCCATGTGTCTGCTGCCCTTGTCCTTCTAGATGGTAGTGGTCATGGGTTTGGAAGGTGCTGTCGAAGGAGTGTTGGTGAATTCCTGCAGTGCATCTTGTAGATGGTACACACTGTTGCTACTGTGCGTCGGTGGTGGAGGGAGTGAATGTTTGTGGATGTGGTGCTAATCAAGCGGCTGCTTTCTCCTGGATGGTGTCAAGCTTCTTGAGTGTTGTGGGAGCTGCACTCATCCAGGCAAGTGGGGAATATTCCATCACACTCCTGACTTGTGCCTTGTAGATGGTGGACAGACTTTGGGGAGTCAGGAGGTGAGTTACCCGTCGCACAATTAATAGCCTCTGCCCTGCTCTTGTAGCCACAGTATTTATATGGCTAGTCTAGTTCAGTTTCTGGTCAATGGTAACCCTCAGGATGTTGATAGTGGGGGATTCAGTGATGGTAATGCCATTGAACATCAAGGAGCCATGGTTAGATTCTCTCTTGTTGGAGGTTGTCATTGCCTGACACTTGTGTGGCACAAACTTTACTTTCCACGTGTCAGCCCAAGCCTGGATATTGTCCAGGACTTGCTGCATTTGGACATGGAGTGCTTCAGTATCTGAGGAGTTGTGAATGGTGCTGAACATTGTGTAATCATCAGCGAACATCCCCACTTCTGGCCTTATGATAGAAGGAAGGTCATTGATGAAGCAGCTGAAGATGGTTCAGTCGAGGACACTACCCTGAAGAATTCCTGCGGTGATGTCCTAGAGCTGAGATGATTGACCTCCAACAACCACAACTATCTTCCTTTGTGCTAGGCATGACTCCAACCAATAGAGAGTTTTCCCCCAATTCTCATTGACTCCAGTTTTGCTAGGGCTCCTTGATTCCACACTTGATCAAATGCTGCATTGATGTGAAGGGCAGTCACTCTCACCTCACCCATATGTGCTTTTGCTTTCTCTCTGAAGGGAAACATTGAAGACATTAATGATTCAAGGGGCAAGAAAGCGAAGCTCAGAAGAAGACACGTTTGGAGACTGTAAGGATCCATAGTTTTTCCTGCCCTACTTGCACGGTGACTAATGCTGCCTTGCCCCTGAGACACTAGCACACACATCAAGGTGACCGAGATGGCATCACAGATATATAACATCTGGAACCCTGTGTGGGGTGCTAAAGTTTCAGTGAGATTAGTAACCCAACCTAGCTCTGTGCCCCAGTCTCTGATGTGGTGTATTAATGACCAATCTGTTGCTCATGGTCAATGAATCGACGCACTTTGGCTTGCTACGAGTGTCAGTTCTGTTGAACATGTGACAGGCCTTTTTTGATGGAATGGAATATACGATACAGCTGTGCCTCCTTCACTATTGCCTGCATTTCCAAATTCTACATTCCTATGTGTTACTCTTGAGATGCAGCGACTGTGATGTGAAGCCTGAGTTCTGAGTAGCCCTTTAACTGTGCGAATGAAGACATTGGATTTCAGTGGCTTTCATCGCATGGAGGTCTTTCTCCTTTCTTTCTAATCAAACTCCTGCTCACTCCTGCGGCAACAAGATGGCAACCCCAGAAAGGCTTCCCTTGCGTTCGTCCTTTCCTCTCACTACCATTCCACAGCCTTCCCTCCCCGTGGACCCGCTCATGTTCATCAACCCCACCCTCGCCTCACAGCCCACCCCCGGTTGAAACGCTAGTTTCTGAAAGTGGAGGCCTATATGAGTGCCACAGCACAGTAGTGTTCCTCAGGACAATGTGGATAAAGAGCAGGAGAAGTCCAATCCTACAGCTCCAGCAGTGTGGCGTTTATGGAAACAAGACTGGTGCTGCGCTATGGCAGGCTATGTATGTTCTACTCACCTCGAAGTTACCAGCGAGCTGAGGTCCGACTTGGTGCACGCCATCCCTTTTCAAATGGATTTGAGGCTGACATAATTTCCCACTGGCCGAGATCCCAAGATTGGAAGGCCTGGCAAGATTCCGGGGAGCAGCTGTTTTAATGAGCATTCATGCCATTAGGCGGCAGATAACTGACCCAACATAAACCCGCCATTGGGAGAATAGCAAACTGTTTTTTTTATGCTGGTGGATTTGCGACTTTTTGCCTGTCGTTGGACTCTCCGCTCCCGCCTGCCACAAAACCCACCATTGTTTAGCTGGGAGAATTCCGCCCCTGATGTTTTTATAATCATTGAACAAAAACGTTCCAACAAAGTGATAAAAAAAACATTTCTTTACTACCCCGAGGCTTTTCCCCCAGAGTTTCTTGCAGAAGTGTCAGGGAGCTGAATCATTAATTCCCAGAGGTTCCAGGACAATTTGGAAGGGTTGACAATCGTACTCAAGAGGACATCATCAGAGGCAAAGAGCAATGGTCCGAGTCACTAAGCTGGCCAGGGGGTTTGGGATGAAACATCGGACCCGAAGTTGGCCATTACACAGAGCAGCCCTCAGACAATAAATGGATGGCAAGTCACAGAAGGAGATATTTGGAGGGATAACAGAAAGCTTAGCCAAAAAGTTGGTGTCTGAAGGAGAGTCTGTGATGTTCGACTGGCAATTCCATGCCTTTTTCCAGCTTATTACTGTGGCCCTCAAATTTTGAACAGGACATTAATACATGCATGCTTAATGTGTTCCTTCTCTGCCAAAGTCGTGGAGATCTTGAAATATTCATTGAACTAAACCTTGCAGAAATTTGAGGCAGAATTTTCGCCTCGGCGGGCAGGCGCGTGTCCGACCCACTCGAGCGTGAAATGACACGTGTTGGCGCTGGCGAGCGTCCCAATGTCAACGCGCAGCCACGCAATAGTTTGGTCGGCGGGCACACGTGGGAACCTGTAGCACGCCCGCCAACAATTTAAAGGCCGATTAAGGCCATTAAAATATCAATTAACTTAAATTTTTCGCTTAAATTTTTTGATGAGAAGGCCTTGGCATTTTTTTTTTGGAAACCTCATCTGCAAACGGGATGAGGTTTCCAACATCAAATAAAAATAAAATAAATGTTGTTAAATTTCACTTGTAACATGTCCCTACTCATGTAACAGATACACGTGAGGGGACATGTTTTATTACATTTTTCACACCTTTGTTTTTTTTGTTGAGAATTCTTCATCTACCTGAGGCAGCTCTGTGCCTCAGGGGATTTTTGAGTGCACACCCGCGCGCATGAGCGAAATTCGTGCTCGCCCCCACCTCGACCCCACACAGGCAGCGATGGATGCTGCCGCTCATGTTTCACGCTGGGAGGGTCTTGACTGGCCCGCCAGCATGAAATCGCCTTCTGGCCTCAATCGCGGGCGAGGGTTTGCTTCCCGACCACAACTGCCCACCCCAGCCGAGCCCGCCCGCCAAAGTCAACATTCTGCCCTTGAACACTGGCGTTCCAGAGTATAACTTCAAAGCTCAGTAGTTGCGGAAGTGCAGCCCTTAATGGTTCCCCCTCTGATTGGCCCTCCGTCTTTGTGTGAAGAGCCCAGACTCTCAACGCAACACCTTTCCCCAACACCAATGGGCCCTATGTTACTGCGTGTCAGGCAAAACAAATTGCTTGTCAAAAATAAAACTGATCCAGATAAACTGAGAAGATTTTGGAGCGGTGTTTGGATGAAAGCCCGATGTACCTTTTTTTTTTGTTGAAAATGTAATTGAAATATGCATGCCAAATGGTGTACACTCATATTTCAAAAGCGAAATTGTGTATTGAACATGAACTTGTACAGGTTACATACAATATAAATAATTAAAATAAAGCATCTCCCTCGATCATTTCCCTCAAGTATGAAAGGTTAAAAGCTGTGTTAAAAAGCAAAACATTTGTTCTGACACCGTCTTAAATGTTTATATGCCAACACAAATATTCTTCAGATTGGAAAACAAAATGGATTGGATGCTGCCTAATGTGAGTATGCTAGATAAATGAATTGTTCACTTTAGGCTAACTAACTACAGCAAAAAAAAACAATCAACCCACAAACAACTGATCTATTTGAAGCAGTGATGGATTTTAATTGTACAATAATGACCCAGATCTTCCAGTCTCCAGATAGTTGTACCCCGGACATACGCTCCAAGATGCACTACAGGACCCCTCGGAAGTCCGAACATGCTGGCTCCATGGGAATTGCCATGGAAGTTCGAACTTCCAGTAGGCAATTCCCCTGCTTCCCGGGGACCTCTGATAAAATCTCCAACTCTGAGAGGGAGATGGAGATTTTGGACAGTTGCAACTTACTTACTTGGATAGTTACCCAGGAAATGTTGGACAGAAGAATCCTAATCTAACTCCTGGGTAACTATACAACTGACCCCCAATCAATCATACTGACCACCCCACCCCAACTTCCCACTTTAAGCCCCAATTCTGCCCCACCCCAGACCCCCAGATGCCCCAGCCTCCGACTCTCCCCCTGACATCCCAACAGCCCCCTGAACTGACCTGACTAGGCCCCATCAGCCGACTAACCTCCGACACTCCGACACCCCCAAAACAGTCAAAACAAACCCCCACCGCCTGACACCCCATTGATCCATACAACTAAATCAGCACCCCCCCATGACCTGACCAGACCTCACCACCCTACCCACATACTAGCCAGCTGCCATCCTGCCTTTTTACTCACTGACCTCACCCACCCTCCCTCTTATCCATCCTACCCTGTTATCCACCCTACTCCCTTATCCACCTTATCCCTTAGGCAAACTACCCTCTCACCATGTACCTTACCCACATTACTCCTTACTCACTTACCTTCTCTCTGTAGCTTTTCAAAGAAGTTTTCGGACATTTAAAGTCTTTACTCACCGGAATATGGCAGCTGGTTCTGCACAGATCCCCTTCGCTGATGTCTCTGAGGTTTCCTGAGCATTTGGAAAGGTCCCCCATTGGAAGATCGCCCTGAGAAACCGGAGGATGGTAAGTGCTCATTTTTTTTGCCTGATTTGGGTGGGAAATAGGGTTTCCGATCCTGAATGGAACATTTGAGGTGATCCGGCCTTGGTGTAAAAGTGCAATTGGAATCAGCTCAAAAGACCTTGGGAATTTTAAATGTAAACGAGTTACATCCAGCACCGTATCCGGTCTTGTTTTCCATGATGTTTTATGCTGTTTCAGCATTTCCTTTGTCTGGATCAGGGTCCTCCCACAAGACTGGCCACATCTCCCGCCAACATACCACATTCTGCCAATTGTGTTGGTTTGGGAAGGCTTTCAAATTGCCCTCACTTTCTAAGATGCACAGGCACTAGCGAGCACGTTATAAAAGCCGTTTATATCAAAAAAATATTTGCTTTACTTAGAAATGAACTAATGTACACCAATTAAACTATTGAATGGTTTAGTATCAGGTTTCTTTAGGCCATTTTAAACGACCTGAAATCAGGTTAAGTTCAGATGGATGACTGGACGCATTAACTGTGTTTCTTTTTGCTGAAAAACTCATTTTCACCTCTATTAATAATACTGCACCATGGCGCAGTGAACAATTAGATAAGGGCATGTTGGCTTTTATTGCAAAGGGGTTGGAGTATAAAATTAAAGAAATGGTGCTGCAATTATATTGGGCTTCTGTAAGACCACATCTGGTGTACAGTTTTGGTATCCTTATCTAAGGGAGAATATACTTGTCTTAGAGGGGGTGCAAAGAAGCTTCATTAGATTGATTACTGGGATGAGAGGACTGTCCAATGAGGAGAGATTGAGTAGAATGGGCCTATACTCAGGAGTTTGGAAGAATGAGAGTTGATCTCATTGAAACAGAAAGAAATTCTTACAGGGTTGTGCAGGTAGATGCTGAGAGGTCATTCCCCCTGGCTGGAGATCTAGAACTAGGGGCCATACTCTCAGGATAAGGGGTCGGCCATTTTTTGAGTGAGGAGAGGAGAACTTACTTCACTCAAATGGTTGCGAATCTTTGGACTTCTCTACACCAGACGGCTATGGATGCTCAGATGTCAAGTATATTCAAGGCAGAAATAGGTAGATATTTGGTCTCTAAAGGAATGATAGAATATGGAGATAGGATGAGAAGGTAGAGTTGATGTAGAAAATCAGCCATGGCTTTATTGAACAGCAAAGCAGGCATGAGAGGCCATATGGCTCACTCCTATTCCTCTTCCTATGTTTAACATATTACTGCTCTTAAATGTCAAGGAATGCATTTTAGTGCAAAGAAAATAAATCTGATTCTGTTCTATTACACTGTCAGATTGCACAGGCTTATTGAAGATTCTGCATTTGTGATTATGCAAATTAATTTTATTGGAAGCTAATCAGTGCCATTCCTGAACATATTTTGGTGCAAATTCCTGGTGACGCACAACTTGACTCTGTCTTTTTTGATTGAACTCATTCTCACAATTGGCCCGGCTGCCTGATATTTCAATCTGTAATGCAACGGAGTTCCAGGCACTTAATAGAGGCTCTTTGTGATTGGAAGCTCATTTGGTGCAGGATTTTGATTGAGGGGCATCAGAGATTTATAAAATTGCCCATGAATTCCTTGTCTTGTGTTAAACAATTAGCACTAATTAATTTGAATCATTTCAGAGGGAGAGAAAGATAAACTGAAGCTTCTAACAAACGAATCCGCTTGCTGCAGACTTCCTGCAGCCTTTGAATAAAACATTCTGCTACTTCTGTCCTGGCTATTGGTCATCAGATTGGATATCATCCAGAAATGACTCTCAGTGACGTTATCAAATGCTCAACACAACCAACCCAAACTCCCTTTACTCCTTTAGGCAGATGAGTCAACTGACTTAAAATTGCATAGAATTACATAGAATTTACAGCACAGAAGCAGGATGTTGATCTGAACAGACTCATGCCAGTGGTTATGCTCCAGAAGAACCTCCTCTCGACCCCTTCATTTACCCCGATCAATATTCTCTACTATCCCT
The DNA here is from genome assembly GCF_964194155.1 of Cetorhinus maximus. Taxonomy (NCBI): domain Eukaryota; kingdom Metazoa; phylum Chordata; class Chondrichthyes; order Lamniformes; family Cetorhinidae; genus Cetorhinus; species Cetorhinus maximus. The sequence continues at coordinate 139,836,362 of NC_135886.1, read as the reverse complement.
TTGCCCCTCATGTGACTGTCCCTTAAATGCATCTATATTTTTCACCTCAATTGCTCCCTGTAGGAAACATTTATCTTAAAATCGATTATTTAATGGCTTTAACAGGCCTTTTCATTGTCGGCGGGCACACTGCCGACTCTGGCGCGCGTCCACCGACCGAACCATCGCGTGACTGTGCGTTGGCATCGGCATGCTCGGCCGACGCCAACATAGGTCATTTCACGCTCGAGCAGATCGGGTGCGTGCCCGCCCAGCAAAAATTTCTGCCCCTTGTATGTGATTCACAATCAAGAATGTTCACTGTTAATCTGGAAAGCTTGCACAGATCCACCACTCATCTACAAAGCTGGTGACCTGGGAAGCTCAGGAAAATCAACACAATTCCGGATGGGATTCCCAAAACTATTCCGAGGCCTGGGGAAGCTGAACATAACCAGTCACATCGCATTGAGATCATTGAAAGCAGTGTGCTTCTTCGCCCCAAGGGAGGCTTCTCATCCACTCTTAAAGGAGGTAAAACAAGATACTGAATCCATGCTGCATCAGGGAGTCATCTCACCTGTTACCAAACCCACAAACTAGTGTTCAGGCGTGGCTCCTGTATCAAAACCGAGTGGCTCAATACGGATCTATGCTGACCTGACACAGCTAAACAAGGCAGTGGAAAGGGAGATCCACCCAATGGCATCTGTGGATGAGAGTCTGGCAAAGCTATCAAAAAGTACCATTTTCACAAAGTTAACAGTGGCTTTTGGAAGCTACCTCTGGATGAGAAATCCAAACTACTGATGACATTTATCACACCCTTCCGGGGCTATTATTTTAATCACCAACATTTTGGAATCAGGTCACTGCAGAGGTTTTCCAGAAGACAATGAGAACTATTTTGGAGGGATTAGAAGGGGCCACCTGCCACATGGGTGACATCCTGATCCACGGGTCCACCGGACAGGAATATGATGCAAGAGGGAGAGCAGGGTTGCAAGACTTGGAAGAAGCAGGGCTAACTTTCAACTATAAGTGTGAGTTTTCGCAACCCACTATAAAGTTCTTGGGACATACCGTTCATGCATGATCGCCAAAAGTGAACTGGCAAATTAGATTAAGGGATAGGCCCATAAACTGGTGAGGGAGATAGTTGATGCGTTGATTTTAATTATCCAAAATTCCCTCAATTCAGGGAAGGTTCCATTAGATTGGAAGAGGCTGAATGTAACTCTTTTATTCCAAAAGGGAGGGAGAGAGAAAGCAGGGAACTATGGGCCAGTTAGCTTGTCATAGGGAAAATGTTACAAGTTATTATTAAAAATGTTATAGCAGGTCAATTGGAAAGATTCAAGGTAATCAGACAAATGGTTTTGTTAAAGGGAAATCATGTTTAACCAATTTGGAGTTCTTTCAAGAAGAAACATATACTCTGGATATTCTGTACTTAGATTTCTAGAAGACATTGATGACACTTCAAAGGTTTTTTTTATTCATTGGACATGCGTGTCACTGTCCAGGCCAGCATTTATTACCCATCTCTAGTTCAGAGGGTATTTAAGAGTCAACCACATTGCTGTGGGTCCACAATGGTTTCATTGTAATTTAATTCCAGGTTTTTAATCAAATTCCACCATTGGCCGTGGTGGGATTCAAACCCAGGTCCCTAGAGGATTACCCTGGGTCTCTGGAATACTAGTCCAGCAGCAATACCACATCGCTTCCCCTCACGGTGTATTGACATGGATAGAAGATTGGCTAGCTAAAAGGAAGCAGAGAGAAGGCATAAATGGGTCATTTTCTGGTTGGCAAGATGAAGAGGGATCTAGGTGTCCTAGTGTATGAATCAGAAAAGGTTAGTGTGCAGGTACAGCAAGTAGTTAGGAAAGCTAATAGAATGTTCTCATCTGGGCCATCTGTTACTTGTTCCATGTTGTTCTTTCACAGCGCGCTGGCCCTTGTTCTGCTATTATCACATTCTGCTTTCTTACCTTTATGCCACTATCATCACCTTCTTTAGCTCTTACCTCCACCATTAACACTCCCTTTGTCTTTTTGTCCATGACATCTTTGCTGATCTCTCCTTTGCCCCCACCAATGGCTGGTCTTCTATCCATCTTCACCTGCTCCACTCACCCACCTTAAACAGTATAAAATTCATTGCATTTCTACTTCTCTTTAGCTCTGAAGAAGGGTCATTTGGACACAAAACATTAATTCAGTTTCTCTCTCCACAGATGCTGTCAGACCTGTTGAGTTGTTCCAACATTTCCTGTTTTTATTTCAGATTTCCATCATCTGCAGCATTTTGCTTTTATCAGAATGTTATCATTTGTTGCAAAGGGAATTGAATACAAAAGTATGAACGTAATGCTTCAGTTATACAGGACATTGGTGAGACCACATATGGATTATTGTGGACTGTATTGGTCTCCTCATTTAAGGAAGAATGGAAATGTATTGGAAGCAGTTCAGGGAAGGTTTACTAGACTAATGCCTGGAATGGGTGGGTTGTCTTATGAGGAAAGGTTGGACAAGTTAGGCTTGTATTCACTGGAGTTTAGAAGAGTCACCCCTTACTCTTCTAAGTAAGTACTCTGGCAAGGGGTGACTTTTTTTGAAGCATATAAGAACCTGAGGGGTCTTGACATGGTGGATGTGGAGAGGATGTGGGAGAGTTTAGAACTAGGGATCAGTGTTTAAAAATAAGTGGTCTCCCAAGATGTTCCCAGGATCTGGATGGAAATGATGATAACATCAAAGCTTCCTTGTGGCCTTGGCGATGGATGGCACAGGTGATTAAGCTCGAAATAATTTTCTTTAGTGATTTTGAGATTCCTGGCCACCAAACTGAATTTCATGCCCTAGCATGGCATTTTGTTACGTCTAGGTTCCCTGGTATATTCGTAAAGGATTTTGTGTCTGAGGATTCTTGGTGTAACCAACCTATCATTGTAGCTTAATGCCTACATGGCTCAAAGCACTGTTTTAGGATGCTGTTGTTTGGAACATATTCTGGCTATCCATTTTCGCAGTTTGCCCTGATTTTAGCACATTCTTCAGCTGTTATTTGTACTTGATGTAATTTGTTCAGCTTCCACCTGGTTGCTCGTAAGAATTTTGTTATGAATGAGCTGCATGACTCTACCTCCTCAACAAGAGCTTTGCCCTCCTGTTCATGCTTCCCTTGCATCTGCTGTTATTTTCTGCCTCCCTTGTATATATTCAGCCTTGGCATCATACAAGCATATGAACATATGAATTAGGGGAAGGCCACTTAGCCCCTCAAGCCTGCTCCGCCATTCAATAATGGAGATGAGGAGAATTTTTTTTTTTCCCTGAGGGTCATGAGCCTTTGGAACTCTCTTTCCCAAAAGGCGATGGAAGCAGATTTTCGGTTAGTTTTAAGACAGAGTTGGAGATATTCTTAATAAGCAAGGGCATGAAAGGTTATCGGGGGTAGGTGGGAATATGGAGTTGAGGTTACAATCGAACTAGCCATGATCTTATTGAATAGCAGAGCAGGCTCGAGGGGAAACAAATCAAAACACCTTTCTGTTTATGGATGGGTGGTGAAAGGAGAAATTAGTGCTATTTGAACGGACAACCGTTCACTCCTGTTTGTAACAGTAACCAAAGCAAGCAAATGGATTTAAGAAATTGAACAATCATTATTTAACTAAATGACAGAACAGGCCCAAGGGGCTGATTGGCCTCTTCTTGTTCCTACATTCTGAGGTCGGCTGCAACGTCCTAGGCCCAGTTTTCCAAACTGAACCTAGCGATAGTATGGTTCTTTCCTGGGAGCAGAACTTACAACATTAACTGCCTGATGTCTAATATTTGTCTCACACTTCACCCCCAGATCTTTTATTACCATTGTTAAATCAGAAATGCTTCCAAAACTCAAAAGCTCTTGTTGATGTAAAGTCAGCAAATAAGATGCTTCAAATATGATTATATTTAAAGGTGTTTCTTCTATTAATCATATTTGTTTAAATTATCCTCATTAACTATAGTGGAAGTACAATTGCAACAGAATAAGAGAGCAATCTACTGATTAAATAATAGTGGAATAGAACACGGAAATGATTCAGGCAACGAATAGGCTTTAAGACATCTTTGGCATCGCTACTGAGGGCAAAGGCAAAGCTCAAGAGTCAGAGGGATTTTCCCCAAATACTATAGTTGTTAAAAAGCCTCCGAGGTGGATTGCTAAGGGACTGTTTGATAATTAAATTGCCCCCTAGCACTGATTAAAGAGGTTGCATGTGGTATTTTGGTAACACTTCATTTAACAACCTCTCTTAACAGTGATCAGCTGAGCAGAAGTAAATAAGTCTTTGCTAAGTATTTTGAATGCTACTTAAAGCAATGATCAGCTTTCACTGCTTACTTGCTGCTGGAGGTTGACTGACTGCACTATGTTTGAAGAGGACTTTTGGTACGCTTTGGAAAACCTTCTGGGTACTTTGTTAAAGCTTCACCATCACACTATCAACATTTTTTCCTGGAATTCTCTCAGGATTTCACCCATGATGAGTGAGTGCTGTGCTACTCTACCTTATGGGGCACCTTACAGGAGTCACCAGGGAGAAAGGGAATGCTTTGTCCTAGGCATCTGCATGGGAAACCCCCTTACTCTTCATGAGGAGTGCAAAGAGATGAGGGCAGACCAGAGCAAGGCCAGCTGCTGCGGGAGAGATGGATAAGGAGGGTGAGGAGAGCTCTCACCAGGAGACTCCATCCACTCAGGAGCATGTTCCTTAATTCACTTAATTCAAGACAAGTGCATGAGAAGGCTGCACCTCATGACGAAAGTCAACACAGGGGTCTGTGACCTTATGAAGCGAAGACTCGGATGTGACAGGCCAGTCACGACTGCATTTCCTGTAGCAGTGAAAGTCACATTAGCACTTAATTTTTATGCTACTGGAGCCTTGCAAGCTGTTGCAGGTGTCAGTCATATATTATATTTTTCTAAGTGCTTTTGATTAAGGGAGGCCTCTGAGGCACTATACATTTTGAGGAAAGACAATAGATAGTTCTGTATTGCGGAGAAGTACAGAGGCAGAGAGTTTGAGGATTTAACAGGATTAAGGTTTCCCCCACAGTTCAGGGAACTATTCACTGCACACGTGGCCATGCTGCAATTAAACTGGGAGGTGTTCAAGGACAAGAAGGGGCTCCATTCCATTAATGTACAGCATGCCTGGGACCACTGGCAGTACAACATGCAGGTAAATGTCTGCTACCCAAGGAGCTATGCATCTTTAATAATGAGGCCATCATCTGTCCCACCAGTAAAGCCATTTCACTTAGTTCAGCTAAAGTGAACTGGTAAATGAGGTAAAGGTTCAGTGGCAGACATTTAAGGGATATTTCAGAATACACAGAATAGATACATTCTAATGAGAAAGAAAATTTCCAAGGGGAGGGTCCACCATCTGTGGTTAACAAAAAAAGTTAAAGACAGTATCAAACTGAAAGAAAAAGCACATAATTGCGCAACGACTGGTGTCAGGTCAGGAGATTGGAAAGAGTATAAAGAACAGCAAAGAATGACAAAATTAATAAAGAGGGAACAATTAGAGTACAAGTAAAAGCTAACTAGTAATATAGAGATGGATAGTAAGAGTTTCTATAGATATTTAAATAAGAAAAGAGTTAACAAAGTGAGCGTTGGTCCGATAAAAGTGCATCTGGGGTACTGATGATGGAAAGTAGGGAGATGGGGGATGAATTAAACAAGTATTTTGCAACCGTCTTCACCATAGAGGACACGAGTAACATCATGGAAATAGCTGTAAATCAGGAAATGGAAGGGAAGGAGGAACTCGGGAAAATTACAATCACCAGAGAAGTGATACTGAGTAAATTGTCGGGGCTGCAGGCTGACAAATCCCCAGGTCCGGATGGACTTCACCCTAAGGCCTTGAAAGAGGTGGCTAGTGAGATAGTTGATGCATTGATTTTCACTTTCCAAAATTCCCTAAATTCGGGTAAGATTCCATTAGGTTGGACAAGAGCAAATGTAACTCCTTTATTCAAAAAGGGAGAGAGGCAGAAAGCAGGAAACTATAGGCCAATTAGCCTAACATCTGTCATAGGGAAATTTTAGAAGTTATTATTAAAAATGTTCTAGCAGGGCACTTAGAAAAATTCAAGGCAATCAGGCAGAGTCAACATGGTTTTGTGAAAGGGAAATCATGTTTTATCAATTTATTGGAGTTCTTTGAAGGAGTCACATGTGCTCTGGGTATACTGTACTTAGGTTTCCAGAAGGCATTTGATAAGGTGCCACATCAAAGATTATTGTGGAAAATAAATGTTCATGGTGTAGAGGATAACATATTTGCATGGATAGAAGAGTGGCTAGCTAATGGGAAGCAGAGAGTTACCATAAATGGGTCTTTTTTCTAGTTGGCAGGATGTGATGAGTGGTGTGCCACAGGGATCAGTGCTGGAGCCTCAATGTTTTACAATTTATATAAATGACTTGGATGAGAGGACCAAAGGTGTGGTTGCTAGATTTGCTGATGGCACAAGGATAGGTAGAAAATTAAATTGTGAAGAGGACATAAGGAGGCTACAAAGGGACAGAGATAGGTTAAGTGAGTGGGCATAGATCTGGCAAATGGAGTATAAAGTGGGCAAATGTGAAATTATTTATTTTGGCAGGAAGAATAAAAAAGCATATTATCTTTATGGTGAGAGATTGCAGAGCTCTGAAATTCAGAAGGATCTGGGTGTCCTAGTGCAGGAATCACAAAAGGCTAGTATGCAGGTTCAGGAAGTAATTAGGAAAACTAATAGAATGTTATTGTTTATTGTGAGTAGAATTGATTACAAAAGTAGGGAGGTTATGCTTCAGTAGTACAGGGCACCAGTGAGACCACATCTGGAGTATTGTGTACAGCACTGGTCTCCTTGTTTAAGGAAGGATGTAAACGCATTAGAAGCAGTTCAGAGAAGGTTTATTAGGTTAATACCAGGAATGAGCGGATTGTCTTATGAGGAAAGGTTGGACAGGTTGTATCCGCTGGGGTTTAGAAGAGTAAGAGATGACTTGATGGGAAACCTTTAAGATCCCGAGGGGTCTTGACAGGGTGGATGTGGAGAGGATGTTTCCTCTTGTAGGAGAATCTAGAACTAGGGGTCACTGTTTAAAAATAAGGGGTCGCCCATTTAAGACAGAGATGAGGAGAAGTTTTTTCTCTGAGGGTCATGAGTCTTTGGAACTCTTCTTCAAAAGGCAGTGGAAGCAGAGTCTTTGAATATTTTTAAGGCAGAGCTAGATAGATTCTTGATTAACAAGGGGGTGAAAGGTTATTGGGGGCAGGCAGGAATGTGGGGTAGAGGTTACATCAGATCAGTCACGGTCTTATTGAATGGAGGAGCAGGCTCGAGGGATGAGTGACCTACTCCTGCTCCTAATTAATACATTCGTATCTACATCTCAGAGTCCCAAGGAAATGAACAAGGCTGGCTACTCATTGATAAGACTTTGATGCCATGGCTCATGTCTCAAGTGTGAAAGCCCCAGACACCAGCTGAGCACTCAAACAATGAGAACCACTCAGTCACCAGGCATATCATTGACCAGGCCACTGGAGTTCTCAAAGAGAGATTTAGATGCCATGAGTGGTTAGGAGGTGCCTTGTGTTTTCTGACTGAGAAAGTCTCCAGATTCTTGGTGACTTGCTGCATGCTCCATCATTTGGCAATCCTGAGAGACCAGCTTTCATCACCACTACTTGTGGTGGAGGGTCATAGTCAGGAACTGCAAGAGGAGGAGGAGGAGGAGTAAGAGGAGGGGGACCAAGGAGAGAGGCTTCCAGGTAGAGGGCTCACACTTGGAAGAGACACCCACCACCAGATAATTGAGGAGCGTTTGGGACGCCCTCCACTATCAGACTCCAAAGCACTGTTGCCACATGCCTTACCTTCCAGGACTGCACCATCTCAGCATGAACATGAGCAGACTGGTTCAGCTGGCCGACAGACAACTGTAGAGACACTGACGGAGTGACAGGGGAGGAAGCAGCAATGCTGGCATCCAGAGGGAAGCTAATAGGTTCATGCTCCATAATTCTCACACTACTGCCTTGGGAACTGTTCAGTCAGCCCAGGGATCTGCTAGGGAACAACTCTTGGCTATTGGAGTCATTCTGCAAGCCCCTTTCAATGACAGGGCCGAGAACCACCATTGCAGCTTCAAGCTACCAGAGCAACCCTTTGTCATCCCATGGTAGATGTGAATCGCGCATTGGAAGTTTGAGACTCTCCATTGCACCAAGCATTTTGTTTGTTGTACCCATCAGGTTCTGCTAAAGCTTAGCCTTGAAACTCCTCACCTGACTGCTCAATAGCACAAATGATATACCAGCTCATCCCCTGGAAATGTGGCACTAGTTTTCCTTTTTCTACCCAAGCCTCTAAATGTGGTGCTGGTCTCTAAACTGGTGCCTATGACAGTCGTAACCATTGACCATTGCCCCCTTCTGTGCATACGTGTGATGTGAGTAGTGTCTGTAAAGGTACAATGGTGTGGTGATGTGAATGTCGTTGCATTGTTAGATGGTTGATGCAGTATGTTATGATTGTGACATTGGTGTTGGAGCTATTTAGAAGCAACTTTGTGAGATGGGATCTTACCTTGATCACTCATGTCAAGTTATTACTCTTCTTGTGGCACTGAAGTCATGTACATGGGCCTGGTAGTGACTTCCAAGTGATCTCACATCTGCTGCATGAGTTGTCTCTGTAGCTTCCTTCCCCCTTGCAGGTGGAAGACACCCCTTCTCCTCTTTTCCTCTCTCCACTACCAGAATCCACAGTGCTAAGTCCAAGAGCCCGGGCACCCTCTCTCAAGGTCCCTGAGCCATCCTTCCACATTGGTTTCTCTTCCTGCCAGTATACTCTGAACGTTCAGTGGAAGTGTGTGAGTGCAGGTTACATATAGAGCACCAGAAAAAAATTGTACCTAATCAGTGCTTGAGTGCTAAACGTGCATGACAGCAGGGACATTTAAATAATAATTATTAGCCCAAAAATTGCTTGCTGAATCCAAATTTTCAAACAGACATTTCTTATTAGCACAACACTGATTTAGTGCCTGCTGCCACCCTTTGGCCAAAGTAACCCCCTAAATCAATAACAAAGTCAATCTGTCCATTGCTAGAAACTCAGTCTTAGGCAGGATCAGATTTCCGATTTGCTTCCTGCTGTAAAGCTGTCTCTCAATTACAGTCATTAATCTATTTTTAATGGAGCAAATTTACGCACAGCAAGGCTCACCAAACCACAGTGATTTTACAATAGGGTAGGGCGAGGAGGATGGCCCTTCAGCTGGAACAGCTGTTGGATGCTGTTCCAAATCACGTTCTAGCCATCTAGCCAACTGAGCTAACCGAAAAATATTTCAGTGGCTGTAAAATATTTTAGGATATTTGGTAGTTATGAAAAATGTGATATAATGCACATCTTTCTTTCTTTTCCAAAAGACAGCACTCCCTCCATTAAGTGTCAGACTTGATTTTTGCACTCGAGTCTCTGGATTAGTACTCAAACCAACAACCTCCTGACTCAGAGGTGAGAATGCTGCCCACTGAGCTGCAACCGACATGATATAGTGGGTCAAATTCCTATCTCTCTGTTAATTTTGTTGTGCCGATAGCACTGTTACGGACAGGAGGGGGTTTAATGTAAACGGCCCTGATTTCTCCTCAAACCACCCATCCGTAAACAGAAAGGTATTTTGATTTTCCCTATTATAAGTGGCGTCGTATTTCCCAACCCCTCAGTTTTGGTGTGATCCAATTTTTATTAATAACCCCACAGCAAACTCAAGATAGGGTGAACTTGGAGGGTTAGTTTATTCGTGCACACAATAAACATGGAACGGGGTGTTGCTACGTAGCCCTATTGCATTCATACAATAAACAAGAGATAGAGATAGAAAGATTTATAGGTCAAAGACCACAGAATAAACAATTATTGCTTCACGTGAGTCCAGAGCCTATAATCAAAGTCCCATGGTGTATTCCTTCAAAGAGTTTGGCAGGTTGAAAACTGATGCTGGATAATTCACTTTTCTAGTGGAAATGACTTTCATAATGAGATAGGCATGCAGAGATGAATTTGTCTTGTGGGCAATGGTACAGAAATTCAGGAGTTCCTGTAGAAACAGTGTAGATGGGGGACAGGCATTCAAACCTAGACAGAGCACTGTTTCTGTGCTGCTGCTTGCTGGAGGGAAGATGGCAGACAGATTTGCTATTTAGCAAGACAGTATTCCCAGCTAGGGGGTCATGGCACATGACTCACACCTCTCCACTTTGGCTTTGACAAAGGGTGTATATTCCTTTGTCTGGGTTCCTGAGGTTGTTAATGTTCCAACCATTAAGAATTTAAAAGGAAGGCTACAGGGGCCTTTGTTCTAGCAGATGACTTGGCTCCAGTGGGCCAGGCCTGGCTTATGAAATGGAGATGGCCTTTGTATAATTCCCTTTGAACATGGTCTATGCAGTCCACAAGGGCCATTAGTGTCTCTTCAGAAATAATGATGTGCAAGTCGCTACGATGTTGCCAGATTAACTCCTATTGTTTGAAGGTCAGAGCCAGACATGGCTTCAGTCATTTCTAAAAGGTCATTGTCAGGTTTTAAAATTTTAGCAATTAGGCATGATGATATGTTTCATAAAAATGTCATGTGAGGTCCTAGCCCCATTACAACATGTTGACATGATTTATACCATTGGGTACATGCAAACATAACAAAAAAAATAAGAATTGTCACATTCTTATTCATGAACATTTTAAATTTAATGAAATGACAAGAACACTTATGGTTCAAATGAATGTTCAAGAATAGTAATCACACAAAGAGATTTGAATTGTGATAAGCAGTCACACTGGGGCTTATTTCATCAATTACTTCATTAAATTCTTGCAGAAATCTAGGCAGCAAGCTCGTGAAATAAACTGGCCCTCTGCTTATTTTTGTCAATTATTAAATCCACAAGTGCCCAAACTGTACTGCATTATATTTCACACATTACAGAAATGGTATACTTCTAAAAGCCACTGACTCACACAGCGACTTTGTGTAAATACTGACACAATACCGGGCTCCCCTGTAAATACGGATACACTCCCAAGAACCTTGTGTAAGTACTGACACACTCGCAAGGACCCTGTGTAAATACTGACACACCCCCAAGAATCCTGTGTAAATAATGACACACTCCCGGAGACCCCTGTAAATACTGACACACTCCTGGGGATGCCCTTTAAATACTGATGCGCTCCCGGGGACACCCTGTAAATACTGATGCACTCCAAAATTCTTAAGTGGAATGTGGATTATGTAGCTGAGGCTTACAAAAAAAGTCCAATGCATTTTAAATGCAGGGTAATGTAACAGGGCACATGGAATTTGGAGGGGGGGAGCTCAGGGACGGGGGTGGTGGGGTGTTGTGGATGGAGGGCGGTGTGGGGGGTGCAATTTTAACATTGGGCAAAGACTTAGCTGCACGTTAAATGTCCAATGTCCACTTCTTTTCATTTTCAGTTGAAAGGAAATTTAGATGTGTCCTAATTCGATATTGATTTGACACTATTCCCCATAGGTATCGTTCTTCCCACAGTGTCCCTGTTGTAGATCCCAGATCTCCAACCCATACAGGTGAATTTTGACACCCAATAATAGATGGGTTGGATAAAGTCGGCTGAGGTGCTAAAACTAAAAATTTCAAACCTGACCTCCTACCTACATGCCAACCCCAGTCATTTAATAGAGGTGAGACCAGGAGTGGGCAGCCACCCTGCTCTGAAGAGACAGGCTGTCCATTTAAATATTTTAATGAGGCTTACTGCTTCTGTTTAACCCGCTCTGCCGGTCTATTCCTGACTGGCCGGGGAAGCCCAACAGCTAAACGGAGGCAAGGGATGAGGGAGTGGTGGCCATCATCATTTCAATGGTGATGCAAGCCTGTGAGCTGACTTGGGAATGATTTGGACCACTGTTAAAGGTTTTTGAGGTAATGAACTTAAAATGGGTGGATTTAATGAAGAGAGTATGGTAGGAGCTGAATGATTACACATATATAAGACCAGACACTGCCTGGGGCACCTTAGCCTAGGAACGGCAGCTTGAGATATTTGTGTATGGGCACTTAACTCATTCACATGCCAACCCTACCTTTCTCTGTAACTATTTATGGTGGAGCTGAAAATAACAAATAAGGGAACGTTTAACAACCCCCTTCAGTGTTCCTAGGCTAACACTGGATCAATAATTGGTAGGCTGATGTCTTTCGGCCTGTATTAGCTATAAAAATGGTAACCGATGGAGCAGGCCAAGGCTGACTAATGTTATTGTGAAATCTTGGAGACTATTCTTTAATTGATCTTGGAACCAAGGAGAGTTCCTCCTGTGGAAATAAATGCAACTGTTCATTCTCTCTGAGGAACCCATGATAATATAAATTACATAGAATACACAGCATAGAAACACAACATTCAACCTAACCAGCCCATGCTGGCATTTATGCTCCACTCACGCGCCCTCTCATTCTGTTCTCTTGTCTCTGGAATGCTAATCTAGCTTCCCCTCAAATGTGTCCAAATAATGTCATAAGAAGTAGGAGAAAGAGTAGACCATTTGACCTATATAGCCTGATCTGCCATTCAGAATGATCATCGCTGTGCTGATTGTGGCCTTAACTCTACTTTCCTGCCTGTGCCCATAACCCTTGACTCCCTTGTCTTATCAAAAATTTATCTAATGGCCTTGATCATTTTCTGTGGTAGAGAGTTCCACATTCTCACCACTCTCTGGATAGAGAAGCTCCTTCTGAATTCCTATTTTATTATTTTGGGGAGACTCTTATATTGGGGGCCTCTAGTTTTGTCTTCCCCCACAAGAGGAAAAACTTTGTCTCTGTGTCAAAACCTTTCATCATGTTAAAGGCAGCTACCAGGTACCCAACAGTCTTCTCATACCAAGAGAAAAGTGACTCAGCCTATATCTTTTCCTGATATGTATAACTAAGCATTGCTGGTATCAGAATTGTACATGTTCTTCAAAGCTTTCTCTTGTTCTTCACTTATATCTTTATGCAATTCCAGAAAATGATGTAACATGCAGAGTCTCTGTTACTGTTAAACAGTGAAGCTTTCCAAATACTGGTGTCCACAGTTAATTTTGAAAGGTCAGTGTTGTCAAGTATGCACAGTAATAGTAGCAGTAATAGTAGTGATCAGCCTAAGTTCAGTTTTTCTGCTCCTTTCTTCACACCTTGCGGTCTTGCACTTTCCTCTTCGGTTGCATGAAGAGCTTTCCATTTTCAATTTCAATGAGAAATGAGCAATATGGCTAGGGAAAAGAATACCTGAAGTGATTTTCCATTGCCTTCCTCATGTGTGCTTAAAGGAAACACAAGTCCTCTTCCTGGAGGGAAGCTGCTGTGGTCCCTCGAGGTTCTAGCTCATCTGCTATTACCATCGGAAATTCATTGGTTCTGTGGCTGCTCACTGCTCATAACCCTGAGCACGAGACCCTTACTTGGGCCTTTGGAGATTCACAAAAGGGCAGGGAGGACCATCCCCTGAGGTCTCAAATAATCTTGCTACCCTTAAGTATAGCAATAAATAAACAGTAGGAAACGTTTATAGAAATTATTGAAATTTTTCAACAAAAATACATACATTAAGAAACAGAACTCAGCAAGAAAGATGGAGCTGTTGTTTCTGAGGGAATTTAAGGGTAGTATTAGGTTAAAAGAAGCAGTTTATAACATTGCAAAGAATACTATTAAGCCTGAAGATTGGGAATGTTTTATAAACCAACAAAAGGTGACCATAAAGTTGACAAAAAGGGAAAAAATAGAACATGAAATCAAACTAACCAGGGATATAAAAGCAGATTGTAAGCTTTTACAAGTATATAAAAAGGAGAATAGCTAAAGTAAACATCGGTCTTTTCAAGGCAGAGACAGGAAAAATTACTGTGGGAAATGAGGAAATGGCAAAGATATTGAACAACTGTATTGTAACTAGCTTTATAGTAGAAGACATAAGTTACATACCGGAAATAGAAGGTAGCCAAGGCACTAATAACAGTAAGGAAATTAAGATATTTAAAAACAGCACAGAAAAAGCCTTACAGAAGATTAAGAGACTAAAAACTGACAAATCCCCAGGACGTGATGGCCTATATCCCAGGCTTCTAAAGGAGATAGTTGCAAAGATAATGGATACACGAGATATGGTTTTCCAAAATTCCCTAGATTCTAGAATGGTTAAATCATATTTGAAGTGAACAAATAAAACACCATTATTCAAGAAAGGAGGAAGAAAGAAAATATGGAACTGCAGGCCAGTTACATGACATCTGTCACCAAGACAATACTCAACTCTATTATTAAGGAAATCTTAACAACGCACTTATAAAATCATAGTACCATCAGACAGAGCTAATGTGATTTTACAAAAGGGAAATTTGTTTGACAAATTTATTACAGCTTTTTTAGGATGTAACTACAGGTCGAGTGCCCATTATCTGTAAATCTGAAAACCAAACACATCCAAAAACCATACCTTTTTTTGAAACTTATCGACCTTTAGCACGGGAAATCAAGTTGTTTGTCTGCACTGTTTGCCTTGCGATTTTCATGGTAAATATGTCAAAAAGAAATTTATTGCAGATATCCTGTATTTATTATTTAGTGATACATCTTACTTCTCTAGCCATTTTATTTACCTTAGACTATAGCTAACCTAGGCTTAAGCCATTGTGATGTAAGTATGTGCGGTGTTTGAAAACCGAAATTATCTGAAATCCAAAATGCAATCAGCCCCGAGGGTTTTGGATAAAGGATACTGGACCTGTAGCAGGCTAGGCAAAGGATAGGCAAAGTAAATATAGCAGACTTGGATTTCAAAATGGCATTCAGTAAGCTGCCATACCAAAGGTTAATAGGCAAGGTAATGCTCATGGATTTGTTGGTAATATGGATAGAGGAATGGTTAATGGATAGAAAGCAGAGAGTAGAGATAAATGGAACATTTTCAGGGACATTTGACAGGCTGTGACTAGTGCCACAAGGATCAGTGCTGCGGCTTCAGATGTTTACAATCTATATGAATGACTTAGACAAAGGGACAGAGAGCAATGTATCAAAGTTTGCTGACGATACAAGGCTAGGTGAGAATGTAAGCTGTGAGGAGGACACAAAGAGTTTGCAAAGAAACATAGAAATTAGTGGCAGATAAAGTATAATGTAGGGAAATGTGCAGTTATTCACTTTGGTAGTAAGAATAGAAAGCCAGAATATTTCTTAAAAGGCATGAAACTTTTAAATGTTGGCATTCAGAGAGTCTTGGGTATACCCGCACAAGGGACATAGACAGTCAGCATGCAAGTGCAACAAGCATTCATGAAAACAATTCGCATGTTGGCCTTTATACAAACAAACAAGTTAGGAGCAGGAGTAGGCCACTCGGCCCTTTGATCCTGCTCCACCATTCATTAAGATCATGGCTGATCTGATTGTAACCTCAACCCCACATTCCCGCCTGTCCCTGATAACCTTTCACACCACTGATTATCAAGAATCTATCTACCTCTGCCTTAAAGATATTCAAAAACTCTGATTCTACCACTTTTTGGAGAAAAGAGTTCCAAAGACTCACTACCCTCTGAGAGAATTTTTTTTTCCTCATCTCTGTCCTAAATGGGCAGCCCCTTATTTCTAAAGATTGGCCCCTAGTACTACATTCTTCCACAAGAGGAAACATTCTCTCCACATCGACCCTGTGAAGACCCCTCAACATCTTTCAATAAAGTCACCTCTTAATCTTTTAAACTCCAGCAGATACAAACCTAGTTTGTCCAGCCTTCCTTCATAAGACAACCTGCCCAATCCAGGTATTAGGTTAGTAAACCTTCTCTGAACTGGTTCAACACACTTACATCCTTCCTTAAACAAGGAGACCAATAGTGTACACAATACTCTAGATGTGGTCTTATCAATGCCATGTATAACTGAAGCATAACCTCCCTACTTTTACATTCAATTTTAACTCACAATAAATGATAACATTCTATTAGCTTTCCTAATTACTTGCTGTGCTTGCATACTAACGTTTTGTGATTCATGCACTGGACACCTAGATCCCTCTGCATTTCAGAGCTCTGCGATCCCTCGCCATTTATATGATATGCTTCTTTTTTATTTTTCCTGCCAAAATGGACAATTTCCCACTTTCCCACATTATACTCCATTTGTCAGATCTTTGTCCACTCACTTAACCTATCTATATCCCTTTGTAACCTCCTTATGTCCTCTTCATATCTTACTATCCTACCTATCTTTTATTGTCAAATATAGCAACCATACCTTCGGTCCCTTGATCGAAGTCATTTATATAAATTGTAAATAGTTGAGGCCCCGGCACTGATCCCTGTGGCAGACCACTTGTTACATCTTACCAGCCAGAAAATGACCCATTTATGCCTACTCTCTGTTTCCTATTAGCTAGCCAATCTTCTGACCATGCTAGTATGTAACCCAATTCACCATGAACTTTTATTTTTCGCAATAACCTTTAATGTGGCACTTTATCAAATATCTTCTGGAAACCTAAATACAGTACATCCACTGGTTCCCCTTTATCCACAGCACATGTTACTTCTTAAAAGAACTCCAATAAATTGGTTAAACATGATTTCCCTTTCACGAAACCATGTTGACTCTGCCTGATTACCCTGAATTTTTTCAAGTGCCCTGCTATAGCATCTTTAACAATGGTTTCTAACAAGCTTATTGCAAGGGGGTTGGAGTACAATAATAAGGAAGTGTTGCCACAATTTTATAGGGCTTTGGACTTGGAGTATTGTACAAAGTATTCATCTCCCTATTTAAGGAAGGATATACTTCCATTACAGGTGGTGCAGCAAAGGTTCACTACATTGTTTTCTAGGATCAAAGATTAACCTATGATGAGAGGCTGAGCAACTTGGGTCTGTTCTCTCTGGAGTTTAGAAGAATAAGAGGTGACCCCATTGAAAAATATGGGGAAAAGTTTCCCCCCCATTGGCGGGGGGGAAGAGCGGGTTAAGACACGAGCGGGAGGGCTCCCGATCGGCAGCCCCAGTCGGGGGCGCACCATCCTTTTAAAATCAACAGGTTTTTCTTCTCTCAGGGAATCAAGGGTCATTGGGAGCAGGCAGGAAAGTGAATTTGAGGCAGAAGATCAGTCATGATTTTATTGAGTGGCAGAGCAGCCTTGAGGGGCTGAATGATCTACTCTTGTTCCTATTTCTTCTGTTCCTATGTACTAACCACCCATCAACCCTGTGCTCACTGACCTGCTTTGACTCCCAGTCCAGCAATACCTTGAATTTAACATTTTAGCCTTGTGTTCAAAATCTCTCGCATCCCTCCCTACCGCTGTAACCTCCTCCAGCCCTTGAACCCTCTGAGATCTCTGCGCTCTTCCAATTCTGACCTTTTGCGTATCCATGATTTCTATCATTGCCAACCATGCCTTCATCTGCTTGTGCTCTAAGCATGGGAATTCCCAAATTCTTGCCTCTCTACCTTTCTCCTCCTTTCCTAGCTCTTTGACCAAAATTTTGGTTACCTTTTTTGTTCATTCATGGGATGCGGGCATCATTGCCTAGGCCAGCATATATTGCCCATCCATA
Source organism: Cetorhinus maximus (assembly GCF_964194155.1). NCBI lineage: Eukaryota > Metazoa > Chordata > Chondrichthyes > Lamniformes > Cetorhinidae > Cetorhinus > Cetorhinus maximus. Next base: position 139,818,661 of record NC_135886.1, on the reverse strand, counting down.
ATTCACCTTGAGAAGGTGGTGGTGAACTTTCTCTTTCACAGAGAGTAGGCATCACTGGCAGGGTATTTACTGAGAGTCTGGAGTCACATGTAGGTAAGGACAGCAGATTTCCTTCCCTAAAGGGCATTAGTGAACCAGATGGGTTTTTATGACAATCAATGATAGTTTCATGGTCACCATTATTGAGACTAACTTTATTTTCCAGATTTATTAACTAAATTCAAATTCAAATTCCACTAGATGCAGTGGTGGGATGTGAACTCATGTCCCCAGAGCATTAGCCTGGATCTCTGGAGTACTAGTCCAGTGACATTACCACCACACCACCATCTCCCCTGCCTTGATAAATTGCTGCAGTCCTGCCCTAATATCTCTTGAAGTGGCTCAATGTAAAATTTTATTTAATAGTGCTTATGTGAAATGGCTTGGGATGTTTTACACTGAAACAGGTTCTATATAATTGCACTTTGTTGGTGTTGAAAATTTCACTAAAGTAAGTTAGTAACTGATGTGAAGGGATTAGTTACACAAAGAATGATTGGCAAATGGAGTGGAACTCCTGTTATTGTTGTGGAAGAACCTAGTGAAATTATTTAAGGAGCAGTTGGAATTCCACCATAGGGATCCAGTAGAGTCTTTCTGGTAGTTTTAACTAAGATAGATCAAGTGGTCTTTCCTGTTTCACCTTTGAACGTGTGTGTGTCTCTATGGTTGACTTGTGACAGTTCTCCTTTTTCTCAATACTGCAACATCAATTTTCTGCTCACCTATTTGAAACAGTTTTACTCTTTGTTGATTTGCCCGCTTTCATCGTACGTTTTTTTTCTCTTTATCCAGATTGTCCTTTTATTTCTGCAATGCTTCCTCTTCAATCGCTCAAGGACTAAATCTGACTTCTGTGAAAAAAAAAAGTTTTTCGGACAGCTCGAGAGTATGAGAGTGAGATGAAGATTCAGTGATCTATGAAGAACACAAGAAGCTGGCTTAAGGGAAGTGTGGACAGAGAGAGAAGCATTATACTGTGAATTTGTGTCAGCTCAGTAGCTGCACAGATAACAGCTGCAATTGGATTCACATTCGAGACTGATTTTGGTGGATAATACATTCAGAGACGACAGTTTGGACTTGATATAAGTCATCCTAAATATAAAGCATTTACCTGAGAATATAAATGCCTTCATTGCTTAGCCCAATCTATCTCTGCAAGCTTTTACAGTGTTGAACTTCACAAAAACAATCTGGTCTCAATATTTAATTGGGGCTGTGAAGACAGCTGGAGGACAGTGGGGAAGAGATTTGACAGGGAATTTGGGAGTAAGGATTTCCCAGATGTCCTGTAGAAACTACTTGAGATGTCTTTTAATCTTTTTCATTAGGTTTGAACACCAATTGGAGGAAGCACTCAGGGTGGCAAGGGCACAGAATGTACTCTGGGTGGAGTCTTCAATGTCCATCACCAAGAGTGGCTCGTTAACACCACTACTGACTGAGCTGGCCGAGTTCTAAAGGACATAGCTGCTAGGCTGGGTCTGCGGCAGGTGGTGAGGGAAACAACAGGAGGGAAAAACATACTTGACCTCATTCTAACCAACCTGCCTGCTGAAGATGCATCTGTCCGTGACAGTATCGGTAGGAGTGACCACCACACAATCGTTGTGGAGGCAATGTCCCGCCTTCACATTGAGGATACCCCCCACCACCGTGCTAAATGTGATAGATTTTGAAAAGATCCAGCAACTCAAGACTGAGCATCCATGAGGTGCTGTGGGCCATCATCAGCAGCAGAATTGCACTCAAACACAATCTCTAACCTCATGGCCTGGCATATTCCCCACCCTACCATTACCACCAAGCCTGGTCCAATGAAGGTGCAGGAGGGCAAGCCAGGAACAGCACCAGACATGCCTAAATATGAGGTGTCGACCCGGTGAAGCTACAACACAGGAATACTTGCATGCCAAACAGCATAAGCGGCAAGTGATAGACAGAGCTAAGTGGTTCCACAGCCAACAAATCAGATATAAGCTCTACAGCCCTGCTACATCCAGTTGTGAATGGTATTGGACAATTAAACAACTCACAGGAGGAGGAGGCTCCACAAATATCCCATCCTCAGTGATGGGGGAGCCCAGCACATCAGTGCAAGAGATTAGGCTGAAGCATTTGCAAAAGTCTTCAGACAGAAATGCCGAGTGGATGATCCATTTTGGCTTCCTCTGGAGGTCCCCAGTATCACATATGCCAGTCTTCAGCCAATTGTATTCACTCCACATGATATCATGAAGGCACTGGATAGTGCAAAGGCTATATTCCAGCAATAGTACTGAATACTTGTGCTTTAGAACTTGCCGTGCCCCTAGCCAAGCAGTTCCAGTACAGCCAGCTACAACACTGTCATCTACCCGGCTATGTGGAAAATTGCCCAGGTATGTCCTGTACACAAAAAGCAGGTCAAATCCAACCCGGCCAATTACCGCCCCATCAGTCTACTTTCGATCATCAGTAAAGTAAAAGAAGGGTTCATCAACAGTGCTATCAAGCGGCACTTGCTTAGCAATAACCTACTCACTGATGCCCAGTTTAGGTTCTGCCAGGGCTACTCTGCTCCTGACCTCATTACAACCCAGGTTCAAACATGGACAAAAGAACTGAACTGCTGAGGTGAGGTGAAAGTGACTGCCCTTGACATCAAGGCTACATTTGACCTAGTGTGGCATCAAGGAGCAAAACTGAAGTCAATGGGAATCGGGGGGAAAACTGTCCGCTGGTTGGAGTCATACCTAGCGCAAAGAAACATATTTGTGGTTGTTGGAGGTCAGTCACCTCAGCTCCCGGATATCACTGCAGGAGTTCCTCAGCATGGTGTCCTCGGCCCAACCATCTTCAGCTGCTTCATCGATGACCTTCCTTCCATCATAAGGTCAGAAGTGCGGATGTTCGCTGACGATTGCACAATGTTCAGCACCATTTGTGTCACTTCAGATTCTGAAGCAGTCTGTGTCCAAATGCAGCAAGACCTGGACAATATCCAGGCTTGGGCTAACAAGTGGCAAGTAACATTCGCGCCACACAAGTGACCATCTCCAACAAGGGAGAATCTAAACATCACCCCTTAATGTTCAATGGCATTACCATCATTGAATTCCCCACTATCAACATTCTGGGGTTACCATAGACCAGAAACTGAAATGAACTAGCCATATAAATACTGTGGCTACAAGAGCAGGGCAGAGGCTAGGAATCGTACAACGAGTAATTCACCTCCTGACTCCCCAAAGCCTGTCCACCATCTATAAGGCACAAGTCAGGAGTTTGATGGAATACTCTCCACTTGCCTGTTGCTCCAACAACATGTAAGGAGCTTGACACCGTCCAGGACAAAGCAGCCCAGTTGATTGGCACCACATCCACAAACATTCACTCCCTCCACCACCAATGCACAGTAGCAGCAGTGTGTACCATCTACATGGTGCACTGCAGGAATTCACCAAGGCTCCTTAGACAGCACCTTCCAAACCCACGACCACTACCATCCAGAAGGACAAGGGCAGCATATAGATGGAAATACCACCACCTGGAAGTTCCCCTCTCAGTTACTCACCATCCTGACTTGGAAATATATCACTGCTCCTTCACTGTTGCTAGGTCAAAATCCTGGAACTCCCTCCCTAAACAGCACTGTGGGTGTACCTACACCACATGGACTGCAGTGGTTCAAGAAGGCAGCTCACCACCCCCTTCTCCAGGGCAACTAGCGATGGGTAATAAATAGAGTTGACGTTTCGAGTCCTCACGACCCTTCAACAGAACTGAGTATAGTTAGGTTAACTGAGTTATAGTTATTCCTGCTGCCAGACCTGCTGAGTTTTTCCAGGTAATTTTGTTTTTGTTTTGGATTTCCAGCATCCGCAGTAGTTTTTTGTTTTTATTGATGGGTAATAAATGCTGGCCCAGCCAGCAAAACTCACATCCCATGAAAAAATAAAACAAAAAGGTTTCCTACCGAACAGCAAGTCTATTTTACAGGTTGATTAACAGGAGGGCAAGCAAAATAATGACCATGAAACCATTGTCGATTGTCGTGAAAAGCCATGTGGTTCATTCATGTCTATTATGTAAGGAAACCTGCTATGCTTACCTTGCCTGGCCTATATGTGACTCCAGACCCACAGCAACATGGGTGACTCTTAAATACCCTCTGAAATGACCTAGCAAGACACTCAGTTCTCAAGGGCAATTAGGGATGGGAAATAAATGCTGGACCAGCCAGCGACGCCCACATCCCATGAAGGAATCAGAAAAAATGTAGGATGAAGAAAGGATGCCAGTTAAGTAGGTGGAACCAGAGGTGATGAAAGGGCATGGGAGAGTGACCAAGGCAGATATGTGGGAGGGGCTGTAGCTTGCCGGGGCAGGGTCAGAGATTGCAGGGGTGTGGGGTCAGTTATCACAAGGGACAGGTGTCAAAGGTCATGGTGGGTGCAGCTGAGAGATCATGGGATGGGTTAGGGGCCAGGTAACCACAGGCTGTGCATGGCTTGTTGGGCTTGGGGGAACCTCTCCTGCTCTCCCTGCATCATAAGCGTCATTGCTGCCCTTGTCCTTCTAGATGGTAGTGGTCATGGGTTTGGAATGTGCTGTCCAAAGAGCCTTGGTGAGTTCCTGCAGTGCATCATGTAGATGGTACACAATGCAGATACTGTGCATTGGTGGTGGAGGGAGTGAATGTTTGTGAATGCGGTGCTAATCAAGCGGCTGCTTTGTCTGGACGGTGTCAAGCTCCTTGCATGTTGTTGGAGCAACAGGCAAGCGGAGAGTATTCCATCACACTCCTGACTTGTGCCTTGTAGATGGTGGACAGGCTTTGGGGAGTCAGGAGGTGCGTTACTCATTGCACAATTCCTAGCCTCTGCCCTGCTCTTATAGCCACAGTATTTATATGGCGAGTTCATTTCAGTTTATGGTCAATGGTAACCCCAGAATGTTGATATTGGGAGATTCATTGCTTAGCTGATGGATCTGCCTTTTTCACCCCCCCTTTACCTGCTAGGATTTCTGAACTCCAGGGAACCTGACCATCATTAGGTACAAATAAAAAAATTCAGTATAAAATGAAGGCATAGAGACACCTTAAAAGGTTTCACTGCCTAGCCCGACTCATTGGAGGACTAGGCGGCTGCAATCATCTCTTGACCTGTCTCCATTAAAACCAGAAATAGGCGCTTTGGAGGCAGGTCTGAAATTTTTAAATATTTACTTCCCACCAGCCTCAAACCCAATTGTTTAATGGCTAAAATGATCCCCTCTGTTCCTCTGACACAGATATTCTACTCATTCTGGACTTCCGCTGACCCACCAAGCATGCTGTTATGTTCTTTTTATGAAGAGGTTCATATTTTCCTACAGCTGTCCCTTATGGCAGCAATACCATGGACAGCACATGTGCATCATAAAGCGATCTGAGCTGTACATGCATTGCATCGCATCCCATTCTCTCCCCATTCCCCTGTCCTTCCTCTTCATTCGATCTGTATGGAGAGAGCCAGTTCATCAAAGAAGAGAAATGAAGGGAATAATGATACTCAGGAAGAAAGTAAGGACGGACAATCATGTTGTAGTCTAGAACCCTTCCAATCTTGTAAAAACTTGTTGATTTGTTCCTCTGTACATTTATATTGCATGAGGGATTTGTCACAACTTAGTTGGCAGTGAGCAATAAAAACAGAAATTGCTGGATATGCTCAGCAGCTCAGGCAGTGTCTGGCGGGAGAAACAGAGTTAACATCTCAGTTTGATGCAGACTTGTCCATGAGCAAGAAGGCTGTGGGTTTAATAGTTTCACTCCAGAAAAGTACAGAGGGAGTGCTGCACTGCCGGAGGTGCTGTCTTGCTGGATGAGAAGTTAAACCAAGGCCTCGTCTGGCCCAGAAAAACTCAGCAGGTCTGACAGCATCTGCAGACAGGAATAACTGTGTTCCTCTCCGCAGATGCTGTCAGACCTGCTGAGTTTTTCCAGGTATTTTTGTTTTTGTTTTGGATTTCCAGCTACCGCAGTTTTTTGCTTTTAACCTGGCCTGGCCTCTCAGCTAGATGTGAAACGTCCCATGGCATAATTCAAATAACCGGGGGAATTCTCTCCAGGGTCCTGGTCAAGATTTATCTCTCAACCAACAACATTAAAAGAAAAGATCATCTGATCGTTATCTCTTTTGGACCTTACTGCATACAAATTGTCTTATGTGTTTCCTACCTTACCGTAGTGACTAAACTTCAAACATATTTCATTAGCTCTAGAGCTCCTTGGGATGTTCCAAGGTTATAAAACATGCTCTTTATTATTTTTATTCATTCACAGGATGTGGATAGTGCTGGCAAAGACACCATTTTTTTTGCCCACCCTTTATTCACTAATGTCCTTGAGTGAAGGAAATCTCCAGTCATTACCTGGTCTGGCTGACATGAGACTCCAGGCCCACAGCAATGTGGTTGACTGTCAAATTCCCTCTGAAATGGCCGAGCAAGCCATTCAGTTCTCAAGGGTAATTAGGGATGGGTAATAAATGCTGGCCCAGCCAGTGGTGCCCACATCCCATGAACGAATTTTTAAAAAAAATCTTTTGTCAAGCTGATGGTGACAACTGAGTGGCTTCCTAGGCCATTTCCAGAGGGCAATTAAGAGGCAGCCACATTGCTCTGGACCTGGAGTCACATGTAGGCCAGACCACATAATGATAGCAGATTTCCTTCCCTGAAGGACATGAGTGAGCCAGGTGGGTTCTTACTATAGTTTGGTAGTTTCATGGTCAGCATTGCTGATACTAGCTTTTTATTTCAGATTTATTTAATTAGCTGAATTTAAATTCCCCAACTGCAATTCTGGGATTTGTACTCATAGCTGAGCTGCTGGACTACCAGGTGATGTACCCATATAAATGGAAGTCTTGGTTCATCAAAGACTCTGCACATTCATGATAGGCTAAATGGCTGTAAACACCTATGTTTTTTCTGTCTTCCCTCTTCTTTCCATCTTTTGACCACATTGGGTGGACTTATACGGCCCTGTCACAATAGGGGCAGGGTCGTAAAATGCGACGGACCATTCAGTTGTCCATTGACTGTTTCTCACGTGTCGGTGCAGACTCGATGGGCCAAAGGGCCTCTTCTGCACTATGTGATTCTGTGACTTCAGCAGGACCGTATAATCTACCAGCTTAAAATTCCGCCCATCATTTCTATGTAGCATTCAGTTTTTCCCCCAAATTTCATCACACGCCAAAATTGTTGAAGCATCTATTGAGTCTGAGCAAAACATTTAATTTTGCTGACCAGCACCCTTGTCTAAATCCCTCGGGTGTATTTGTACCAGAAGAAGTTTAGACTTGTGTTTAAATAAAACCTGGAGTGGTGAGAGGGAGTCGTAAAGGTGCCATGTAAAATGAATTTGGATAGTTATTAATCAAGTGCCTACCAGGCATAGGCATATAACACAACAATGATTTAATGTGACACCAAAAGGCACTCTCACTCAGAAAAGCCACACAATAACTGGGGTAAGAAATCAGAAAGATTCAAAGATGCAAAAGCATTGTATTTCGGATTGGGGCAGAATAGAATTCTGGTGACACTTCAAAGCCCCACTGCCTTCCCAGTGAGAAATACATGGTCAAAAATATTATGGGAGTACAATCACATTCGAAATCACACACTATCCTGATTTGGGCTAATGTTGCTATCCTGTCACGATGATTGGTTTACTCTCCTCGAATTCTTTTACCTAACACCATCTTTGGAGCAACATTACTGCAAGGACTCCAGCAATTCATAGAATCATAGCATCTACAGCACTGGGAGAGGCCATTCAGACCATTGTGTCTGTGCTGGCCCTTTGCTAGAGCCCTGTTACATATTTAATATTTCAGAGCTATGCAGAGATGACACAAGTTTCTAGATGCGCAACAGGTTTTATTTACAGTGCTTTAAAATGTCTACTCCATGCTTCAGCTCTGGTTTCCAGCTCTTTCCACAGCTTTGTTTACTTTTCTCTGAGTCCACACCCAGGCTTAACCAGTCAAGTACAGTGAGCATCAATAGCAAACATACTCACATAATCAAACACAGAACAATTGAACACCACACTGTCCAATTTGTCTCAAGCCATTGCTCTTTCTCCATAGCCCTGCAAATTTGTTTCCTTTTCAAGCATTTATCTAATTCCCTTTCGAAAGTTACTATTGAATCTGCTTCCACTGCCCTTTCAGGCAATGCATTCCAGATCAAAACAACTCACGGTGTATAGGAAATAATAGCGTCATCTCCCCTCTGGTTCTTTTACCAATTATACCAAACCTGTATTCTCCGTTTACTGACCCACCTGGCACTGGAAACAGTTTCTCCCTCTTTATTCTATGAAAACACTCCCACCAATTTAGGGAGAAGGCTTCTTAAGCCAATTTCTGATGGACAGCAAATGTGGCCTTCTCAGTGTCATCAACATCCTGCAATCCAATCAAATTGAGGAAGTTGTACTCTACATCTATCTGTATTATACCTGACCTGGGAGTGCTTGATGCTGTTACTGATGGTTGAATAGGAAGAATTTCATTCCCCTTCACTAATACATTTCAGCTTGGTGAACATGTACACAAAAGAAGTTAGCGATATGTCCTTAGCAGCCATCAAGATTAATTTGCTGCAACATCTGGCCTTGATAATGTTGTCATGTCAAAGAAAATGAAGTAAAATAAGATCCATAAATAGTCAAACAGCCCAAAGTGACTCGTTCAATTCTTTCACCCTCGGAAAACAACCTCGTTTTAAAGTTCTCCTGATGGCAAGGTTCAAACTGAAAGTTATCTTTGTGATAAATAATCAGTGAAAACACACTTTTGTCACTCAGTAGAGGTCTACATCTGGAATGGCCTTTCAGGGAGGAGGTAACAACTGTGCAATGAAACAAGAGGCAGTTAGGTTCTGCGTTGGGCAAGTTGTAAGTTATAGAGTTGTTCCCACACAGAAGGAAGCTGTTAGGCCCATCAATTCTATGCTGGCTCTCTGTGGAGCAATCCAGTCAGTCTCATTCCCCTGCTCTATCCCTGTAACCCTGTAAGTTTATTTCCCTCAAGTACCCATCCAATTTCCTTTGGAAATCATTCATCGTCTCTGCTTTCACCGCCCTCATGGGCAGCAAGTTCCAGGTCCTCACCACTCTCTGCAGAAAAGTTCTTCCTCATATTCCCCCCGTATCCCTTGCCCAAAACCTTAAATATGTGTCGCCTAGTCCTTGCACCATCAGCTAATGGGAACAACTTTTCTTTGTCTACTTTATCCAAACCTGTCATGACCATGTACCTCTTTATCAAACCTGCCCTCAATCTCCTTTGCTCCAAGGAGAACAACTCCAGTTTCTCCAACCTAACCTTATAGCTAAAATCCCTCATTCCTGGAATAGTTCTGCTAAACCTCCCCTGCATCCTCTCAAGGAATCTCACATCCATCCTAAAATGTGGTGACCAGAACCAGACAGAGTTCTTGCATAACCAGAGCTTTATAAACGTTCAGCATTATTTCCCTGCTTTTGTCCTCAATATCTGTCTTTATGAAGCCCAAGGTCACACATGCTTTGCTAACCACTCTCTTAATATGTCCTGCCACTCTCAAACGTCCATGCACACGAACCCCCAGGTACCCTTCACAATCATTAGAGCTGTACTATTGCATCTATATTGCCCCTCCCAAACCCTTCTAGCAAATTGCATCATCACAGAATTCTACGTATTAAATTCCATCTGCCAATTGTCTGCCCATTCTGCTATCAATGTCCTGCTGCAGTTGATTGGTACCATCTAAGTTTGATAAAAGCAGCAAATTTTGAAATTTTACTCTGTATTCCAAAATCCAAGTCATATATATCATAAAAAGTAGTGATGCTAGCATGACCCGTGGTGAATACGAATGTCTACCATTCTCCAGTGTGAAAACCAACCCTATTCCACAACTCACTGTTTTTATCCTTAAGATACTTTTGTCTCATCCAAGTTGATATTGAACCTCCTGTTCCATAAGCTACAATTTTGTTAACCAGCCCTTTATGTGCTACTCTGTCAGACATTTCCTTAAAATCTAAATAGAAAACAAGGCAACACCCATTGCTTTCCCTTCGTCAAACAGTTCAATTAAGTTAGCCAAGCATGATCTGCCTTTCACAATGTTGTGCTGGTTCTCCTTAATTAACCCAAATCTCTCCAAGTGCCTGTTGATTGTTTCCCTGATTATTATTTCTAAATCTTTACCCAACACTAGCCTGAAGTTACTTGAACTGTCCTTCCACCCTTTCTTGAATAATGTATTAAAATTTGCCACTCCCCAATCCTCTGGTAACACTCCCCCCACTCCACCCTACCCCCCCACCCCCCTCCAGCCCCATTACCTAGGGGAGATTGGAAGACTCTGGCAAGCACTTTCTCTATCTCCAACCTCACTTCTATTAGCAAGCCATCCAAACCAGGTGACTTATGCACTATAAATATAGCCATCCTTTCCAGTAACTCCTGCCTCTCAATTTTCACCCCATCCATACCTCTGCCATCTCCACTTAAGACCATAAGACATAAGAGCAGAAATTTGGCCATTTGGCCCATCGAGTCTGCTCTGCTATTCAATCATGGCTGATAAGTTTCTCAACCCCATTCTCCCGTCTTCTCCCTGTAACCTTTGATCCCCTTACCAATCAAGAACCTATCTATCTCGGTCTTAAATACACTCAATGACCTGGCCTCCACAGCCTTCTGTGGCAATGAATTCCATAGATTCACCACTCTCTGGCTAAAGAGGTTTCTCCTCATCTCTGTTCTAAAAGGTCTTCCCTTTACTCTGAGGCTGTGCCCTTGGGTCCTAGTCTCTCCTACTAATGGAAACATCTTCCCCACGTCCAGTCTATCCAGGCCTTTCAGTATTCTGTAAGTTTCAATCAGATCCCCCCTCATCCTTCTAAACTCCATTGAGTATAGACCCAGAGTCCTCAAACGTTCCTCATATGTTAAGCCTTTCATTCCAGGGATCATTCTCGTGAACCTCTTCTGGACCTTCTCCAGGGCCAGCACATCCTTCCTGACATACAGGGCCCAAAATTGCTCACAATATTCTAAATGTGGTCTGACCAGAGACTTATAAAGCCTCAGCAGCACATCCCTGCTTTTATAATCTAGTCCTCTCGAAATAAATGCCAACATTGCATTTGCCTTCCTAACTACCGACTCAACCTGCAAGTTAACCTTAAGAGAATCCTGGACTAGGACTCCCAAGTCCCTTTGCACTCCAGATTTCTGAATTCTCTCCCCATTTAGAAAATAGTCCATGCCTCTGTTCTTCCTACCAAAGTGCATGTCCTCACACTTCCCCACGTTGTATTCCATCTGCCACTTCTTTGCCCATTCTCCTAACCTGTCCAAATCCTTCTGCAGCCTCCCCGCCTCCTCAATACTACCTGTCCCTCCACTTATCTTTGTATCATCTGCAAACTTAGCCAGGATGCCCTCAGTTCCTTCATCTAGATCATTAATGTATAGAGTGAAAAGTTGTGGTCCCAACACTGACCCCTGCGGAACTCCACTAGTTACCGGCCACCATCCTGAGAAGGACCTCCTTATCCCCATTTTCTGCCTCCTGACAGACAGCCAATCTTCTATCCATGCTAGTACCTTGCCTCTAACACCATGGGTTCTTATCTTACTGAGCAGCCTCCTGTGCGGCACCTTGTCAAAGGCCTTCTGGAAGTCCATGTAGATAACATCCATTGGCTCTCCTTTGTCTAACATAATCGTTACCTCCTCAAAGAATTCTAACAGATTTGTCAGGCATGACCTCCCCTTGATGAAACCATGCTGACTTTGCCCCATTTTACCATGCACTTCCAAGTATTCTGAAATCTCATCCTTAATAATGGACTCTAAAATCTTACCAATGACCGAGGCCAGGCTAATCGGCCTGTAATTTCCCGTCTTTTGCCTCACTCCCTTCTTAAACAGAGGGGTTACATTAGCGATTTTCCAGTCCTCTGGGACCCTCCCTGACTCCAGTGATTCCTGAAAAATCATCTCCACTAACGCCTCCACTATCTCTTCAGCTATCTCCTTCAGAACTTCTACTGAGACTTTGTCAGCATCCTCTTCCTCAAAAAACACTGATACAAAGTGTTTATAAGTATTTTAGCCTTGTATCTCTAAGCATATCTCACCTTCTTTGTCCTTAATGGGACTCATGCTACATTCTACTATCTGTTTTCTATTAACATGCTGATGAGAGTGCTAGATTTTTTTTTTGCCTTTCTTGGCTTTTTTGTTTTAGTCAATTCATTTATGTGGGCATTGATGGCAAGGCTGGCATTTATTGCCCATCCTCCAGTGCCCTGAAAAGGTGGCAGTAGGATTTCTTTTTGAACCACCGCAGTTCCCATGGTCAGACTTTGTAAACATGAGGCCATCTAAAACTCTGTAGCCTGTGCCTTAAATCACAGTAGGTTTTGTTCCCCAGTTGTGGTCACTGATCTACATTGGCTCCTGGTCCAGCAACATCTTGATTTTAAAATTCTCATCCTTGTTTTTAAACCAGTACATGGCCTCGTTATTCCCTATCTCTTTAATCTCTCCAGCCCCACAACCCTGCGAGATATTGGCACTCATATAATTCTGGCCTCTTGAGCATTCGCTGTTTTAATTGCTCCACCTTCAGCTGCCTGGGCCCTAAACTCTGGAATTCCCTCCCTAAACCTCTCCACTGCTCTACCTCCCGTTCCTCCTTTAAGACACTCCTTAAAACCTACCACTTTGACCAAGCTTTTGGCCACTTGCCCTAATATCTCCTTCTGTGGCTCGTTTTTTTTAATGCTCCTGAGAAGTACCTTGAGATATTTTAATACATTAAAGGTGCTTTATAAATATAAGCTGTTGTTGTCATTGTTTGATATAACTGAATTGTTTGCTCAGCTACTTCATAAAGCAGTTAAGAGTCAACCACACTGGAGTCACATATGTTCCAGATTGAGTAAGAACCAAAGATTCCTTCCCTAAAGGGCATTAGTGAACCAATTGGAGTTTTTATGACAATCGATAGGATTACGTTTGCTGAAGTTAACTTTTGATTTTCAGATTCAAATGCTCAAGCTGCCATGGTGTTAAAACCATAAGACCATCAGACATAGGAGCAGAAATTAGGCCATTCGGCTTATCGAGTCTGCTCCGCTATTCACTCATGGCTGATAAGTTTATCAACCCCATTCTCCCACCTTCTATCTGTTGTTTGAACTCATTTCCCTATAGATTACTGGTCCAGTGTTGCAAGCACTATATGGCCATATCCATGACAGATGTGTTAGATGGATTAAACAGCCTCTCTCACCTGTACTTAGCATTGTGGCCTTAGAATCAATGCAAGGTGTTACTTACTAGGGGTAGGGCAAAGCATCAGCCTGCATAAGTCTGCTAGTGTACTGCCGCTATTATAAAATGGTTAGATGACTGAAATTGAATAAAAGAGAGATTTTAACATTGCTGGGACATATTATTCTGTAAATAGTCCAGACATTTTCCAGTAATTCACCTGAAAAAACAGACAATCACTTCCAGGATACCTCATTAACAATCTACCCACATTGTGTGCCTAGTTTTTACTTCATGGTATCACTGGCCTCATTATCACTGCATTGTTAAGAACTGCTGCCATTTCAACACATGCTAATAACATGTACCAAACACATCTTCCCTTCACCACCTGGCGGCATTCCGCGTGGATCGTTCCTTCCATGACACCCTGGTCCACTCCTCCATCACCCCCTACACCTCAACCCCCTCCCATGGCACCTTCCTATGCAACTGCAGAAGGTGCAACACCTGCCCCTTTACTTCCCCCCTCCTCACCGTCCAAGGGCCCAAACACTCCTTTCAAGTGAAGCAGCATTTCACTTGCACTTCCCTCAATTTAGTCTACTGCATTCGCTGCTCCCAATGCGGTTTCCTCTACATTGGAGAGACCAAATGCAGATTGGGTGACCGCTTTGCGGAACACCTTCGGTCTGTCTGCAAGCATGACCCAGACCGCCCTGTCACTCCACCCTGCTCTCATGCCCACATGTCCGTCCTTGGCCTGCTGCAATGTTCCAGTGAAGCTCAACGCAAACTGGAGGAACAGCACCTCATCTTCTGACGAGGCACTTTACAGCCTTCCAGACTGAATATTGAGTTCAACAACTTTAGATCATGAACTCTCTCCTCCATCCCCACCCCCTTTCCGATCCCCCTTTTTCCAATTATTTACCTTTTTAAATATATTTTTCTTTTCCCACCCATTTCCATTATTTTTAATTGTATTTCCATCCATTGCTTCATCTCCACCTTTTAGCCTATTTCGATCCCTTCCCCCCACCCCACCCCACCCCCACTAGGGCTATCTGTACCTTGCTCACCCTGCTTTCTACCCTTAATGTCCTCATTAGCACATTCTTTAGCTAATATTACCACCGTCAACACCCCTTTGTCCTTTTGTCTGTGACATCTTTGGCAATCTCTTCTTTGCCTCTACCTATCACTGGCCCTCTATCCAGCTCTACCTGTCCCACCCCTTTGAAGCAGCTTATATTTCACCTCATTTCTATACTTTCTCAGTTCTGATGAAGAGTCATACAGACTCGAAACGTTAACTGTATTTCTCTCCGCAGATGCTGTCAGACCTGCTGAGTTTTTCCAGCTATTTTAATTTTTGTTTCATATTTCCAGCATCCGCAGTATTTTGCTTTTATCTTGCTAATAACATGTTCCTGATGATGGCAAAAATAGCCGTCATGCCAACAACTATCAATAAACTATTTTTGCTTTTATGTGACACCTTTCACAACATCTGAAATACTCGTGAAGAGCTGTCACTGTTGTAACATGGGAAAGCACTGCAGTCATGTTGTGCATAGCAAGCTCCCACACACAGCAGTCAGATATAGGACCAATGAAATTGCTAGTTTTTGCTGGCAGGGAAGCATAATGTTGACCAGGACATGTGGAGATCTCCTCAGCTCTTCTTCAAACACCTAAGAGGGCAGACATGTCCTGGGCCTGACATCTCATATAAAAGACAGCGCCTCCAACAGTGCAGTGCTCCCTCACTGCTGGCATTTGAACATCAGCCTCGATTGTGCACTTAAATCTCTGGAGTGGGACTTGAACGCACAACCTATTGACTTAGGGAAATGAGTGTCACCCACTGAGCCATGGCTAAGAGGTAGCTATTGAAATGTGGTGGGTAGCTTTGCAAGGTGAGGGGTCCAGATGGGAACCTTGTCTTGTTGGACAGGAATGTGAGCTGGAAAACCTTGCAATGTTACTGTCCTACCTCCAACCTGTTGACTCATCCACTGGGGCTTCTCATGAAGAATGCAGCTTTGCAATGATTACCCTACATTGTCTACATTAAATACTGTTTTCTCCATATTCTTAACTGAAACTGCCTTAAATTCTTGCTTTTCATATATAATTACTGCCTGCTCTCCAGCTTCTCCCATTGTGGATTAGCTACATTGCATCCAATGATGGTTAATTTCCATAAAACATTTCAATGTTAAATTAGCTTAGGAGTTCTACACAGAGGGGAGCAGATTATGTTGGCCAAGCAAAGCAGAACATTTTTTATAGGGTCAAATTATCTTGAACTAATAACAGCAGCATGGTTGATGAGTATGATGGCATAATGGTTACCTTACTGGGCCAGTAATCCACACACTTCAACCAGTGATCTGGAGACATGTGTTCAAATTCCACCAAGGCAGCTGGTGGATTTGAATTCAGTAAATCGTTGCCCTCGAGGTGGCTGTGGTGGGGAAGAGACCATTGTTCACCTCCTGGTGGATTGTGCCTTTGCAAAGAAGGTCTGGAGAGAGATGCAGTGGTTCCTGTCGAGGTTCACCCCAAGCAGTTCTGTGACACAGGGCTCTGTGCTCTATGGGCTGTTCCCAGGGACACACACCAAGACAAACATCAACTGCAGCTGGAGGATCATCAGCTCGGTGAAAGACGCTCTTTGGTCTGCCCGAAACTTGTTGGTCTTCCAGTGCAAAGAGTTGTCCCCGACCGAGTGTTGCAGACTGACATTCCAAAGTCCAGGACTACGTGCTGAGGGACGCACTAAAGCTTGGGGCAGCCGCCGCAAAGGCGCAATGGGGAAGGGTCTCTGTCTAAGACCTTTCTGTCCACAGTGCACCGAGGGACTGGGAACTGTTTAAACCCCCTCGGGCTGTACAGCTCAAAATGAATGTCTGCAAAGGATTGTAATATTCATTTATTGTATTGATGCATTTCATGATACACGTTGTAAAAGTTGAACCTGATTGTATTTTTGTGATGGTGATTTTGAAATGGTTTGAAATGTTGTTGAAGATATTTTGTGAATAAAGTATATTTTTTGCGAAAAAAAGTAAATCGAATTCATCTGGAATTAAAAAGATGGCATTGGTAATGATCAGAGTAAAACTACTGCATTGTTGCTGAAAACCCATCTGGTTCACTGATATCCCTCAGGGAAGGAAACCTGACTCTCAACTGCCCTCCGAAATGGCCTCGTAAGCCACGCAATCTGTTGTACCAAACCGCTCACTGGACAGACTGCAGCAGCATAAGAATGTGGCTCACCACCACTGCCTCAGGGACTGTTAGGACTGGCAGTGACTCTTGCATCCCATGGATAAATGTTGAAAAATTGAAGCCAGGCAAGTGAGTAAAGCGATGGAAGGAATTTGACAGCACTCGCGGTGGGGGGTGGAGCTGTAAAATGTGGCGAGTCGTTCAAATCTCCATTGGCTTCAGTGGGAACAGGAGATTCCGTTGGCAGGGTGAGCTGTAAAATTCCACCCCATGTGTCGCTGGGAAGCCTCTGGCCGTTATCAATATGCAAAGCATTTTTACTAAACTCCGGCACACTGAACGCTCTGGTGCAAAATTTTATACTGAAGAATTAAACTTGACAGTTACAATTTTTAAGGTACATTTTTTTAGGTGGCAAATTTCTTGAAACTTAATTGAAACTGTTCCACCATTCATTCAGGCAGTGCTTTCCTGATCACTCGCTTTGTAAACCTCATCTTTCTTCCCCCCCCCAACCTCAGTTCTTATGCAAATTAACTTAAATTGGATTTCCAGGAGTAAGCACAATACAGTTCACAGACATAAAAACAAAAAAACTGCGGATGCTGGAAATCCAAAACAAAAACAGAAATACCTGGAAAAACTCAGCAGGTCTGGCAGCATCGGCAGAGAAAAACAAAGTTGCAGGGAAGAACAAAGTTGACGTGTCGAGTCCTCATGACCCTTGAAGGGTCATGAGGACTCGAAACATTGAACTTTGTTCTTCTCCGCCGATGCTGCCAGACCTGCTGAGTTTTTCCAAGTATTTCTGTTTATGTTTTACAGCTCACAGGCACTTGTTTCCTGAATCCTAAATTGAATATTTCGGAGGGGGATGTTAACCCCCACGGACAAATGGGTTAATGGGGATGGGCAGGGGCTGAGATGTGGTTTTATTAAAATGCCAGTGTCAGGAAGATTAAATAATGTCCTTAATGTTATTGGAATGCATTGTAAAATAGAGTCTGTGTGTGTGTGTGTCTATGTGTGTGTGTGAGACTTAATTGAATAAGAGGCAGCTAGTGTGGGTGCTTCGATGTGAGAAGAGAAGTTAGGTTTGAAACGTTAATTAGATAAACATGGGGAGGTTTTAGAATATGAAGTGTAAAGGGGGAAATTTGCATTTTTAAATAAACTAGTTTGAATTGATTTGAAAAGTAGGGGTGTAATCTATACCTAGCTAGCAGAAGTCGTAAGAAATAGTGTGTCTATTTATTTTTCCAAAGATTACTGGTAAAATTTAGTGCTATGAGAGATTTTTATTATCATGAAGGTAAAGGCCAAAGACAGTGAAACAATGGGTCTTTGCATTCAACGGGGAAAATATGTATAAAGGGGTGAAGGCTGTGTGTAAGGGAAGGCAGTCTAAGATTCAACAAGTGTGAAGCGCTTTCAGCCTGTATCTACCAAACTGCTGCCTCCAGGGACTGAAGTTAAGAGAACTCATTTTGAATTTGACTGTTCAGGGTATTGTTTACTTTGTCTGGGTCTTTTAAAGTTATGTGTCTTACTATTGCCTTAACAAAAGTGTAACTGGGAGTCAGATTAAGTAGGGGATTCAGAAGTTATTATATTATTAATTTGTAAATCTATGTATGTATTAAAAGTCATTTCTTCTATTAATAAATGTTTAATCTAGTCTTGTAAAATCCTGTAAGACTTGGTGATCTTATTACTGCTGAATTCCAGGCACACATCTTGAAATTTATACAAATTGTAAAACAAGTTGTGGTAGTTGTTTCAAGTTTCCATTTGGGATTTGAACAACTCAGCATTTACCATCAGCTGTGCCATAACAGCCAAATATGGAAGAGTCGACCTCAGTGCACCTACTCCTACTTTTAATGAAGGCTGATTGGGTGATGCAGAGTCACCTGACTTTGAGAGGCAGGTCTGTCATTTCATTATACGATCATACAAATTAGGAAAGGAGTAGGCCACTCGACCCCTCAAGTCTGGTCTGAATGTAACCCCAACCCCACATTCCTGCCTACCCCTGATAAACTTTCACCCCCTTGAAAATCAAGAATCTATCTACGTCTGCCTTGAAAATATTCAAAGGCCTGAATTTTACCCTTGGAGGGCAGGCACAATTGGTGGACCCGCGACCAGTCGGGAAATGGGCCACCCGCCACCTGCGATCGGCCCCCAACCACAATTTCATGCTGGCTGGCCAATTAAGGACTGCCCAGCGTGAAACCGGTCTTCCCAATGGTTGGGAAGGGGCAGGCGGGTGGCTGTCCAATGCTGAGCCGGCGGTGGGTTTAAATACAGCACAGGCAGCTCCTTGAATTCTGGAAGGGAAGAACATATCTTCTATGTTGTGAACACTGGCATCAAGTGCGGCTGCAGACACCAGGTGGGAGGGCAGGTTGGGTGGGCACTCGGCCCCCTGGTTTTTGGACGAGTGCCTCGTGGTTCTCCTGGAGAAGGTGGCTGCCAGGAGGGACACCCTTGTCCCCAGAGACGGAAGGAGGAGGCCATTGCACCTAACAAAAAGAGCTCGGGAGGAGGTGGCAGTGCAGGTCAGCAACAACGACTAGTGCAGCACACGTGGGTGCAGTGCCGTAAAAGTTTAATGACCTGCTGCACTCGGGAAGGGTGAGTACCGTGTTGGCATGAGTCAGTGTGGAGAAGTGTTAAGGGCTGGCCATCCCCCTGTGGAGCTCAGGGGTGTTAGAGCCTGAGTGTCAACTGTCAGTGATGCCGGAGCTGGACAAGGGGGTGAGCCCTGGCTGGTTGGACTGAGTGTCTTGCGGCTCAAGTGTCACAACTCAGATGCGCCCTTGGAGTTGTTCCTCAGGTGGGGTTGTCCAGGCTGCAATGGCGCTGCAGGTAGAGAGTGGACTAATCCATGCTCCTCTGTCCTTTCAGGAGAAGATGACCCATAGCAACATTGAAAGGTCGTGGACTGGCGGAGGCCCCCCAAACCTCCTAATCCTTTCCAGATTCGAGCAGGATGCCTTGGAGCTGGAGACGTTCCATGCACCTCAGTCAAACGGCCACAGGAAGGCTGGGGTGTCAGATGAAGGTAAGAGTGCAGTGCACAGAAGTGAGAGTATTGGATGGTGCAAACATTCCTGTGTAGTCTCGTCATTGATGGCAGCCTCAAAAATGGAGTCCCCATTGATTGTTGAAAGATGATGGCACCATGATGCTGATCTCCATTGCCTCACCAGGGTGCCTGGCATGCACAGTGACAGTGTGATGACTTCAACTAATGACATGTCATTGTTATCCCTTAGCTTCACCAGCACTCACTCAATCGCAGGACCCTGAAGAGCCACCCCTGACGCAAGAGGAATGCCAGTCTCCATATGCACCTGAGTCTGAACCAGGCACCAGCACAGATACCAGCACCTCGGTGGGCATTAGATCCTTGGCAAGAATGTCGGAACACAGCGGTGAGGGCATTTCACACTCGCTTGAGGTGCAGGCGGAGGCAGAGAGTGCCAGGGCACCAGCAGTCAGAGGACTGTTGGAGACCAGGACGATGCTCAGTCGAAGGCAGATGCTGGAGTCCAGCGGGATATGCGGGAGGATCTGGTGGAGATCCATGAGGGCATGCGTGCCATGGTCTCTGTTGTGTACGAGTCCATGCGGAGCATGAACACCTCGTTGACCCTCATACCGAGCACACTGCCTCCTCCATTGAGAGAGTGGCGACTCTCATGGAGAGGCAGATCCAGGAACAGAATCAGGTGGTCAGTGCCAGTGTGGGAGATGGATGAGGCACCCAGTATCCCAGCTAGGTTCCCATCCATCAATGGCAAGCAGGGAGGTCCAGAGTGACCTCAAATTAGCACATGAGCTGTCTGTTGTCTCTACGAGCTCCTCTCAGGGCGCTCTGGATGATGGCAACAGCTCCTCCGCCCCTCTACCAGTGACTGTAGCTTCTGATGAGGCTGTGATGACTGGGGGAGATGCCAACTGTGGCACTGGCCGCTCCTTTGCAGGTGGGGCCAGCGCAGGCTCCACTGGCCAGAGGACGACAGCCAAGGTCATCAAGGCCAACAAGACACCAGAGCCAGGCTGTCTCCAATGCTGGTGCTGGCGAGAAGGGGGTGGCACCAAGACGTAGCACTCGCAAACGTAAGGTTAAGGCACCATTAGACTGGCCACAGGTGATCTTCTGTTGTGTAATGTTTAGTTTGTGTTTTCTGGTCTGGGAATTAAGGCCAGAGAAGGTGATGTTAATTTTTTTGGATTGTCAAAATGAGATAAATGTTCTTTTTGTTCCAGTGGCCTGAGTGTGCTTCACCTTTGTATGTTTTTGGTGCAGGGTATGCCAGTATGTAATACTGGACTGAGTAGCTCTAACCTTTATTGCACAGGCACTGAGTGGACTTTGGGTTCAAATGAAAGGGTCATTTCAGACACCCAGGATGAAGACGGCAGCCCTGGCATGAGGGGGAAGCAGATCTTTGGCAGCCTAGCTGAAGGAGCGTTGGATCAAGGCATCCCTGGTGTCCCTGCCTCCCTGAAGGATACAGAGGTCTGCCTCCATACCCTCAGCATTCTCCTCGCTGTGCTCCTCTCCTGACTGACCACCGGAGTCATCCTCTGTGGCCTGTAGAGCTGCATTGAATTCCTCTTCCTCCAATGGTTCCCCCCTTGCCAGTGCCAGATTTTGGAGAGCGCTGCATGCAACCACTATCAGTGACACCTGCTCTGGGGGATATTGTAGTTCACCCCCTTAATGGCCCAGGCATCAGAAGCATATATTCAGAAGACCTATGGTCCTCTTATCACTGCCCTTGTAGAGGCATGACTCCCTTTATAGCAGTGCTCTGCCTCTGTTCTTGAATGGCAGAGAGGCGTCATAAGCCATCTTTTCAACAGATAGCCCTTGTCACCCAGCAGCCATCCATCCAGTTGGGCTTGAGCACTGAATAGCCTTGGTACTTGGAAGTGTCTCAGGATGTAAGCATCATGGGAGCTACCAGGGAGACTTGCACAGACTTGTAGAATCAGCATCCTGTGATCACACACTATCTGCATGTTCATGGAGTGGAAGCCCTTCCTGTTGACGAAGGCACCCGGCTGACCCACTGGCGCCTTGATGGCCTCTTGTGTGCAGTCTATAGCACCCTGGATGCAGGGGAAGCCCAGCAATCACTGCGAAGCCTCTGGCTTGCTCAGCCTGGCTGGCCTCATCCATATGGAAATGAATAAATGTCATTACCTGCCTGACCAGAGCTTCTGTCACTAGCTTGACACAACTGTGGATAGCTGATTGGGAGACTCCACGAAGCTCCCCCATTTACCCCTGAAAGAGCCGGAGACAAAGGGCCAAAGCTTCAGCTCGGTGAACAGGGGCGGGGCCTGCTCGCCGAGGCTTAAAATGACGCGCGGTGATGCTGGGTGTGCATCCTGACGTCACCGTGCATCATTCAGATTTTCAGTTCGGCGGGCGCACACCCGACCCCGCCAAACTGTCAGGGGCCTATTAAGGCCAGTTAACTATTAATTAAAACAATAAACTGAGCTGCCCGTCCAACCTTAAGGTTGGTGGGGGGCGGGCGAAGAGTCCAGGCGGCCTTTGCATTATCCATGGAACCTCATCCACGGGCGGGATGAGGTTTCATGAAGGTTTTTAAAGGTTTGAAAAAATTTTCAATAAAAATCATAGACATGCCCCCAGCTCATGTGACACTTTCACATGAGGGGACTTGTCATAATTTTTTTTTCCTTTATTTAAAGTTTTTAAGCTTAAACTAATCTCCCTGAGCCAGCTCTGTGCCTCAGGGAGATTTCTGTGCTCTTTCTCACGCATGTACGAAAGAGCACAGGCCCCAACTCAGGCAACCCCGCCCCTCCAACCCGTACAGGTAGCGCTCAGCGCTTCCGGGCGCGCGTCACGCTAGGCGGGCCTTAATTGGCTCATCCACATAAAATGGCAGCGCCCAGCCAATCACGGATGGCGATTGGGTGCACGCACGCCCCAGCCCACTCCAGCACAAGCCCCCAGCAACGGGGAGAAAATTCTCCCCATCGAAGTTGAGGGCCACCGTGCCCTTCAAAGCCACTGGCATGGAGTTTCCACCCACACAGTCAAAGTTAATCTCAGGCCCAATCATCTGACAAATGGAGGCCACGGTCTCCCTGGAGAGGAGGAGCCTCCTTCAGCATTGCACTTCAGACATATTGAGGTAGCTGCATCGTCGCTTGTAAATCCTGGCAGCAGGATAGTGGCATCGCCCACGGCCCCTTCTGCCTTGGACTACCTGCTGACCCTGTGCCCCTTGTGCCTGCGCCTCTCACCCCACAGGTCCCCCCCCCACTAGAAGCTGCATAGGGTCCCCTGGCCTCCTCTCCCTTCTGCCCCTCTCTCCCTCCTCAGAGGAGGTACCACCAGCGGAGACCACAATTCCCATTATCAGGGTGACAGAAGGCTGTCTGATACCTGGAAGAGTTCACATGATCAAAATCCTCTGGGGTCCTTGGAGACACCAATGAGTCCCAAAATGAAGCCTAGAAATGCTAAGAATGAAGCTCAGAGCTAAGGTTCATCTGTTAAGTTCAAATAAGCAATCAGCAGCAAACTATCTCCTAAACTCCTCACTACCTCACACTGGCAACGCTGCTGAACATTTTTATCCCACCCTTGGATGAGGTTTTGCAAAATGTGGGCTGCCCGCCTGCCTATTTGCCCATGTGACTAGCATGAAATCACATGGGCAACCTGATATCGGCTTCAATTGGATTTTTAATGGCCTCAATGTCATTAGTCTCCAGAAATCGATTGATTTCTGTTTTGAACATGCTCAATGATTGAGCTCCTACTGCCCTCTGGGGTAGAGAATTCCAAAGATTCACCACCTTCTGAGTAAAGAAATTCCTACTCACCTCATTCTTAAATGGCTTTGTCTCTTAATCTGTGATTATGCCCTTGTTCTAGACTAATCAGACAGGGGACACATTCTATCTACATCCACTCTGTCATGCCCTGTAAGAATTTTGTAGGTTTCAATGAGATCACCTCTCATTTTTCGAAAGTCTAGGGAATACAGGCCCAGTTTCCTCAATCTCTTCATAAGACAATCCCGCCATCCCAGGGATTAGTCTGGTGAACCTCCACTACACTCCCTCTCTGGCCAGTACATCCTTCCTTAGATAAGGAGTCCAAAACTGTACACAATGCCGAAGGTGCGGTCTCACCAAGGCCCTACACAATTGCAGGAAGACACTTTTACTTTTGTACTGAAATCCCCTTGCAATGAAGGCCAACATACCATTTGTCTTCCTTATTGATTGTTGCACCTGCATGCTAGTTTTCAGTGACTAATGGACAAGGACACCCAGGTCCCTTTGGTCACCTGCACTTCCCAACATTTCACCATTTAAGAAATATTATTTCTGTTTCTTTTTCTACCAAAGTGGATAACTTCACATTGATTCCATCTGCCATATTCTTGCCCATTCACTTAGCCTGACTAAATTCTGCTTGAAGCCTCTTTGCATCCTCCTCATAACTTACATTCCCACCAATTTTGTGTCATCTGGAAATATGACAATTGGTCCCCACATCCAAATCATTTATTTAATTGTGAACAGCTGTGGACCTAGCACTGATCCTTGTGGTACCCCACTACTCACACCCTGCCATCCTGAGAATGACCCGTTACAATTCCTACTCTCTGCTTTCTGTCTGTTAACCAATTTTCAATCCATACTGGTATATTGCCCCTCATTCCCATGTATGGGACCTTATCAAAAGCCTTCTGAAAATCCACATACACCACATCCACTGGTTCTGCAAGTAATATCCTCATCCTGACGCTGCAAGTAACATCCTCAAAAAACTCCTATTCAACTCTGCCATCATCAACATTCTCCTCAGGAACCCCACCCTGGCCCCACCTCTCTGTTTTTTCAACTTGTGCTCCATCTCCAACCTCCCTTTCCTCTTTGAAGCCTTTGAACATCTTGCCGTCTGCCAAATCCATTCCCATCTTTCCCAGACCTCCATGCTGGATGCCTCCAATCAGGTTTCAGCCACTGTTACAGTGCCAAAACGGCTCTTATCAAAGTCACAAACAACACCCTATGTGACTGTGACAAAGGTAAACTTTCCCTCCTTGGTCACCTTGCTTGACCTATATCTGTAGACTTTGATATGGTTGACCACACCATCCTCCTCCAATGCCTCTCCGCTGTTGTCCAGCTGAGTGAGATAGCTCTCACATGGTTCCATTCTGTTGTATCTAATAGTATCCAAACAATCAACTGCAATGGCTTCTCTTCCAGCTTCTGCATAATTACGTCTGGTGTTTTCCAAGGATCCATCTTTGACCTGCTCCTTTTTCTCATCAACATGCTGCCCCTTGGTGACATCATCTAGAAACACCACTTGCAGGATGTAAGCTACCTCAATACCACCCCTATTGACTCCTTCACTATTTCTGATTTATCACACTGCTTGTCCAATGAACACCGTTTGTAATGACTAGGATGGGAGGAGTGCACAAGTTATCAAGCCCCACTACTCCGCAGGCTGTACCATTAATTTAAATATTTAATTTTCTCATCAAAATGGCCAATTGTGTACCTGTACCTCTAGTACCCAAACAAAAAGAGGCTCTGACCAGGCTTCTTTCAAAAACTCAGAATGATTAATTTATTTTAAAACAGAGCTTCTTTTAACAAGTTGCAAGTACTGGTTAATACACAATTGTAATCGAAATTATAACTGTCTATCTTTTCCTAAAGAATCCCAGTACACTACTCACATACACACACACACATACATCCATCCATGTCTTTGTTATCTTTAGATTTGACCACTGTAACACTCTCAGTGACCAGCCTCACATCTTGCATCCCACACAAACTTGAGCTCATCCAAAACTCTGCTGTCAGTGTCCTAACTTGCACTAGGCCCAATTCACACGTAACCCCTGTGTTCACTGATATACATTAGCTCCCCGATCCAGCAATTCCTTGATTTCAAAATTGTTGTCCTTGTTTCCAACCCTTCTTACCTTTATAATCTCCTCCGACTTCAGGATTTCTGTGATTTTCCAATCCTGGCCTCTTGCTTATCCCTGATGTTAATCCGTCCACTATTGCTGGCCTTGCTTTCAACTGCCAAGGCCTTAAGCTCTCCAGCTCCCTCTCTAAACCTCTCTGACTCTCTACCACTCTTTGCTCCTTTGAAAAGCTCCTTAAAACCAACCTCTTTGTCCAAAAATGTGATCATTTGTCCTAATATCTCCTTATGTAGCTGAGTAGCAAATTGTGTTTGGTGATTATGCTCCTGTGAAGTGCCTTGGGACATTTTAGTATGGAAGCAAGGAGTCTGTAGTTCCCCACAGCTTTCTTTATGGCAATGCTTCAGCCAATTAGGGTCAACTTGCCAACCAATCAGCACTCTTTTCTCTTGTGATTGTTTGAAATTTGGCATTCTTGTGTTTGTCCTGATGAGTGCAAGATAAAAAAAACTTCAGTAACATGTCTCTCTTTTCAGCAATATACATTTCACTATGTTAAAGGTGCAATACAAATACAAGCTGTTTGCTTTGTATTGGATCTTGGATGAGGTCGAAAGTCAGGTTCAGCAGCAGCAAAGTTACGCGGTGGCTGGAGTTGCCAATCGACAACAGAGAAGAAAGTAACAGAGGGATCAAGGTGACAGGGACAGGAGGCACTATTCAACTAACAGGGTCAACAGACAGAGACTCAGCTTCCTTGGCTTCTTGGAAGGGCAAGTCCCTTTTGCAGGCTCCGATTAACATGGCACGAGGTCACAGACATCTGCAGCTTCCAAGATGAAGCATTGGTCCCTGCTGGGTGAGATGGCTGCTAAAGTCACTAACACCCTCAATTTATGTGCTTCTGACTTATTTCAGGGCCCCACCAGAGGCATAGTGAGGATTTCATAAGCAGCTACCTACAAGTATGTAAGGCAATGAAATATTAGGCTGTTTGTGTGTCAACTTTATCTGCAATGACAATAGCCAGAATGAACAGACATTCTCTGCTCATTTTCCACATGTACAGGTGCCACACACTGCAATCCAAGCAATCACATAGCAACCGGGAATCTTTGTCACACAGGGGAGGTGGTGGCATGGTGGTATTGTCACTGGACTAGTACTCCAGACACCCAGGGTAGTGCATTGATGGTGAAATTAAAATTCAATAAAAAATTTAACAATCTGGAATTAAAAGTCTAATGATGACCGTGAAAGCATTATCAAGTGTTGTAAACACCCATCTGGTTCACTAATGTCCTTTGGGGAAGGAAATCTACCGTCCTTACCTGGTCTGGCCAACATGTGACTCCTGACCCACAGCAATGTGGTTGACTCTTAAATTCCCTCTGAAATTGCCTAGAAAGCCACTCAGTTCTCAAGGGCAATTAGCGATGAGCAATAAATGCTGGCCCAGCTAGCAACGCCCACAACCCATGAGCGAATAGATAAAAACTCAAAACATTTCATTCTTCAGTATTCAGCTAATGCACAGCCACAAAAAGAATTTCACTCAGGTGTGCTGGAAGCCCAGCACCAACTCCTTCATGCTGTGGCAGTCCGAGACCCCTTGCCTCTTTGCACTTGGAGCTGAGACTTGAACTAGCAACCTTTGAATCCAGAGTCAAGAATGCTCCCATTGAGAACCAAACACATGGCAAAAATATTTAAAGGCATTTGCAGGCATTTGATATCTTCTGCAAAGAACACAGAGCACACAATGTTTAAAAGCTGATTGCTGAATAATAGACTGTACACGTGAGAGAAACAATGACAAATCCAGAATATCATAATTTTCATCAGAGAATCAAGCTTTGATAGGCTGGCGTTGGCGAGGGGTGGAGCAGTTGGGTAGGTGAGTCAAGAGTAAACACATTTCTGGCCTTTAAAAAGTAAAAAGAAAATGGACAACGTAATTGCCGGAATGTCAATTCACTTCATTTATGAGCACAGGATTAAAATATTTTAAGGAATTTAGGTGGCTTAAACCAGATTTCAGTACAAGAATGTATATTTTTCCAAAGATGAATTGACGGAATCCCAAGGAAAGCAGTTATTTTGTTTAAAAAGTGGCCCTTGACTTGCCAGGCATAAGATTGAGGGTTGTAGCCAAAAATAGTGAGGAATCCAGAGCTAAGGGTCAAGAATATAAGGTAGCAACTAATCAATTCAGTAGGGAATTCAGGAGAAATGTCTTCATACAAAGAATGGTTAGAATACGGAACTTGCTACCACAAGTGAGGCAAATAGCGTAGAAGCATTTTGGGGAAGCTAGATAATCAAATGGAGGAAAAAGTGATACAAATGGAAGCTGATTTGGTGAGCTTGCATCGTTTTACATAGAATGCACAGCACAGAAGCAGGTTATTTGGCCCAACAGGTTTATACTGATGTTTATGCTCCACACAAACCTCTTCATCTAAATCCACCAACAAATCCTTCTATTTGTTTCATCTTTAAGTCTTTATCTGGCTTCCCATTAAATGCATCAATGGTATTCACCTCAACCATTATTTGCGGTAATAAATTCCACATTCTCGCCATTCTCTTGGGAACTATGTTTCTCCCAAATTCCTGATTGGCTTCTGAAATATGTTCAGGAGAACTTCCTTGACTAGTACGTTGTCAGTCCACCCGGCAATGCTGGATCTGAAGCTGGGGAATGAGGTGGGCCAAGTAAACCTATGACCAGATTTTCATCTGCTAATGGAGGTACGAATTAGTCATGAAATGCTGAACTGAGACCTTTATTTTTTGCTGGGAAAAAAACATATTCCTCTGCCTTCCCTATTCCATACCATTTTCCAAAGTGCTGACATTGTCTGCACTGGAATGCTGTTTTGGGCTGCAGTAGAGTGCTTAAGTTGGAGTTGGTGACTGAGGGAGTTCGGTGAGGAGGGAACGAGGTGATCCTTTGAGCACCGTGAGTACGGTCGGGTAAGTATTTACTACTTTTATCGCTTATAGTTTTTAAGGTCTTATTTTGTGGTTCATCATTTTTAAGGGCAATATTCTGTAACAACGAGGAGTAGGGAATAAGGGCCCAAGAGAAATTGATAGTATTTGATATTAAGTATCTTCCAAAAGGTTTAATTTAATTTAAAGGGGT
Source organism: Cetorhinus maximus (assembly GCF_964194155.1). NCBI lineage: Eukaryota > Metazoa > Chordata > Chondrichthyes > Lamniformes > Cetorhinidae > Cetorhinus > Cetorhinus maximus. The sequence continues at coordinate 139,789,922 of NC_135886.1, read as the reverse complement.
AAGTCATGGCAGGAGAGCTCAAAGCCATGGTGTGCTCCTCCTGCTCTATGTGGGAAGCTGGGAACATTTCCTGTGCCCGGAGCCAGCATGTGTGTGGGAAGTGTGTCCAACTGCAACATCTGAAAACCCAGGTTTCGGAGCTGGAGTGGCAGCTGGGGACACTGTGGAGCATCTGCGAGGCAGAGAGTATCGTGGATAGCACATATAGAGAGGTGGTCATACCACAGGCTAAGAGTCCACAGGCAGGAAGGGAATTGGTGACCACCAAACAGAGCAAGAGGACTAGGCAGGCAGTGCAGGAATCTCCTGTGGCTATTCCCCTGCAAAACAGATATACCACTTTGGATACTGTTGGGGGGAATGGCCTCTCAGGGAAAAGCAGCAACAGCCAAATTTGTTGCATCGTGGTTGGTTCTGCTGCACAGGTGAGGAGTAAAAAGTGTGGGAATGCAATTGTAGGGGATTCAATTGTAAGGGGAATAGATAGGCATTTCTGTGGCAGCAAACGAGACTCCAGGATGGTATGTTGCCTCCCTGGTGCTAGGGTCAAGGATGTCTCAGAGCGGCTAGAGGACATTCTGAAGGGGGAGGGTGAACAGTGGACGTGGTGCACATTGGTACAAACGACATGGGTAAAAAAAGGGATGAGGTCCTAAAAGCAGAATATAGAGAGTTAGGAAGTAAGTTGAAAAGTAGGGACCTCAAAGGTAGTGATCTCAGGATTACTACCAGTGCCACGTGCTAGCCAGAGTAGAAACGGCAGGATATATCGGAGGAATATGTGGCTGAGGAGGTGTGAGGGGGATGGTTTCAGATTCCTGGGACATTGGGACTGGTTCTGGGGGAGGTGGGGCCAGTACAAATTGGAGGGGTTATGCCTGGGCAGGACCGGGGCTGATGTCCTCGGGGGAACACTTGCTAGAATGGTTGGGGAGGGTTTAAACTAAAATGGCAGGGGGATGGGAACCTATGGAAGGAGACAGAGGAGGGGAAATCTAGGACAAGAACAAAAGACATAAAGGGGAATAAGAAAAGTGATAGGCAGAGAAATCAAAGGCAAGAATCAAACAGTGCCTCAGTGAAAAATAGTGGGAACGGGACAAGTAATGTTAAAAAAGATAAGCCTTAAGGCTTTGTGCCTTAATGCAAGGAGCATTCACGATAAAGTGGATGAATTAATCATGCAAATAGGTGTAAACAGGTATGATATAGTCGGGATTACGGAGACATGGCTGCAGGGTGACCAGGGGTGGGAACTGAACATCGAGGGGTATTCAGTATTTAGGAAAGATAAACAAAAAGGAAAAGGCGGTGGAGTTGCATTGCTGGTTAAAGAGGGAATTAACGCAATAGTGAGGAAAGATATTAGCTCCGACGATGTGGAATCTGTATGGATAGAGCTGAGAAACACAAAGGGGCAAAAAACGTTAGTGGGGCTTGTATATAGACCCCCAAACTGTAGTGGTGATGTTGGGAATGGCAGTAAACCGGAAATTAGAGATGCATGCAATAAAGGAACATCTGTAATTATGGGTGACTTTAATCTGCATATAGAATGGGCAAATCAAATTAGTAACAATACCGTAGAGGAGGAATTCCTGGAGTGTATATAGGATGGTTTTCTGGACCAATACATTGAGGAACCAACTAGAGAACAGGCCACCCTAGACTGGGTATTGTGTAATGAGAAAGGCATAATTGGCAATCTAGTTGTGCGAGGCCCCTTGGGGATGAGTGACCATAACATGATAGAATTCTTCATCAAGATGGAGAGTGATGTAGTTGATTCTGAGACTAGAGTCCCGAATCTTAATAAAGGAAACTACGATGGTATGAGGCGCAAGTTGGCTATGATGGATTGGGAAATGTTACTTAAAGGGATGACGGTGGATAGGCAAAGGCAAACATTCAAAGAGCGCATGGGTGAACTGCAACAATTGTTTATTCCTGTCTGGTGTAAAAGCAAAACAGGAAAGGTGGCCAAACCATGGATTACAAGGGACAATAGAGATATTGTTAGATCGAAGGAAGAGGCATACAAATTGGCCAAAAAAACCAACAGATCTGAGGATTGGGAGCAGTTAAGAATTCAGCAAAGGAGGACCAAGGGATTGATTAAGAAGGGGAAAATAGAGTTCGAGAGTAAGCTTGCGGGGAACATAAAGCTGACTGTAAAAGTCTCTTTAGGTATGTGAAGAGAAAAAGATTGGTGAAGACAAATGAAAGGTCCCTTACAGTCAGAAACAGGGAATTTCTAATGAGGAACAAAGAAATGGCTGACCAATTAAATACATATTTTGGTTCTGTTTTCACAAAGGTGGACACAAATAATACACCAGAAATGTTGGGGAAGATTTTAGGATCTGGAACTTTCTTTGTACGTTCACTAGTGCACAAAATATTATTACGTTGGTGTCAGTTTTCCAAAAAGTGCTTATTTCAAAACTGGTGATAATGGGCCGGATCTTTTGATGTCAGCAGTGGTGAATGTTACAACTACTGCGAATCAGGACTGAGAGGATGTCCTGACCTGAGCACATGCACAATGATTGCCCAGGAATTTTAAACTTCTGATGGACAGATTTGTAATGCCCTGGCCCATCTGAGAACATTTCCATCACTGACCTGAGTATCAGAGGCTTCAGCCTGTTGCATGATACTGACCTGGATACTCATCCAAGCATTGTCCTACTGTTAATTTCTGGTGTAGGTAAGTAATTAACAGCAGAGCCCTCAACCACCACTCCACCGCCCTCACCCCCCATACCCTCCACACTCTGCCAAACTCCATCCCGACCAACTGCCCGGACCTCCTCTGATCCCCTCCTCAAGCTACCCCAATCTCTACACCTCCACCCTCCAACATAACTACTCACCCACTCACACCCTCTATCTACCTCCTGACTGTGACTAGCTACCCTGCCACCACCCACCCCCCTCCCCTGCCCCCCCCAACCTGTCCACTCACAGGCCTAGTTACCCGCCCACTCACCGCCCCCAACCCAACTACCCAACCCCAGACACAACTCCCCACCCCCTCAACCTGACTACTTACCCCCTGCAACTTGAATGCGCCTCTCCCCCAAACTCCACCTACTCGCTCACTCAACAAGCCACTAAAACCCTTGAAACCGTTTCAAAATTACCTGACTGCAGCAGCCGGTGTGTTAAAAAGTGGATGTGGCCTCTCCGCTGCTCCTCTTCGCCACCATTCTCTGCAGATGGTCTGGCTGAGGGATCGCTGCTGCAGCCAGGACAGAAAGACCCGGCAGCAGGGATGGGAAAAGGTAGGGATGCAATTACCTTTGTACTCAGCAGCATTCACCCAGCGTTGCTGCTGACCTGAAGACCTAATCCATCATTTACAAATGGTTGGTGAATACAGCCTACCTAAAATTTGCATCTGCAAAGGAACTTCATTGAGAAATTCTAAGTTATTTTCTAATTCATTCATGGATGTGGCTAGGCCAGTATTTATTGCGCACCCCTCATTGCCCTTGAGATGGTGGTGGTAAGCTGCCTTCTTGAACCACTGCAGTCCATGTGGTGTAGGTACACCCACAGTGCTGTTAGGGAGGGAGTTCCAGGATTTTAACCCAGCGACAGTGAAGGGACGGTGATATAGTTTCAAGTCAGGATGGTGAGTGATTTGGAGGGGAACTTCCAAGTGGCAATGTTCCCATATCCCTGCTGTCCTTGTCCTTCTAGATGGTAGTGATCATGGGTTTGGAAGATACTGTCTAAGGCGGCTTGGTGAGTTGCTGCAGCGCATCTTGTAGATGGCACACACTGCTGCCACTGTGCGTTGGGTGGTGGAGGGAGTGAATGTTTGTGAATGTGGTGCCCGTTAAGTGGGCTGCTTTGTCTTAGCTGGTGTCTAGAAATTATAAGTTACATCATACAGTATGAAACTCTGGAGACCAATAATTTTCAGATAATGCATGTCGATAATGCATCTCCAGAACTTGCTGATCAATACATGCCACTCTGCTGTTTACGTCACCCAAAACAGTATCTCACATTCTGACTTCTGCTTATTTTTAAGAACGTTTAAGTACACGTTAATGGCCTATTAAACTCATTGCAGAAAGTTATGTTCAGTAATTAACAGCGTAAGCACCCTTTTAACAATGTGATAATTGCTGTAAAGAGAAATATATTGACAAAGCTTTTGGTCTTGCATCTGTTGGCACAAATGCAAGAATACCAAATTTCAAGTGCCAAAATTGGTATTTTCCACTAACAGGATGCTGTCATCAGTCCAAAAAAGATGTCCTGCCTACCACGTAATTAAGCAAAGTTGTTTATGAGTTTCAGTGCCGGTGTGATGCCCGGCACATGGGCCATATGTCCCAGCAATTGGCTAGTCGAATCAAACAGCATATCCCTTCGGCCATTCGTAATAGGCAGAATACAGATCATACTCAACCAGCCTTATACTTGCAAAACCCTAAACAAAATACCTACAACTGGATGTGTTTCTGTGATTGGACTGCACTTGCTGGACAATCCTGAGTGCACAAATAGCTACATTAACAATTAGTTTAAGATAATCAGTCAAGCTCATAATATGGCTCATTTATGCTTGCTAGAAGTGATATGTATTCATAGATAGTGACTCATTCTCTGCAAACAAAAGGAATATGTTCAAGCCCTGTACCCTTTTTAAATTACCTGGGAACCTGGGAAACCTATAGTTCCCCGTTGGTTTTTCCATAGTAATGCCTCAGCCAAACAGAATCAACTTGCAAACCAATCAGCACCCTTTTATCCTGTAGTACAAATTGTTCTGATTGTTTTCAATATGGCATTCTTGCAGTTGTCCTGTTGAGTGCAAAATGAAAAGCTTCAGCAACATGTCTCTCTTTTCCACAATATATAAGTTCTGTACTACTAAGGGAATGGGATCATTGTTAATGCATCGCCAATGCAGCTATCCAGCCAGAAAGGGAACAATTTAATTGTTCAAACTCATTCCTGCTCATAGAAAATTATTCAGAGATTTTTTAAGGGTCAAATATGAATTTGTATTTTTTTCTTACTTTACCTGACCGTCTCTTCCCTCTCTTTTTTTAAGCCTAATTTTTCTGCCTGTACAAGATTTAACTCTAACTCATATAAAGGCAAAATACTGCAGATGCTGGAAATCTAAAACAAAAACAAAATGGGCTGGAAAAGCTCAGCAGGTCTGACAGCATCTGTGGAGAGAAAGACAGACTTAACGTTTCGAGTCCGTATGACTCTTCTTCACAACTAAAGAGAAGTAAAAATGTGGTGAAATACTTAGTGTTTAAGGGAGGTGGGTCAGGTGAAGCTGGATAGGCCAGCGATAGGTGGAGGCAAAGGAGAGATTGCAAAAGATGTCATAAACAAAAGATCAAAGGGGTGTTGATGGTGGTGATACTGGCTAAAGGAGGTGATAATGGTGACATTAAGTGAGGAAAGCAGAATGAGCAAGCGACAGATGGCCCTAGTTGGGGTGGGGGGAGGTGACGGTGTGGGGAAAAAGATCAGAATAGGCTAAAAGGTGGGGATAAACAATGAATAAAAATGGAAATAAATTTTAAAAATATAATATTAATAAAAATAGCTGGAAAAAATATATATATAAAAATTTAAAAATGAATATTTGAAGAAATGGGATCAAAAAGTGGTGAGGATGGAGGAGAGAGTTCATGGTCTGAAGTTGTTGAACTCAATGTTAAGTCCGAAAGGCTGTAAAGGTTGTCGCTTGCCATTTCAACACTCCACCCTGCTCTCATGCCCACATGTCCGTCCTTGGCCTGCTGCAATGTTCCAGTGAAGCTCAACGCAAACTGGAGGAATAGCACCTCATCTTCCGCTTAGGCACTTTACAGCCTTCCCGTCTTAACATTGAGTTCAACAACTTCAAATCGTAAACTCGCTCCTCCATCCTCGCACTTTTTTGATCCCCTTTCTTCAAATATTCATTTTTAAATTTTTATATATATATTTTTCCTGCCTATTTTTATTACTATTATATTTTTAAAATTTATTTCCATTTTTATTCATTGTTTATCCCCACCTTTTAGCCTATTTCGATCTTTTCCCCCACACCTTCCCCTCCCCTCACCCCACCCCCACTAGGGCCATCTGTCACTTGCTCCTTCTGCTTTCTACTCTTAACGTCACCATTAGCACCTCCTTTAGACAGTATCACCACCATCAACACCCCTTTGACCTTTTGTTTATGACATCTTTTGAAATCTCTCCTTTGCCTCCTCCTATCGCTGGCCTTCTATCCAGCTTCACCTGCCCCACCCCTCTTTAATATTAAGCATTTCACCACATTTTTATTTCTCTTTAGTTCTGAAGAAGAGTCATACGGACTCGAAACGTTAAGTCTGTCTTTCTCTCCCCAGATGCTGTCAGACCTGCTGAGCTTTTCCAGCTATTTTTGTTTTTGTTTGTATCTCTAACTCATGCTACTTCCATATCCACCATTCCTTTGTTTCTTTTACAATCTTCAAATTCCATTGATCAAGAGATAGACTGTTGGTCCTGTCGCTCTGTTAGCCGGAACTGCTGTGGGGGATGTGACGGGCCAGCCCAAAGTTCATTGACTTTCGGCTGGACTGGACAATTCCGGCAGCATGCGGGGGTCGAAAAATCCCAGCCAAAGCCCCAGATACTTCATTGCCCTCGCTGCATCGCCAACAGCTCATAGTCCCATCAGGTTTGGGTGGTAAATATTTTCAAGCTGAAGGTTACAGATAAAGGTCTAACAAACTGTGAAGGCCTTGCCCTATTCCTGTTATTTCTAGAGCCCATTATAAGAAGCTCTTTCTATTTTTGTATTTCAGGCTTATGTGCGTACAGCTTCCACTCATTCAATGTTATTTAAAATCCTAGCATTTGAGAGCATCACCAGTTTAGCATCAGCTCTGAGAGCTGAATGACAGAGGGAAAAAGGAAAATTGAACGCTGGATCGCCCGCAAACACAATTTTGAGCTTGAAGGCAGAGGTACATTATTTATCAGTGCACACTGAGCCAGATCATCGAGTAGATATTACCATATCTAATCTGGTAGCTATCACCGAGTGTAATGAGGATTAACACTCTAGTCTATATTACGACTATCCCTCACCTTAATGAACACAAGATAACTGCCCATAATCAGTATACTGTCAGACAATTTAAAAAAAAAACAGCAGAAGGAGCTTTAAAGTGGCTCTTTCCCTGAGCCATCCAGCAACTCAATTAAGGAAAAAAAAAACTTTAAAAAGCATTAACTTGCTGTGAGTGTTCACTTAAAGATTTTCTATACAGTCGCTGACCTTCAGCTTCCTGAATTGGTAGCTTCCAAGTTTTTAAATGCCAAATTTAGTCAACCAACAAATAAAGTGCACTTAATCTCATTCCAGCATGACAAGGCCAATAGCAAAAATAACATTGCCTGTCAAATTTCCAAAAAGCAGCTTTCTGTTTTTTTCTAACGAAGAGGACTTGCAGCATGGGCTATAAAATGAATGCCGTTGGTCTCCATCGCTACCGATGTTTGAATTTCACATTGGACAAATTTGCATTGTTTATGCATCATTGCTTATAGCATCAACGCCATGGGGCACAGCCAGCGAGATTATACTGAGTCTTGTGAAAACAGGCATCAAATATGTTAACTGAGGAATTACTGGTGGCAAGGCTGATGATGGGAAAGCATTTCACATATTGGTGATGTTCCTCGGCTAAGTTTCAGTGGGATAATGAACCGGCGGGGGAAAAAAAAATCCTGGGACTCCCTCCCTAACAACACTGTGGGATAACTTTTACCTCACGGGCTGCAGTCGTTTAAGGAGGAGGTTCACCAAACAATATAGAGATTCGAATTTAGTTGCGTTTCGGATATAAAATCTTTGAACATTATGAGGCATTGGTTTATGGAACCACAACAGCCAAGATATTGCTGTCTGCCTTTTTCACACAGGCTTTAGCCTATCTATTCCCAGGATGTCCAAACTCGCTTCCCAGCCATTGAATTGCTTTTGAGGTGCTGTGCTTGAGTTTATATAGGCAACTATGGAAGCCAAATTATGCATAGCAAGATGGCATAAAAGGAAAATTGGAGCTCCAGGAGGAACTTTTTTACTGATAAGGTGAACAATACCAGCACAGGCAGTAGAACAAGAAACTTAAGGGATTTGAAGAACATTCCAGATTCTTATCAACAAATCAACTGGAGCATTGTGTCCAATTCTAGTTTAGGAAGGACGTGAAGTTTTGAGAGGGGTCGGACAAAAAATTTATGAAATAGTTCCGGGAATGCGGGACCTGAGGTACGTGGTTAGATTGGTGAAATTGGTGTTGTTCTCCTTAGTGAAGAGAAGGTTGAGAGGGGATTTAATAGAGGTGTTCAAAATCATGAGGGACCTTGAGGGAGTAGGTCGGGAGAAATTGTTCGCATCATTGTTCCATCAAGAACCAGAGGAACCTTTGATTTAAGGTGATTGGCAAAAGATTCAACTGTTTTGCATATTGAGTGGTTAGGATCTGGAATATGCAAGAGTTTATAAGAAGCTAATTCCCTTTCAAAAGGGAATTGAGTAACCATCTGAAGAGAAGAAGTTTATAGAGCTACTGGGAAAGAGCGGGATAGTGAGACCAGCTGAGTTGCTCTTGTAGAGAGCCGGTAAGGACACATGGGCCAAAAGACGTCCTCTGTGCTGTAACCATTCTATGATTTGATAGTTCTACAAAATAGGATTCAAAATACAACCAAATAACAATGACATAAGTAAACAGATAATCTGTTTTGGTGGCTTCAGTTGAGGTCTAATTTTTGGCCAGGACATTGACAGCACTGCAATGGCATCTTCAGATAATGAAACGGGATATTGTAGTACGTAGAGTCTCAATTTAATGTCTCATCTGAAAGACAATTTAATGTCCTGTCGGAAAAGATAGGATGAAGCCTGTGAGAAAATGGCAGACAGTAATATTTTGGCTGTTGTGTTTCCATAAACTGATGCCTCATAATATTTAATGATTTTATGTCCGAAACGCAAATAAATTCAAATCTCTATATTGTTTGGTGAACCTCCTTCTTAAACTACTGTGGCCCTTGAGGTAGAAGTTATTCCACAGTGTTGTCAGGGAGGGAGTTCCAGGAGTTTGACCCAGCGATAGTATAGGAATGTCTGATATACATCCAAATTGGATGGCGTGTGTGATCGGTACTTGTGGTTGGTGGTGTTCCATGCAACTGCTAGCCTTGTCCTTCTAGGTGGTGAAAGTCACAGGTTTGGGATGTGCTGTGGAAGAAGTCTTGGCAGGTTGCTGCAGTGCATCTTTGTAGATGGTACACACTGCTGCCACTGTACGTCGGTGGTGGTTGGTGTGGATATTTAAGGTGGTGGATGGGTACTGATAAAGCAGCCTGCTTTTTTCAGGAGAGTGTTGAATTTCTTGAACTGGCAATGCATTACTTAACCTCATCTGGCAGTCTTCGTGAAAACCATTTATAACAATTTGGAGATGGGAGTGCGCTTCATAAAAATCCTCAAGATTAATTAGAACAAAACATTTTCATGCAATTAGAAAGTACAATAACCCAAGTAATTCTTCACCAAAAAAGTAACAGTTCCAATTTGGAAAGGATCACTGTGTACTCAGCAAAATATATGTCAGAGTTTATAATTGGACAACATATTTATTGCAGAATGGAGAAATCCTTACAACTCATAATTTGTGATGTAAAAGATTTTAGATTAAGTAAAATCAAAAGAAAGACTTGGATTTATATAGCGTCATTCATGATGTCCCAAAGTGCTTTACAGTCAATGAAGTATTTTTAAAGTGTAGTCACTGTTATAAAGTAGGAAATACAGCAGCCAATTTGTGCACAGCAATGCTCCCACAAACAGCAGTATGATAAAGAGCAGGTAATCTGTTTTAGTGATGTTGATTGAGGTAGAGACATTGGCCCAGGACACCAAGGAAAACTCCCTGGCTCTTCTTCAACAAAGTTCTATGGGATCTTTTACATTCACTTGTGAGGGAAAATAGAACCTTGGTTTAATGTCTGATCTGAAAGATAGCATGTCTCTCAGTGCTGGCATTGGAGTTGCAGCCTGACTTATGGAGGTGAAATTGGTTTAAACATATTTTCAGGCATCTTTGTGCCTGATTATTGAAGCCTGAGGACTGTGAGAAGTTGGTTTTCTGGGCTGCGTGGTAACCATAGCGGCAAGCTGCGGGCACCAACTGGGCACCATGATGCAACTCACTGGTCCGTGCCTTCCTGATTCTAGCCAATCTGGTGTCAAGTCAACTGCTGCGCAAGACCAGAAATGGAGGACTGGGGGTGGTGTGGGGGAGGGGGGTGGGGGGGGGGTGGGGGGGTGGGGGGTGGTGGCAAACAGGAGGGGCTGAGTGTAGAGGTCTAAAACACCCCACAGCTTTGCAGTGGAGCCAAGATGAACACTGCTGTTCTTGTCCACTGCACATCAATATAAGTAAAAATTGGAAAAGCGATGGGAGGCACTGCTAAGTGCATCTTACCAATTCGATATGCACCCGTTATCCTTGCTCACTGCTTCCCACCTTTGAACCAATTCCCAATACCCATTTCAACAGGTTATTTCCAATTCTATCCACAATAATTTTTGTTAATAATCTCTTGTGCAATACCTTATCAAATGCCTTCTGGAAGTCCACAAAACTGACAGCCATAGACACTTCCCTATCTACTATGATACATCTTTGAAAATTCAACCAGGTTCATTCAGCATGACATACCCTTTAAAAATCTGTGCTATCTCTTTCTGATCAGTTTAGATTTGTCACAGTGCTGAGACACCGTGCCCAATGTAACAGAATCTGGTCACTTCCCCACAACAGACATCAGTAAAGTGATGGAAGGGGGAAGGGGTCATCAACAGTGCTATCAAGCGGCACTTGCTTAGCAATAACTCGCACACTGATGCCCAGTTTGGGTTCCGCCAGGACCACTCAGCTCCTGACTTCATTACAGCCTTGGTTCAAACATGGACAAAAGAGCTGAATTCAAAAGGTGAGGTGAGGGTGAGAGATCAAAGCCGCATTTGACCGAGTGTGGCATCAAGGAGCCCTAGCAAAACTGAAGTCAATGGGGATCAAAGGGAAAACTCTCCACTGGTTGGAGTCATACCTAGTACAAAGGAAGATGGTTGTGGTTGTTGGAGGTCAGTCATCTCAGCTCCAGGGCATCATTGCAGGGGTTCCTCAGGGTAGTGTCCTCCACCCAACCATCTTCAGCTGCTTCATCAATGACCTTCCTTCCATCATAAGGTGATAAGTGGGGATTTTCGCTGATGATTGCACAAGTGCCAGGCAATGACCATTTCCAACAAGAGAGAATCTAACCATTACCCCTTGACATTCAATGGCATTACCATCACTGAATCCCCAACTATCAACATCCTGGGGATTATCATTGACCAGAAACTGAACTGGATGAGCCATATAAATACTGTGGCTACGAGAGCAGGTCAGAGGCTAGGAATCCTGTAGTGAGTACCTCACCTCCTGACTCCCCAAAGCCTGTCTACTATCTACAAGGCACAAGTCAAGAGTTTGATGGAATGTTCTCCACTTGCCTGGATGAGTGCAGCTCAAACAACACTCATGACACTTGACATCGTCCAGGACAAAGCAGCCCACTTGATTGGCACCACATCCACAAACATTCCCCCTCTATCACTGCAGCTCAGTAGCAACAGCTTGTACCATCTACAAGATGCACTGCAGAAATTCACCAATGCTCCATAGACAGCACCTTCCAAACCCATGACCACTACCATCTAGAAAGACAAGGGCAGCAGAAACATGGGAACACCACCACCTTGAAGTTCCCTTCCAAGTCAATCACCATCCTGACTTGGAAATATATCGCCATTCCTTCACTGTCGCTGGGTCAAAATCCTGGAACAGCACTGTGGGTGTACCTACACCACATGGACTGCAGCAGTTGAAGAAGGCAGTTCCCCACCATCTTCTCAAGGGCAACTAGGGATGGGCAATAAATGCTGGCCCAGCCAACGAAGCCCATGTCCTGTGAATGAATAAAAGAAGACATGAAATTGATAGGTTTCTAATTTCCTGATTTCTCTCTCTTACCTTTCTGGAATAATTTGCCATTGCCATTCTCCATTCCCAGGGAACAATCCCTGAAGTGAGAGAGTTTTGGAAGATTTTGACTAATACAGCAACAATTTCCTTACCTACTTCTTTTAAAACCCTGAGCTTGAAGCCATAAGGCCCGGGAGATTTTTCTACCTTTGGATTCCATGCGTAGGCTGTACGTTCCAGCAATAGGCTGATCCAATAAAACAATATGTTCCTTCGGTTGTCTGTAATAGGTAGAGTACAGATCATGCTCAAAAAGCTCACCTTCCTAAACCCAAAACAAAATCTCAATTGTTAGATGTGTTTCTGTGATCGGGCAGCACTTGCTGAACAATCCAGAGTGTGCTAATAACTACACTAATAGCCAATCTAAGATAATCAGTCAAACTTGTAACATGGCTCATTTAAGTTTGCAAGAAATGACATACATTCACATGCAGGGACCCATTCTCTGAAAATAAAAAGAAATATTTTTGAGCCTTGCACCTTTTTTTAATTACCCAGGAGCTTGGGAGCCTACAGCCCCTCATTACTTTCTCCATGGCAATGACTCGGCCAGTCAGAAATGACTTGCCAACCAATCAGCACCCTTTTCCCCTGCAGTATAATCTGTTATGATTGTTTGAAATTTGGTATTCTTGCATTTGTCCTGATGAATGCAAGATGAAAAGTTTCGTCAATGTCTCTTTTCAGCAATATTCAAGATTTCTTTGAATTTAACATTTAACACAGTTGTTGCATTCATTTTACACCTTGCTTTACTATGAGAACCAATGTTTAATTACTGTCATTATAATCTATTTAGTATTTCCTGCTGAAATGCCCACAAGCTTTCCAAAAAATTATTGAGCAGCTGTGCATTTGAACAAACAATGGTTTGCAAGAGGCTAAAAAAAAATTCACCGACAGATGTTTTTGAAGAATAATGGGATATACTTTCAGTACAAGGAGGGAATATAGATAACTAGGGAACGAAGCAAAGCTTCTTGTCTTTAGAAGAGCCTTGTGTGATTACCTTTAGGCCTCCTCCTGAGGTTCCCAGCATCACAGATGTCAGTCTTCAGCCAATTAAATTCACTCCACGTAATATCAAGAAAGGGCTAAAGGCACCGGATGCTGCAAGGGTTATCCACCCTGACAACATCCCAGCAATAATACTGAAGACCTGTGTTCCAGAACTGGCCACAGCCCCAGCCAAGCTGTTCCAGTACAGCTACAGCACAGGCACCTACCCAATAATGTAGAAAATTGCCCCGGTATGTGGTCCACAAAAAATAGGAAAAAATCCAACCTGGCCAATTATCAGCCTCCTCTTGATCATCAGCAAAGTGGTGGAAGGTGTTGTTGACAGTGCTATCGCGCAGCACTTACACAGCAATAACCTGCTTACTGACACTCCGTTTGGGTTCCACAAAGGCTCCTGACCTCCTGATGGCCTTAGTCCAAATGTGGAGAAAAGAGCTGGACTCGAGGTGAGTTGAGAGTGACTGTCCTTGATATCAAAATAGCATTTGACCAAGTGTGGCATCAAGGAGCCCTGGCAAGTTGAGGTCAGTGAGAATCGGAGGAAGACTCTGGTTAGAATTATACCTGGCGCAAAGGAAGATGTTTGTGACTGTCGGATTCCAATCACGTCAGTCCCAGAACATTGCTGCAGGTGTTCCTCAGGGTAGTGTCCTAAGCCTAACCATCTTCAGCTGCTTCATGACCTTCCCTCCATCATGAGGTCCAAACTAGGGATGTTTGTTGATGATTGTACAATGTTCAGTACCCATTCGCAACTCCCCAGATACTGAAGCAGTCCTATGTCCATATGCAGCAAGACTTGGACAATATTCAGGATTGTGCTGATAAGTGACAAGTGACATTAGTGCCACACAAATGCCAGGCAATGACCGTCTCCATCAAGAGACAATCTAACCATCTCCCCTTGACATTCAATGGCATTACCAATGCTGAATCCCCCAATTTCCTGGGGGTTACCATTGACCAGAAGGGCAATTAAATTGCTAGCTGTGAATAGGTACCTGGGATATTAGAGAAGACTCAAGTTACACTTTTGCCCTCAAGCTGGCAAAGTAAGATATTTCATTTTTGATAACCCTACATTGTACAAGAGGCGTACGCATAAGGGAGAATTTTCTCCCCATCGGAGGGGGTTGGGCGGGAGTGGGCGGGGGCGGGCGTACAGCTGATTGTCGCCCGCGATCGGCTCGGTGCCGCCATTTTGCGTGGGTGGGCGATTTAAGGCCTGCCCGAGGTGATGCGCACCCGGAAGCGCTGAGCGCTCCTTGTGTGGGCAGGGGCAGTAGGCTGGGTCGGAACCTGTGCTCTTTCACGCATGCGCAGGAAAGAGCGCAGAAATCTCCCTGAGGCACAAAGCAGCCTCAGGGAGATTAGTTTGATTTTTTAAAATTTTAGAAAAAATGCGTCACATGAGCCGGGACATGTCAATAAATTTTAATTAAAAATTTATTTAATTTATAAACCCTTCATGAAACCTCATCCCGCCCGTGGATGAGGTTTCATGATATATGTGAAGGCTGCCTGGGCTCTTCGCCTGCCCCCCGACAACCTTAAGGTTGGACGGGCAGCCCAGTTAATGATCTTAGTTGGAATCTAAATGGCCTTAATAGGTGTTTTGCAGCTCGATGGACACGCAGTCAACTCCGCTGCACGCCCGCCGAACTGAGGATCTGAATGACGCGCAGTGACGTTGAGACACACGCCCGACGTCACCGCGCGTCATTTTACCCGTCGGCGAGCGGGGGCGGGTCCCACTCGCCGAACAGAAGATTCTGGCCATAAATTTAGAAGATGGAAGACAAGAAGATAGTCTAGATTTAATTACCTCATGAGTGACTAATGAAGGAGGTAACAGCCAATTTAATAGTAGGTTGGAGGAATATCAGGTGGTAAATTGGATATAAGTCTATGGCCAATATTAAAAGGTCATAATATTTAAAAACTAGTGGAGCCTCAATTGTTTTTCCTATTCCTGTATATTTCCATATTTTGTATCCTCCAAGCATGTAAAAGCCTTGAAACTGTTCACTTGAAAATTCTAACCTGATATTTCAGAATTGTGACTTCCATTTCAGAAATGAATCTTAGATCTTTTCATGTCCTTGAAGAAAAGCATTGTCAATTAAGGAAAATGCTGCAAACTATTTTTAGTTATCTACTGTTGCCATAATAAAGCTAACTCTAATGAGGAACCACCTTGATGCCATTTCTGTTTAGGTATAAGAAACACAATCTAATACCCTACCATTTTGACCACTGATGAGACAGCTTATGTCATGTTTTGATCACCAACTACAAAGGTATATGACTCTCCAAAACATATTTTTGATTCATTTACGGGATGTGGGTGTCATTGACTAGGCCAGCATTTATTGCCCATCCCTGGTTGCACTTTGGAAGGTAGTGGTGAGCTGCCTTCTTGAACCGCTACAATCCATGTGGTGTAGGTACACCCACAGTGCTGTTAGGAAGGGAGTTCCATGATTTTGACCCAGTGACAGTGAAGGAATGGTGGTATATTTCCAAGTCAGGATGGTGAGTGGCTTAGAGGGGAACTTCCAGGTGGTGGTGTTCCCATGTGTCTGCTGCCCTTGACCTTCTGGATGGTAGTGGTCATGGGTACTGGAACATGTAGGAAACAGTAATCATACTATCATAATGTCTAGGTTAGCCATGGAAAAGGACAAGGAACAATCTTGAGTAAAACACAATCGGAGGAAAATGATTTCAGTGGGGTGAGACAGATCTGGCTCTAGTAAATTTGAATCTAAGATTGGCAGAAGCTAACAGAACCATGGGCTGCCTTTAAAGAGGAGGCAGTTCAGGTACAGTTGAGGTACATTCCCATGAGGAAGAAAGATAGGGCAAGTAAGCAAGAGCTCCCTGGATGACAAAAGAAATTGGGAGTGAGATGAAGCAGAAAAAGGGGGTGGAGGGTGGTTTGGTGGTATGTGGTGTGGGGGAAGCAGTATAAAAGATGTCAGGTTTATTGCATAACTAAGAGCCAAGTGGAATATAAAAGTTTCAGAGGGGAAGTGAAAAGGAGATGAGAGGCAAAGAGAGAGTATGAGAAGAGACTGGCAGCTAACATAAAAGGGAACCCAAAGGTTTTCTAAAGGCATGTAAACTAGCAGTAGATGGTGCCAATTAGGGGCCAAAAAGTAAATATAAACATGGAGGTAGAGGCATTAATAAAGTTATAAATGAGGAATTTTCATCCGTCTTTTCCAAGGAAGAAGATGTTGTCAAGGTCAAAGTGAAAGAAGAGGTAGTTGAGATACTGAATGGGCTAAAAATTGATAAAGAGAGGCTCTTAAAAAGGCTGGGTGTGCTTACATTTGAAAATCACCAGAACCGGATGAGATGCTGATGGTAATAAGGGTGGAAACTGTGGAGGTACTACAAAATCTTCCAAATCTCCTTAGTATGTGCGTGTGCCAGAGGTATGGAAATTTGTAAGTGTAATGCTATTGTTCAAAACAGGGTGTAAGGATAAACCCAGTAGCTTAAACTCAGTGGTGGGAAAGCTTTTAGAAATAATATTCTGGGACAAAATTAATAGTCCCTTGGATAAGTGTAGATTCATTAAGGAACGGCTGCATGGTTTTGTTAATGTCAAATCGGGTTTATTTAATTTGATTGAGTTTTTTCATGAGGTAAACAGAGAAAGGGTTGATGAGGGCCATGTGGTTAATGTGTATAAACTTCCAAAAGCCACACAACAGACTTACCAGCAAAGTTAAAGACTATGGATAGAAAAGGACATTAACAACCTGAATAAGAAATTGACTGAACAACAGGAAACAGAGTAGTGGTAAAAGGTTGATTTATGGACTAGAGGAAGATATTCAGTGGGGTTCCCTAGGGGTCGATACGAGAATCATTGCTTTTCTTGAATATGTATTGATGACACAGACTTGGGTGTATAAGGCATAATTTCAAAATTTACAAAGGACACAAAACTTAGAAGTACTCTGAACTATTGATGTATTTCAAGAGGACATAGACAGGCTGGTGGAATGGGTGGACACACGGCAGATTAAACTCACCCGTGAAGAGATACATTTTGGTAAGGGGAATGAGAAGAAGCAATACAAAATAGCTTATTTCTGTAACAGTTTGATAAAACCGAGTGTCTTGCTTGGCCGTTTCAGACGGCTGTTAAGAGTCAGCCACAGTGCTGTGTGTCTGGAGTCACAGGTCAGCCAGATTGGGCAGGATGGAAGATTCCCCATTCCCTAAAGGACATTAATGAACCATAGGATATTTATGACAACCTGAAGCAGATCCAACATTTGAGAAACTCAACACCATCCAGGACAAAGCAACTTGCTTGATTGGCACACCATCCAATACCTTCAACATTCACTCCCTCCACCACTAACGCACAGTGGTAGCAATGTGTACAGCCTACAGGATGAATCTGAGCAACCCGCCAAGGGCCCTTAGACAGCATCTTCCAACCTTATGAGCTTTAACACCTAGAAGAACAAAGACAGCAGAAGCAGGGGAACACCAACGCCTGCGATTTCCCCTCCAAGTCGCACACCGTCCTGATTTGGAAATATATCACCACTGAGTCATAGGCCAGGATTTCCTCGTTTGGCGTGTGGGGCCACGCGCCATTGTGATATTTCGGTGGGCGGGCGCGTGATGTTCTCGGATGCGCGTCCACCATTAATTAATCAGGTACTTAAGGCCCTTGAGGCAGCAACTGACTGCAATTTTTCGGGGCCCATGAGATCTTCAGGATGTCACACGGGCGCAACGGGCGGGTGGGTAGGAGATATTTGTATAAACCTCATCCACGGGCAGGATAAACCATCTCCCGCACTGGCACTGACCAGCTGAGGTCAATGCCGCTGTGAGGGTTTGCAGGCCCGAGCGCAACCCCAGGAGGCCCTGATTGTTCTCCTGGAGGACCCTCTCCACAAGAGTCGCCACTCTCTCCATGGAAGAGGCATGGCACTCGGCCATGAGGCTCATTGCATCGGTGATGCTTCGTGTGGACTCCTACAGCACGGGCACCAGCCCACGCATAGCCTCATGTATCTCACCAGATCCGTGTTAGCAGCCTGGCTTTGACATGCTTTGCTATTCCAGCACTGCGCCTATATGCAGATTATTGAATTTCCCCCCGATTCTATACTCTGGGTGTCAGTGTCACACATGCTGTGGGTGCAGAACCCATCTCAGCACAACCCTCTCAGGGTCAACTAGGCACGGGCAATATCTGCTGGCCCACCCAGCGAGGGAAACATGCCGTGAAGGATTTGATGCTGTAACTCACTCAGAGTTGTTGGGGAAGGGGGTGCTTTGAGGGGAAAGGCTGATGGCTGCATTAAGTGACCTCAGCCAACATGATCCTCACCCTTCCCGAGCACAGGAGGTCATTGAATCTTTTGCGGCACTGGGACCCGCCGCCACCCGCCCACTCCCCCTGTCCTCGGGAGTTGAGAAATACGCTGGGCGGGCCTTAATTGGTCCGCCCGCGTAAATTGGCAGCGCGGACCCGATCGCGGGCGGCTATCGGGTCCACGCCTGCCCGCGCCCGCTCCCACTCGACCCACCCAACATAGAGGAAATTCTCCCCAAAATCCTGAAATTCCCTCCAATGTGAATAACAGCAACATAAATGGCAACAGTTCAAGAAAGTGACTCATCACCACCTACTCAAGGGCAGTTAGGGATGGGCAACAAATGCTGGCCTTGCAAATGACATTAAAATTCCACAGATAAATAAAATAGGACAATTCTAAAGGGGATGCAGAGCTAGAGGAACATGGGGATATGGGGAGGTGGTGGCATAGTGGTGTTGTCACTGGACCAGTAATCCAGATGATCCAGGACAATGCTCTGGGGTCCTGGGTTTGAATCCAGGCAGATGATTGAAGTTGAATTCAATGTCTGATGATGACCATGAAACCATTGCTGATCAAAATCCTGGAACTCCCTTCCTAACAGCCCTGTAGATGTGCCTGCAGCAGTTCAAGAAGGTGGCTTGCTACCACCCCCTCAAAGGCAATTAGAGATGGGCAACAAATGTTGGTATTGCCAGTGATGCCCTCATCCCACGAAAGAATAAAAGAAGACGGATTTTAATATTATCAGAACAGTAAAACAACTCCATATTCTGTAATACCCTTGCCCAACATGTCTATCTCAGCCTTGAAAATTTCAATTGACTCAATATCCATTGATTTTAGGTGGAGAGTTCAAGGTTTTTTACTCTCTTTTGAGTGAAAAAATGCTTCCTGACCTCATTCATAAGCTAGCTACAATTATGACCTTTTCCCTCTTTTCTGAACTCATCTCCCAGAGAAATTTCTTTAGCGAATTATAAAACCCCTTCATAAGTTTGAAACCCCTGATTAGATTATCCAACAAGGCAGTATTTCATTGGTTTAGGATTAAGGAATATGCTTTCGAATAAATGTTATCAGAATAACTCACAAAAACAAGAATACTGGAGATGTTTAGACAGTCCAGCCACCTCAGGGAAGGGGAAAGACAGAATATTGTTCCTCTTAGGTCAACCCACGAAACAAAAAGCTGTTGTTTCATAGAATCTTATTGCACAGAAGGAGGCCATTTTGCCCTTTGTGCCTGTGCCACATCTTTGAAAGATCTAATTAGACCTAATTAGTCCCATTCCACTGCACTTTCCCCATAGCCCTGCAAATGTTTCCTTTTGAAGTGATTGTTGATTTCCCTTTTTGAAAGTTATTATCCAATCTATTCCCAACGCCCTTTCAGGCAGTGCATCCAAAATAATAACAACCTAATGCATTAAAGAAGATCTCCTAATCTTCATTTGGGTTAGCATACAGGTGTAGCAAGCAAACAGAAAGGCAAATGGCATATTGGCCTTTATTGCAAGGAGATTGGACTACAAGAATAGAGAAGTCTTGTTATATTTGCACAAGGTTTTGCTGAGACTACATCTGGAATACTGTGTGCAGTTTTGGTCTCCACATTTAAGAAAGGACATACTTACATTGGAGGTGGTACAGTGAAGGTTCACTAAATTGGTCCCTGGGATGAGGCAGTTCTCCTGTGATGAGAGGCTGAGTAAATTGGGTTTATATTCTCTGGCTTTTAGAAGAATGAGAGGTAATCCCAGGGGTTACGAGCATATGAATGGGAACATATGAACAAGGAGCAGAAATAGGCCATTCAGCCCCTCAAGCCTGCTCCGCCATGCATGGCTGATCTGATAGTAACCACAGATCTGCATTCCGCCTACCCCTGATAACCTATCACCCCCTTACTTACCAAGAATCTATCCACCTCTGCCTTAAATATATTCAAAGACTCTGCTTCCCCCGCCTTATCAGGAAAAGAGTTCCAAAGACTCACAACCCTCTGAGAGAAAAAAATCGCCACATCTCCATTTCAAATGGTCGATCCCTTGTTTTTAAACAGTGACCCCTTGTCCTAGGTTCTCCCACAAGAGGAAACATCATCACCACATCTCCACATCCACCCTGTCAAGGCCTCTTAGGATCTTATATGTTTCAATCAAGTTGTATCTTACTCTTCTAAACTCCAGTGGATACAAGCCTAGCCTGTCCAGCCTTTCCTCAAAAGACAACTTGCCCATTCTGGGTATTAGTCTGACAAACCTTCTCTGAACTGCTTCCAACGCATTTACATCCTCCCTTAAATAAGGTGACCAATATTGTACACAGTATTCCAGACTTGGTCGCACTAGTGCAGTGCATAATGAAGAATTACCTCCCTATTTATGTATTCAATTTCCCTTGCAATAAATAATAACATTCTATTAGTTTTGATAATTATTTGCTGTACCTGCATACTGGCCTTTTGTGATTCATACACTAGGACACCCAGATCCCTCTGCACCGAAGAGCTCTGCAATATCTCACCAGTTAGATAATATGCTTCTCCTTTATTCTTCCTGCCAAAATTGACAATTTCACATTCTCCCACGTTAAAATACATCTGCCAGATCTTTGTCCACTCCCTTAACCTAGCTATATCTGTTTGGGCAGAATTTTCTGCCTGTCGGGCAGGTGGAGCTGGAGCAGCCGTGGGCGGGTGCGGACCCGATCGGCGCCTGCGATTGGGTCTGCGGCGCCATTTTGTGCCACACCCAGCCTATTTGCCAACTCCCGTGGATAGCGGGAGCGTGTGGGCTGCAGCGGGCGTGCACAGACCAATGGCGACCCGGCAGCCTCTATAAAGGAAGGCCTGGCAGCCTCCTGTAGGCTGCTCACAATGGCCACTTCCAGGTCATACTGCAGGGGGTCAGCTGAGCGGGGCACGCTGGAGGGAAGGGCAGAGTACCAGGGCAGGCTGCAGAGTCTTCCCCAGGAGCAGGGCCAGGCTGCAGGGTCAGCCCCAGGAGCAGGGCCAGGCTGCAGGGTCAGCCCCAGGAGCAGGGCCAGGCTGCAGGGTCAGCCCCAGGAGCAGGGCAGGCTGCAGGGGAAGCCAGCAGGGGGCCAATGTGCCCCTCATTTTTCTGATGACTGCCTTGCTGCCCTCCTCGAGGAGGTGGCCGCACGGTGGGAGGTGTTGGTTTCCCAGGATGGGAGGAGGAGGCCTCCCCACATGACGAAACGTGCCTGGGAGGAGGTGGCTGAGATGGTGAGCTCCCGCGATGTGTGCTTCAACGATTTGTTGCGCTCTGGCAGGGTCAGTACCATGTTGGCATTGGGCATTTAACCCAGCAGGTAGCCTTAGCCTTTGAGGCTCCCCCCCCCACAAAGTCTTACTGTCGTGACCGCATTGAATCATGTTGGGGATTTCTCATACGCTGGGTGGGGAAGCAGATAGAGCCCATGCTTACATCAGCCTGAGTGGTTCAGGAGGAGTTGAATTCTCCCCCGCACCATGTGTTGCTCTTAGTCGCACATGACTAGTCTGGGGGCAACCTGCAGGAGATGCAGCTAGGCACATACTCAGAACTCCAACACAGGTCCTATTCACAGTGGTGAGATGGTGGAAGGGGAGCCTAAAGGTCTCGTGGCCAAGAACCATCTGCTGCCCTCGACGCTGCACATAATTGCGCCTCCTTGCTAATGGGAGCTAAGACCATGTGTTTCCTAAAGTGATGGACACAGAATGTGTCGAAGGTGGCTGTTGTGGGGGTTGGGAGCAGGTGTACTATCTTTGTGTGACTGATCAGCAGTAGCGGGGAGAGGAGGCACTGGAGGCCTGATATGGGCCACTGTGGTTGGGGCGTGGCGTGCACGTGCAGAGTACATGTGCAAATTGCTGCAATGAATGGTCTTCTCTGTTTTTCAGGAGAAGAATGCTCATAATGTGTCTGAGCATTCGAGGACTGGAGGCGGCCAGGCCCAGCTGATGATGTTAAGCTGTTTCGAGCAGGAGGCCGTGGAGTTTGAGAGGCGCCATGCGCCCAGGTCAACTGGTGTCGGTGAGGCTGGGGTGGAACGGCCAGGTATTTGAGGCCAACAGTGAGATCTGCTCTGTCCTCCCAACATCCATGGCGCTGATGATTGTTTAATTTGTTATTGTTGCAACATTGCTGGGTCACAGAGTGATAGAGTCAGACGTGTGGATCATAGAAAAAGGTCCTTCGGCCCTTCGAGGATGCACGGGTCAAACACCTTCCTAAGTCTCCTAATCCCATTTCCCAGCACTATTCCCATGGCCTTGTATGCCATGGCATCACAACTGCACATCAAAATACTTGTTACAAGTTAGGAGGGTTTCTGCGTCCCTTTCAGGCAGCGCATCCCACATTCCCAACACAGTCTGTGTGCACAAGTTGCTCATCACATCCCCTGTCAACCTCCTGCCTCTAACCTTAAATCTATGTCACCTGGTTATTGATCCCTCCGCTAAGGAGAAAAGTCCTTTCCTGTCAACCCTGTCTATGCCCCTCATAATTTTATAATCTCAATAATGTCACCCCTCAATTTCCTCTGCTCCAGGGAAAATAACCCCAGTCTATGCTATGTATCCTCATAAGTCAAACTCTCAAGCCCAGCATGCAACCTGTCAACAACCTCTGCACTCTCTCCTCTCCAATCAAATATCCCTCCCATGAAGCGCATTTTACAACTGCACGCAGAACTATAGCTATGGCCTAGGCAGAGTTTTCTGTATTTGGAACATTACCTCCCTGTTCCTATATTCTATTCCTCGGCTAATAAAGGCAAGGATAGCATTTACCTTCTTAAACGCCTTATGCACCTGTCCCGCTACTTTAAGGGGCTTGTTGACATGCACAGCAAGGTCCCTCTGATCCTCCTTACTTCCCACAGTCCTACCGTTCATTGGGAATTCCCGTGCCTTGTTTGTCCTGCCCAAGTGCATCACCTCACACTTATCCGGATTAAATTCCATTTGGCATTCATCAGTCCATCTGACCAGCCCGTCTATATCCTCCTGTAATGTAAGGCTATCCTCTTCACTATTTGCCACCCCACCAATGTTAGTGTCCATTGGTTCTGGAAGGTTGAGTGCATAATAAGCCAGGGGGAAAGGGATGAAGTGTGTAACTGTGTGCACACTAACTGATCCACTGTCCTTGTTGTTCATTTCAGCATCATTAGAGCAAGGCCGCCAGGAGGAACTGCAGATTCCCCTCTCACACCTGAGGGCCCTCAAGTGTCACCTGCATCACACCATTTCTCCAAGGCAGGCAGCAGCACAGATACTAGCACCTCGGTGGTCATTGGAACATCAGCTAGTGTCCCGGGGCACAGTGGAGAGGGCACTTCATAATCGTTGAAGAGCTGGCAGAGACAGAGAGTACCGATGATGCCGGCAGTCGGAGAGCTGCAGGGGACCAGGTACATGCTCAGTTCGTGCGTGATGATGTGCCGCTGGAGTCGTCTGCGACGCAGCAGCTGCAGGAAACGTGGTCGGGTGTGCGGGAGCATCTGGGAGTGGAAGCTTCGCTTGGTGTCCGTGGTGGAGGAGTCCACATGGAGCATCACTGATGCAATCAGCCTCATGTCAGACCATCATGCTTCCTCCATGGAGAGAGTGGTGACTCTCGCGGAGAGGGGCCTCCAGGAGAACAAGCAGCTTCTCCTGGGGATATGCTCGGACCTGCAGCCCTCACAGCGCCAATAGCCACAGCTGGTCATTGCCAATATGGGAGATGGTGTGGGCTTCAAGCTTCCCAGCTCGTTGTCCATCCATCGATGGTGAGCAGGGAGGTCCGGGGTGACCTCACGTCGGTGAAGCAGCTGCCTGTCGTATCTGTGGGCTCCTCTCAGGGCGCTCCGGATGAGGGCACCAGTTGGTCCATCCCTCTCCCAGTGACCGCTTCACCGGGAGAGGCTATGATGACTGGGGAGATGCCAGCTGTGGAACTGGCAGATCCATCCCAGGCGGGGCCATCACAGGCTCCACGGGCCAGAGGAGAACCACCAAGGTCATCGATGCCACCAGGACAGCAGAGTCAGCAGGCTGGCTCAGATGCCACTCTGAGCGATGGGGTAGCACCAAGACTTGGCATCCAGAAACGAAAGCATAAGGCACCTTAAGCACACCACGGGTTTCTCACTGGTGCTTTTGTGTTGGCCCGAGATTAGGTCCTTATAAATTTTTTCTGCTTGATTAACGTTTTGTTTTGGATTTGTGAGAACTTCTGATGGTTAAAATAAAAACCAGATGTGTTAGCATGGCTAAGAGTGGCTCCTTTGTTCTGCATGTGTATGTTGAAGAGAAATAGCTTGAGTGTTTGTTTGGAGATTCAAATTTATATCCAAAGCCCTTAGTTGCAGCTGGTGACCTGGCAGATTTAGCACTTAGGTGCCGAGTGTGGATGCACCAAGCAAAGCTAGTCCTGTTGATCCACTTGTGTTGTGCTAGCTGAAGGTTCATTGGATTAAAGCCTCGCAGGTGTCCCTGCCTCTTTGGAGTAGTCCTGGGTCAGTGTCTAGCCCCTCAGAATTTCCATGTGCGTGCTCATCCTCAGAATCACTGCTGGAGTCATCGTGTGCAGCCGCAGACACTGTGTCAATGTCTTCATTGTCTACTGCGTCCCCCCTTTCCAGCACAAGATTGTGGAGAGCGCAGCATGCAACCACTATCACCGACACACGATCTGGGGGGGTCCTGGAGTGTGCCCCCTGAGCAGTCCAGGCATCAGAAGCACATTTTGAGAAGACTGATAGTTATCTCCACCACAGCTCTCGTGGTGCCCTGGCTCCTATTGCACCGCTGCTCAGCTTCTGTTCTTGGATAGCGGAGAGGTGTCATTAGCCACCTTTTGAGGGGATAGCCCTTGTCACCCAGTAACCATCCATCCAGCCGGGCTGGAGCACTGAAGAGCCCCGGCACCTGGGAGTGTCTGAGGATGTAGGCATCGTGGGAGCTGCCTGGGTACCTTGCACAGACTTGTAGAATCAGCATCCTGTGATCACACACTATCTGCACGTTCATGGAGTGGAAGCCCTTCCTGTTGACGAAGGCACCGGGCTCACCTGCTGGCACCTTGATGGCCACATGTGTACAGTCTATAGCACCCTGGACACGTGGGAAGCCAGCAATGGCCGCGAAGCCTCTGGCTCGCTGTGTCTGACTTGCCTGGTCCCAACAGAAGTGGATGAAGGTCAATGCCCGTCTGAACAGTGTCTGTAACCTGCTTGACACAAGTGTGGACAGCTGATTGGGAGACACCGCAAAGATCACCCACCGAGCCCTGGAAGGAGTCAGAGGCATAGAGGTTGAGGGCAATTGTGACCTTCAGAACTACTGACATGGGGTGTCCACCCACACAGTTAGGGGAGATCTCAGGGCCAATCATCTGACAGATATAGTTGACTGTCTCCCTTGACAGTCGGAGCCTCCTTCGGCACTGCACCTCAGACATATTGAGGTAGCTGCTTCACCGCCTGTATACCCTGGTAGCAGGATAGTGGCATCTTCTGCGGTCCCTTCCACCTTGGACCACCTCTTGGCCCTGTGCCCCTTGTGCCTGTGCCTGTCCTCCCAAAGGTGGCTCCCCTGGAGGCTGAATGTGCACTCCTGGCCTCCTCCTTATTCTAGCCCTCCCTCCTCAGAGCAGCTGCCTCCAGTGGACATGTCAGAACCCATACCCAGGCTAAGGGGAGGCCTCCAGAAAGCTGCAGGCCCGAGAAAGATTACTGACTGCAGAGCACTGACCTGAAGGTTCAAAGTTCACGGAAAGCTGCTGAAATTCATTCTGAACTGCTGCAGATCACACAGGCAAGTTTAAAATACTTTCTCCAATAAATTCTTCACAGACCAGATTGATGACCCCACTGAGCCACCTTATCCCACCCGTGGATAAGGTTCATTAGAAAGTCTGTTACCCGCCTGCCCGTTGTGCCCATGCACCGACCCGAAGATCGCGTGGGCACCTGAAAATCGCCATCGCTTGATGAAATAAGGGCCTTAACTAGCCCCGTTAATTAATGGCGTGTTTGCTTGTTTGCCTTGGATCACACCGGTATCCAGGAGCTCCCACATCCTGCAATCACAGCACATCACCTGCCTGGCCATCTCCAATATGTATTAATTAATTAATTCTTGCTAATTAATTTATAATTAATAAAGCCTACACCTCCCAATTGGTTTTGGCATTACCAGTAAACTTTACAATACTGATTAAACAATGCAGTACTTACAATACCGAAACAACTTAAAGAGTTTCTAATAATACCAGTCACTGGTTTACCTGCTTTTTCTGCTGCACTAAAATGGAAATCAAATATTGGAGGCTGAAAAAGGATAGAAGAAAAAAACACCTCCTCCCCACCCTTCACCGAACTCCCTACTCAGCACACTCTACTTCTTGCAGTAAATCTTACCTAAGTCACCTCTTTCCCCCTATGCACCAAATTCCCACATTGAATGCAATTCCCAATTATACTCACTCGTTCTCTTTCTCACTCAGGTGAAGTCTCCATCACTGATCATGTGCCCTTACTGGGTTTGATAGGGTGGATGCTGAGAGACTGTTTCCGCTGGTCGGGGACTCTAAAGCATGGGGGCACAGTCTTTGCCAATCATTTAGTGCTGAGATGAGGAGAAATTACTTCACTCAAAGGTTTGTGAACTTTCCAGCCCAGAGGGTTGAGAATGCTCCTTCATCGAATACATTTAAAGCTGGATGGACAGTTTTTTAGTCTCACAGGGAATGAAGGAATATGGGGAGAGAGCGGGAAAATGGAATTGAAGCCCAAGGTCAGCCATGATCACACTGACCAGAGGGCACAATATGCTACATGGTCTACTCCTGCTCCTAGAACCATAGAAAGAACCATAGAAAAGTTATGGCACAGAAAGAGGCCATTCAGCCCAATGCACCTATTTCTTGTGTTCTTGTGGTTCTTTTGCCAATGTTCCTTTTTGGCCAGGTTTCAGTACCTGCAGTAAAGTTTCAGAACTTTCTGTTTTTATATTTCCAGCAATGTATTCTTTCTTGTCCAAGCCCCATTCCCCTATAACCCCTGTCCTCACTGACATACATTGGCTCCAGGTCAAGCAACACCTTGATTTTAAAATTTTAATCCTTGTTTTCAAATCTCTCCATTGTCTTACCCCTCCCTATCTCTGTATCTGTGCTGCTCTAAATCTGGCCTCTTGTGCATCCCCGATTTTAATTGCTCCATCATTGGTGGCCCCACTTTCAGTTGCCTGGGCCTCAAGCTCTGGAATCCCCTCCTGACACCTCTCTGCCTCTCTACCTCTCTGTCCTCCTTTAATTGACATTGAGTTGAGCTTCACTGGAACATTGCAAACTGAAGGAACAGCACCTCATCTTCCAAATAGGCACTTTACAGCCTTCCGGACTTAATATCGAGTTCAACAATTTCAGATCATGAACTCTCTCCTCCATCCCCACCCCCTTTCCGATCCCCCTTTTTCCAATAATTTATAATTTTTTTACAAATATATTTTTTTCTTTTCCCTCCCATTTTTAAATGTATTTTGATCTATTGTTTCATCTCCACCTTTTAGCCCATTTTGATCCCTTCCCCCCACCCCACCCGCACTAGGGCCATCTGCCACTAGCTTGCTTCCCTTAATGTCCCCATTAGCACATCCTTTAGGTAATATCACCATCGTCAACACCTCTTTGTCCTTTTGTCTATGACATCTTTGGCAGTCTCTTCTTGGCCTCCACCTATCACTGGCCCTCTATCCAGCTCTCCTGTCCCACCCCCTTCTACCAGCTTATATTTCATCTCATTTCTATATGTCTTAGTTCTGATGAAGGGTCATACGGACTTGAAACGTCAACTGTATCCCTCTCCGCAGATGCTGTCAGACCTGCTGAGTTTTTCCAGATATTTTTGTTTTTGTCCTAGATTTCCAGCATCTGCAGTATTTTGCTTTTATCTGTGGTGACATACTTAGTGTTTAAGGGGGTGGTGGGACAGGTGAAGCTGGATAGAAGGCCAGCAATAGGTGGAGGCAAAGGGGAGATTGCAAAATTTGTCATAAATAAAAGGTCAAAGGGGTTTTAATGGTGGTTGTACTGACTAAAGGGGATGCTAATGGTGACATTAAGAGTGGAGGGCAGAATGTGACAATTGCCAGACCAGGGTAAGCGCTCTGGAAAGTGACAGATTGCCCGAGTGGGGGTCGGATGGGGGGAGGGGGCAGTGGGGGAAAAAATATCAAAAATAGGCTTATAGCTGGGTATAAAACAATGAATAAAAATGGGGATGAATTTAAAAAATAATAATAATGAAAATAAGTGGGAAAAAATATAAATAAAAATTTAAAAATAAAATGAATGTAGGAAAAATGGGCATCTAAAAGGGGGTGGGGATGGAGGAGGGAGTTCATGGTCTGAAGTTGTTGAACTCAATATTCAGTCCAGAAGGCTGTAAAGTGCCTAGTCGGAAGATGAGGTGCTGTTACTCCAGTTTGCGTTGAGCTTCACTGGAATATTGCAGCAGGCCAAAGACGGACATGTGGGCATGAGAGCAGGGTGGTGTGTTGAAATGGCAAGCGACAGGGAGGTCTGGGTCAGGATTGCGGACAGACCGAAGGTGTTCCGCAAAGCGGTCATCCAGTCTGCGTTTGCAATGTAGAGGAGACCACATTGGGAGCAGAGAATGCAGTAGACTAAATTGAGGGAAGTGCAAGTGAAATGCTGTTTCACTTGAAAGGTGTTTGGGCCCTTGGACAATGAGGAGGGGGGAAGTAAAGGGGCAGGTGTTGCACCTTCTGCGGTTGCATGGGAAGGTGCCATGGGAGGGGGTTGAGGTGTAGGGGGTGATGGAGGAGTGGACCAGGGTGTCCCAGAGGGAACAGTCCCGACAGAATGCTGACAGGGGGGGTGAAGGGATGATGTGTTTGGTAGTGGCATCATTGATGGAGTTGACAGAAATGGCGGAGGACGATCTTTTGAATGCGGAGACTGGTGGGGTTATAAGTGAGGACAAGGGGGACCCTATCATGGTTCTGGGAGGGAGAGGAAGGTGTGAGGGCAGATGCGTGGGAGATGGGCTGGATACAGTTGAGGGCCCTGTCAACAACCGTGGATGGGAAACCTCGGTTAAGGAAAAAGGAGGACATGTCAGAGGAACTGTTTTTGAAAGTGGCATCATCAGAACAGATGTGACGGAGGTGAAGGAACTGAGAGAATGGGATGGAGTCCTTACAGGAAGCGGGGTGTGAGAAGCTGTAGTCAAGGTAGCTGTGGGAGTCGGTAGACTTGTAATGGATATTGGTGGACAGTCTATCACCAGAAATTGAGACAGTGGGATCAAGGAAGGGAAGGGAAGTGTCGGATATGTACCATGTGAAAGTGATGGAGGGTTGGAAATAGGAAGGAAAATTGATCAATTTTTCCAGGTCCAGATGAGAGCATAAAGTGGCACTGAAAAGATTATCGATGTACTGATAAAGATTTATGGGAGGGGGCCTGAGTAGGACTGGAACAAGGAATGTTCCACATATCCCATAAAAAGACAGGCATTACTGGGGCCCATGCCCCACCTTTGGTTTGGAGTAAGTGAGACAAGTTGAAGGAGAAATGATTCCATTAGAGAACAAGTTCAGCCAGACGGAGGAGAGTGGTGGTGGATGCGGGTTATTCGGGCCTCTGGTCGAGGAAGAAGCGAAGAACCCTCAGACCATCCTGGTGTGGGATGGAGGTGTAGAGGGATGGACGTCCATGGTGAAGAGGAGGTGGTTGGGGCCAGGGAACTGGAAATTGTTGATTTGATGCAGGGCATCAGAGGAATTGCGGATGTAGGCGGGAAGAGACTGGGCAAGGGGAGAGAGAACGGAATGAAGATAGAAAGAAATGAGTTCTGTGGGGCAGCAACAGGCTGACATGATCGGCCTACTGGGACAGTCCTGTTTCTGGATTTTGGGAAGGAGGTCGAAGTGGACTTTCCGAGGTTGGGAGACTATGAGGTTGGAAGCTGTGGAGGGAAGATCTCCAGAGGAGATGAGGTCACTGACAGTCCTGGAAACAATGGCTTGATGTTCAATGGTGGGATCATGGTCCAGGGGGAGGTAGGAGGAAGTGTCTGAGAGTTGGCGCTCAGCCTCTGTGAGGTAGAGGACAGAGAGAAAGACAGAGTTAACGTTTCGAATCCGTATGACTCTTCTTCAGTGCTAAAGGGAAGTAGAAATGTGGTGAATAACTTACTGTTTAAGGGGGGGTGGGACAGGTGAAGCTGGATCGAAGGCCAGTGATAGGTGGAGGCAAAGGAGAGATTGCAAAAAATATCATAAACAATATTTCCTATATTCATTCTTATTTTTTTAATTTTTATTTATTTTTTTCCACTTATTTTCATTATTATTATTTTTAAAATTTATTTCCATTTTTATTCATTGCTTTATCCCCAGCTTTTAGCCTTTTTGATCTTTCTTCCCATCACCATCCCCTCCCCCCACCCCCACAAGGGCCATTTGTCACTTTCCAGAGCGCTTACCCTGGTCCGGCTGTTATCACATTCTGCTTTCCCCTCTTAATGTCACCATTAGCACCTCCTTTAGCCAATGCCATCACTATTAACACCCCTTTGACCTTTTATTTTATGACATATTTGGCTATTTCCATGGCCACCAGTTCCACCGTTCTAATTGGCTGCAGCCAGGTTAAACCACTCCCGGTCTGGGCCACGTCCCTGGTGTTCTTCACCCTCTTTGACTGCGAAGATAACATGAGTTTATGTTAGCCTGATACATATAGCGCACGCAGGGATTATTCTCTTCACTGTGTCTGTGCATCACTCTGCTCATTCACATCTGTTCTGCACCTGCATGAGCAGCTTACATGTACAAGCCTCAATGCTTTCGCAGTGGTTGGTGTGTGCCAGGTGTCGCACCCTAGCTGCAGCATGCAGATGCGACCGCTCACTTGGGCCTCTGTGTGTGGATGAGCCAAGACACTCACCTTTCCAGAACATGGCAGATTAGTGAACCTTTTCCAGCACTGTATCCAAGATCTCTGGTGCTCTTCTGCTGCGTTCACTGCAGCCAACGTTTCAAGCCAGGCCTTCTTTGTGCTGGCTGAAGGATTGCGCTAACCTGCTCGGCACAGCACTGCCCACCTTTTCTGCACTTCATTGGCTAATATTTGGAGGTCCTGATCTGTAAACCTTTGGGCAGCTGGACCCATCCCATCCCTAGTGTCTCCCCTGTGTAATATTTTATCAAGGCAATTATAAGACAAAAATAGTTGTGAGCCATGCATCTTGCAATGTGCTCATTCACTTGCGTGTGCTTACATGCACTAACCAGTGATTGCTGTTAGGATATGGTGGAGGAAATGGCTCCGCGCAAATGCAGGATACCATGGATGTTACGGCTGTTATTCCATGTTGTGCCCCGCAACCACCCACAGCCTTATTAGTTCGCTCCCTCTTATTCACACTGTTATGCCATGACAATGTGCAGATGTGAGGGATCTGGTCAAGGGTCAACAGTGTGGCTGCATCCTGATAGATGGGTGGCAAGAGGGCAGGTGGATGGGCTAATGATCCTGCCACTGTTTGTCATTCATCCAGTGAGACATAACAGCTAACTACTTTACTGCAGCATATCTTTACCAGGCAGTGGTGCCAAGACGATGCCATTTCCATGGCTGTGTGTTGTGAAGCCATCCTGTACTTTAAGTGCTTCAGTACAGTACACTGTGACTGGGCAACAACCACGGCAATTTCCTCCTAGTGAAGGGCCATGGGCCACCTGTTCCAGGGTCAGCTAGCAGTTGGACACTGAGTTCCCGCTCACCTGACAAGTCAGCGACATCTCCTCTGATGCCCTGACACTTCATAGTTTCCCTACTCCACAAACGGGCCTTTCTGAAGGTCCGCTTTTCATATCTGCCCAAGTCACCCAACCCACGCCAGGCCTGCCTCTGACTCCACAGCAGTTTCGGGGTCACAGCCCCCACCCCAGACTCCCATTACAGCCTGTCCCCCACCCCGGATTGAAAATCTGATGTTTGGGGCCATTTCTGTGGACGTTGAGTTCATGGAGCCAAGAGCCTTCCTGCCTCCGAGCACCCGACGCAGGAACGAAATTTCAGGCTGAACTATTAAACGCAGGTTGAACCCTTTAAGAGAAGGACAGTCGATGAAAAGTTCAGTGAAGGAAGAACAAATATACCTGAAGGCAGGAAGCAAGCTTGTTCCTATGGACAGCAGGCATCTGATTTTCCAAAAGCACATTCCTGTCAGAGAACATCACCTACTGGGAGTACATATAAAGGAAAGGACTTGTATTATATATAGTGCCTTATTATGACCACAGGATGCCTCAAAGCACTTTACTGCCAATGGAATAGTTTTGAAGTATAGTCACTGATATAATGTAAGAAACTCAGCCTTAATAGAAGAACAGATTCAAAGGATTTTCCTTTCTGTAGTTTAAAGTGGGAATTAACCTGCTGCAATTTGATTAATGCAACTTTAATTAGGCGTTTTCAGCCACAGTGTCAATCTACATCTTGGAGTAAAGCCGATCCTAAATTACTGGAATTCAATTTTTTAAAAAGAAAACATTTTCTAGGTACATTGGAGTTATTTGAAAATTAAAACATAAATCACATTCAAAAAGGTTGTTAAAATGAATTATTTGGTGTCTTTGCACCCACAGCTTAATCTTTGGAATCTTCTTGAAGTTCTGCAAATGAGCACAATAAACAGGAACTCTAAATGGTGAATAACTCACCTGTGGGATCATCAGTTACGGGAGCATCCACATTACAAAAGATTGTGTAAACTTGGAATTGCGTTGGATGCAAATTTCCTGATCTGTTGCACTGGTCACAATGATTCCTGTTAAATTAGGCAGGGAAAAAAAACCCCACACAACTGAATGGAAATGACTGAGTATCGCCATTATCTGCCCAATCTGTCAATTCTTCAAAACAGTCTTTAGAACTCGTCAAACATAAATGGACTTCAATAATTCCATCTTAACAGTCCTTGACTAATGTAAATGTTTCAAAATGTTCAATTTTATGCAGGGTTATTAATTCCAAGAAATTTCCTACCAGTAATATTGGTCTGAGCTGCCACCCCACCACCAAGTGAGGCCCTTAAATAGCCAATTAATGACCGCTTAAGGGCCTCATCCTGCCACCGCTGGGATTAACCCTGGGCCTGTCACCATGTGGTGTGCAGGGGTAAAACGAGGGCTGCTTGTGGGGGTGGCGGTGACAGTGATGGGGGTTGGGGGTTACCTTGATCAAAGGCACCCATTGACTAGCCATCAGGAAGCGTGGGAGAGGCGTACATGGAGAGCAACCTCTCTGTCCTTGCTGCCAACCCCCCACTGCACCCTTCTCCCCAGGACCCCCACCCTGCAACACCCCTACCCCCACACATTACTTACCTGTGGCCTGGGGCATTCTGCGATCCTGAGACTCCAGTGCTTGTCCTTCAAGCGGCAGCCACCACCTCCCCAGTGGCGCTGCTGAGCACGAGAACTGCCGGTCTCTGATTGGCCGGCAGTTCTTGTAGGCCAGACTTCCGTCCCGGGGTCTTGCTTCCAGGGGAAGGCCCACTGCTGGCCTCGCCACTGGCTTGCAACTTGGTGAGCCTCTTGAAAAGAAGCAGTGCCGGTCTCTCTCCAGCTCTCCAACTGGCACGCGAGACCCCTGACACTTCAACAAGATTCTGCCATTTAACTCTGTTTCTCTCTCCAGTCAGTTCTGATGGAAGATTACCTGTCTAAAACATTAACTCTATTTTTCTCTCTCCACAGATGCTGCCTGACCGGCTGAGTATTTCTAGCATTTTCTGTTTTGATTTCAGATTTCCAGTAACTTGCTTTTGGAACAGCGATTTGTGTTTTCATTTACAAAGATTATCAATGCACCTTCTCTAACCATCTAATGTAGCCTGATCACTCTCTGTTGGTGATCTAGGAAGTTGCCATTTCTCTACTGGTGCCTAGAATTTCTGTTATCAGAGCTGTGATAGAAGCGGGTTGGAGAAAAGAGATTCTCTGAAGGCTTCGTGTAACATAATTGTAAACAGATCCATAATATATTCCGCATTCCTCACTTCCTTTGCTCCACTCTTAGTGACTGTGCCTTCAGCCATCTGTACCCTAAACTCTTGAATCCCCTCCATAAACCTCTCTGTCTTGCTTCCTCTCTCTCCTCCATTGCAACATTCCTTAAAACCGACCTCCCATTCTCTTACTTCTCGTGACTTCTACTCGTTAACACTGCCGGGAAGCACCGGGGAACATTTAACTACATTGCAAGTGCTATGAAACTAAGGAAGGCCTTGTGGCTTAGCTGGCAGCACATCTGTCTCTGACCCAGCAAGGTGCAAGCGTGAGTGGGACTTGACCATGAAAGAACCCAACCATTGGTGCCGGCAAGCCAGCGAGTATCAACGTTGGCCACCAGCCCAGGTAAACGGCGAGGGTTAGTGGCAGGGAGGCTGCCTGGCTGTAAACCCACCCGCCAAATCCAAATAATGATGGTTAACGTCAATGGAGATAGGATGACCAACCAGCATCATGGTGACCCCATGTAGCATGGGAAAAGCCGAAAGAGGAGGAGGTGCTCTAAAAAAATGCAAGTCGTTCTTAGAAAGAAATCCTCACGTAGCACAGTTAAAAAGTCATCCAACGGTTTAAGCCATCCTCAGACCTCCATTTTATGCTTGATTTTAAAGTAATATCACTTTTTATTCATTACAGAGATTTGCGCGTTGCCAGAAATTGCCCATTCCAGTTTTGTTACTACTTGGTAGTTTGCCAGGCCACTTTCAATGCTAGTTAAGAGGCAGCCACGTTTGATGTGGGACAAGACTCAACCAAAGGCCCAGGCCACATAAGGATGGCAGGTTTTCTTCCCTAAGGAACATTAATGAATGAAATGGGTTTTTTACAACAATCCAACAGCTTCATTGTCACTTTTTACTGATGTTACTTCCAGATTTTAATGAGAACAAATTGTACTTAAATAGTGCCTTTAATGAAGTAAAATGCCTCAAGAACCTCCAAAGGTAATCAGTCAAAATGTGACCCCAAGCCACAATAGGAGATATTAATATTGATGGCTAACAACCAAGGAGACAGAAATTAAAGAGTCTCTTAAGTAGGAGGGCTGGTAGAGGGACCGAGAAGTTTAGAGAGGGAAGTCCGGAGCTTAGGGCCTAAGCAGCTGCAAGCATACCCACCAATGGTGGAGCGATTAATATCGGATATGCTCAAGAGGCCAGAATTGGAGGAGTGCAGCTGGCTCAGGGGGTTACATGGATGAGAATACAGAGATAGAAAGCAGTGAGACCATGGAGGGATTTTAAATCCAGGACGAGAATTTTAAGATCAAGGCATTGTTCAACAGTGAGCCAACGTAGATCAACGAGCGCAGGGATAATAGAGGAACAGGACTTGGTGCGAGTTAGTGTACTGGTTGTTTTAGATGAACATATGTTTGCAAAGGTTAGAAAGTGGGAATCTGGTCAGGAGCCTGTTGGAGCACTCCAGACTAGAGGTAATGAAAACAAGGGTGAGGGTTTCAGCAGTAAATGAGCTGGGCAATGAGTGGAGCCTGGTGATGTTAGAGAGGTGGAATTTCGCAGAGTTACCCATGGTGCGGATAAGTGCTTGGAAGTTGCAAATATGGCTCACAAAAGGGAAATCACGTTTGACAAATTTGTTGCATTGGAGGCAGTACAGAGAAGGTTCAGTATATTGGTAGCATAAGAGGGTTGTCCTATGATGAGAGGCTGAGTAAATTGGTTCTATACTTTTGGGGCCAGGATTTTACATTCGGTGTGTGGAGGCCCGACACGCCGGGATGTAAAATGGTGCGCAAAGATGTCGGGCGTGCGTCCCAACGTCACCGCGCTGTCTCGCGATATTTAGTTGGGCGGGCGCGCACAGGAGTCGGCTGCGTACCCACCAATTGATAGGCCGATTAAGGCCATTAACCAGGTGTAACTAACCTGAATTTCACACTGCCCATCCAACAGGTTGACGGGCAGGCGAAAACGCCAAGTGGCCTTTACGTTTTTTTAGGAAACCTCAAGGAGATTGAAGCGCTCTTTCATGCGCATGGGCAAAAGACCACTGGGCCTGACTCTCCCTCCTCCCCCTGCCCGCACAGGTAGCGCAGCGCTACCGCTCGCGTATTACGCTGGGCGGGCCTTAATTGGCCCGCCCGTGTAAAATGGCGGCGTGGACCCGATCACGCCCAGTCCCACCGAGCCTGCCCGACACAGGGAAAAGTCAGGCCCGGGAGTTTAGAAGAATGAGAGGTGATCCCACTGAAACGTACAAGCTTCTGAAGGGGCTTAAAAAGGGTAGATACTGAGGTTGTTTCCCTTGCTGAGCAATAGGAGCACAGTCTCAGGATAAGGGACCGATCATTTAGAACTGAGATGAGGAGAAATTTATTCACGCAAAGGGTTGTGAAGCTTTGGAATTCTCTACCCCAAAGGGTTGTGGATGCTCCATCATTCAATACATCGAAGGTGGAGGCAGAGAGATTTTTCTTATCCCAAGGAATCAAAGGACATGGGGAGTGGACAGGAAGTGAAGTTGATACTGAAGATCAGTCATGGTTGTACTACATGACGGAGCAGGCCTACTCCTGCTACTATTTTTCGTGTTTTTACGAAGAGTCTGGTTTAGCATCTGCCAGGGAGAGAGATGGAGTTGCCGGCTATGGAACAGCCTGCGCTGGGGACCAAAGACAATGGCTTCATTCTTCCCAATATTTAGATCAAGGAAATACCTTCCGATGCAGTACTGGACGTAGGACAGTCATCGTCCGGCTTCAAGAGCCCGCCGCCCACTGCCCTTAGTTGGAGATGAAACCCCACTCCCATTCCAATTGCGGGCTCACCCCCATGAAAAGCTTAACTTTAATCAGCTTCCCTCCAGAGACAGATTTTTGACCTGAAATTATGCCCGGCCCCTGTGTTCCACCTCCTTGCTGAAAATTCAACCCTTGGTCTTTGAAGCAAATTGTTTCAGAAACACCGGGCCATTACTGACCGTCATTTCCCTATTGGGCAATAAATATGCAAACAGGTTTTAACATTTTATGACACACAAAATGAACCCAACTCTGTGGAGCTGAGAGGCACCTTTACAATCTTCTTGAATATTCTGATGCATGTCTCCAAACTCCTGAATCATAATTGATGCTAGATTCTTCATTCTGAGTACAGGAAAAAGCTTTTAGCACCTACATTTCCTTGTTAAAGTTGTCACCATGTCACAGATGTAACATATTTTTTTGTGGTGAATTTTTATGTCTAAACTGATAAAAAAGTTGCTTCATTAGCACCTTTACCGACTGAAATGCAAAAAAAAACGACGCTGTCAATAACACCCCAACATCAATCTCTTGCAAAGAAGTTTCAAAATTTGTGATGGAAAGATTTTGTTGTAAGATGCACCAATCTGTCCATAACTGTTTGATTGGAATTTAGTTGATAACAAATAAAGTAATTCCATTTGCATAAAAATCTAGGCCCACTGTTCGAAATGACAGAAAGTACAGCTGTTGTTTTTCCTATCTTCATGATCCCTCATTGGAGAATTGTGTGAACCAGTGGGAGGGTTTATGGGTTGAATAACAGTCTGAAAAGGTGGTGGTGGTGGCATTCTTTCTGCCGCTTCCCAATCTTACCGTAGGGAACATTGTGCAGCAATGCACGGGCTGATCAGCAGTCTGGCAGGCTTCAATGTGAATACTCCCTCCATGGTCATCACCACCTTTGCCCCAGCGAAGGAGAGGGGGTTCATTTTATACGGTGGTAGGGTTTATGATCTTCCACACATGATGAAGAGAGAGCCACTCGCAGTGCACCGGACACGAGAGGAAAAGGACAAGCGATCACACAACCTATACTTTGTGATCGATAAATGCTCGTGTTCCACTGAGTCCAAATAAACTGTTAATGGAAATGACTTTGTTAATGAAATGAAGAGGAAGAATGGAAAGATATTTATTGACTACATTTAACAAAAATATGTAATTGGTTGTAAAGCACTTTGAGACACCCAGGGGTCACAAGGTGTTACAGAAATGCCAGTCTTTCTTATTTTTTCCTTTCTTTCATTCAGCTAAACTTTACTCAGGACATAAAACGCGTTCATCTAAGGTCTTCAGCTTGGTATTCCACTCATTGAATTTCCTGTTTGTGTCGAAACTTCTAACTGTCTATCTTCAATCTACAATTGAAGCAATGTAAAGTAGCAGTTTGCCCTACTCACTGGCTGCTTCCAGAGGGAATATGACAAAAGTTTGTAGCAGTCTCCAAAGTGAATAGATTGCATCAGATTCAATCTCAGCAGAGAATATATGGCCTCCAGCACTTACAATTGAATGGACCTGATGACTATTTGTTCCTTCCCACCAACTTCAGATGAATAAAAAAAGCAATGCTTGCGCATTAAAGAACGTCATGGGGATACTTGGCAGACTGAAAGATGGAACGGTCAAAGTGTCTTTCAAGGTGCCCACCAGTTGGAAAACCAGCGGAAACTCTGTGTCAAACATGTTTGGGAGCCCCAGTGGAATGTTATAACCATCAGGCACTTACCTAGGCAGCGTCGGGCTACCCGTTGAATTAAGCTGGGTGCGGGGTGGCAATCCCACCCCCGAGAGGTGACAGCCTAACAGAGGCTGGCTGATCTCCGGTATCGGCAATGCTACTAGGAGCTGTGGTCACTGCTGGTGCTGCAGTGGGACCTTCACCAGGAATCACCAATGGATGTTGAAGGAAGGCGGGACGGGGATAGCAGAGAAGGGGTGGGTGTGGTGTGCACCAGTTCGGTAGGGTGGGTAGAGGGGTTGTCAGCAAGAGAAGAGGGTGCCTTATTGATGCTGGGTCCCCCGATCAAGCACCGAGTAACACAGTATAGGGATCCCCACCCCACCTCAGTGATCCGCAGGAAAACATGACAGGGTTTGATGTGCGGTTGTCAAGTGTGACGAGTTCTCCACCTGTAGCTGGTAGATCTCCAGCGGCAGTGGAATGAGTCCCTTTTAAGTGGCTACTTAAAGGCCTCAATTGGCCTCCGGGTAGGAAGGCCACCCACCAACATTCTACCTGGAGTTTTATTGTGTGGAGTCGGGAAGTGACGGTGTCTCTACACCATAGACTCCCACCCCCCTGCCTCCAAACTTGCTTCTGGGGTGTTGTGGGAAGGTGGGGGAATAAAATCCTGCCCATGGTGTGGAAGTTGCACTGCATAGGCAGACCTGAGTTATGAATATTCAGCTTGACCATGTCCACTCCACCTACATAAATCACCTGGAAGGTTCTAATGCAATAATTAATTTAAAAATGAGCGGTTTCTATTTTTTAGAAAGCACAAAAATCTGTTTCAGTAGTTTTAATGATGTCTGGACTCGTTTTAAATTTTAAAGTGAGTGGCAGACGTTGCTTACAGTTGGTTCACAAGGATGCAATTCACACGATGAGCACCGGCGAAATGCAACGCTCTCATGCATATCTAACGTGTGTCATGTATTCATCACATCGGCACCCTATAATAAGACCATTGGTCTTTCAAATCTCAGAATAGGTTAGTCTAAAAAAATATAACACTGCGGATATCAGTAATAAAGACCACGGCTGATGGGAACAAGCATTACATAATAACTACACATGGTTTAGTTTCCTTCACTCCAGGGCCTGAATTTTACCGTTGGCAGGTCCGCGGGGTGGGTGGGGTGGGCCCCCAGGAGCCGTTCGGGAAACGGACCGCCCCCAACTGCAATTTCACAGTGGCTGGCCAATTAAAAAACGCGTGCCGAAATGCTCAGTGCTGCCGGGGTGGGGGCGGGAAGAGGGAGAGCGATGACATCACCGCGCGTGCGGGTCAGCGCTACGAGGAAGCTCCCTGTCGGCAGTCAGCTGCTTCAGGGAGCGGCAGACCTGAAAACGCCCAGATAAAGGTTTTAAAAGCTGAAGAAAAAAAAGCACCCATGCATCACAGTCATTCACCTGAAAATGTAACTGATAAAAGCACTGCCAACAGACATTTATTTTTATTTCACTTCATAACAGAAATTTCATAACCGCCCTTGGATAATATTTGATGGAAAAATGCAAAGGCCGCCTCTGGCCGATTCACCCACCCGCCCGCCGTGAGGTGGGACGGGCCATGAAAAATCAGAGACAAAAACAGCGCCGTTAATGAGCTTAATTGGCCTCTTCATTGTCGGCGGGTGCACTTCCAACTTCTGGGCAAAATATCGTGTGAG
Source organism: Cetorhinus maximus (assembly GCF_964194155.1). NCBI lineage: Eukaryota > Metazoa > Chordata > Chondrichthyes > Lamniformes > Cetorhinidae > Cetorhinus > Cetorhinus maximus. Next base: position 139,749,128 of record NC_135886.1, on the reverse strand, counting down.
GGTGCGATGACATGGGGGGGGTGGGGTGACCTGACCTCTTCACGTGAGATTTGACGCCCGATTGTGCCCGGGATGTCAATTTCGGCCCCGGGAGAATTAGAAAACATACCTTGAAACCAGAATATCTAATAGCTCCTCCCACTGCTGCTTTATTTTTGTTTTGGTTCACCAAAATGTGCAGCCTTTAAGATATTCAATCAAAGTAAGGTGAGGGGAATGATTTTTCTGCAGTGAGTTGTTACAATCTGGAATGCGCCGCCTGAAAGGGCGGTGGAAGCAGATTCTATCGGAACTTGCAAAAGTGAATCGGATAAAGAGCTGGAATTGAAGAAAGAATAATGAAGGGTTGTGGGGGAAGAGCAGGTAAGTGAGACTAATTAGATAGCTCTTTTCAAAGCAGCGCATCCACAATGGGCCAAATAGCTCAAATTCTTTGATAAAAGCAAAAAAAACTGGATGCTGGAAATCCAAAGCAAAAACAAAAATACCTGGAAAAACTCAGCAGGTCTGACAGCATCTGCGGAGAGGAGCACAGTTAACATTTCGAGTCCGTATGACTCTTCAACAGAACTAAGGAAAAATAGAAAAGAGGTGAATTATAAGCTGATTTAAGGGGGGTGGGACAGGTAGAGCTGGATAGAGGGCCAGTGATAGGTAGAGATAACCAAAAGATGTCATAGACAAAAGGAAAAAGAGGTGTTGAAGCTGGTGGTATTATCTAAGGAATGTGATAATAAAGGTACAGATAGCCCTAGTAGGGGTGGGGTGGGGGGAAGGGATCGAAATAGGCTAAAAGGCAAAGATAAAACAATGGATGGAAATACATTTAAAAATAATGGAAATAGGTGGGAAAAGAAAAATCTATATAAATTATTGGAAAAAAGGGGGGGATCGGAAAGGGGTTGGGGATGGAGGAGAGAGTTCATGATCTAAAATTGTTGAACTCAATATTCAGTCCGGAAGGCTGTAAAGTGCCTAGTCGGAGGATGAGGTGCTGTTCCTCCAGTTTGCGTTGAGCTTCACTGGAACAATGCAGCAGGCCAAGGACGGACATGTGGGCATGAGAGCAGGGTGGAGTGTTGAAATGGCAAGCGACAGGGAGGTCTGGGTCATGCTTGCGGACAGACAGAAGGTGTTCTGCAAAGCGGTCACCCAGTCTGTGTTTGGTCTCTCCAATGTAGAGGAAACCGCATTGGAAGCAGCAAATGCAGTAGATTAAATTGAGGCAAGTGCAAGTGAAATGCTGCTTCACTTGAAAGGAGTGTTTGGGCCCTTGGACGGTGAGGAGAGGGGAAGGGAAGGGGCAGGTGTTGCACCTTCTGCGGTTGCATGGGAAGGTGCCGTGGGAGGGGGTTGAGGTGTAGGGGGTGATGGAGGAGTGGACCAGGGTGTCCCGGAGGGAACGATCACTGTGGAATGCCGCCGGTGGGTGAAGGGAAGATGTGTTTGATGGTGGCATCATGCTGAAGTTGGCGGAAATGGCGGAGGATGATCCTTTGAATGCGGAGGCTGGTGGGGTGATAAGTGAGGACAAGTGGGACCCTATCATGGTTCTGGGAGGGAGAGGAAGGTGTGAGGGCAGATGCGTGGGAGATGAGCCGGACACGGTTAAGGGCCCTGTCAACCACCGTGGGTGGAAAACCTCGGTTAAGTAAGAAGGAAGAAATGTCAGAGGAACTGTTTTTGAAAGTGGTATCATCAGCACAGATGTGACGGGGGTGAAGAAACTGAGAGAATGGGATTGAAACCTTACAGGAAGCAGGGTGTGAGGAGCTGTAGTCGAGGTAGCTGTGGGAGTCGGTAGGTTTGTAATGAATATTGATGAACAGTCTATCACCAGAAATTGAGACAGAGAGGTCAAGGAAGGGAAGGGAAGTGTCAGAGATGGACCATGTGAAAATGATGGAGGGGTGGAAATTGGAAGCAAATTTAAAAAATTTTTTCCAGGTCCAGACGAGGGCATGAAGCAGCACCGAAGTAATCATCGATGTACCGGAGAAAGAGTAGTGGGAGGGGGCCTGAGTAGGACTGGAACAAGGAATGTTTCCAGTACTGTTACTGACCTCATCTCCTCTGGAGACCTTCCTCCCACAGCTTCCAACCTGATAGTCGCCCAACCTCGCTTCTACCTCCTACCCAAAATCCACAAACAGGACTGTCCCGGCAGACCGATCGTGTCAGCCTGTTCCTGCCCCACGGAACTCATTTCTTGCTATCTTGACTCCCTTCTCTCTCCCCTTGTCCAGTCCCTTCTCACCTACATCCGTGATTCCTCTGACACCCTACATCATATCAACAATTTCCAGTTCCCTGGTCCCAACCGCCTCCTCTTCACCATGGACGTCCAATCCCTCTAAACCTCCATCCCCCACTGGGATGGTCTGAGGGCTCTCTACTTCTTCCTCGAACAGAGGCCCGAACAATCCCCATCCACCACTACTCTCCTCCGTCTGGCTGAACTTGTACTCACACTGAACAATTACTCCTTAAACTCCTCTCACTTCCTCCAAATAAAAGGTCTGGCTATGGGTACCTGCATGGGCCCCAGTTACGCCTGTCTCTTTATGGAGTATGTGGAACTTTCCTTGTTCCAGTCCTACTCCGGCCCCCTCCCACAACTCTTTTAGATCATGAACCCTCTCTTCCATCCCCACCCCCTTTCCGATCCCCCTTTTTTCCAATAATTTATATAGATTTTTCTTTTCCCATCTATTTCCATTATTTTTAAATGTATTTCTATCCATTGTTTTATCTTTGCCTTTTAGCCTATTTCGATCCCTTCCCCCCACCCCACCCCACCCCCGCTAGGGCTATCTGTACCTTTATTATCACATTCCTTAGATAATATCACCAGCTTCAACACCTCTTTTTCCTTTTGTCTATGACATCTTTTGGTTATCTCCGCCTATCACTGGCCCTCTATCCAGCTCTACCTGTCCCACCCCCCCTTAAACCAACTTATATTTCACCCCTTTTCTATTTTTCCTTAGTTCTGTTGAAGAGTCATACGGATTCGAAACGTTAACTGTGTTCCTCTCCGCAGATGCTGTCAGAGCTGCTAAGTTTTTCCAGCTCTAATTCTTTGCTGTAATATTCTGCTATTCTGTTCTATAATTTTTTTTTTTTGCATAAGCTATAAACAAAAAGCTCACAAAATGCTTTGTAGCCAATCAAGCGGTTTTTTAGAAGGCGGTTGCTAAATTATGCAAGCAAATGCAGCAATGGAAAGATCTCACTGAAAGCAGGAGTGGGACAGATGACCAGTTAAACCTATCTTTTTGGTTTTGCATGAAGGAGTGTTAACTGAGAGACCAGAAGTTCACCCTGCTCTGTCTGTGAAAGGTGCCTCAGGAATCTTCACCTCCACTTGGCATGGCGGACAACCTAAAGCCTCATATACATAATGGTACCTCTGAAATGCAGTACTCCCTTAATACTGCATTGGCGTATCAGTCAAATTGTTATAAATTCAGGCCTGCCAAAGGTAGCTACTTGAATTAAGTGGAAATTGTTCCCTTGAGATAAGCTTATAGGCTGATTGGCCATTTTTCATGCTGTAACATTCTATGGTGTTATTATTCTAACTGGATCTCAAAATTGCCTGTGTGTTGATTATTACACTTAACCATGCTACTGACCTTTGAATATGTATGTCTCCCAGCCAATAAAGCATTGAGATTAGATTTTCATTTATTAAGGTTATCAAGGGGTGTGAGTTGAAATTAAGTAAGTGGAGTTGAGGTAATTGAATGGCGGAGTAGCCTGGGGGGGGCTGAATGGCCTTCTCCATGTTGCTAGGTGGAAACTATGGCAAGTTTAAAATTGAATCTGTTGAATTAACAATGTACAGATCTGTCAGTTTTAAGTGAGAGCCAATTCCTTCTTCCAAACATTCTGATTGTGCAATTTCCTGATTTGTTAGCAAACACGTTTATGTTCAATTACAGTCCGGGCATAAAATAATCATTTAATTCTCAACCATGGAAAATGATTAAATTCAGAGTCAGTTTTTGTTTCAATTAATCATTCCGCGGATACAAGCGAATTACAATTTTCTCCAAACAGTCTTGCTTAATTTCATCAAGCTTCTCCCAAAACATAATATATAGAGCATGTATTCCGTGTTAGGACTTAGAACAATAATGATGGTGAAAACCTTCATGTGTGCAACGTGATCTAAGCTGGAGATATAAACGAAAGCTTCAATGGAGGAAAGTTTTGAAAAACAGACAACGGAATTTTTTAGAAACCGGATTGTGTGCGCTAAATCCCCAGGTGGAATTACCCACTATCTTCATTGTTGCCAATGTTATTCATGTCTACTCAAGGATATGCACTGATGAAGATCACTTATGAGTCTGTAGTTCACAGACTGTCTTGCAAAACCAACATTGTTCCTAAGGTAACACTTAACATCTTCCAATGGAAAAGATCAGCAAAGACAAACATGGGTCCATTGCAGGCAGATACAGGGGAATTTATATAATGGAGAATAAGTAAATGGCAGAGAAACTAAACAAATACTTCGTGCCTGCCTTCACTGAGGAAGATAAAAAAACACTTCCCAAAAATACTGGAGCTTCAAGGGACTGGTGAGAATGAGGAACTGAAACTATTGGTAGAAAAATAGTGCTGGAGAAATTAACACAACTGAATATTGCTAAATTCCCTGGGCCTGGGATAATCTACATCCCAGAGTGTGATGTCTATGAAGATAGTGGATGCATTGGCAGTCATCTTTCAAAATTCTATCGGCCAGGGTTTTTAGGATGGTGGGGTTCCTGTTCTCGCCATCCGAGGAGTCGGTGAAAAACACATCTCCATGGATACTCCCTGCCCCACAGCTATTCAAAGCTTCAACAAGCATTAATCGGCTAGAGGTGGTACTGGGGGCAGAAGTCATCAGTTGTCTGTGAAAGCTGATTCTCTACACTGATTAGTTTGTCCCTGGCAAAGTATAATTCCTCTGCACTACCTTTCAAGCTCACAGCCCATAATTGCACTTCTGCTAATTGTTTTTGAAACACCTCACGCTCTTTAGTGAGAACTTGTACCTTCACTTGCCGTTATATGTTCTTGATTTTTGTCTCTTCATATATCCCTTTGGTAATGTAATGTTTTTCCAAGGTTTCTTCCAAATGTGCAACTGTTTCCTTCAGCTACATCTCAGTAATGGGAACACTGAAGAACTGCTCTGGTGGACATTCGTCTTGACACTGGATATGTTTTCAGGAGAATTTTTGCTGGATTATGACATGCTGTAAGTTCAGAGAAACATTTCCCTGGAGTGGTGCAGCCAAAATGGATGTTAATGATGTTCTAATGAAAAGGCAGCAATCTAAAATGTTAACCCTGGTTCCTCTGTACAGTGATGCTGAGTATTTCCAGCATTTTCCCTTTTTATTTCAGATTCCTAGCTTGCCACAGTAGTTTGCTTTTGCCTTGATGTTGATGATTGTAACTCAATTAAACACTTTTGCTTTGGATCGCTCAGCTGTCACATGCGTTCAGGTATTAGCTATGGCTCAGTGGGTAGCGTTCTCACCTCTGAGCCTGAAGATTTTGAACTCAAGCCTAACTCCAAAGGTTCGAGCACGAAATCTAGGCTGATGCCTCGATTAGTGCAGTACAAGGAGAATGCTGCACTGTCAGAAATGGTGTCTTTTGCAAGAGACATTGGGTCCTGACAGCCCTCTCATGTGGATATAAGTGATCCCCTGGTACTATTTTGAAGAAAAGGAAAAGGGCTTTAGCTGGTTTCCTGGCCAACATGTATCATTCAAACATGGCATGACATGATCGACTGGCATCCTTCAATCTGTGAGAGATGATGGAAATGCAGCCTTAGGACTTTGGTGAGATCAGGTGAGATCATCTGCTGCACTTCTTTTAATGGTTGAACAAGCCAACTCTGAAAAGGCCAAGCCTGACACAAGCGCCACACCTGAAGTTTTCCTTTGCCAGTGGTGCGGGATGATCTCTACTGATATCTTGTTTGCAGGCCAGCGTCTGCTTTTGGAGCCTCTGAAACCACTTGGCGACATGGGCTGGGATTTTCCGGCCCCCATTGCGGGCGGGACCCACTGCGGGCGAGGTGGCGCCCCCAGTCAGAAGCCCGTTGACTTGCAGCGGGCCCGGAAGATCCCGGTGATGGGTGGGTGCGGAAAGCCCCTCACAAGGTGACGTGTTCCAGCCAACAGCTGGCGTCGCTATTTGCATTGATCATCAGCCAGAGTTCCCTACTTGTGGTGATTAATGTTGAGGGCTTTCATGTCTCTTTTGACTGCATCCTTGTATCGGAGCTGGTCTCTTGGCATGGGCTACCTCCTTGGGGAGGTGACCAGCTTCCATCCTGTGCACATGCCCAAGCCAGCGAAGGTTTCTTTATTTAATTAGTGCTAGTATGCTTGGCATCTTTGCCATAGTAAAGATTGCTTCATTGGTGACTTGTCTTTCCATGTGATGCTGAGGATATGTTATAGACCAGGGATGGAAGTTATTGAGTCTTTTTTCTTGGTAGGTGTAGGCTGCTCAAGCTTCATTGTCATACAGCAATATGATCAGGATATAGGCCTCGTAGACAAGCACCTTAGTCCTGCTAGTCTGTTTTGTGATTCGGCCAAAGTTGCCTTTCCAATGCATGTGCTGAGTGCTTCATCGAGAGACAGGCTGTCTGTCATTGTAGATCCAAGGTAGCAGAATTTGCTAACTGCTTCCGGTGGTATATATTGTTGAGTCTGATCACAGGTGGAGACATAACACCCTGTCAAATATCCTTCAAAAAACATCTCCAAAACAGACTATCTGATCATTATCACACCCGCTGTTTGTGGGAGCTTGCTGTGTGAAAATTGGTTGCTGCATTTCCTACATTACAACAGTAACTACTTCATTGGCTGTAAAACACTTTGGGATGCCCTGAGATATTGAAAGGCACTATATAAATGCACGTTATTTCCTTATCACCCTGTCCTCCTTGCCTCATAAAAACCATATGAATCTTCCCTTTCAGAGGCTTCTCTGATTCTACAGGCGGTGAGGCTGGTGGAAGCAGTCTCCAGTCAGAACAGTTCAATCTTAAATTGGCTTTAGGGGCCATACACATAGTGAGAACCCGACATGCATATATAAAAGGGCTCTAGCCTGAACTGGCAGGTACTGCAGCCGATGTGTGAGCGGCAATGGACTGAGCTTTGGGATTAGTGATGCAGTAAATGTGTTCGCCCCATTGTGAGGTCGCTGCTGTCCCCACAACGCTTATTTCAGCACCTCAGACGTGATGGTTGATGCACAACTCATTTTTAATTAGATTCTTCTCTGTTCTTGGTGCTCCTCCAGGCCACAATACCCACCATACAACTGAAGGTATATATATTATATATATATATATATAATATATATAATATATATGACAGGTGCCATTTGGTTTTGAATTTCCACAGCATTTAAAGTACTGGTGAGAAGTATTAACAATTGACTGCTAATGACTTTATTTGTCTGCTATTTTGACAGAGACATTAGGCTAAATTTTGCCTTTGATGGGTGGGTGGGTGGGCAGCCGATTGCCGCCGCCGAAACGGGCCGCGCTGCCATTTTGCATGGGTGGGCCAGCGACTCCTGCGTACAACGGGAAAATCGGTTCAGCGGCGGGCATGTTCAGACCGCCGGTTCCAATGGGGAGCCGGCAGTCTGTATAAAGAGCGGCCAGGCAGCCTCCTTGAGGCAGTGGACCATGGCCACTGACAGAGAGCGACGTGCTGGTTTCAGGGCACAGGAGGAGGAGGGGAGGAGGAGGAGGAGGGGGGAAGGCCGCAGGATAGGCCAGCAGGGGGGCCACTGTGCCCCTCGGTTCTCAGATCCCTGCAGATCACATCTGAGATCCTCCAAGAGGTGTCCAACCGTCGGGATATTTTGTATCCAGGGGATGGGAGGAGGAGGGCCCCCCCACATCACCAGGCAGGCATGGCAGGAGGTGGCGGTGGCTGTAAGCGCCCATGATGATGTGCAACGCACCTGGATCCAGTGCCGCAAGCGCTTCAATGATTTGTTGAGCTCTGGAAGGGTGAGAACCATGTCGGCTTTGGCCATTTAACCCAGCAGGTAGCCTTAGCCTTTGACCCCCCACCACATCTTAGTGTCATTACTGCATTGGGCATTTGGCACACACTGGGTGGGCAAACAGATAGTGACCATGTTTACATCAACCTTAGTGATAGAGGAGAAGATGGGTTCTCCCTGCAGCACATGTTGGTGTTTGTCGCATTTTGAGTAGTCTGGGGGCAACCTGCAGGGGAGGCAGCTAGACACATACTCAGAACTCTAACACATGTCATATTTATGGTGATGAGATGGTAGAAAGGGAGCCTCAAGGTGTCGTGGCCAAGTGCCATCTGCTGGCATCGGCACCGCACCTGGTTGTGTCTCCTTGCCATGGGCGCGAAAGCCCGTGTGTTATTCAAAGTGATGGAGGCCGAATGTGTCCAAGGTGGTCGACGGGGGAGGGGGTTGGGACCAGCCGTACTATCTTCTGGGGTCTGATCACCAGTCGTGTGGACAGGAGCCGCTGGAGGCCTTAGATGGGCCACTGTGGTTGGGGTGCGGTGTGCGCGTGCAGAGTACATGAGCGATCAGTCCCAATAAATCCTCTTCTCTGTTCTGCAGGCAGAAACAAAGCACAATCTCAGGGAGTGCCAGAGGACTGGAGGTGGGCACGCCGTGCTCAAGTGCCTCATGGCATTTGAGGAGCAGACCATGGAGTGGGGAGGAGTCAGGAGGCCAGGGCAGCCGGGGGTGGCGAGGCTGGGGAGCAGGCCATGGAGCTGGGGAGGAGTCAGGCGGCCAGGTCGGCAGGTGTCGGCGAGGCTGGGGTGCAGCGGCCAGGTATTTGAGGTCCACAGTCCCATCCACTCTGTCTCCCCACCATCCAAACCACTGATGGTTGCTGCAATTGTTAATGCTGAAACACTGCTCATTCACAGACTGATACAGTCAGACGTGTGGGTCATACAGAAAGGTCCCTCGTCCCCTTGAGGATTCGCGTCTCCAGCACCTTCCAAAGTCGCCTTATCCCATTTGTGACCACTATCCCCATGGTCTAACATGCCCTGTCATCGCTGCTGCACAGCCAAAGACGTTTTGCATCTTAGGAGGGTTTGTACCTCCACCACCCTTTCAGCCAGTGCGTCCCACATGACTCTGTCCAAAATATCCTCAGCATCTCATCTGTCAACCTCATGGCACTCAACTTAAATAAATGCCACCACGTTACTCATCCCTGCACCAAGGGGAAATGTTGCCTTCTGCCCACCCAGTCTATGCCCCTCCTAAATGTATGAAGGCCAATAATGTGACCTCTCAATCTCCTGTGATCCACGGCAAATGTCGCAAATGTTTGCGATGTTTCCTCAGCCCCGCAACTCTCCAGGCCAGAATGCATCCAGGTCAGGTACCTCTGTACTCTCCCCACTCCAATGGGACATAACATGCAATGTTGCAATCCTGAGGCCATCTGACCAGCCTGTCTGCATGTGCGTTTAATGTTTGGGGCTCGTCTTGACTCTTTTTCACCTCACCAATGTTCTTCTCCTTAGGGTCTTGAAGGGTGAGCTACTAATGAGGCTGGGGGGGAAAGGGATGAAAGGTTTAACTGACTGTACACTAACTGATGCACTGTACTTGTTGTTAATTTCAGCATCACCACTGCATGGCCACGGCCAACAAGTCTAGAGCCCCCCGTCCACACCTGAGGGCCAAGATGTGCAACTTGCGGCACATCATTTCAGCCAGCCAGGCACCAGCACAGTGACAAACGGTTCGGTGGGGAATGTAACGTCGGCTAGTGTTCCGGGGCACAGTGGAGAGGGCACTTCACAATCGCTGGGGGAGATGGCAGGGACAAAGAGTGGCGATGGCGCCAGCAGCTGGAGGGCTGCAGGGGACCAGGCACATGCTGAGTCCGGCAGTGATGATGTGCCTCTGGAGTTGTCACCAATGCAGCAGCTGCAGGACAAGCGGCAGGACTCGCGGGAGCATCTGGCAGGGTTGCATGAGGGAATGATTCAGTTGGTCTCTGCGATGGAGGAGTCCAGGCACAGTGCACGTGAAGGCATGAACCTCATGACAGAGCGTCAGGCTTCCTCCACTGAGAGATTGGCGACTCTCATGGAGAGGTAGTTCGATTGGATTGAGAGTCTTCTGATTGGGTTACGCTCTGACCTGCAAGCCCTCACAGCGCTAATGGCCACAGGTGGTCATTCCCAATGTGGGAGATGTTGTGGGCACCAAGTGTCGGCACTCGGTGCCCATGCATCTGTGGTGAGCAGGGAGGTAGATTTGGACCTCACGTCGGCGCAGCAGCTGCCTGTCGTCACTGCGAGCTCCTCTCAGGGCGCTCCGGATGAGAGCAGCAGCTCCTCCGCCCCTCTGCTAGTGACCGTTGCATCCGTTGAGGCTGTGACAACTGGGGAGGTGCCAATTCTGGAACTGGCCACTCCCTCCCAGGTGGGGCCATCACAGGCTCCAGGGGCCAGAGGACGCCCACCAAGGTCATCGAGACCAACAGGACAGCAGAGTCAGCAGGCTGTCTCACAAGCCACTCCGAGTGATGGGGCGGCAACTAGACATAGCACCCGCAAACGTAAGTATAAGGCAAATTAGGCACTCCCCGGGTATGTCACTGGTGATTTTGTATTGGCCTTAGATTAGGGAACAAAATAGTTATGTATGTCAGAGCGACGTTTGTGTTTTATTTTGGACTGAATAAAGTCCACTTTTCTGATCATGGCTGAGGGTGTTTCCTTTGTGCTACATTTGCATGTTTCGCAGACATCTCATGAGTGTTTGAGTGGACATTGATGTTTCTGTACTAAACCCTTAGTTGCAGCTGAACAGGTGGAAGATGTGGCACCTAAGTGCCACGTGTGGAAGTGCCAGGCAATGCTGGTCCTGCTGATCCATGTGTGTGGAGCCAGCTGAAGGTTCGTTGGATTAAATTGTCCCGGGTGTCCCTGCCTCCTTGGTGTAGTAGAGGGTCGGCGTGCTGCCCCTCATCATCACCCTGTGCTTCCTCATCCTCTGAGGCAATGCTGGATTCATCATGTGCAGCCTCGTCCACTGCGTCAAGGTCTTCATCGTCAACTGCATCCCCCCCCCTTTCCAGCGCAAGATTGTGCAGAGCGCAGCATGTTACCACTATCAGAGAGACGCGATCTGGTGGGTACTGGAGTGCGCCCCCTGAGCGGTCCAGGCAACGGAAGCACATCTTGAGAAGACCGATGGCTCTCTCCACCACAGCCCTTGTGGTGCCCTGGCTCCTAATGTACGGCTGCTCAGCTTCTGTCCTTGGATGGTGGAGAGGCGTCATAAGCCACCTTCTGAGGGGATAGTCCTTGTCATCCACCAGCAAACCATCCCACCAGGCTGGAGCACTGAAGAGCCCTGGCACCTGGGAGTGTCTGAGGATGTAGGCATCGTGGGAGCTGCCTGGGTACCTTGCACAGACTTGTAGAATCAGCATCCTGTGATCACACACTATCTGCACGTTCATGGAGTGGAAGCCCTTCCTGTTGACGAAGGCACCGGGCTCACCTGCTGGCGCCTTGATGGTCACATGTGTACAGTCTATAGCACCCTGGACACGGGGGAAGCCAGCAATGGCCGTGAAGCCCCTGACTCACTGTGTCTGACTTGCCTGGTCGCAGTGGAAGTGGATGAAGGTCAATGCCCGTCTGAACAGAGTGTCTGTGACCTGCTTGACACAAGTGTGGACAGCTGATTGGGGCACACCGCAAAGATCACCCACCGAGCCCTGGAAGGAGCCAGAGGCATAGATGTGGAGGGCAACTGTGACCTTGAGAGCTGCTGGCACGGGGTGTCCACCCACACAGTTAGTGGAGATCTCAGGGCCAACCATCTGACAGATATAGTTCACTGTCTCCCTTGACAGTCAGAGCCTCCTTCGGTACTGCACCTCAGTCATATTGAGGTAGCTGCTTCGCCACCTGTAAACCCTGGCAGCAGGATAGTGGCATCTTCTGCGGCCCCTTGCACCTTGGACAACCTCTTGGCCTGCGCCCCTTATGCCTGCGCCTGGCCTCCCAAAAGTGGCTCCCCTGGAGACTGATTGTTCACTCCTGGCGTCCTCCTTATTCTAGCCCTCCCTTCCTCCTCAGAGCAGCTGCCTCCAGTAGAGATGTCAGAACCCATACCCAGGCTAAATGGAGGCCTCTGGAAAGCTGCAGGCCCGATAAAGATTCCTGTCTGTAGACTGGTGAGCTGACGCTTCAAAGTACAGGGAAAGCTCTTGGAAATCAGTCGGAACTGGTGACAATCACACAGACAAGTTTAAAACACTTTCTGCATTAAATACTTCAGATAAAACCACGAACAACCCCTCTGAGCCTACATATCCCGCCAGTGCATGAGTTTTGATAAAAAAAATCACCTACCCGCCTGCCCGTTGGACCCGTGCGCCGAGCCAAAGATCGCATGGGCTCCTCAAAATCGTCGACAATTGCCGACTTAAGGGCCTTAACAAGGCCTTTAATTAATGGCGGGCGCATGTCTCACTGCATAGCGCGACCACTTACCTAAATATCGCGATGCCGCGCGCTGACGTCGGGAAGCTCGCCCGACATCAGTGTGCGGCATTTTAAGCGCTGACGTGTGGGCTCCACCACCCGCGCGTCAGCCAGAAAACTCTGCCCATTATCTTATATATTTCAAGTGCTTTAGTACCTCTATTAAAGCAATGGGCAGAGAAATGCAATGTTTTGCTAAGTGATCGCCTGCTACTATCTCTAACAATAAATCACAGTCTTGTGCATGTCCTTATCACCTTGGCCAACAATACTCCACCTAAAGACACTGCGACATACTTCCTGTATCTATTATTACAGCTTTTGCAAAGATTCTCTTGGTTTGGGTTTCCTCAACTGATCAGTATGAACTCGCTACCGAAGAGGTCTGTGGGAGTATCTTCATCACGCAGATTACAGTAGCTCAGGATCACCACCACCTTCTTGAGGGCAAGTAGGGGACAAGCAATGAATGCCCAGTGTGATTCTCTACCATCCAGGATGTAATCTGTGTGGTTCAAAAGGAAAGTTCTGCAGATGCTGTATATCTGAAATAAAAACAGAAAAGGATGCAAATACTCAGTAGGTCAGGCAGCATCTGTGGAGAGAGAAAAACGGAGTTAACATTTCAGATTGATGAACTTCCAACAAAACTGAAAAAGTGGGAGATTTAACAGGTTTTTAGTGAGTGCGGAAGCAGGGGAAGTCTGGGTTGGGGAGGGTGGGTTCGTGGGAAAGAACAATAGAGGAAGCCTCTGTTAGGGTAGAAGGCAGGGGTGACTGAATGATGGAAGAGGAGGCAACAGGAGATGGTAATGGGACAAGCAAAAGAACAAAAGATGGCTCATGAGAAGGTTTAAATGGTTGAAGCTGTACAGCAGAGGGAAAGGAATCATGGACAATCAGGGGGAAAAAATGCTCCTGTGGCCCGAGATTGTGGCAAAAGAAAGGCAGGTAGAACCCAGAGGGATGGACCAACTCATTGATGGTGTACCGCAAGGGAACCCCAATACCAAGCACCGGCCCACACTTCCTCCACTTCCAGCTGTTTGGCCAATGCCATTGATCCATTTCCTAATCAAGATTATCATTGTTGTTGTGAATTTAACAGTGTCACATTATTTTTTTCCACAGCTTTCATTTTTTAATAAACATTCTGGCTGAAACAAACTGATTTACCTATGATCCCCATGGCACTGACCTGGCCAAAGCTTTAACTGGGCACCATTCCTTAGCTTTGCTTTGCTCAGGAGAGATGAGTGGAGAAGGAAGAGCATCAACATCCAATGAATTGGGGGCATGGTTAATACTGAGGGGGGATTGCAACAAAATGCAAGAAGGCATTCACAAAATTTCAACATAGTGATGGAAGTGTCATCAACAGTGCTATCAAGCAGCACTTATTCAGCTACAACCTGCTCACTGACACTCAGTTTGTGTTCTGCCAGGGTCACTCAGCTCCTAACCTCATTGCAGCCTTAGTTCAAACATGGACAAGAGGGAAGGTGAGCGCGTTTTGGCCTTGACATCAAGGTAGAGTTTGACCGTGTGTGCCATCAAGGAGCCCAACCAAAACTGGAGTCAATGGGAATAATGGAGAAAACACTCTACTGGTTGGAGTTACAGCTTGCACAGAGGAAGATGGTTGTGGTTGTTGGAGGTCAGTCATCTCAGGCCCAGGACATCACGGCAGGAGTTCCTCAGGGCAGTGTCCTAGGCCCAACCATCTTCAGCTGCTTCATCAATTAGCTTCCCACCATTATAAGGTCAGAAAAGGGGATGTTTCCTGATCATTGCACAATGTTCAGCACCATTTGTGACTCCTCTGATACTGATGCATCCCGTGCCAACGTGCAGCAAGACATGGACAACATTCAGGCTTGGGCTGATAAGTGGCAGTTAATATTCACACCACACAAGTGCCAGGCAATGGCCAAACCCAACAAGAGAGAATCTAACCATCTCCCCTTGACATTCAATGGCATTACCATCGCTGAATCCGCCACTATCAACACCCTGGGAGTTACCATTGACCAGACACTGAACTGGACTAGCCATATAAATACTGTGGCTACAAGAGCAGTTCAGAGGCTGAGAATTCTGCTAAGAGTGGCTCACCTCCTGGTCCCCAAAGCCTGTCCACCAACTACAAGGCACAAGCCAGGAGTTTGATGGAATACTCTTCACTTGCCTTGGTGAGTGCAGCTCCAACAACACTCAAGAAACTTGGAACCATCCAGGAAAAAACAGCCAATGGTTGGCACCCCATCCACCACTTTCAACATCCACTCCCTCCACCACCAACGCACAGTGGCAGCAGTGTGCACCAACTACAAGATGCACTGCAGCAGCTCACCAAGGCTCCTTCAACAGCACCTTCCAAATCCACAACCTCTAACACCTAGAGGGACAAGGGCAGCAGATGCATGGGAACACTGCCATCTGCAAGTTCCCTTTCAAGCCACTCACCATCCTGATTTGGAACGATGTCGCTGTTCTTTCGCTGTCGCTGGGTCAAAATCCTGAACTCCCTCCCTAACAGCACTGTGGGTGTACCTACACCACATGGACTGCAGCGGCTCAAGAAGGCAGATCACCCACCACCTTCTCATGGGAAATTCGGGGTGGGCAATAAAAATGCTGGCTTAGCCAGCGACGCCCACGTCCTGTGAAAGAATATTAAAACAATTACAGGGACGGCAAATTAAGTTTCAATACAGTGAAGTATGAGGTGGTGCATTTTGGTAGAAGGATCACTGCTTAGAAAATTGGAATCTAAACAGGGTAGAGGTTCAAAAACATTGAGGGAGTGCTTATGAAAAATAGCTATGCAGATTAATAAGGCCAGAAAAAATAGCCAAAAAAGCACTAGTTCATTTTTAGAGGAAGAGAATTGAAAAGCTGAGAAGTTAGCTCACACTTGGAATATCATGCACTGTTCTGGTCCTCTATATTCCAACAAAAACATACACACCAGGATTTAACGTGGATGCAGTGGTTCCATCCACTGGCTAAAGTCAGAGTGAACCCACCTCCGCTGGCCCTAGAAGCCACGACCCAATTTGACATTGTTCAGGCAATTAGCTGCCTGAAGTCGTGTCTACCGTTCCACCTCGAGGAGCTGTTGGCCCATTAGGTGGCTGGCACTCTTCAGTCTCAACAGCACCACTGGTAATGGTGGTCACTGCTGGTACTGCCACAGGCTCAGACGAGCGTTGATGGATCAGGCCTGGAATACAGGTAAATGGGGCCAGGGACAATCAGGCGGAGGGGGCTGGGGTGCAGTATGATCACAAGAGCAGGCGGCGATTATCCAGCAAGGGTGGCCCTCGCCGTTGGGAGGAGCTCTGTGGGCCACAGGATACCCGGTCAGGAGAGAACCTCGCCCCTGAACCCACGGGGAAGCTGCCAAAAGTTACTGGCAGCCTCCTGAGGTAGCAAAGTGACTAAGAGCCGCTGGTAAAATGGCAGAGGCCTCAATTGGCCTCAGGGTGGGCAGGCTGCCTGCCACCTAACCCGCCACTCCCAAAATATTGTCGGAGGAGGCAAGGCAACGGTCATGACAGCCCCGCCATCCCACCTGATTTTGCATTCCCCACCTCCCAGCTCGTTGCCAATGGTGGGGGTAGGGTGGGGGGTGTGGGGGAGACTTAACATTCGTGCCATATTGGTGCTGGTGAAAGCAGAAAAAAGATTTGCAATGATAATGCTAAAACTGAGAGATTATACCTATCTAAAAATAGGCTGGGACCCTTTCTCTGGAAAAGGGTTGAATGAGGAATGATCTGATAGAGGCCTTTAAAATTATGAAAGAGTTTGATGGCCTCGATTTAGAAATGCCATTTCCAATCATGGTGAAGACAAGAACTGGCTGCTATAAATGCAAAATAGTCACTAATAAATTTAATAGAGAATTCAGTAGAAATTTTTTTTACCTAGAGATTAGTTAGAATGTGAAAACTGCTACCACAGAGAGCGCCTGAGGCAAATAGCACAGATGTGTTTAAGGGGAAGCTAGATAAGTACATGAGGGAGAATGTAATAGAAGGATAGGCTGATAGGGTGAGATGAAATAGGAATGGAACGAGGCTTGTGTGGAACATAAACACCAGCATAGGTCAGTGGAGTCAAATGGACTGTTTCTGTGATGTAAAATTCTGTGTCATCTTTGAAGCAATTTTTATTTGACCCAAATTTCAGCTTGGCATTTACTTAAACAAGGTTCATTTGAGTGTTGAAGAAAAATAAAATAGCTTACTGCCGGAAAAATTCAGGTGAAACTCAAATTCTTATAGTAGGCTAATTAATCTTCTGAGCTCTCATACTCATACTAGTCATTTTTTACACGGCATTTTGAAGTCAAATTTGCACCAGACCTTCTATCATCAGGATACATCTCAGTGCAATTTCCTTGTCCCTTAGTGCTGTAGTTTTCAACGTAGTCATCATTTTGCTGTAACATATGTTACCAACGACACCATAGGAAAGAGCATCTAAAACACAAACGGTGTCATTGTGTGATCATGTGAGGCGGGAGAGAGCGAGTCCAAAACACGTTTTTCATCTTTCCTCAATTATCAGGGCCAGCCATTTAGGATTGAGGTGAGGATACATTTCTTCATTCAAAGGGTGTTACATATTTGGGATTCTCTGCCTCAGAGAGCTGTGGATGCTCAGTTGTTGAGTATAATCAAGACTGAGGCAGGGAACTTTCAATGGCACATGGGGGGCAAGAACAGGTGTGGTGCACTTGGGAAAATGTGTTCCAGATGGCATGTCATATGCTGCCTGTTATGACACAGCAGTTGGTAAAGCTGAGTTATTTAAAAATCCCAGAGGGAAACTTTAAACAACTGCCATAATCTGTACTTTCATTTGAGATGCAACTCTGAATTCAAGCATAAAACCATCAGCACTTGAGAGCTTTTATATCAAACTATATGAGGCATTTATTAATTTACACAAGTTAAAAATTTACAAATGGCTACAAGTTACTACTATCATAACTTTTAACACATTTCTAAACTAATCTCCATTAAGGCATCAACACCCATAGACTTTAACCAGGCACCAGGCAAAGCATTTACAATTTACAAATTTAAAATAAGGTTCCTTTCAATTTGGTTCTTTGCAGACACAGTGGTAGGCTTATAGGCTTTGATGTTACATTACCTCTGTCCTACACACTCGAAACTGCTATCTGTTATACCCAGCACATCTCATTGAATGTAAATTTTCATTGTATCACCAGTCCCTTTGAACTCCACCTCTTCTAACAATAAAATCAATTTCATAATTACCTGGAAAAACTCAGGTCTGGCAGCATCGGCGGAGAAGAACAAAGTTGACATTTCGAGTCCTCATGACCCTTCAACAGAACTAAGTAAAAATAGGAGAAAGGTGAAATATAAGCTGGTTTAAGGTGGGGGGAGGGGGGAGAGAAGTGGGGGTGGTGGTGGTTGTAGGGACAAGCAAGCAGTGATAGGAGCATATAATCAAAAGATGTCACACGCAAAAGAACAAAGAGGTGTTGAAGGTGGTGATATTATCTAAAAGAATGTGCTAATTAAGAATGGATGGCAGGACACGCAAGGTACAGCTCTAGTGGGGTCAATTTCTCAATTTCTGTCTCAATTTCTGGTGATAGACTGTCCACCAATATCCATTACAAGCCTACCGACTCCCACAGCTACCTCGACTACAGCTCCTCACACCCCGCTTCCTGTAAGGACTCCATCCCATTCTCTCAGTTCCTTCCCCTCCGTTTCATCTGTTCTGATGATGTTACCTTCAAAAACAGTTCCTCTGACATGTCTTCCTTCTTCCTTAACCGAGGTTTTCCACCCACGGTGGTTGACAGGGCCCTCAACCGTGTCCGGCCCATCTCCCGCGCATCTGCCCTCATGCCTTCTCCTCCCTCCCAGAAACATGATAGGGTCCCCCTTGTCCTCACTTATCACCCCACCATTCTCCGCATTCAAAGGATCATCCTCTGCCATTTCCGCCAACTCCAGCATGATGCCACCACCAAACACATCTTCCCTTCACTCCCCCTGGTGGCATTCCGTAGGGATCATTCCCTCCATGACACCCTGGTCCACTCCTCCATTACCCCCACAATCAACCCCCACCTACAGCACCTCCCCATGCATACGCAAAATATGCAACACCTGCCCCTTCACTTCCTCTCTCCTCACCGTCCAAGGGCCCAAACACTCCGTTCAAGTGAAGCAGCATTTCACTTGCATTTCCCCCAACTTAGTCTACTGCATTCGTTGCTCCAAATGTGGTCTCCTCTACATTGGAGAGACCAAACGCAAACTGGGCGACCGCTTTGCAGAACACCTTCGGTCTGTCCGCAAGAATGACCCAGACCTCCTTGTCGCTTGCCATTTTAACACTCCACTCTGCTCTCTTGCCCACATGTCTGTCCTTGGCTTGCTGCATTGTTCCAGTGAAGCTCAACGCAAACTGGAGGAACAGCACCTCATCTTCCGACTAGGCACTTTACAGCCTTCCGGGCTGAATATTGAGTTCAACAACTTTAGATCTTGAACTCCCTCCTCCATCCCCACCCCCTTTCCGTTTCTTCCCCCTCCCTTTTGTTTTTTCCAATAATTTATATAGATTTTTCTTTTCCCACCTATTTCCATTATTTTTAAATCTATACCTTTTATGCCCTTTTAGTCTTATTTCACCCCACCCCCACTAGAGCTGTACCTTGCGTGTCCTGCTATCCATTCTTAATTAGCACATTCTTTTAGATAATATCACCACCTTCAACACCTCTTTGTACTTTTGTCTGTGACATCTTTTGATTATCTGCTCCTATCACTGCTTGCTTGTCCCTACAACCACCCCCCCCCACTTCTCTCCCCCACCCCCCACCTTAACCCAGCTTATATTTCACCCCTCTCCTATTTTTACTTAGTTCTGTTGAAGGGTCATGAGGACTCGAAATGTCACTTTGTTCTTCTCCGCCGATGCTGCCAGACCTGCTGAGTTTTTCCAGGTAATTTTGTTTTTGTTTTGGATTTCCAGCATCCGCAGTTTTTCGTTTTTTAAAATCAATTTCATAGTGCCAATTTTATTAGTAACATAAACATTGCTTGGTGTCGACTAGCTAGGTACCAGGTTTCACTCCCCTTTTTGAATGCTCTATTCAGTAAAATGCAAATGCACTCTACCTCTCTTAGATCTCAAAACTAGTAAACATCGGAGCACCCAGATTAGCTGGCTTTAATCCAATTAAGATAAATCCTCTAGTTTAAAAAAAAAGTTATATACATTAATAGCTTCATGACATCACTCTCCTTATCGAAAAATGAACTGTCATAATTCTAAAAGATGGATTCAATTGTTTAATAATCCATCTCACACTACCTCCTATATTTATTACGCTATTACATCACAAGATGCATGCATTAACAATAGACATACACAAGTCCTTGGTATCAGCAGAAATTACTCCAGTTCAGTGTCTAGGCTTTTTTTTAAATGTCCCATTTTCCTTCAACCTTCAAACTCTTGATAATGCATCTGCAAACAGATTTTATCTTCCAGCAATATGTATAATCTGTAGATTAAATGGCTGTAATAATAAACTCCATTTGAAAAGCCTTGCACCTTGGTCTCAAAATTTGTCCAAAAACTTCAAAGGATAATGGTCTGTATAAACAATTGTTTCGGATGAATTGTTCGCAACATCAATTTCAAAATGCTGCAATGCTAACACCAAACTCAAAGTCTCTTTTTCGATTGTTGAATATCTTCTCTGTTGTATATTCAGCTTCTGTGAAAAATACCCTATTGGTTTTTCAATTCCAATGTCATTTTCTTGTAACAGTACAGCCCCAATGCCTATATCGCTTGCGTCAACGGCCAACTTGAATTGCCTGGCGTAATTGGGTACTGCCAACACTGGTGTCATAGTTAATACAGTTTTCAAGCAATCAAATGACTTCTGACACTCCAGTGTCCATTGAAACTTCTGGTTCTTTTTCAAACGTTCAGTCAGTGGAGCAACCACTTGGCTGAAATTTGGTACAAATTTCCCATAAAACCCACTCATGCCAAGAAATCAGAAAACTTCTCATTTTGTTGTAGGCACTGGGAAATCTATGATAACTTTGACTTTTGCATCTCTCGGAGCCACCTTACCATATCCAATGGTATGGCCTAGATACGTAACTTGTGCTTTTGCAAATTCACTTTTAGCCAAGTTCATCACCAAATTAGCTTCTTGTAGTCAAGTAAATAATTCTTCCAGATGCTGTAAATGCTCCTCCCATGTCTGACTGAAAACCATTAAGTCATCAACATAAATCACACAATTGCTAAGACCTGCAATTACTTTGTCAGTCTTTGAAATGTCACAGGTGCATTCTTCATATCAAATGGCATGACTTTAAACTGATACAGTCCATTTGGCATTACAAAAGCCACTATCTCCTTTGCTCTCTCCGACAATGGTACCTGCCAATATCCTTTCGGCAAGTCAATCTTTGTGATAAATTTCGATTGTCCCACTTTCTCAATGCAACCTTCCAACCATGGTATGGGATATGAATCCGCTTTTGTCACCGCATTCCCCTTTTGATAGTCCACACACAGTCTTTCTGTTCCATCCGGTTTCGGTACCAGTACAACAGGCGAGCTCCAGTTACTGCAACTAGACCCAGTGATATCATTTTGAAGCATGAAATCAAATTTTTTTTGTACTTGTGATAACTTTGCCAGATTGAATCGACAAGGATGTGGCCTTATTGAAGATGAAATTCCTATACATACATCATGTATAGCTAAATGTGCCTTCCCCAACTTATTTCCACAAATAGATTTGTGTGACTGCAATAGCTTTTCCAAATCACTTTGAGACTAACTTGGAAGGTAACTTAATACTTAATTTCAATTTTCAAGCATGCCTTCATTATTCAATTTGATTAGAGGAAAGTCAATTTCAAAGTCCTGCACTTCTACCTCTTTCTCATCACCCACCATCAATAATACATCTTTTTGTTCCTCTCCCCTGTCAACATACTTTTATAGCATATTTAAATGACACACCCTCTACTTCTTTCTTCTATCCGGAATATTTATGAAATAATTTACTTCACTCAATTTCTTTTCAATCCTGTGAGGCCCACTTAATCTTTCAAGATGCAAGGTTCTAATGAATCACCTAGTGCTGGTAACAAAACTAGTACTTTCTCTCCAGAAACAAAACTACAGGCTTTAGCTTTCTTACATGCTTTCATTTTCATTACTTGCTGTGATATCTTCAAATGATCCCTCGCCAACTCACATGCTCTGCTCAATCCTTCCCTGAAATTTGATACATAACCCAGGAGACTAGTTTCTGAATTCTGACCCACCAATTTCTCACAAATCAATTTCAGTGGTCCCCTTACCCTATGACCATAAACTAGTTCAAAAGGGCAAAAACCAGTCGATGCACTAGGACCGTCTCTAATAGCAAATAACAAAAATGGAATTCCCTTTTCTCAATCCTGTGCATAATTCTGACAGTATGCTGTTATCATAGTTTTTAAAGTTTGATGTTATCTTTCTGAAGCCTATCGTGACTCCGGCTAATGAGCTGTTGTCTAAAACTGTTTTATCCCCAAACCGTTTATTACTTCCTTAAACAGCTGTGACATGAAATTTGACCCCTGATCTGATTGTATTTCCTTAGGTAAACCATATCTTGTAAAACATTTAATTAGCTCCTCCACAATACTCTTAGTTGTAATATTTCTTAAAGACATCATTTCAGGAAACCTAGTAGACACATCCATTATTGTCAGTAAATGCTGATTTCCACTTAGTGAGGGGTCCTACACAATCAATCATGACCCTGGTAAAAGGTTCTTCAAACGCTGGTATTGGGATTAATCACTGCTTGTGGTTTTCCTGTTATTTGACATGTATAAAAGGTTCTACAGAATTTGACTACATCCTGATGCAATCGTGGCCAAAAAAATGCTTCTGTATCTTTTCCTGTGTTTTCCTAATTCCTACATGCCACCCCATTGGAATTTCATGAGCGATCCTCAGAATCTCATTTCTATAGCCTATTGGGATAACAATCTGATGCACCTCCCTCCAGCTTTCATTTGCTGAGACATGATCCGACCAACACTTTCTCATTAAAACATTTCCTTGAAGATAATAACATACTGGAGTACATTTTGCTTCTGTTTCTGAATAAGCTTTCTGATATAACTATTTTAATTGCAAATCAATTTTCTGTAATTCCACTAACCTCTTGGAGTTAAACACTTCAGCTGAATTTTCCTGCATTCCTTTCTCCTGAACAATGTTATCAAACGCAGTGACAGCTAATTGGATTTCAACACCTTCATCTGGCCTTTGAACTGCCTGCTTATCTCATTTTTCTTGTTCTTCCCTCTGAGCCTTTGATCTTATTACAACACAATCAGGAAACAATCCAGGGTTTTCCTTCTGTAACATCTCTGTTGAAAACAGTTCTACAGGCTGTTCAACTATCATATGCATCACCCACATTTGCGATCCAGCTGTATCATTACCCAGAATAAATTGAACCCCTGCAATGGGCAATTTTTCCACCACTCCGACTATAACTTCACCCGTCTTCCAGTTGCCCTTTAAATTTACCTTCCACAATGGAATAGATTTAGCATCTCCATGAACCCCACTTGTTATTACCTGCCCCTGCAATACTCCCTTTGAACAACAAGTATCACTGTCCCACAACATTAAGGATTGACTAGCCCCTGTGTCTATTAAAATTTTAACACCTTTACCTACTCCACTCTGTACACATGGAAAGACTTTCCCTTCACACACAAAGTCTTTAAACATTTCTGCAACCTGTTCCCCAGAGTTCTCTTGAGTAAACTGTGAACACATTCCCACTTCTTCACCTTTCATTGATTCTCCCTGTTTCACCTGTACACAAACCTCTACATTTATCCTGTGCCTGAAGCTCAGTACCCACAGCACTTTTACTTCCAGAGTTTTTCTGCACCCCAACAATTCCAACAGATTTTTCCTGCAATCTCCAACACACTGACATCATGTACCCCACTTTATTACAATGAAAACACCTCAATCTTTGAATGTCACTTCTACCTTCAGCACCTTCCTTTTTATTCTGAGAAAAGTCTTCCTGGGAACTTCCAGCTACTCCTTCTCTTCCCTGACTACCTGCCTTCCTTTCACCTTCCCAGTTTTCTCCTTTTCCAATTTGAAAGGGTGACAAACTATGAACTAACTCATAATCATCAGCTATCTCTGCTGCTTGTCTTGCAGAATCAATCCTCTGTTCCTCCACATGAGTTCTCACTACCGAAGGGATTGAATCTTTAAATTATTCCAAAAGAATTACTTCCCTAAAAGCTTCATAGGTTATTTCTATTTCTATCGTCTATATCCACCAGTCAAAATTACTTTGCTTTACTCTTTCAAACTCAGTATAAGTTTGCCCAGGCTGTTTTCTCATATTCCTAATTTTCAGCCTGTAGGCTTCAAGAACCAACTTGTATGCACACAAAATAGCTTATTTCACCACATCATAATTCACCGACATTTCTTCTGATAGCGAAGCATATACCTCAAGCCCCCTACCTAATAACTTAGGCTGTAATAATAACATCCATTTTTCATGTGACCATTCCATCTATTTAGTTAGCTTCTCAAATGAAATAAAGAATGCTTTAATATCTTTTTCTTCAAACTTTGGAAGAGCTTGTACAAATTTAAACATCTCTCCACTGGGTTCTACTCCGGAGATAAGTCCTTCCTCACTTACTGGCATCTCTTTTTTGACTGCCAACATTCTCAGTTAGAATTCTCTCTCTCTCTCTCTTTTTCTCTTTCCTCATTCTCCATCTTCACAATTTCTAAATCCCTTTTAAAAGCCATTTCTCTGTCTTTTGCTTCTAATTCAAGCTTTTTCAGTTCCTTTGCTTGTTCAAATTCAAGTGTCTTCATTTGTAACTGAAGTCTCACTACCTCCAGCTGTGACTCACTAGTGTCAGGTTTCACTTCCAGCTGTAGATGCTGTGCTATACTTTTAACAATATCTGATTTCCTAGCACACTCAGGTAACCCCAATTTTAACTTACCTGTCAACTCTGTTAACTTACTTTTGGTTATTTTCTCCAACCCAATCAGAGTTATATCTTCTACTCCCAGATAAGTCTTATCAATTTTCAAAACCATCTTGCAATCTCACTACTTCTAAAATACCTCACCAACTCCTGGATTCAAAGTGCATCTCGTATTCATAACCTTAAGGTTCACCAATTCCAAACCAATCAAGGAATTAGAAATATTTTTTATCCTGCTAGAGCCCCCAATTGTTATGCCACAGCAGTTGGTAAAGCTGAGTTGTTTAAAAATCCCAGAGAGAAACTTTAAATAACTGTCATAACCTATATTTTCATTTGAGATGCAACTCTGAATTCAAGCATAAAACCACCAGTTCTGGAGAGGTTTTATTTCAAACTATATGAGACATTTATTAATTTACATATGTTAAATATATATACATGGCTACAAATTACTACTATCATAACTTTTAACAAATTCCCAAACTAATCTCCATTAAGGTAATAGCAACCCATAGACTTAGCCAGACACCAGACAAAGCATTTTCACCATACAAATTCAAAATGAGGTTCCTTTTACTTTGGTTCCTTTGCAGACACATGATAGGTTTACAGGCATTGATGTTACATTGCCTCTGCCCTGCACACACGGAACTGCTATTGGTTATATCCAGCAAATCTCATTGTTTGTAACTTCTCATTGTATCACTAGCCCCTTTGAACGCCAACTTTTCTAACAATAAAGCCCCTTTCATAGTACCAGTTTTATTAGTAGTATAAACATTGCTTGGTCTCTGCTAGCTAGGTGGTAGATTTCACTCCCCTTCTTGAATGCCCTATTCAACAAAATGCAAATGTAATATTCCTCCCTCACATTTCAAAACTAGTATACATCAAAGCACCCAGACTAGCTGGCTTTAATCCAATTAAGAGACACCCAAAGTCTAAACCTCTATTTTAAAAAAATCCAACATTATATACATTAATAGCTTCATGACATGCCACAAGAATTGAGGGATGTGGGGATAGTGAGGGAAAGTAGAGTTGAGGTACAAGGTCAGTCATGATCGCATTGAATGGTCAGCAAGTTCGGGGTGGGGGGGGGGTGGAGGGGGGGGCATATGGCCTACTCCTACTCCCGTTTTTTTATGTTATTACTCTTTCGAGATATATGATGGGCCACCAACTCACTGTCGGCTGTTTATATATCTCACAAGCTCCGAATTAACAGCCCTGCTCCAAACAAGTACCAATTAGCCACGCTGGGCAAAATTTAGTGGTCCCAGCACAAGTCCCGGAGCAGGCTCAGAAATGAACGGTATGGCCATGAGCAGCAGGGATGGTTGGCCGAACGTGATTATGTGGCAGCTGGCAAATTAAGGTGGTAGAGGTGCAAGGCTCAGCCAATTACATGGTGGGGTGGGTAGGAAGTCTTTGATCTGGGCATTTTTGAATGGCACCGGAACCTGCCTGCAGTAACTACAAACCAGCAGCATCAGTTTATGGCACCAAAGAATCCTGATCCAGAGCAGGCTTCCAAGCCTTATTGTCCAGATCTCCAGCTTCATCTGTGCTTGTCCTGAGTTGTGAACAGCATCGAGCACAGGGAAGTCCAACTGGCACATGGCTCAGACCAGACAAAGGATGACACCACGAGTCAGCGATGTCACCTTGTAGGTTCTCCTCCAGGCTGCCCAGGAATCGGGGGGGTGGTGGGAGATGCTCTTGCCCACTGACAGCACCAGGAGACTCTCCCACCTCACAAAGGAGGTTGCAGGGAAGGTTAGTGGCTGTGGGGTCCACAGGTGCACCTGGTTGCAATATGAAAAGGGGGCCGATGACCTCCTTGATCCACACCGCCAGGGTGAGTATAACAGAATACTTAGAACAACATGCCTCTCGTGTGGTCAACAAGTAATGGGTCTCAGTGAAGGGAGGGAGCAAGCAGGTAGGTGAAAGAATTGTAGGCCTCAGCAGTAGATTCATCGCGAGGCTTGGCTTAATGTCGGCAAAACAGTGGCAGCCCCTTGGTGCCTTCATTATACAAGTGATCTGAGAGTGTAAGTGTGGACTGGAGAACCAGGAACCCCCATAATGCGTCAGAGGAATGCATGTTGATAAAGGGTCAGTTGTCCATTGAACAGAGACTCATTCTCCCCTTCTGTTTCAGCGAGTCAGTGCAGACTCGAGGGGCTGAGTGCCCTCCATCTGCCCTGTAAAGACTCTGACATTCTGTGATTCATGGGATATGGGCATCGCTGGCTTTTATTGTCCATCCTTAATTGTTGCCTCTGCGAAGGTGTTGGTGAGCTGCCTTCTTGAACTGCTGCAGTCCATATGGTGTAGGTACACCCGCAGTGCTGTTAGGGAGTGAGTTCCAGGATTTTGACCCAGTGACAGTGAAGGAACAGCGATTTTACTACATCAGGATGTTGAGTGGCTTGGAGGGGAACTTCCAGGTGGTAGTGTTGCCTTGTGGCTGTTGCTCTTGTCTTTCTAGATGGTAGCAGTTGTGGGTTTGGAAGATGCTGTCAAAGGAGGATTGATTAATTCCTGCAGTGCATCTTGTAGATGGTGCACACTGCTGCTACACTGCGTCAGTGATGAAGGGAGTGAATATTTGTTTAAGGGATGCCAAACAAGCAGGCTCCTTTGTCCTGGATGGTGTCGAGCTTCTTGAGTGTTGTGGGAGCTGCACTCATCCAGGCAAGTGAGGAGTATTCCATCACACTCCTGACTTGTGCCTTGTAGATGGTGAACAGGCTTTGGGGAGTCAGAAGGTGAGTTACTCATCACAGGATTTCTAACCTCTGATCTGCTCTTGTAGCCATAGTATTCGCATGGCTCATCCAGTTCAGTTCCTGGTCAATGGTAACCCCCAGGATGTTGATAGCATTTGCAGGAGAAAACAGCGCACAACAGCTGTGAAAGGGCAAATACAGGTAGAGGAGCATTCGGCATTCGATCCCTCACAACTGCAGAGGAGGAGGCTGTGGAAGATATAAAAATACATTCATATTTGGAACACATAAGATCCTGAGGGGACTTGATAGGATGGATACCGGGAAGATGTTTCCTCTTGTGTGGGAGACGAGAACTAGGGGACACAGTTTAAGAATAACAGGTCTCCCTTTTAGGACGGAGGTGAGGATTTTTTATTTTCTCAGAGGATTGTTAGCCTGTGCAGTGCTCTTCCCTAGAAAGCAGCAGATGCTGGGAAATTGAACACAATTATGAACATATGAACATACGAATTAGGAGCAGGAGTAGGCTATTTGGCCGCTCAAGCCTGCTCCGCCATGCAATAAGATCATGGCTGATCTGATAGTAACCTCAACCCCATATTCCCACCTACCCCCTGATAACTTTTCACCCTCTTGTTAATCAGGAATCTATTTAGCTCTGCCTTAAAAATATTCAACGATTCTGCATCCACTGCCCTTTGAGGAAGAGTTCCAAAGTCTCATAACCCTCTGAGAGAAAAAATCTCTCCTCACCTCTGTTTTAAATTGGTGACCCATTATTTTTAAACAGTGACCCCTAGTTTTATATTCTCCTACAAGAGGAAATATCCTCTCCACATCCACCCTGTCAAGACCCCTCAGGATCTTATCAATCAATCAAGTCACCTCTCACTCTTCTAAACTCCATCTGAGACAAGCCTAGCCTGTCCAACCTTTCCTCATAAGACAACTCACCCATTCCAGGTATTAATTGAATAAACCTTCCCTGAACTGCTTCCAACACATTTATATCCTTCCATAAACAACGAGACCAATACTGTACACAGTACTCCAGATGTAGTCTCACCAGTGCCCTGTATAACTGAAGCATAACCTTACTACTTTTGTATTCAACTCCCCTCACAATAAATGATAGCATTCCATTATCATTCCTAATTACTTGCTCACCTGTATACTAAACTTTTGTGATTCATGCACTAGGACACCCAGAACCCTCTGCATCTCAGACCTCAATCTCTCACCATTTAGATAATATGCTGCTTTTTTATTAATCTTGTCAAAATGGACAATTTCACACATTATACTCAATTTGCCAGATCTTATCCCACTCACTAAACTTATCTATACCCTTTGTAGTCTCCTTATGTCCTCTTCACAATTTACTTTCATACCTATCTTTGTGTCATTAGCAAATTTAGCAACCGTTCCTTTGGTCCCTTTATCCAGGTCATTTATATAAATTGTAAAACATTTAGGCCACAGCATTGATCCTTGTGGCACACCACTCGTTACATCTTGCCAATGAGAAATTGGCCCATTGATGCTTGCTCTCTGCTTCCTGTTAGTTAGCCAATCTTCTATCCATGTCAATGTGTTAGCACATACACCTTGAGCTTTTATTTTTCACAATGATCTTTGATGTGGCACAATGCCTTCTGGAAATCTGAGTACGGTACAGCCACCTTTAGGTTTCCTTTATCCACATCACATGTCACTTCTTCAAAGAACTCCAATAAATATGTTAAACATGATTTCCCTTTTACAAAACCATAATGGCTCTGCTTGATTACCTTGAATTTTTCTGAGTGCCCTATTATAATGTCTTTAATGATAGCTTGTTACATTTTCCCTATGACAGATGTTAAGCTAACTGGCTGGTAGTTTCTTGCTTTTTGTCTCCCTCCCATTATTTATTCAAGGGAATTCATTCAAGTTTTTTTTGTTCATTCATGCGACGTGGGCTTCGCTGGCTGGGCCAGCATTTATTGCCCATCCCTAATTTCCCTTGTGAAGGTGGTGATGAGCTGCCTTCTTGAACCGCTGCGTAGTGTAGGTACACCCGCAGTGCTGTTAGGAAAGGAGTTCCAGGATTTTGACCCAGTGACAGTGGAGGAACGTTGATATATTTCCAAGTGAGGATGGTGAGTGACTTGGAAGGGAACGTCCAGCGGGTGGTGTTCCCATGTATCTGCTGCCCTTGTCCTTCTAGGTGGTAGTGGTCGTGAGTTTGGAAGGTGCTGTCGAAGGGGCCTTGGTGAATTCCAGCAGTGTATCTTGTAGATGGTACACACTGCTGCCACTGTGCATCGGCGGTGGACGGAGACAATGTTTGTGGATGTGGTGCCAATCAAGTGGGCTGTTTTGTCCTGGGTGGTGTTGAGCTTCTTGAGTGTTGTGGGAGCTGCACTCATCCAGGCAAGTTGGAAGTATTTCATCACACTCCTGACTTGTGCCTTGTAGATGGTGGACAGGCTTTGGGGAGTCAGGAGGTGGATTATTCGTCGCACGATTCCTAGCCCCTGACCTGCTCTTGTAGCCACAGTATTTATGTGGCTAGTCCAGTTCAGTTCCTGTTTAATGGTAACCCCCAGGATGTTGATAGTGGGGGATTCAGTGATGGTAATGCCATTGAACATCAAGGGGTGATTGTTGGATTCTATCTTGTTGGAGATGGCCATTGCCTGACACTTGTGTGGTGCAAAAGTTACTTGTCACCTGTCAGCCCAAGCCTGGATATTATCCAGGTCTTGCTGTATTTGGACATAGACTGCGTCAGTATCTGAGGAATCATGAATGGTGCTGAACATTGTGCAATCATCAGCGAACATCCCCACTTCTGACCTTATGATGGAAGGAACGTCATTGTTGAAGCAGCTGAAGATGGTTGGGTCGAGGACACTACCCTGAGGAACTCCTGCAGTTATGTCCTGGAGCTGAGATGACTGACCTCCAACAACCACAACCATCTTCCTTTGTGCTAGGAATGACTCCAACCAGCAGAGATTTTTCCTCCTGAATCCCATTGACTCCAGTTTTGCTAGGACTCCTTGATGCCACACTCGGTTAAATGCGACCTTGATGTCAAGGGCAGTCACTCTCACCTCACCTCGTGAGTTCAGCTATTTTGTCCATGTTTGACCAAGGCTGTAGTGAGGTCAGGAGCTAAGTGGCCCTGGCGGAACCCAAACTGGGCGTCAGTGATCAGGTTATTGCTAAACAAGTGCTGCTTGATAGCACTGTTGATGACCCCTTCCATTACTTTACTGATGATAGAGAATACACTGATGGAGCGGTAATTGGCTGGGTTGGATTTGTCGTGCTTTTTTTGTTCAGGACATATCTGGGCAATTCTCCACATAGCTGGGTAGATGCCAGTGCTGTAGCTGTACTGAAACAGCTTGGCTAGAGGTGCGGCAATTTCTGGAGCACAAGTCTTCTGTACTATTGCCGGAATATTGTCAGGGCCCATAGCGTTTGCACTCACAAAAGTGTGAATGAGATAAATTTTTGATTGACAATGGAGTCAAGGGTGCTGGGGAGGGACAGACAGGAAAGTGGAGATGAGATCACAACCAGGTCAGCCATGACGTTAACGAATAGCATAACAGCCTCAAAGGGCCAATTGGCCTATTCATGCTCGGATATTCCAAGTCAGAGAGCAGGGTGGCCAGGCTTTCACAGTTGGTGAAGTCTGAGTGTGGAGTAAAGAGAGTGAGGAGCCCCTGATCTTGGTGTCGACTATAGGGCAGAAAAGAGGCAAAACTCAGAGAAGTGTGGAAAGAGGGATTGTGAATAAGGTGAACCTAATTCTTTGTGTTCTCCAATGCAGGTCCGCTCATTCCAGAAGGACGATCTGCTCTATTGTTTGTGATACTGCAGTCCACCTCTGAGGGAAAGAGCTTCGAAGCCTCGGAGGGTGCACAGTCACATCTTTCCTCCATACCCTCCACCAATGCAGATACACTCACCATGGGCCTGTGTCCCAGAAGTGGTGTCACAATCTCAAGCACGTCACAGACACACAGGAGCAGTTGGTGGAGGCTGTGTTAACCCAGGGCCCTGACAATCGGAGGACAGTTGGAGGCCAGGCTCATGAGCCACACAAAACCTTCTTGAGATGTAAGGCGGAAACGTCCCAAGTCTGAACAAAGTGTGGGAGCAGGTGGGAAAAAGAACATTTTACCCAGTCGGCCGCAATGGCAGCTTTTCACACCGCACCATTCCAATCTCGCCTCATTAATTATGCACTCTCAGGAAACATGCTGATTCGATGGTGGATGGGTGTGCCAGGCTCTGTCTCCTCACCGCTTCCTCACTCCGGGAGCTATATCTAAAGTGCAGCTGCGTGCACACATCTCAGTGCTTCCAGCCCAAGACTGCTGCACAGAAGACATGGCACTCAAAAGGCATGAAGACTGCAACCCCCGCCCCCCCCCCCAATATAGTGACATGGACCTGGAACACCTTTTGGATCCCATGGAGGCCAACTGTGATGTTCTCTATGCCCGCTCTAGCTGCAGGAGGGGCAGTAACATCACCAATCTGGCTTGGGAGGTGGTGGCGGCAGTGGTCAGTGCCAACACCCTGCAGAAGGGGACTGCCACCCAGTCCCAAAATAGGTTGAATGATCTCCTCCGTTCTGCCAGGGTAAGTCACGCTTCTCATTACTCTCAATTTACACACTCACAAACCCATCGCACACCCACAGGGCCCTCACTCACTGCCAGTTCAAGGGACATCACCATTCATTCTCTCACACACACCTTCATTGTCCTCATCCCGTCCATGGCACCACTCACCACCCACACATGCCAGACATACTTATCACCTGGCCTGGCAGGCATCCTGCTTACACTCTCTCCATCTGTCTTCATGCAGGATAAGCTGGCACACAACAAAACATTGAGGGCGCAAACTGGCGGAGGAATGCCTAAAATCAAGGTCTTCCTGGGCCTTGAAACAGAGCCATCCAGCTGGCCAGTGAAGATCTGGACCGGTCCTGTGCTGATGGTGAGGTCGGATGTACTCTACCAAGTGGGGATTCGGCAGTGTAACATCCACCAGACAACCATCCTGTGAGTGTTTCTCAGGCCACTGCCATGCACTAATTATCTCCCTTTGCTTTCGCTGGCACATCTGGGAAACAACCGAGGGAGTCACAACCCAAGTCCTCGACTCAAACGCCAAAGGCACCTTAGAGGAGGAATCTGCTGAAATCCTAATTGAAGACCCATCACAGCGCTCACCTGCACCCTCCAGCAGCACAGAAAGACACAACTCGGTGGGGCCTAGTTCTGGAGTAGCCTTGGGATCACAGTCTGGTGAGCACACTGCATTGTCTGACCCATTACAGGTGGCGGCAGGGATTTCCCAGGTTTTTGCCTCTCGGAAGACTGCTGGATGACAGAAGTTTGCTGAGTCCGAGTCAGATGACGAGTCCCTGGACTCAGTGGTACCTCAGTTGCTGGAGCTGCAAAGGCAAGCTTGGGAACATCAGGAAGGGATGTCCGCTGCACTCCTCAGATTGCAAGGCACGATGGAGGAGTCCGTCCGCCTTCAGTCTGAGGTGTCACCCCTGGCATGCCAACGCACCGAGGTCAACACTGGTGGGATAGCAGCTGCCATGGAGACCTTGGTCCAGGACATTGGTCCTGCACTGCTGCACGGGCTGATCTCCATCGCTGATGCCATACTTGGCCTCCAACAGTGTCAATGTGAGAGGGGAGCAGGGCAGCTCAATCTCACTCCAGCTACCCCTTCTCCTGAAGGATTCACCCAGCGGCCCTCGGGCTCCCATAGGGAGGAGGATCAGAAGGTGCACACCCACCCTGGGTCATCCGCCCAGGTGACTCCAGGTGTGTCCAGCCCGCCTGGTGACCCCAGCAAATCCAGATTCACCAGCCGAGGAGGGTGCCACTGCTACACTGTTGGACCCCAAAAGCAGGCCGGAGCCCTCCAGGTCTCAGCCCCCAAGAGGATGCCCATCATGGCCATCACAGACAGGGCGTAGCTATCAGCAGGCTGTCTCCACCTCCACTGTGGATGTCGGGGGAGCAACAAGACATAGCATCAAGGTTAGAAAGTTTAAGAAGATGGAGTTGCACAAACATAGGTTGGGCATAGGTGTTAATCACATGTACATAATGTTCACTATTGTAAATGCCTCCTTGCCTATGGTTCCTTGTTACAATGAGCAGTGTTTGTGTCACTCAGATGTGAAACCTTGGTTCCTGTACAAGATGAAGGCAGGTGTCTCAGTCCCAGATCTCTTCCCTGTGCAGTGTTTAACCTTCAGACCAAAGTGATGGTCCAGCCTCACACTCCCTGGACACATTACCGATGCCTGCACCTCGATGGTTCTGATCATTGATGCCAGAATGTCGTGGCCAGGCATCACAGAGTTCCGTCATTCTCTCCGTGTGCTCCCAGCACCTTTAAGGTAGGGCTGGCCCCCATCTCTTCAGCGTCTGTGACCAGTGATGATGTGCTCCTGAAGGGGTCAGGTATTGAAGGTTGACAAAGGATCAGATAGAATTAAAGTTTAATGGCTCTAGGATATGACTGATCACAGGGCGCAAGCAAGCTGCCCACGGCCAGACAGGAGTCAAACATTCATAGAGGCGATGTGAAGGTCTATGGAGCGACCTCACTGTGTGTCATCATCATCCTCTATGAATCTAGCAGCTATGAGGGCTTTCCAAGCGCACCTGCCTCATCTGGCCAGTGTGATGGCCTCCTCGCCGTCATCCTCGCCTTCGAGGACCTCCTCACTCTCATCCCTATCGATGACCTCCTCATCGGAGGAGGCCTCCAGCTCCTCCATCACCTCCTCAGCCAGCTCCTCTCCCGGCTGCAGTGCCAGGTTGTAAAGGGCGCAGCAGACAGCGATGATGCGTGACACCCTCTGCGGGCTGTATTGCAGGGATCCAACAGGCCAGCCCAGGCACTGGAAGCTCATTTTCAGCGTCCCGATAGTTTGCTCCACCCCAAAGTGCCAGTTTCTGCGTGAGCCTCATTGCGCCTTCTCTGTGCTGCAGTCCGAGGCCTTCACACGGGTGTCATCAGCCATGGCCTCTTGTCTCTGAGGACCCATCCCTGCAGCTTCTGTGGACCCTTGAAAATGTCAGGGGCCTGAGAGCTGCTAAGGACTTAGGACAACCAGAAGGAAAAAACACTTCAGACCACTGCTCTTATTTCCCAGTTTTTACTGCTGTTCCGTTTTAAGGTATACAAGACCAGTTGGGACCAGTATCCTTTTCTCCCAGTTTTTACTGTTTTTTTTACTTCTGGACCTGGGAACCGTTGCAGAGTTACAGACCCGTCAGATGCGATTGTGGTTCGCACAGGAGCTGATCATTCAGCGAGTGGAAACTTTTGCAGTTGACATAGTTGACCACTTGTTGCCATGGAGACCTGAGCACCACATAAGTGCAATCCATGGCACCCTGCACCTGTGGGACACCCGGGATCTGGGCAAATCCCAGGGCTCTTGCATCCTGGTTTTCCCGGTCCCGGGTGAAATGCACAAAGTCGTGTGCCTTTGTGACGATGGCATCTGTGACCTCAGAGATGCATTTGTGTGTGGAGGCTTGTGATATCCCACAGGGGCCACCTGTGGAGCCCTGTAAGGAGCCACTGGCGTAAAAATTGAGCGCCACTGTCATTATCACAGCCACTTACAGTGGACACCCTCCATGTCCCCGTGGCACCAAATCCTGCAGCAAGTGGCAGATGTGACTAACCAGTTCCCTAGACATGCGCAGTTTTCAGCGACACTGGTTCTTGGTCAGCTGCAGGAATGAAAGGCGGCGTCTATAGACCCTGGGTCTCGCTAGGTGCCCCCCAGCGACAGGTCGCTGTGGCTCTTCGACGGCATGAGTGGAGCTCCCAGCTGCCCCTTCTTTCTGACTGTGCTACTCCTCCCTCTCCTCCATCACTCTTTTCTCCTTCATCTCTGCTCTCTGTAAGCCACAAGGCATAAAACTAGTTCACCAGGCTCCATGATCCTGATGTACTCCCCCTGCAAGATAAAAGAGAGAGAGATGCACAAGTTACCTTGTGTGTTCTAAGAACGTCTCTTGGCTAAGTCTGAAGGCCCCTTAACGCACCCCGGAGAGAGCTGGCCATGGCCAGAGATTAATGGGCTGCATGACTGCCCGTGACTCCACCCAACTCCCGGCCACTCCACCCGATGGATTGGCAGCAGCTTTGCCCACTGGACTGCATGTAGTGCTCTCAGCTCAGGCGCAGGCATTCTCCTAACCCACACTGTTAGCTTGAACAATGGGGGAGACTGGTCCAAACCTGAGCGATGACATTGCAAGGGGCTGTGAGCGCCTCCACCAGTGACTGCCCCATGGGCAGCTTTAGCAAGGAGATTGTACAACGCGCGCAGTCGTCCAATAATCCTGAAATCCACTAAAATGCTCATTAGTTTGCAGTCTGTGCCCGAGGGATGAAGAGCTCAGCAGCATTTGGTGGCACTTTGATGCCTCTGTGTTGTTTGAATGGGCAGAGAAGCTAGAGGCCCGACTCCAATCACATCAATGTGGCTGTGCTTGAACTGTCTCAACTGCAGAGGAATGGTCACTTTACACGAGGTTTCCCTAATGTGTGGCCACTTTCCTCACCCATCACCACCCCCCACCCCGTCATCCCCACACGTGCTTGTGCAGTACCTTCAACTGCAATGCAGCCTTGCCCCCTCCTCCCCAACTCGCCTCAACTGCAGGGCACCATTTGCCCTGGCACCGCACTGTCAGCCAGCTGGGAAAATGGGACTTACCCTCGCTTGAATGCGCATCGCCTCAGCCTTGAGGTCAAACAGGTGACCCCCATGAGTGCTGTGCAACATTACTGTGTGCTCACCTCTGAGTTGCCCTTGAAGTGCAGCTCACCAGCTGCGTGCCTGAGAAATGTTTTTGTGAAACACGTCGGTGTGCAATCAACGCCAACGTGCTCGGATGATCCAGCGGAGGGGGATGATTCCGGCGAGCTGGGTGTGCCATGATAAGCAGATGTATTACAATGAAGTTCCTGACGTCCGCTGGTGGATAAGGTGGCCCGCCATCGATGGGCAGGACAGATGGTTGCAAGTGGGCTTCATGATGCCCTGAAACTGATTTTTGGCCTTCCCGCCATATTGTCCGCTTACACCAGCAGGCACGGAAAATTCCGCCCACAGTGACATCCAGGGGAACCATTGGTGGAGCTGCCTGAGGCAATGCACATTCAGCCATGGACGATGGAGCAGTCCATCCAAGCCTTGAGTTCAACCGTGTATCATCTGTGTGAGTACATGGCTACTTCCATGGAGAGGCTGGTGAGCATCACAGGGAGCCAGATTCAGCAGACCAGCCAGTGGCTGCTGGATACACGCTCAGATCTACATGCCATGGCTTTGGCCATGGCTCAGGTGAGAGGGCGATGAGGCATTTGAGCTCCCCTCTCAGTGCCCCTCCTCCCCCATTAGACAGGCGACATTCCTTTGTGTTAACAAGAGGGAGGGGAAGCAGCAGCCTGCCTCGCCTGGGTGTGCCTCTCAGGCCGCTCCAAGGGTGAGTAGCTGCTCTGCAGCACCCTCAATACCTGCAGCCAGAAATGTTAACCCTGCTTCTTTCCCCACAGATGTTGCCAGACCTAGAGTATTTCCAACATTTTCTATTTTTATTTCTGACAGTTAAGTTGTTTGTCTGTTCTATATAATTTATCTCTTGAATTTATTCTTCATGCATGAAACATAAACATAAGTTAGCATTTAAATGGCAAAGACATATTAGTTTACTATTTAAACACTTGAGCGAGTCGGGATGAAGGCAACGTCTCCGAGATGCATAAATGAACCACATGAACCTTTGGCGCAAGTTTCATAAAAGGCAATCTGTTTTCACTCGCCAAAACAAAAAGATAGAGAAATAAAAAGGCTTTGATTCAAGGAACTGACTTCTTCTTAAGGGAAAATTGAATCATACTTTAATAAAAATAAGCAACCTGGAATGACAAAAAATGTTCACAGTAATATCTTTCTTGAATGCTTGAAAAGCAGAGATGAATTTGTAATGGTCTTCACTTGACTGCGAGTAACACAAAAGCTTCTGCACTCTGAGATAACCAGAACATTGTAGCATGATGCTTGCAGTTCAACCAAACAGCCTACAATTAGTCTTCATCAGATCTCACAGATTCAATTACAGATGCCACTGCCTATAATAAATAGCTTCATGTGTCTGACACTATTGAATTGGTTTTCTTAGATCTATTTTTTTGATCTCAGCTTCTGCGCAGGGGCAAGCTGGCTTCCTGCCAGAGTTAGAGTCATCAAATATATCGGAAGAAGCACATTTCAACTCAACAGCTACTACAGCAATGATCTTAAAGGTCTTGAAGTCAATCGTTTGAACTTTTTTTAAAAAAGCACCGGTGTCGGCGATGTCATTACTCAGGTGAAACCTTTGCTCAAATAAAGATGTCCATAGATGGAAGCTCAAGTTACAGCTCCTCATCTTTTCATTAGGCGCTTTATAACCTTACGGACTCAATGTTGACTTCAACAATCATAACTGCCATTCACTTTTTTTGGACAGTAGCTGTTGGTAATTTTTCTGTTTTTGCCATTTGCACCTCCTCACGGCCCATCCTTAGTTTCCTTACTTGCCCCATTACCATTCCCTTTGGCTTTACTCCATCATCACTTTTGCCATTTAATCTCTCCTGTTCTCCATCCTATCACTGACCTTCAATTTTATTCTTTCCTCCCATTTCTCCTTTTCCCTGTCCCTGTACTTTCTTAAAACCAGTTGCATCTCTAACTTTTGTCAGATCTGGTGAAAGGTTTCAAACGTTAACTCTGTTTTTCTCTCTATGCTGCCTGACCTGCTGATTATTTCCAGCATTTTCTGTTTTTAGTTAAAGGTGTCAATTGGGTGGACATTGGCGGGTAAAATGTGCAAATTCTCATCAAGGTCTCTCAGCTTAGGAACATAGGAAGTAACAGAAGGACATAGGAAACTGGCCACTCAGTCCCTCAAGTTTGTTCCACAGTTTAGTTAGATCATGGCTGATCTCTGTCTTAACTCCATCTACCCACATTAGTTCCATAACCATTAGCAACCTTGTCTGACAAAACATTATCAATCTCAGTTTTGGAATTGTCAATTGACCCCCAAATTTTGGGCAGGGAGGGTTTAGATTTTCACTCCCCTTTATGGGAAGGAGGGCTTCCTTACATCACTCCTGAACAATTTAGCTCTAACTTGAAGATGATGACCCACTGTTCTATCTTAATAGAATCCAAGCCAGTTAGTGAAGGAAAAATTAAATCGATAGCAAGAAATGACGTGGGGTCAGATGATGTAAAATCTGTGTGGGTAGAGTTGAGGAACCGCAAAGGTAAAAAAAAACCATAATGGGAGTTATGTACAGGCCTCCGAACAGTAGTCAGGATATGGGGCACAAGATACACCAGGAGATAGAAAAGGTGTGTAAGAAAGGCAAGGTTACAGCGATCATGGGGGTTTCAATATGCAGGAGACTGGGAAAATCAGATTGGTAGTGGATCCCAAAAAAAGGAATTTGTGAAATGTCTACGAGATGGCTTTTTGGAGCAGCTTGTGGTGGAGCCCACTAGGGAACAGGCAATTCTAGATTTAGTGATGTGTAATGAGGCAGATTTGATAAGGGAGCTTAAGATGAAGGAACTCTTAGGAGGAAGTGACCATAATATGATAGAATTTACCCTGCAATTTGAGAGGAAAAAGCTGGAATCAGATGTAACGGTATTACAGTTGAATAAAGGCAACTACAGAGGCATGAAGGAGGAGCTGGCCAGAATTGACTGGGGGATGAGCCTAGCAGGTAAAGACAGTGGAACAGCAATGGCAGGAGTTTCTGGGAATAATTTGGGAGACACAGCAAAAGTTCATCCCTAGGAAGAAGAAGCATACTAAAGGGAGGATGAGGCAACCATGGCCGACAGGGGAAGTCAGGGATAGCAAAAAAGCTAAAGTGAAAGCATACAATGCAGTGAAGAGCAACCAGGGGATTGGGAAGCCTACAAAGACCAACAGAGGACAACTAAAAAAGAAATAAGGAGGGAGAAGATTAAATATGAGGGTAAACTAGCCAGTAATATAAAAGAAGATTGCAAGAGTTTTTTTAGATATATAAAGGGTAAGAGAGAGGCAAAAGTGGACATTGGGCTGCTGGAAAATGACGCTGGAGAAGTAGTAGTGGGGAACAAAGAAATGGCGGAGGAACTGAATAGGTACTTTGCGTCAGTCTTCACGGTGGAAGACACGAGTAACATCCCCAAAGTTCAAGAGAGTCGGGGGGCAGAGTTGAGAATGGTGGCCAATACCAAGGAGAAGGTGCTAGGAAAACTGAAAGGTCTGAAGGTGAATAAATCACCTGGACCAGATGGATTACACCCCAGAGTTCTGAAGGAGATAGCTGAAGAGATAGTGGAGGCATTATTGGTGATCTTTCAGGAATCACTGGAGTCAGGGAGGGTCCCAGAGGACTGGAAAATCGCTAATGTAACCCCCCTGTTTAATAAGGGAGTGAGGCAAAAGACGGGAAATAACAGGCCGATTAGCCTGACCTCGGTCGTTGGTAAGATTTTAGAGTCCATTATTAAGGATGAGATTTCAGAATACTTGGAAGTGCATGGTAAAATCGGGCAAAGTCAGCATGGTTTCATCAAGGGGAGGTCTTGCCTGACAAATCTGTTAGAATTCTTTGAGGGGGTAATGAGTAGGTTAGACAAAGGAGAGCCAATGGATGTTATCTACATGGACTTCCAGAAGGCCTTTGACAAGGTGCCGCACAGGAGGCTGCTCAGTAAGATAAGAGCCCATGGTGTTAGAGGCAAGGTACTAGCATGGATAGAAGATTGACTGTCTAGCAGGAGGCAGAGAGTGGGGATAAGGAGGTCCTTCTCAGGATGGCGGCCGGTGACCAGTGGAGTTCCTCAGGGGTCAGTGTTGGGACCACAACTTTTCACTTTATACATTAATGATCTAGATGAAGGAACTGAGGGCATTCTGGCTAAGTTTGCAGATGATACAAAGATAGGTGGAGGGACAGGTAGTATTGAGGAGGCAGGGAGGCTGCAGAAGGATTTGGACAGGTTAGGAGAATGGGCAAAGAAGTGGCAGATGGAATACAATGTGGGGAAGTGTGAGGTCATGCACTTTGGTTGGAAGAATAAAGGCATAGACTATTTTCTAAATGGGGAGAGAATTCAGAAATCTGGAGTGCAAAGGGACTTGGAAGTCCTAGTCCAGGATTCTCTTAAGGTTAACTTGCAGGTTGAGTCGGTAGTCAGGAAGGCAAATGCAATGTTGGCATTTATTTCGAGAAGGCTAGAATATAAAAGCAGGGATGTGCTGCTGAGGCTTTATAAGGCTCTGGTCAGACCACATTTAGAATATTGTGAGCAATTTTGGCCCCGCATCTCAGGAAGGATGTTCTGGCCCTGGAGAGGGTCCAGAGGAGGTTCACGAGAACGATCCCAGGAATGAAAGGCTTAACATATGAGGAACGTTTCAGGACTCTGGGTCTATACTCAATGGAGTGTAGAAGGATGAGGGGGGATCTGATTGAAACTTACAGAATACTGAAAAGCCTGGATAGAGTGGACGAGGGGAAGATGTTTCCATTAGTAGGAGAGACTAGAACCCGAGGGCAGAGCCTCAGAGTAAAGGGAAGACCTTTTAGAACAGAGATGAGGAGAAACTTCTTTAGCCAGAGAGTGGGAATCTATGGAATTCATTGCCACAGAAGGCTGTGGACAGGTCATTGAGTGTATTTAAGACCGAGATAGATAGGTTCTTGATTGGTAAGGGGATCAAAGATTACGGGGAGAAGGTGGGGGAATGGGGTTGAGAAACTTATCAGCCATGATTGAATGGCGGAACAGACTCAATGGGCCGAATGGCCTAATTTCTGCTCCTATGTCTTATGGTCTTAAACCAAGACACAGAGCTTTTCTTTATTGAGAGAGTTTACCGCCTTTGTTCAATCTCATAGATCTCCCCTCACACACCCAGTTTCTCAGTTATCCCTTATTTATATTCCTTTCAGCAAAATAAAAACAAAACAACAAATTAGCTAATTAAAGGTCTGACTGTTTACTCTTTTGAGTACCAATATAGATAAACAAATTAATAAATTAACTAATTAACTAGTTGACTGCCCCTTAAAGAGTTGCTGTGACCAAATGCAAAACTTTTAAAGGAAACTTAGCAAATGAAACCAAAGTGTTGTTTTGGGGCCTGATGATGCACTCCAGCCCCTGTGGTTCACACCAGTCGTGGAAGGCCACAAGTGCACTAATAGACACTCTGTGCTCCCTCTCCAGAGGCAGCTAAGTGTAAACATAGCCACAGAAGAGGGGCAGATAGTCGGGCTGGATTGCCACCTCAACCACCCACTGCCTGGCCACCTTGGCCAGGCCTAGAAACAGACAGGGGTGGGGGAGGGTGTGGGAGGGGCGTGCGAGGTGGGGGGGGGGTTGTGTGTGGGTGGGTGGTAGAGGGGTGGGGGGTTGTGAGGAGTTCCAGAGCTTAGGGCCCTGGCTGCTTAAGGCATGGCCACCAATGGTGGAGTGATTCAAATCAAGGATGCTGGAGCAGCCAGAAATGGAGTAATGCAGAGATGTCGGAAAGTGGAGGTTACAGGGAAAGAGAGGGTCAAGGCCATGGGGGGATGTAAGACAAAGATGAAAATTTTAAAGTTGAGGTGTTTGCCGGACCCAGACGTCAGCAAGTACAGGGGTGATGAGTGAATGGAACTCGGTGTCAGTTCGGATAGGGGCACCCCGAATTTGGGGTGAGCTGAAATTTATGCAGAGGGGGAGGTGAATGGTCAGCTCGGAGTCCGCTGTAATAGCTGCTGCTTGAAATAACAAAGACATGGACGTGGGTTTCAGCAGCAGGTGAGATGAGGCAAGGGAGGAGGTGGATGATGTTTTAGAATGGAATGCCAAGTACCTTGCTGACACAATGTTGAAGGACACAGTGAATAGTTTCATATTGTTGATTCTATCTGTGCAGAGGATAGACAGTCATTAATTGTTCTCAGCTATAACTTTTACATTTTTAACTTTTCTGATAAGTATGAATTCTTTTGTGCTCCCTATTCATCATTAAATAAGCCTGAGATAATAAAGGAATCTTGAGAAAGCATCCAAGCAAACCTATCTGACACCTTCAAACTAATTGGACACCATTTCTACTTATGGATGGTGCTACCCATAATACATTGAAGGATAATTGATGGCGATAACTATATACCAGTCATGAGCTCAAAGGAAATAAAAATTGAGAGAGCTGTAAAATGGACTGCTGTTTCCCTAGCACCCATTTGATGTCACCAGGCAAAGCAGGAAGAAATGCATAGATGTGAGGAATGAACAGGGGAGTGGGAGTAACTAAATTGCTCTTCAAAAGAGCTGACACAGACTGAATGGCATCTTTTTGTGCTGTGCCATTCTACGATTCTATGAAGTTAAGATCTATTCCTGCAATTCCCTCTCTGCATTCCTCCTTGTCTGTTCCACCTTTAACGGATGGTGTCGAGCTTCTAGGGTGTTGTGGAGCTGCACTCACCCAGGCAAATTGAGAATATTCCATCGCACTCCTGACATGCGCCTTGTAGGTAGTGGACAGGCTTTGGGGAGTCAGGAGGTGAGTTGCTCTCTGCAGAATTCCCAGCCTCTGACCTACTCTTGTAGTATTTAAATGGCTAGTCCAGTTCAGTTTCTGGTCAACCACCAGGATGGTAACCACCAGGATGTTGATAGTGGAAATCAGTGACGGTAATGCCATTGAATGTCAAGGGGAGATGGTTATATTCTCTCTTGCTGGGGATGGTCATTACCTGGCACTTGAGTGGCATGAATGTAACTTGCCACTTATCAGCCCAAGCCTGAACTTTTTTCCAGGTCTTGCTGCACAAGGACATAGACTGCCTCAGTATCTGAGGAGTCATGAACAGTGCTGAAAATTGTGCAATCATCAGCGAACATCCCCACTTCTGACCTT
Source organism: Cetorhinus maximus (assembly GCF_964194155.1). Lineage (NCBI taxonomy): Eukaryota > Metazoa > Chordata > Chondrichthyes > Lamniformes > Cetorhinidae > Cetorhinus > Cetorhinus maximus. The sequence goes on along the minus strand of NC_135886.1, from coordinate 139,705,671 downwards.
ATGATGGAAGGAAGGTCATTGTTGCAGCAGCTGAAGATGGTTGGGCCGAGGACACTACCCTGAGGAACTCCTGCAGTGATGTCCTGGGACTGAGATGATTGGCCTCCAACAACCACAACCATCTACCATTTTCCTTTGTGCTAGGTATGACACCAGCCAGTGGAGAGTTTTCCTCCTGATTCCCATTGGACTCCAGTTTTGCTAGGGCTCCTTGATGCTACACTCGGTCAAATGCGGCCTTGATGTCAAGGGCAGTAACTCTCACCTCACCTCTGAGGTTCCGCTCTTTTGTCCATGTTTGGACCATGGCTGTAGTGAGGTCAGGAACTGAGTGATCCTGGCAGAACCCAGGATCAGTGAGCAGGTTATTGCTGAATAAGTGTAACTTGAAAGCACTACCAATGACCCCTTCCATCACTTTGCTGATGATCAAGAGTAGACTGCTGGGACGGTAACTGACAGGGTTGGATTTGTCCTGCTTTTTGTAGACAGGAAATACCTGGGAAGTTTTCACGTTGCTGGGTAGATGCCAGTATTGTAGCTGTACTGGAACAGCTTGGCACAGTTAATTCTGGAGCACAATTCTTCATTACTATTGTTGGAAAGTTGTCCTGAATGCCAGGGCTCATAGCCTTTGCAGTATCCAGTGCCTTCAGGCATTTATTGGTATCACGTGGAGTGAATCAAATTGACTGAAGACTAACATCTGTGATCTGTGAGGACCTCAGGAGGAGGCCGAGATGTATCATCCACTCGGCACTTTTGGCTGAAGGTTGTTACAAATGCTTCATTTGTTCATTACAAATGCTACAAATGCCTTGTCTAATGTATTGGGCTCTCCCATCATTGAGGATGGAGATATTTGTGGAACTTCCTCCTCCAGTCAGTTGTTTAATTGCCCACCACCATTCACAGTTGGATATGGCAAGACTACAGAGCTTAGATTGGATCCGTTGGTTGTGGAATCGCTTCGCTCTGTCTATCACATGCATTTGCTGTTTGTCATGCAAGTAGTCCTGTGTTGTGGCTTCACCAAGTTGACACCTCATGCTTTGGTAAACCTGGTGCTTCTCCTGGCATGCCTTCCTGTACTTTTCATTGAACCAGGGCTGATGGTAATGGTAGAGTGAATATGCTAGGACATGAGGTTATAGATTGTGGTAATTCTGCTGCAGCTGATCACCCACAGTGCCTCATGGATGTCCAGTTTTAAGTTGCTAGATCTGTTCAGAACATGCAGATGCAGCAAGTAATTCGGAAGGCAAATGCTATTTTGACCCTTATTGCAAGAGGATTTGAAGGCATGAGTAAAGAGGTCTTGCCGCAACTGTATAAAGCCTTGGTGAGACCGCACCTGGAGCATTGTGTACAGGTTTTGTCTCCTTACCTAAGGAAGGATATATTTGCAATTGATTTCACCAGACTGATCCCTGGGATAGTGGTATTGTCCTGAGGAGGGATTGAAGAGTCTGGGCTTATATTCTCTAGAGTTTGGAAGGAAGAGAGGTGACCTCATTGACACCTGCAAAATCCTTACAGGGCTTGACAGGGTAGATTCAGGAAGGATGTTTCCCCTGGCTTGGGAGTGTAGAATCAAGGGATGCAGTCTCAGAATAAAAAGTGGGCCATTTAGGACCGAAATGAGCAGGAATTTCTTCACTCAGATGGTGGTGAATATTTGGAATCTTCTACTTCAGAGAGCTGTGGAGGCTCAATCTTTGAACATGTTCAAGACAGAGATCAATAGATTTCTAGATATTAAAGATATCAAGGGATATGGGGATAGTGCGGGAAAATGTTATTAAGGTAGAAGATCAGCCATGATCTAGTTGAATGGTGGAGCAGGCTTGAGGGGCCGAATGGCCTACTTCTGTTCCTATTCCCTATGTTCCTATGTTGCTTCCACATACCCGCACAATCTTTGGTGGTGCTGTGTTTATTCCCAGCATCAACATCCTCTTATGAGGACTGTGGGTTGACCCCCTGCACAGGTCAGGACACTTTGATTCATGCCATAGTCTGCAAAACCTCTTTGGTGCAGTAGCTTCCTCAGAGACTCCCCACTCGGTCCACAAACACTCACAAATTGTGCACTCCAGAGCTGGCTTGGCAGACTCTGCATCATTGATTGCAGATGACTGGTGAGGTATTTAGTGGCATTACTACTGGTGAAACACAGGGATCTCCAAGGGAACTCAGTGAACTCACATATCTCTGCATATGCTTCAAGAGAATTAAAGTAAAAATTTAAATTAAAAAAAATATACTGAATGAGCATACAGAGCATTGAGAAAAAAATGAATTGTGTTTATTTTACCTCAGCATTCATTCAATGTCAGATAATTGTTTGACTGCTATCTGGTTATAGCTTTCCTATGCATTAGGGATCTTTTTAGGGTCGTAATGGTTTTTAAGGGTCTTATTTTGTGGTTTGTTTGTGATACCAGCCCCATTAGAATTTAGTGCATTTTGTTCACTTGTACAGATGGTTCATGATAAAGTGCCAATGATATCGCATTCATGTTACATCCAATAATTTTCTTTTATGAAGAAAACAACTGTATGAGACAAATGCATTCTGGAAATCAGTTATTTCTGATTGTAATAAAATGTTTTATTGTATTTCTCGAAGGGCCAGCGCATTCAAATTTCTATTACAAATTACTTGCTGCATCTGCATGTTCTTATGCAGATTACAAAATGAAAATTTCTGCAGGAAGTTACATTTTGTAGTGATTTTTTTTTGTATCAAAAGCAAGTAATCTTTTGTACCAAGGAGAAAATGCATTTATTGCACTCAATAAACCTTACGTCTTCTCTGTAATTAATTCTCAGAGGCTTCCTTGTTCAGAACTGAAAGGGATAATGGAAATTGATAGCTGTTTGGTGTTAATATTTGAAATTATTATTTATTTGGTAATAATAGGCTAGAAATTACTGTTGGTTTTGTAATTGGCTGAGTATTTAATATGTTTATATGACACATATGGAGGCTATTCAGCCCATTGTGACTGTGCCAGCACTTTGAAAGAGCTACATAATTAGTTCCAATCCCCTGGTCTTTTTACTGCTCCCCTGCCGATGTTTTCTTTTCAAGTATTTATCTAATTCCGCCTTAAAATTATTACTGAATCTGATCCCACTGCTCTTTCAGGCATTGCACTACAGATCATACAACTCTCTGCAGAAAAACATTCATCCTCATCTCTCTTTTGTCTTTTTTTATTGCCAATTATCCTAAACAAGCTGGACTACACATTCCTATATCCAGAAAATAAAGGGATGGAAGTTAAAAATAATATTTTAAAAATAAGATAAAGAAAATATATTTATGAAGTAATAAGCTGAGACATTTGCTCTATGGGGATATGGGCTGGATGAGATAGGTATTAAAGCTGAAAATCAGTACACAAAAATGTTTCTATGAGGTAATTTATTTGAAGCATTTCATATATCCAACAAATTTCATTCAGCAACTCACTTAATTTCCTATTTCCACACAATTATGTAATCAGCAAATTTAAATCCCACAAATATGAAACACAAATTCACACAAAATTATTACACTCAAAAATAATATTTGACAAAGGAGATTTCTTTACACAATGAATTTACCTATATTGGCTTTATTTGAATTAGCTTGACTCTAGTTTAATTATTATTTAGTTTATTCATTTTTGGGATGTGGGCATTGCTGGCTAGGCCAGTATTTATTGCCCATCCCTAGTTGCCCTTGAGAAGGTAGTGGTGAGCTGCCTTCTTGAACCGCTGCAGTCCCTGTGGTGTAGGTACACCCACAGTGCTGTTAGGAAGGGAGTTCCAGGTTTTTGACCCAATGACAGTGAAGGAACAGTGATATATTTCCAAGTCAGGATGGTGAGTGACTTGGAGGGGAACTTCCAGGTGGTGGCGTTCCCATGTGTTTGCTGCCCTTGTCCTTCTAGATGGTGGTGGTCGTGGGTTTGGAAGGTGCTATCGAAGGAGCCTTGGTGAGTTCTTGCAGTGTATCTTGTAGATGGTACACACTGCTGCCACTATGCATCGGTGGCAGAGGGTGTAATTGTTTGTGGATAGGGTGCCAATCAAGCCGACTGCTTTGACCTGGATAGTGTCAAGCTTCTTGAGTGTTGATAGTGGGAGATTCAGTGAATTCTTTTTTAATTAATTCATGGGATGTGGCCGTCACCAGCTAGGCCAGGATTTTTTGCCATTGAATGTCAAGGGGCGATAGTTTGATGCTCTCTTGTTGGAGATGGTCATTGCCTGGCACTTGTGTGGTGTGAATATTACTTGCCACTTGTCAGCCCAAGCCTAGATATTGTCCAAGTCTTGCTACATTTGGACACAGTCTGCTTCAGTATCTGAGAAGCAGCGAATGGTGCTGAACATTGTGCAATCATCAGCGAACACCCCCACTTCTGACCTTATGATGGAAGGAAGGTCATTGATTAAGCAGCTGAAGATGGGTGGGCTGAGAACATTAGCCTGAAGAACTCCTGCAGCGATGTCCTGGAGCTGAGATGACTGACCTCCATCAACCACAACCATCACAATTCCTTCACAGTCACTGGGTCAAAATCCTGAAGCTCCCTCCCTTCATTCCATTTAGACTTTGTAGCGGTTTGATGCAACTGAGTGACTTGCTAGCCTGTTTCTGAGGGCATTAAGAGTCAACTTTACAATTTGCGCAATATGGTTTCTACCAACATTCTCTATATCCTCAGTGTCACACTTAAAATTCTAAGGATAAAAATCTACATCTACACATATTAAGCTGTTAATACTCTGAATATTTATTGCATAAGACACTAGTTCAGCCTCAGCTGCAATATTGCGTCCAGTTCTGGGTGCCACACTTTAGGAAGCATGTGAAGGCATTGGAGAGAGTGAAGAAAATATAAGAATGAGGAACTTCAGCTACGAAGATACATTTGAGAAGTTGAGTCTGTTTTCCTTGGAGAAGAGAAAGCTGAGAGGAGACTTGATAGAGGTATTCAAAATCATGAGGGGCCTGGACAGAGTAGACAGGGAGAAACTCTTCTTACCCATGAAAGGATCGAGAACAAGAGGTCACAGATTTAAAGTAATTGTCAAAAGAAGCAAAAGTGATATGAGAAAAACTTTTTTCATGCAACAAATGGTTAAGGTCTGGAATGCACCGCCTGAGATTGTGATGGAGCCAAATTCAAATAAAGCAATCAGAAGGGAATTGGACTTTTTTTCAAAAGGAAGAATGTGCAGGGTTACGGAGATAAGGGCACAAAGTAAATTGCTCATTCAGAGAGATGGGGAAGACATGATGTGCCAAGTGCCCTCCTTCTGCACTGTGACAATTCGGTGATTCTATTTCATCATAAATGTCAAAGACAACATCTGTAGTGTTACTCCCTACATTTCCAATGTCAGTCTTCATTTCCAGTATCTCTCTCTACATTTCCAGTGTTACTCTTTACATTTCCAGTGTCACTCTCTGCATTTCCAGTGTCACTCTCTATGTTTCCAGTATCTCTCTCTACATTTCCAGTATCAATCTCTCCATTTCTAGTGTCACCCTCTACATTTCCAATCTCATTCACTCCATTTCCAGTGTCACTTTACATTTCCAGTGTTTCTCTCTCCATTTCCAGTATCTGTCACTCCATTTCCATTGTCACTCTCTATATCTCCAGTATCGCTCTCTATGTTTCCGCTGTCACTTTCCACATTTTCACTATCGCTCTCTATGCTTCCAGTGTCACTCTCTATAGGCAGAATCATCCCAGATTTGCACTAAGTGCGGTGGTGGGTGGAAAATCAATGCCTTACCCGCCGTCCGCAATGACAGCTTTTCACACCGTATCGGCCCAATCCCACCTCATTCATCATGCATTCCTGGGAAACATGTGATTTCAATGGCGGACAGATACTCATTCATTCACCATGCCATCACCCCGCCTTTGCCTCACATGTGGCACCATATTAAAAGTGCACCCGCTCGCACTCCTCTCAGTGCTTCCAGCACTGACTGCAATGTTGGCATTTATTTCGAGAGGACTAGAATATCAAAGCAGGGATGTGCTGCTGAGGCTTTATAAGGCTCTGGTCAGACCACATTTAGAATATTGTGAGCACTTTTGGGCCCCGTATCTCAGGAAGGATGTGCTGACCCTGGAGAGGGTCCAGAGGAGGTTCACGAGAACGATCCCAGGAATGAAAGGCTTAACATATGAGGAACGTTTGAGGACTCTGGGTCTATACTCGATGGAGTTTAGAAGGATGAGGGGGGATCTGTTTGAAATTTACAGAATACTGAAAGGCCTGGATAGAGTGGACGTGGGGAAGATGTTTCCATTAGTAGGAGAGACTAGGACCCGAGGGCACAGCCTCAGAGTAAAGGGAAGACCTTTTAGAACAGAGATGAGGAGAAACCTCTTTAGCCAGAGAGTGATGAATCTATGGAATTCATTGCCACAGAAGGCTGTGGAGGCCAGGTCATTGAGTGTATTTAAGACCGAGATAGATAGGCTCTTGATTGGTAAGGGGATCAAAGGTTACGGGGAGAAGGCGGGAGAATGGGGTTGAGAAACTTATCAGCCATGATTGAATGGTGGAGCAGACTCGATGGGCCGAATGGCCTAATTTCTGCTCCTATGTCTTATGGTCTTATGGACTGCTGCACTGCAGACATGGTCCCGATAGGCGTGAAGGCTTCAGCCCCTGGTATGGTGACGCATTCCTCGAGCGCCTTTTGGATGCCATGGAGGCCTGTCATGATGTCCTCTACCCCGCTCTGGCTGCAGGAGGGGCTGCAACATTACCAATCTGGCTTGGACAATGGTGGCAGCGGTGGTCAGCGCCAACCCCCTGCAAAAGTGGACAGCCACCCAGTACCACAAGGGGATGAATGATCTCCTCCGTTCCGCCAGGGTAAGTCACTCTTCTCATCACTCCCAACTCACACACTCACAAACCCATAACATATCCACAGGGCCCTCACTTACTGCCAGTTCAAAGGACATCACCATTCACTCTCTCACACACACCTTCATTGTCCTCATCCCGTCCATTGGACCCCTCAGCACCCACACATGCCTGGCATACTTATCATCTGGCCTGGCAGGCATCCCACTTACACTCTATCTCTATTCATGCAGGACAAGCTGGCACACAACAGGAGGGAGAGGTCACAGGCTGGTGGAGGAATGCCCGACATCAAGGTCCTAACAGACTTGGAAAATCGAGCCATCCAGCTGGCCAGTGAGGATCTGGACTGGTCCTGTGCTGACAGTGAGGTCAGTGGTGCTCTACCAAGTGAGGATCCAGCAGTGCAACATCCATCAGACAACCATGCCCAGCGTGATGTGTCCTGTTTCACAGGCCACTGCCATTGATTATCTCCCCCTTGCTTCCGCAGGCACATCTGGGAAACAGCTGAGGAAGTCCCCAACCTAGGGCCTCCAATCAAGCCCTGAAGACAGATCGGAAGAAGAATCTGATGACACCCTCAGCGAAGACCAGTCACAGTGCTCACCCACACCCTCTACCATGCACAGACAGTAGCCTTGGGATCACAATCTGGTGAGCACTTCGCACTGTCTGATCCACAGCAGGCGGAGGCAGGGACTTCGTAGGGTTCCGGCACTCGGAGGACTGCTGGAGGCCAGAACCCTGCTGAGCCTGAGTCAGATGACAAGCTTCTGGACTCGGTCAAACCTGAGTTGCTGGATCTCCAAAGGCAAGCTCGGGAACATCAGGAAGGGATGTCCACTCCACTCCTCAGGTTGCAATGCACGATGGAGGAGTCTGTCAACCTTCAGTATGAATTGATAGCGCTGGCATGCCAATGCACCGAGGTCAACACTGATAGGATGGTGGCTGCCTTGGAGACCTTGGTCCATAACATCGGTCCTGCACTGCTGCGCGGGCTGAACTCCATCGCCGATGCCATAGTTGGCCTCTAGCCCTGTCCATGCAAGAGGGCTGTGGAATGGCTTGATCTCACTCCAGCTTTCCCTTCTCCTTAAGGTGTTAGCCAGGGGCCCTTGGGCACCCATGGGGAGGAGGATCAGAAGGTGCACACCCCTGGGGCCACCCCCCCCAGGTGATTCCGGGGGTGTCCAGCCCATCCGAATCCCCTCTTCCTGTTACTCTAGCAGCTCCAGACCTGCAGGTGGAGCAGGGAGGCACTGAGACACAGCAGCACCCCGAAATCAGGCCGGGACCCTCCAGGCCACGGCCTCTTCCCTGTGCTTTGTGCAGCCTTCAGACCAAAGTGATGGTCTGGCTTCACACTCACTGGACACATTACTGATGCCTGCACCTCGATGGTGCTTGTCACTGCTGCCAGGATGTGTGGGCAGGCGTCACAGAGTTCTGTCACTCTCTCTGTGCGCCCTCAGAAGCTTTAATGTGGGGCTGGCCCTCATCCCTTCAGCATTTTGGACTGGTGACACTCTGTCCCTGAAGGGGATGGGTGCTGAAGGCTGTCAAAGGATCAGGTGCATTTAAAGTTTCACAGCTACATCTCCATGATATGACCCTGATCACAGAACTCAAGCGAGCTGCCCTCAGCCAGACAGGAGTCAGACATTCACAGAGGCTAAGTGAAGATCCATGGTGTCTCCTCACTGCATGTCGTCATCCTCCTCCACAAACCTGGTAGCTATGAGGGCCTCCCGAGTGCGCCTGCCTCATCTGGCCAGTACAATGGCCTCATCACCGTCATGCTCATCTTTGAGGCCCTTCTCACCCTCACCCCATCAATGCCCTCCTCAATCAGAGGAGTACAGCTACTCCATCTTCTCCTCAGCCAGCTCCTTTCCTCATTGCAGTGCCAGGTTGTAAAGGGTGCACCAGAAGATGACGATGTGTGACACCCTCTGTGGACTGTATTGCAGGGCTCCACCAGACCGGTCTAGGCACCGGAAGCTCATCTTCAGTATCCCGGTGGTCTGCTTCACCAAGGTGTGAGTTGCAGCATGAGCTCCGTTATACCTTTGCTCTGCTGCAGTCTGAGGCAGCCGCATGGGTATCATCAGCCACGTCCTCTGCGGGTAGCCCTTGTCCCCGAAGAGCCAACCCTGCAGCCTCTGGACTCTGAAAGATGTCAGGGAACTGAGACCGACTGAGAAGGTAGGAGTCGTCGACACTGCCTTGGACCCGTGGGCAGACCTGCAGGATGCGTTTGTGGTGGTCACACACCAGTTGAACACTCAGTGAATGGAAGCCCTTGCACTTGATATAGTTAACCACTTGTTGCCATGGAGACCTGTGAGTGCAGTCGATGGCATCTTGCACTCGTGGAAAACCTGAGATCTGGGCAAATCCTGGCACTCTTGCTTCCTGGCTTTCCTGATCCCGGGCAAAATGCACAAAGCTGTGTACCTTCATGAAGATGGCGTCCGTGATGGATGCATTGGTGGGTGGAGGCTTGTGAAATCCCACAGAGGTCACCTGTAGAGCCCTGAAAGGAGCCAATGGCATAAAAATGAAGTGCTGTATCATTTTCATGGCCACTGGCAGTGAATGCCCTCCACATTCCCGTAGCGCCAAATCCTGCAGAAAGTGGCAGACGTGACCAACCAATTCCCTGGACAAGCATAGTCTTTGGCGGTACTGGTTCTCGGTCATCTGCACAAATGAAAGGTGGTGTCTATAGACCCTGGGTCTAGCTAGGCACCGACCAGCAATGGCTCACTGTTGCTCTTCAGTAGCACGTGCAGGAGCCCCAGCCACTCTTACCTTCCGGAGCTGCTCTCCCTCTGCCCTGCCAGGTGCCTCAGTCCCTCTCTTCTCCTTCGTCTCCGCTCACTATAAGCCATGAGGCATATAGCTAGTTCACTAGGCTCCATGCTCCTGATTCACTCCTTCAGCAGGATGAAGGAGACAGGTGCTTGAGTTAGCATGAGTCTTCTAAGAACCTGTTTTAGTTACGTTTGAAGGCCCCTTAATGCATCCCAGAGGATGCTGGCCACCACTTACAGGCCAGAGTTTAGTGCGCTGCATGACTGCCCGAAGTTCCATCCAACTCCAAGCCACTCCACCCGAATGATTAGCTGCAGCTTTGCCCATTGGACTGCATGCTGTGCTCTCAGCTCAGGCACAGGCATTCTCCTAACCCACACTGCAGGGCTGCACTGTTAGCTTGAACCATGGGGGAGACTGGTCCAAACCGGGATGATGACATTGCAAGAGGCTGTGAGCACCTCCACCAGTGACTGCTACATGGCCAGATTTAGCAAGGAGATTGTACAACATGCACAGGCGTCCAATTGTTCTGCAGTCCACTAAAATGCTCATTACTTTACAGCCTGTGCCTGAGGGATGAAAAGCTCTGGAGCATTTGGTAGCACTTTGACCCTCTACGTTGCTTGAGTGGGCAGATAAGCTAGACGCCCGGCAGCAAGCAAGTCAATGTGGCTGCATCTGAACTGCCTCAGCTGTGGAGGGATGGTCACTTTATACAAGGTGGCCGTTTCCCTGCCCCACCACCACCAGTGCTTGTGCAGTACCATCGCCCGCAGTGCAGCCTGTGCCCTCCCCTCCCCCCACCCTGTTACCAGTGTCACTCTCTACATTTTCAGTGTCACTATCTGCATTTTCTGTGTTCATTGGGACATTAAATATTTCATGACAGACCACGTTAGGTGTTCCCCTTTCTTGAGCCAAAATAAAGAGATTTCTTGGTATAATTCCTGGTGTTTTTCTAGAAGTATTTTGAATTTGCTGTTCCCATAAGAAAAACATTCAATGGTCATGTGGCTCACTTAACCATAAGACCATAACACACAGGAACAGAAATTGGGCCATTCGGCCCATTGAGTCTGCTCCGCCATTCAATCATGGCTGATAAGTTTCTCAGCTCCATTCTCCCGCCTTCTCCCCGTAACCTTTGATCCACTTACTAATCAAGAACCTATCTATCTCATTCTTAAATACACTCAATGACCTGGCCTCCACAGCCTTCTGTGGCAATGAATTCCATAGATTCATCACTCTCTGGCTAAAGAAGTTTCTCCTCATCTCTGTTCTAAAAAGTCTTCCCTTTACTCTGAGGCTGTGCCTCGGGTCCTAGTCTCTCCTACTAATGGAAACATCTTCCCCACGTCCACTCTATCCAGGCCTTTCAGTATTCTGTAAGTTTCAATCAGATCCCCCCTCCTCCTTCTAAACTCCATCGAATATAGACCCAGAGTCCTCAAACGTTCCTCATATGTTAAGCCTTTCATTCCTGGGATCATTCTCGTGAACCTCCTCTGGACCCTCTCCAGGGCCAGCACATCCTTCCTAAGATACAGGGCCCAAAATTGCTCACAATATTTTAAATGTGGTCTGACCAGAGCCTTATAAAGCCTCAGCAGCACATCCCTGCTTTTATATTCTAGTCCTCTCGAACTAAATGCCAACATTGCATTTGCCTTCCTAACTACCGACTCAACCTGCAAGTTAACCTTAAGAGAATCCTGGACTAGGACTCCCAAGTCCCTTTGCACTCCAGATTTCTGAATTCTCTCCCCATTTAGAAAATAGTCTATGCCTCTATTCTTCCTACCAAAGTGCATGACCTCACACTTCCCCACGTTGTATTCCATCTGCCACTTCTTTGCCCATTCTCCTAACCTATCCAAATCCTTCTGCAGCCTCCTCAATACTACCTATCCCTCCACCTATCTTTGTATCATCTGAAAACTTAGCCAGGATGCCCTCAGTTCCTTCATCTAGATCATTAAGGTATAAAGTGAAAAGTTGTGGTCCCAACACTGACCCCTGCAGAACTCCACTAGTCACTGGCCGCCATCCTGAGAAGGACCCCCTTATCCCCACTCTCTGCCTCCTGCCAGGCAGCCAATCTTCTATCCATGCTAGTACCTTGCCTCTAAAACCATGGGCTCTTATCTTACTGAGCAGCCGCCTGTGCGGCACCTTGTCAAGGGCCTTCTGGAAGTCTAAAGTAGATAACATCCTTTGGCTCTCCTTTGTCTAACCTACTTGTTACCTCCTCAAAGAATTCTAACAGATTTGTCAGGCATGACCTCCCCTTGATGAAACCATGCTGACTTTGCCCGATTTTACCATGCACTTCCAAGTATTCTGAAATCTCATCCTTAATAATGGACTCTAAAATCTTACCAACGACCGAGGTCAGGCTAATCGGCCTGTAATTTCCCATCTTTTGCCTCACTCTCTTCTTAAACAGGGGGGTTACATTAGCGATTTTCCAGTCCTCTGGGACCGTCCCTGACTCCAGTGAGTCCTGAAAGATCGCCACTAACGCCTCCACTATCTCTTCAGCTATCTCCTTCAGAACTCTGGGATGTAATCCATCTGGGCTAGGTGATTTATCCACCGTCAGACCTTTCAGTTTTCCTAGCACCTTCTCCTTGGTAATGGCCACTATACTCACCTCTGCCCCCCGACTCTCTTGAACTTTGGGGATGTCACTCGTGTCTTCCACTGTGAAGACTGATGCAAAGTACCTATTCAGTTCCTCCGCCATTTCTTTGTTCCCCACTACTACTTCTCCAGCGTCATTTTCCAGCAGCCCAATGTCCACTTTTGCCTCTCTCTTACCCTTTATATATCTAAAAAAACTCTTGCAATCTTCTTTTATATTACTGGCTAGTTTACCCTCATATTTAATCTTCTCCCTCCTTATTTCTTTTTTAGTTGTCCTCTGTTGGTCTTTGTAGGCTTCCCAATCGCCTGGATTCCCACTGCTCTTCACCACCATACAATGGCAATCGTACTTCAGTATTTGTGCAGTACATTGGAGGTCCCACTTCTTTACAGCACAATATTCACATACCTCTGATCCACTGCCAATATTATGTTCTAGGTCTGACTCATAATTATGATAAGGATTATGGATGGAAGTGGCCTTAAACAGTCTTGGTCTCTTACTTGCAGCATGGTTCTTCTTACATTCTGTCGCTCTCTGTCAACTTCTTGCCACCTTGTCCCAGCTTCTTCATCTTCCCGTTCTCTAACTGCTGCCTGTCACATTCTGTCATCCTTTTTACCTTTTTACTCTAGCCTGTCACTTCCCTTACCAAGTAATAATGTGCAGTGTCTCAGAACATAACTTATATGAAACAAACAAAGTATGAGTCAAAAAAACAAACAAATGAAATATGAAAGAAAGTCAGGGATGTAAATTCATTGCATTCTTTCTTGGAATATATGGTTAAGGTTGGTTAAAGCATGGCTGAGGTGTCAGCGAGGACACAGTGTAGACAGGGCTACAGCATCCCCTGCGAGGGGTTAGCTGGTTAAATGCTTGGAACTTAGGTAAACTCCACTATGAGGTTCCCCTTGGTCCAAGGTATCATCCCAACAAGTTTGCTTAAGTTGGACCAAGGGCCACGAAGGAGTTTGCCAATGAAAAATAGAGGCAGAGAGATACTTTGCATTAATATACATAGATCTGTGTGTCTGCTCATTGATATACATAGATCTGTGTCCTCTCATTGATATACATAGATCTGTGACCTCTCATTGATGTACATAGATCTGTGTCCTCTCATTGATGTACATAGATTTGTGTCCTCTCATTACTGACCCTCCTGCCACTGGAAATAGCTTTTTCCTTATTTATGCTATCAAAACCCTTCATAATTCAAAACACGCATATAATAAATCTCAATTTAACCTTCTGTGCTCCACGAAGAACATATACATTGACCTTCTTCTTTTCATTAACTAAGGGGTGGGACTTTCTGGTCCCATAAGTGGTGGGCAACATGGCGTGTGGGATGGGAAAATGTGGAGAATAAGTGAAAAAGTCAGTTTCCTGCTGGCGTAAAAAAAAAGTGGCAATTTTCCGCTCCTGACTTTCGTGGCGGGTCAGGTAGCCCGCCTCACCATGTTGGGAATCGCATTTGCATTGACCTGGATATCATGAATACACATTAAGAAGGGCAGCTCCCCAGAATCACACCCCCAGTCTGGGTCAAATTGCCTCACCAGCGACTAATTACACAGACGTGATTCATGACCACATATAACTGATGTGCACCTGGCGAGCACCACTTCACTCATGAACTTGAGGTGTGTGCATGCAGCATTTGCCTACCTTTCACTGTGCTGTACTCATGGCTGCTTTGACTCTGTGCTAAGGCTGCGTAGGCAAGACCAGCGGGAACACACAGTGAAGTGGAGGGGTTCAGAGCTAAGGCTTACCATGCGAGACCAGCGGGAGGGCGAAGGATGTGGGTGGAAGGGACTGGAGGGCAAAGGCTTGACTGAGGGGGGGAATGACTAGGGGAGAGAGCGCACAGTAAAATGACTGGGAGGGCATGACTGGGGAAGGGAGCATAGAGGCACATGACTCGGGGGGGTTGGGGGCGGGGTGGAAATTAGTTGGAGTAGAATGCATAGACTGTTCTGGGCAATAGAGCCACGGGTAGTCGGGGCCACAAAGCAGAGTCAGTCCTGTGTATCTGTGCCACACATTAGAGGGCTGTGCTTGGCACTCTTGTCCCGGTCCCAGTCCAGGGAGGCAGAGGGCCTATCAGCTCTGTGTCAGTCATGCCCAGCATGGTGCACAGGGCGCGGTCAGTCCCTCACACACGTCAGTCCTGGGGGGTTGGTGGCTTGATACTGGGCCACAGATGGCATAATTACAGTCAGGGGTGGCACCTGTAGCCTGTAGATGGGGAGCAGGTAATGTAGGGGCTGGCACTCAATAGTCTCCTGTGGGGAGTGGGGTGGGGGGGTGGTGGTCTCTTGAAGCCACAGTGCAAAGTATCTCAAGATGGGGAGGGGTCAGGTCTACATGGGGCATCTGGGCATCAACAGCAAGTGGTTCAGGGGGGAGGACAGGGAGGAGGATGGCACGACCATTACAATGGGATCACAGGTTAGAGGGAGAAGAAAGAGAGTGATTGGAGGGAGGGAAACCTGAACATGATGCTTCTCTAGAATGATGGGAGGGATTTCGACAGGCACCGGTTCGGGAGGGTCACTGGGGTGGGGGGTTGGGTGGGGGTCGAAGCTGGTCTGGTAGTAAAGCCTCAGCACCACCATTTTTCAAGCTGGTCCAATGACGCGGCACAAAAACAAGCATTGAAAAACCCTGCCAGAGGAGGTCTCTTAGGGCTTGGGGGAGGAGTCGGCTGCTACACGTGTGGACCGATTGAGGGAGCACCTTACTAATTCCTGCTTTTCCAAACGGAGAGGAAGGCACAGTTGAGACATGTTAGGATCAGTCAAATGCCAATGTAGGGAATGTGGTGTCTTAACTCATTTTGCACATCGTGGCGAGAGAATAAACCCGATTTAGGCCATTGTAGGATTGGCTTCCAAAGACCCCATGTCCCCCTTTGGGAAATCCCGAGGGTCAGAAGGAACCAACTGAAAAGGGGCCACGGGCCAAAGTGCAAATGCTTAATGGCCCTAAGACCTTTAAACCTTGCAGCGGGCAGTTGATGGATTTTCAAAGACCCCTCCCCCCCACGATACTTTCATAACATGAGTGCAAGTTGGGGTTGCTGTGTAATCCAAAGGGTACCGCCCAACAGTGCCGTGACTGAGGCACCTTCTCGCCTGGCAGAACTCAGTCAGATCCAAGCCCCTGTGCCAAAGCCCTGTCATGCCCGTGTTAATTGGGAGTGGGGGTGGGGTGGGGGGCAAGGCAAAGTCGATGGGGGTTAGGGGGAGGACAGCGGCTGGGGGTGCATGCTCCACCAGTGTTCCAGAAGGCTGTAATAGCGCTCCAAGGGACTCAGTGGGGATGTAATGTCTGGGATACAAGTGACCTATAGACTCTACACTGACTCCCTAGTTAGCAGCTGGGAGGGGGCCACTGCAGGCTTGTGTTCATTCACCTTTCTGTTCAATGTTTCCGCAGGCAGGAGCACGAGTGCCTCATGGATGGAGCAGGCAACACTGCCTTCATCCTGGCAATCAGGCAGCTAAGAATGAGGAGAAGGACACGTTGCCACAAGGCTGGGCAAAGGAACGAGACTCATCCTGATGAACAAGGCCCCAGTGGGGCCCCCACAAGACCCAGAAGCTCAGGCTGACAGAGCCACTGAGTGAAGGGCTCTGGCAAAACCAAGAGTGCACAGAAGGCACTCCTCATACCCCCAGGTGAGCAAAGGCCAGTGCCTTTGACTGACATCGCATGTCTAGGGATGTGGTGGTTCACATCTGCCACATTCTCCTGGAGGAGTAAATGCTGCTGGGTCTGGGAGGCCATCCATTGCCAGTGGCTCTGAAAGTGACCGCCGCTCTGAACTTCTTCACGAGGGGCTCGTTCCAGGGCTCCACTGGGGATCTCTGCGGGATTTCTTAAGCATCTTCTCACAAGTGCATTTGAGAGGTTACGGACACCCTACTTAGCAAGGACAGACAGTGAGCAGGACAGGTGCCAAGGCAGATAATAAGGATGCATGACTTCTGTGTGTACTGAGTGGACCTGTCTAAGGGATGAGGATGCGAGCTGCACAGAATGTGAGAAGAGATGACGATGCCGAAATGTGTGCGAGAGGATCAGTGGTGATGTCCCATGCGCTGGTTCTGTGTGAGATCGCTGTGGACTGTAGCCCAGCTACTGCTTAACAGGCTTGCGAGAGTGTGAGAGTGAAGAGAAGGTTGACTTATCCAGGCGGAGCGTATGAGGTAATTCATTGTCTTCCTGCACTGGATGGCGATCCTCCTCCGAGGAGCCTTGGCGCTGGCCGCCCTGGCAACCTGCTCCCAAGCTGGTATGGTGAGCTTGGTGGACCTCCTTCTGCCATCACTGGGGGTAAAGGTTCTCCCGGCATGCCTCCACAGTGGACCCAGTGCATTGTTGCTGAACTTGGGGGCAGTAGGCTTCTTAACTTACAGGGCCAGCACTCGCCACGATGAGTCCCGGGCTGCAGAGACAGAATGATGTGCGTGGCTGTTGTTTAAGTATGGCGCTCGGAAAGATAATCTAATGAGGTCATGAAGGACCAGACCAATCCCAGCCCGCCCCGTCATGAGATATGACATGCTTCCTGTGTTATGTGCTGTCTGCAACATGTGGGAAGTCCTAGACACTTCTTGCGCTCTGACTGACCACGTGTGCAGGAAGTGCCACCAGCTACAGCTACTTGAGCTCCGGGTTTCAGAGCTTGAGCGGCAGCTGGAGGCACTGAGGCACATCCGCAAGGCTGAGAGTTTCGTGGACAGCACATTTTTAAATGTGGTCACCCCACAGCTTATGGAAGTGCAGACAGAGAGGGAATGGGTGACCATCAGTCAGAAGAAAGGTGTCAGGCAGGTAGTCAGGAAATCCCCAGGGTGTATCTCGCTCGAGAACCGTTTTTCTGTGTTGGAAAACAGTGAGAGTGACCGTTCGTCTGGGGAGTGCAGCCACGCTCATGGCGCTGTGAGTGGCTTAGCTGCACAGCGGGGGAGGAAAAAGAGGGGAAGAGCAATAATGGTAGGAGACTCGATAGTAAGGGGAACAGACAGGTGTTTCTGCGGCCATAAACGTGTCTCCAGGGTGGTTTGTTGCCTCCCTGGTGCCAGGGTCAAGGATGTCACTGAGCGGCTGTAGGGCATTCTAAAGGGGGAGGGCAAACAGGCAGAGATCATGGTATATGTTGATACCAATGACATAGGTAGAAAGAGGGATGAGGCCCTGCAAGCAGAATTTATGGAGCTAGGAAGCAAATTTAAAAACCAGACCTCAAAGGTAGTAAACTCTGGATTACCTCTGGTGCCATGCGTGAATAAGTATAGAAATAGGAGGTTAGTCCAGATGAATGTGTGGCTGGAGAGATGGTGCAGGAAGGAGGGCTTTAGATTTCTGGGACATTGGGACCAATTCTGGGGGGTGGTGGGACCTGTACAAGGTGGACGGGTTGCACCTGAACTGGAATGGGACAAACATCCTTGCGGGGAGGTTTGCTTAGTGCTGTTGGGAGGAATTAAACTAACTTAGCTGGGGGATGGGATCCTGAGAGGAGGTTCAGCAGGGGGAGATGCACAGCCAAAATTAGAAGAGAGAGCAAGTGAATCTGGAACTCATAGAAATTATAGGCCAGTTAAGGCACAAGGGAGTTTAGCAAGGTTGGATGGCATTTATTTTAATGCAAGGAGCCTGACGAATAAGGCAGATGAGCTGAGGGCACAAATTAACACCTGGAAGTATGATGTCATTGCTGTCACAGAGACATGGTTGAGAAAGGGCAGGATTGGCAGCTTAATATTCCAGGATATAGAGTCTTCAGGCAAGACAGGGAAGGAGGTAAAAGAGTAGGGGGTATCGCAATATTGATTAAGGAACCAATTATAGCAGTAAGGATGGATGACATCTTAGAAGGCTCCTCAAGTGAAGCCATATGGGTAGAACTGAAAAAGGAGCAATCACGTTGCTTGGAGTGTGCTATGGACCCCCAAACAGTCAGAAAGAAAAAGAAGAGCAGATATGTAGGCAAATTTCAGAGAAGTGTAAAAATAATAGGGTAGTAATAGCGGGGGATTTCCACTTCTCCAACATTGACTGGGCTAGTCATAGTGTGAGAGGTTTAGAGGGAGCGGAATTCTTAAAATGCATCCAAGAGAACTTTTTAAGCCAGTACATAGAAGGTCCGACAAGAGAGGGGGGAGGGGGCAGCCCTGGACTTAATTATAAGGAATGAAGCCAGGCAAGTGGTAGAGGTTATCAGTGGGGGAACATTTTGCAAATAGTGATCATAACTCCATTAGATTCAAGGTTGTTATGGAAAAGGACAAGGATGGGCCAGAAATCAGAGTTCTAAATTAGGTAAAGTCTGATTTTAATAAGATCAGATATGATTTGGCCAGAGTGAACTGGGAGCAGCTACTTTTAGGTCAATCTGTGTCAGACCAGTGGGACTCATTCAAGAAGGAAATAGGGAGAGTACAGGGCCAAAAGATTCCAGTAAAGACAAGAGGCTGAATTTTCTGGTTGGCGGGGGGCTGGAGCAGGAAAGGGCACAGGTGGGTGTGGATCCAATTGCAACCCACGATCGGGTCCGTGACGCAATTTTATGCGGGTGGGCCAATTAAGGCCCACCCAGCGTAATGCGCGACTTCCGAGGATAGCGGAAGTGGGCGGGCGGCGGCGGGAGTGCATTGACCGCCGGGTCCAATAGCGACCCAGCGGCCTGTTTAAATGAAGCGCTGGCAGTATTCGCCAAGCTGCTCACAATGACAAGTTGAAGGGCTCACCAGAGGGCTTCTAGTGAGCAGGCCAGTCCGGAGGGTAGGCCAGCAGAGTAATGTCCTTCTGTGAACGTCATTCAGTGCAGTACTGAGGGAGTACTGCAATGTGGGAAGTGCCGTCTTTTCCACGAGACATTAAACCAAGGACCCATCTGTCATGTCAGGTTAACGTATCCCATGGTGTTATTCAAAGAAGAGACCAGTGTGCTCACCAAATGTATCCCTCAATTGTCAGATGACCCACTCATTTCTTCCAGTAATGTTTGTAGGAGCTTGCTGTGCACAAATAGCTGGCATGTTCCCCACAATACACCAGTGACTACACTTCAAACATACTTTGCTGTAAGTATAGTGCCTTAGGATGTCATAAGTTCATGAAAATCACGTATAAATGCAATCCTTTCATCCTTCAATATTGCTTATTGGACAATTGACTTGAGAAAGACTTTTATCTATGCACTTTATACTGCCTCTCAGAAACATCTTAATGCTTCTTCTACAATGAATCAAGTCAAGTGACCATTGTAATATAAGCATGAATTGGCAGCCATTTTCACCAAGCAAGCTGTTACAACCGGAGCGATGACTGGTCGTCAGTTTTTGGTTTTGTTGTTTACCTACATGATTTTTTTGGGGGAAATAGGATTTAATAATAACATTGGATGTCACAATCCTGTGAATGTCCTTCAGTATAGCACTGAGAGATTGAAAAGACTGGCATGTTCACACCATGGAGAAGCAGACCCATTCTTGTTGCGAAAGAAACCATCAGAAAGTGTTTGTGAACTTATTGATCACGCTCCCGGGCTGATGGTGCACATTTACCCCAATGATTCAATCGATGCAGTCAATTTACATCTGCCATTTGACAGTGATTCCATCCCTTTCTCCTCCCTGACTTTTTAAAGAGAAAGATATCAAGAGAGCTATTGATTATTATACTTTGAGGGAATCCACTCCACCGGTTAATAATAATAAACACAGCTTCAATGCAAAGTTGCTGCAACATCTTAACAAGTGCCAAAAGAACACCAGCTTTGACAATCCTCCAGCCTGTGTCCTTCAAATGAAGTCAATTGAAATTTTATTCCATCATCCCAACAACAATGCTCAGCTATTTTCCTCAGTGTCACTCCCCATTTTGCATGAATGTTCTTCTCTGAGAGTTTGGAAGCATGGCTGAAATTCTTCAAGTGACCTTGACAAGTTTGATCATCATCGGAGCATATTCATCCAATCAGGCTTTGCATGAGGTTTTGTATCATGCATGAAATGGATGCTGACCTCGTCACTGCTTGAATTCCCTATTGCTGACTGAATCCTTGTAAGAGTTCCATCAGTTATGAGAGCAGACACTGAAGCTCCATTGCTGTTTGTGGGAGCTTGCTGTGCGCAAATATTATTCCCTGACGCAAACCCGATGAGTGAATTCAATAAATAAAGAAGGATTTGGACAGGTTAGGAGAATGGGAAAAGAAGTGGCAGATGGAATACAACGTTGGGAAGTGTGAGGTCATGCACTTTGGTAGGAAGAATAGAGGCATAGACTATTTTCTAAATGGGGAGAGAATTCAGAAATCTGCAGTGCAAAGGGACTTGGGAGTCCTAGTCCAGGATTCGCTTAAGGTTAACTTGCAGGTTGAGTCGGTAGTTAGGAAGGCAAATGCAATGTTGGCATTTATTTCGAGAAGGCTAGAATATAAAAGCAGGGATGTGCTGCCGAGGCTTTATAAGGCTCTGGTCAGACCACATTTAGAATATTGTGAGCAATTTTGGGCCCCGTATCTCAGGAAGGATGTGCTGGCCTGGAGAGGGTCCAGAGGAGGTTCACGAGAATGATCCCAGGAATGAAAGGCTTAATATATGAGGAACGTTTGAGCACTCTGGGTCTATACTCGATGGAGTTTAGAAGGATGAGGGGGGATCTGATTGAAACTTACAGAATACTGAAAGGCCTGGATAGAGTGGACATGGGGAGGATGTTTCCATTAGTAGGAGAAACTAGGACCCGAGGGCACAGCCTCAGAGTAAAGGGAAGACCTTTTAGAACAGAGATGAGGAGAAACTTCTTTAGCCAGAGAGTGGTGAATCTATGGAATTCATTGCCACAGAAGGCTGTGGAGGCCAGGTCATTGAGTGTATTTAAGACTGAGATAGATAGGTTCTTGATTGGTAAGGGGATCAAAGGTTACGGGGAGAAGGCGGGAGAATGGGGTTGAGAAACTTATCAGCCATTTTTGAATGGCGGAGCAGACTCGATGGGCCGAATGGCCGAATTTCTGCTCCTATGTCTTATGGTCTTATGGTCTAAATCATTGTTGTGTCATTCTTGTGGGTGATCAGCATTGGTAGATTCCCCCCGAGATGTGGTTCCATCAAAGAAGCAGAGTTATAGAGCCAGTTCGGCTCTTCGTGAGTCATCCAAGGCCTTCAAAAACTTAACTTTTTTCAATTGCTGACAGAACTGGTTAAAAATATATTTTACCATCAGCTCATATCATTGTATATCTGTTTCTTGTGAGAGAAGACTTTGCCTCAAGGCTTCTGCAACTTCATTTCCATTCTTGTCAAACGATGAAGCTTTTTGCCAAGTGTGTAATGAAAGGAAAATGGTTCTTATGTATTATCAAATATACAGACACAGCTTCTTCTTTCTTTCTGATTACTTTCTCTCTTCTGCGAAATATGTTTTAAACCTTTTTTCATTTGTTTCAGTTTCTTGGCTCCCCCATTGCATGGCTCCAGATTCCCCCTTTCTTTATTAAATTTATTCTTCATTTCTTCTTGGGTGATCTCCTGTGGCCCCATAATGCTCCAAGATTTCTGTGCTCCCCCAGTTCTATCCTTTTGTGCACCCTGATTTTCATCACTCCAGCATAGATGGCTGTACCTTCAGCTGCCTGGTCCCTTAACTCTGTAATTCCCTCCCTAAACATCTCTGCCTCTCTACATCTCTCCTCCTTGAAGATGGTCCTTGAAAGCTACCTTTTTAAATATGGTTTTGGTCATTCATCTCTCCTCATGTCACGGCACGAGGCTCGGTGTGAAATTTAGTTTGCTAATTGTTCCTATGAAGCATTTGGTGTGTTTAACTCAATTAAAGGCACTATATAAATGCAAACTGGTGTCTTTGTGGTTTTGTAATGCTGGACAGTCATCAGTTGCCATCCGCCCCTTACTGTCATGGAATTTCATAGCAATTGCTTTTAAAAAAAGGAAGATTTGCATTTTATATGGTGCCTTTCATGATCCCAGGATGTCTAAAAATGCCTGAAAATGCTTTACAGCCAATGAAGTGTAGTCACTGTTGTAATGTGGCAAGCCAAATTGCACAGAGCAAGTTTCCATAATCAGCAATGTGCTAATGACCAGATAATCTGTTTCAGAGATGTTGATTGAAAGATATCTATTGGCTTGGATATTGGGAAGAACTCCCTTGCTCTTCCTCAACATAACGCTGTGGGATTTTGTCCCGATGAGAGAGTGTCTTGGTTTAATCTCTTATCTGAAGGACTGCTCCCCTGACAGTTCGGTGCTCCCTCAGCACTGCACTGGAAGTGACAGCCTCGATTATGCTCTGAGGTTTCTGGCATGAAGGCAAGGCTGACATCTGTCGCATTCAGTTTTGGATCTTGTCATTCTGTAATGTGCAGAAATTCCAAGAAATTCCACTTCACTGCTTCTCAAGTTGCCTAAAGTTTTGTTAATTAATTAATAGCCATGACCTCAAATTAAAATATACAAAATGTGGATGAAATGATCGTAAAATGGGAAATTAATTAAGCCTCCTTGCTCTGGTCCAATGACACGATGCTTTGAACCCTTCGGCACCTGAAGACCTCCCTTGTTTTTAACTCTATGTTGGTCATGGTGGACTGACAAGTATATGTTATGTAGAAATGATAAGCTGCGCAAGTTTCAATTTTTTAAAAGTGAAACTGTATGGCTTTTATAACAATGAAGCACATTATAATTGCTCAGTTGTACATTCATCATTCTATCAGCCTCAAGCTACATCATGCAGTCTACTGATTGCATTGCTTTGGTGGATTTTGTTCTAAGCAGGTTTCAAACCTAGAGCTTAAAATGTCAAACCCTGGCATTAAAAATGAAATAAGACTTAACATATTCTTGTGTGGGGTGATATTACATTTAAGTGACAATGACTTCATTTTATATACGTTAAATATG
Source organism: Cetorhinus maximus (assembly GCF_964194155.1). Taxonomy (NCBI): domain Eukaryota; kingdom Metazoa; phylum Chordata; class Chondrichthyes; order Lamniformes; family Cetorhinidae; genus Cetorhinus; species Cetorhinus maximus. The sequence continues at coordinate 139,682,340 of NC_135886.1, read as the reverse complement.
CACAAGAACTTTTATTGTATTTATTATGATTGCAAATTTGATTCACTAACGCAACAACAACGTTTTATTTGAACTGTTTAAATGCCCTCGACATTATGTATGGATGAGGCTCTAGGTTTTTTAATGACGATAATCTGAGTTGAATGTTTATGTTATGCTGAGTGACGTGGAATAACTACATTATGGAACAAAGTGACAGTTTTTGGGGTCGTATTTGTTTAGCTTGTCACTGCTTCTGTCACATTATCCAAAGTGCACTACAATTGCTTCAGGTCAACAGTTGCACCAAAGGTTAAAAATAGACCCTGAACGTTAACTCATGGTAATGATTGTCAAGCTAATCATTAAAACCCCAAAATTGTTGATGCGGGTTCCTGCACTGAGGGACACATTGGACACCCGGTTATGGAAGTCAATGTTCCCGATTTGTGACACTCCTAATTTTCTGGTCATCATTGCTGGGAGCCAAGACCATCACAGATCAGTTACTCTGCTCCCAATTCACTGATCTGCTCTCCTTTTTAAAAATTCATTTATGGTTTGTGGGTATTTCTGGCTAGGCCAGCATTTATTGCCTATCCTTAATTGCCTTTGAGAAGGTGGTGGTGAGCTGCCTTCTTGAACCGCTGCAGTCCATGTGGTGTAGATACACCCACAGTGCTGTTAGGGAGAGGGTTCCAGGCTTTTGGCCCAGCGACAGTGAAGGAATGGCAATATATTTCCAAATCAGGATGATGAGTGGCTTGGAGGGGAACTTCCAGCGGTGGTGCTCAGGTGTGTCCGATGGCCTTGTCCTCCTAGATGGCAGTGGTCATGGGATTGGAAGTGTTATGGCACAGCCGATGGTAAATGCTGAGTTGTTCAAATCCCAAAGGGAAACTTGAAACAACTGCCACAATTTGTTTTGCAGTTTGTATAAATTTCATGATGCGCGCCTTGATTTCAGTAGTAATAAAACCACTGGGTCTTACAGGTTTTACAAAACTAGGTTAAACATTTATTAATAAGAGAAAAGATTTTAAATACATACATAGATCTACAAATTACTACTATGATAACTCCTAAATCCCCTAATTAATCTAACTCCCATTTACACTTTAATTAGGGCAACAGTAAGACACATAGGTTTTACAAGACCCAGGCAAAGAAACATGATACCCTGAACAAGTTGAATTCAAAGTGAGTTTTCTTAACTTCGGTCCTTTGAAGACAGCAGCTTGAGGCATAAATGCTGAAGACTTTTCACACTTGTTAGACCTCGAAATGCCTCCCTTACAAACAGCCTTCTCTCTTATATAAATATTTTCCTCTTTGAATGCAAATTCCCATTGTTTCACTATGTCCTTTGAACTTTACCTCTCTATTAATAAAAAATCTATCATAGTACCAATCCCACCAGTAATCTTTGGGAAAAATAAATAAACACACTATTTCTTACTACTTCAGCTGGCTAGGTATACATTACACCCCCTCCTTTGAATTCAAACTGCTATAGTTTATTTCAAAATGGAAATGTTCCCTTTACACCTCACTTTCTAAAACTTCCTATGTTTACCTAATTAACATTTCAAACCTAACTTCTCTTCTTACATCAAAGCACCCAGGCTAGCTATCTCTAATTCAATTAAGTTTCATGCACACACACACACACACACACACACACAGATGCACACATAGATACATCCCAATATTGATCTATTTTACAATAACTTCCAATAACATTCTTGAAATTCTTATATCTTCCTGACATCCGCTTCTGTATTGAAATATGAACCATCATAATTTAAAAAGATGGCTTCATTTTTATTAACCCATTTTATACCATCTCCTATTCTTATCTGTATACTTACACTGTATATTTACATAATTCCAGTGTCATCTTCTTGTAACAGTCGGGCCCCAATGCTAATTTCACTGGTGGCAACGGCCAACTTAAATTGCTTGGTGTAATCAGGTACTGCCAAAACTGGTGTCATAGTTAATACAGTTTTCAAACTATCGAATAACTTCTGACTTTCCTGTGTCCATTGAAACTTCTTGTTCGTTTTTAATAGCTCAGTCGGTGGAGCAACCACATCGCTAAAATTTAGTACAAATTTCCGATAATGCCCAGAAATCTCAAAATTTCTCCCTTTGTTGTAGGCACTGGGAAATCCATGATAGCCTTGACTTTCACATCTCTCGGAACCACCTTACAATGTCCAATGGTATGGCCTAGATATGTAACTTGCGCTTTTGCAAATTCACTTTTAGCCAAGTTCATCACCAAATTAACTCCTTGTAATCGAGTTAATAATTCTTCCAGGTATTTTAAATTCCCCTTCCATGTAAAACTGAAAACTATCAAGTCGTCAATATAAACAGCACAATTGCTCAGATCTGCAATTACTTTGTCAGTCTTTGAAATGTCACAGTTGCATTCTTCATAACAAATGGCATGACTTTAAACTGATGTCGTCCATTTGGTATCACAAAAGCCAATATCGCCTTTGTTCTTTCCGATAATGGTACTTGCCAATGTCCTTTTAGCAAGTCAATCTTTGTCATAAATTTTGATTGTCCCACTTTTTCAATGCAATCTTCCAACCATGGTATAGGATAGGAATCTGCTTTTGTCACCACATTCACCTTTCGATAGTCCACACTCAGGGCAGAATATTCCATGCCTGCTGGCGGTGGGTTTGATAGGTGATGTGAGCGGACAACATGGCACGATCAATTTCACCACGGGGGGAAGGCAGGTCGCAATTGTCCACTTAGCTCGCTGATGGTGGGCCGTGTTTCCCCACCATCAGTCATCGAGAACCTCAGGGTAATATATCAGCATATCACTATCAGGCCATCCCGCCAGGCTCTTGCACCCCTGCTGGATCGTCGGTGGGAAAGCACATCGACGTGTTTCACAACAGCGCAGAGGTGACATGCACTTGGGGGCCTTCACTTTGGGTGAACCGGAGGTGAGTGCACAGCAATGTTCTGCAGAGCCCACGGGTCACCTATTGCTTTGCTAGCTTCAGAGGCGCCAGGGGAGCTGGGGTTAAATGTTGTCCAGCCTTGGAGGTGACTTTTGAGGGTGAGGGTGAGCAGGGGGCAAGTGCATCTTTGCCGTTGAGGCGACTTGTGAAGCGGGTCAAGTGAAGCCTTGCCGTTGAGGCGACTGGTGGCAGGGCGTGGTGGTGTGGTGGTTAAGGGCAGCTCTACCTCTGAGGTGACTGGTGGCTGGGGGAGGGGAGGGGGCAAGTGCAGTCCTGCCATTGATTATAGCGCACAAGCATTCAGGGTGGGGGGGTAGGGGGGTGTGGGAAGTGGCCACACATTCGGGAAACCTGTAGAAAGTGACCATTCCTCTGCAAATGAATCAGTTCAGGCGCAGCCTCATTGATATGATTGGGATTGGGCTCCTAGCTTATCTACCCACTCAAGCAGAGGCATCAAGGTGCCACCGAGATCTCCAGCACTCCCCACCACCACCCCCACCCCAATGCCCACCCCCCCAGCACAGATTGCAAATTCATGAGCGCTTTAGTGGACAGAAGAGCAGTTGGACTGGGCACGTTGTACAATCTCCTCGCTAAAGCTGGCCATGCAGCAGTCACTGGTGGAGGCACTCACAGCCCCTTGCAATGTCATCATCCCGGTTTGGACCAGTCTCCCCCATGTCGCAGGTTGACAGGGAAGCCATGCAGCGCACTAATCTCTGGCCATCCAAGTGGTGGCCAGCACGCTCCAGGAAGCATTAAGAGGCCATCACACTTAACCAGGACATGTTCTTAGTACACCCATGCTAACCATCTGTCTCTCTCTTCCATCCTGCAGGAGGAGCACATCAGGACCATGGAGCCTGGTGAACTAGCTGTATGCATGAGGGCCTAGAGAGTGCGAAGAAAGACGGAGGAGAGAGCGACTGAGGCTCCTTGCTCCAGAAGCAGCAACCTCAGGGAGAAGGGGCATCTCGGGTTCCCACACACACTGCCCAAGAGCCACAGTGAACTGTCGCAGGCTGGCGCCTAGCAACACCCAGGGCCTATAGACGCCGCCTTTCATCCCTGCAGATGACCGAGAACCAGTGTCGCCGAAGACTGCACATGTCTAGGGAACTTGCCTGTTTTGACAACATTCAAGGACAGGCCGAGGGAGTCGACAGCTATCCTCTTCACTATCAATGACACAGCCAATTATTGTGTCATCTGCAAATTTCCCAATCATGCCGCCCACATTTAAGTCTAAATCATTAATATATCCAAGGAACAGCAAGGGCCCCAACACTGAGCCCTTTGGAACACCACTGGAAACCATTTTCCATTCACAAAAAAACAGTTGTACAGCACAACTAGAGATGGGGAATTATGGTCAGCTTTGCCAGTGGCACCCACATCCTGAAAATGAAAGTACATCCCAAAGATCATCAATGTCAATGAAATAGTTGATGATATTCTCTGTTTCCAGCTGGCAAGTGCAGGAGCCAACAATAGTTCAACCAACAGCAGTGAGATGAATGGATTAATTAACCTGTATTGATGGTGTAGTCTAAGGAATGAATGATGACCAAGAGGCCAGGAATGTTCCCCAACTCTTCTTCTTCAAAAACTGCTGTGGATTCTTATCTGAAAAGGCAGAGAGAGTGCTGATTAATCAGGTGGATTTTAACTCCAGGTGTGGAAAGGGTAAGCAGGTTGTGGTTCATTTGTCAACTCATGATTATTCTTAATGAATTGGCAGCAGAACTCCCACAATAATAATAATCCCCTTACGCTTTTGGAGTGTGGCTTAATGGTGTCAATCTTGCCTCTGAGTTAGAAGATTGTGAGCTCAGGTTTGATATTTTGGTGCAGTACTGAAGGAGTGCTATGTTGTTGGAGGTAGCATCTTTTAGGTGAGTTGTTAAAGTGAGGCCTCACTTCCCTCTCCTGTGGATATAAAACATTCCATGGGCACTAATTCAAAGGAGAGGAGTGGAGTTATTCCCTGCTGAATCCTACTGGTGTCTTGACTGATATTAATCTCTCAGCCAATATCAATGAAAAACAGATTGCCTGGTCCATATCACATTGATGTTTGTAGGAGCTTTCCATGCATAAATTGGCTGCCACATTTCCTTCAATAAACTAATTGGTAAAGCCCTTAGGGACAGACGGATGTTGTAAAAGTTGCTATATAAATTTACATCACCCTTTTAGCCCCTCTAAGTTGCATTGTGATTTTACGTACGCTGTCAGACCACAATTTGCATGCAGCAATGTCTGATTCCGGCAGGCACCCACATTACTCAGCTGAAGGCCCCAGTGGAGCTGGAACAATGATTTTCGTCTGAGACCAGCTATTCCTTCAGATCAACTGGGTTAAAATCAACACAACTGTCTCATCTAAACAACTGAAGCTTAGCAGATCCATAAAATTGTCAATATATCCAGGCTGCGCAGTTCTGGGAGTTTGCTGGTGGCCTCATGTAGACCAATAACGAGTTTCATTGTTCTCAACCTTTCTCAATCAACATCTGACTCCTTAACCATCCTCCCTCGGTGGATACTGTTTACTGGTTCATCTCAAAGGCAATATTACAGCCACCTCAGTAAGTGGAGAGGAGTTAAAGGTGGCAACTCAATGGTGGACAACATGAAAGCTATGATTTAAGAGCACCCATGCATTAATAAATGAGACAGACATCAGGCTGCATTTTACACCCCCCAGCCGGCGTGATGGGAGGCAGGGGGCTTGTCAAATGCAGCATGTGGTCTGCCCAAAACTTTCCTGCCCATCTCCGACCTGTCTCTCATTTTACGGTGGGCAGTAGAGGTGTCAACAGCCTGCCCACTCTCGGGCCTATTAAGGCCCTTAAATGGCCAATTAATGGACAATTAAGTGCCTCATATCACTCCCGTGCCAGAGGGAGACCCAGGCCAAGCAAGTGGACTGGCTGGTTTTACTGGGCGTTGGTGTTGGGAAAGTTGGGGGAGCACCTTTAGGGGGACCCTGTGCTTATCAGAGGCAACCCTCAAGGTCATACCCCGCTCACCCACCCTTTGACCCTCCCACCCCATCGGTTGTGTATCATGCCACAATTAATTTATTCATTGGTATGCATTACCAAAGGTCAAGTGCCTCTTTGAAGAGGTAGATTTCCTCCCAAGAGAACCGGCCCAGGCAAGGAAGACCATTCAGCCCAAATTGTTCATTATTGAGCAAACGTTTCTGCCAGTCACAGCATCCGGCTGCTGTTTGAATGAAGGAAACTAATGGCCAGAAAATTCCTCCAAGCCATTCCCCACTCTGGCCGGAAGAACTTCGATGTGAGTGACCTTGCCCGCTCGCGTGAAGGATATTCCTGCTGAAGAGGTATCAGGGGAATTTCCTGGCCAATGTGACAAATGAGACTTCACTTTGGAAATGCCACACTGCTTGTTTATTTTGCTGAGTGTTCTAAGCACTTGGGGTGATCGAATCTTATTTCCATTCATGTGGACTGGCCTGTGTTTGAGAGAGGGAGCACATAAAAACAAGGGTGGCACGGATGGATTAACTCAAAAGAGAAACATTCGGAAGAATTGTACCATTCGTTCTAGACGGTGTTAAAAAGCTCAGTATTTAGATATCTTGTGTAAGTATAATTTTCTGTGCGGCCAATTCAATGAAATTACTCCGGTGGCAAATAGAAGTGGGTTTCAACCACACTTGGTTAACTCCTGTGCTTAAATCATATAGAAAGCGAGGCATGGAAAGAGGGGAGAAATAGAAGACAGCAGATTCTGAAAGAGAACACAAAATTTGCATTAGAACTGGCTACCTTGGTACTGGAAAGTCAATGTATCTAATCCCCTTGATACACAGCTTCTTATTGATTGCCTCAACCTATGGATGGGACTAAGTTCAATTGCTTGTGCAGCACTGTACTATCTGACTGCTGTGTAAAGTGCTAGCTTTGTTCACATGATAGAACTCTGAGTCGAACTCCACTGTGACACTCAAGGTTATCATATCGGCTCGGGCATTCAGTGTAGTCCTGAGGGAGTCCTGTATTGTCAGAGGTAAGCTATTAACCTAAACTCTATTCAGGTGTAAGTAAAGGTAACTATGCTTCAAAAGTAACTGATTGGCAGTGAAACACTTTGTGATGTCCTGATGCTACTTAAATGCAAAGTTCTTCCTTTCTTAAATCAAAAAACAAAAGCCTGTATTTACATACATTTAAAAAACATCCTGGATCATTCTATAACAAAATTTGACACTAAGCGACAGAAGGAAGTATTAGGGCAAATGACCAAAAATCTTGGTCAAAGAAATAGGGTTTTAAGAACTGTCTTAAAGAAGGAAGGAGGGATAGAAATGCTGAAGGGTTTAGGGAGGGAATTCTAGAGCTTAAGGTCTCAGCAGCTGAAGGTATGGCCACCTGACTGTCAGTGTAATTCTTAGCACACTGACGATTATATAACAAATGCTGTCCAATCACGAAATCACATAAAATGTTGGACACTGAGTTTTGCAAGTACGGGCTGATTGGGTACGTTGTGAACAGTGGAAAGGGCATGCTATTTGATGCAATCCTCCAGTCTTTGGGGTGTAAGGCCTATATACCTACCATCACACTGGTACCAAAATTCACATACCACATTACTCATTTGTGTGATAGGTAGAATGTCTTTCTGGCTTAATGGCAGCATCCTGTTAGTGGTGAATATCATTCGTGTTGCTACTGCAATAGTCAGTTATAGGGCTCAGTAAAGTGATCATTTTAGCAAAGGTGCTACTAGAAGACTGAGTTTAGTGAAGTCATTGTTTGCTCTGCAATCGAAGAAACCGTGAGTTCGGAGTGCAGTTTTTTTGGGTCTTGGGGAAAGATAGGAGTTGGGTGAAAATCATCAGGAATTCACTGAAAGAAAGCCATTTGCAACTGTGCCAGTCCCAAGCGAGAAGCCTTTGTGTCAAGCTAGAGGTAACTCTTCACTGGTTTATGTGTCTGTAAAGATTTTGCTGTGGTAATGGAATAGTGGGAATTTGAATTGCCCTCATGTGTTTGTATTGAGATCTTTCCAACATTTTAGTCTGGTGTAATATAGTTTACTTTTGTTGTTTAATAAATATTTTATTCTTTGTGTTAAAAGCTCATCAGCAGAATCCTGTGCATTTGTTCAGTAACTTTACTCCACAGTTTCTATATTGGCCCCCATTGACTAATTAATTACCTTCTTTAATTTTTGGTTATTATATTTTTAATTAACATTGCTGTCTGACAACATCACATATCAAAGATCCCTTGTCCACAGGGCACAATTGTCAAAGTGGTGCCAGGAGCCCAACACCTGGATGAATTCTCGGCCGCAACCTGTGCCTCAACAGAGTCACTCGCGTGATGTTATTTTTAATGCTAATGCCCCCGAAGCCAGTTTGCTCAGTTCGCTAGATGGCTAATGTGTGGATCAGGTTAATGTCATTAGAACAGGGCTCAATCCCCATTCTGGCTAAGGTTGACTCAGGACCTGCCTCCTCGCCCTACCCAGGGTAAAAATCACAGCACTTTGCTTTGGCTCAGTGAATAACTGCCAAAGGCCTGTCTTTGGGCAGAGAGCTGAAGAAAAAGAATGTCCCTGAGTGCCTCCAGGAGATGGGGTCTGCCTGCCAGGCACCAATGGCACACAGCACCATGGGGCAAGCTACTATTGCCTTGACCAAGAGAACAGGCAGCTCCTCAGAGGGCCAGCGCCATGAAAACTGAGGTTATGTGCATGTTCCAGCACAAGACATCTGAGGGCCTGATGATTTTGAACATTAAAAATAACTTTCCCTTTGCTTCGCAATCAACCCAACAGCTGTTCACTAACTATTCAGGTTCACCGAAATCACCATTACAAATTGCATCCTCAACCTTCTCGGGCAGTTAACCAGTTTCAAAAGGAGCTTAATGGGCTGCTAATTGATGGTGAGTGGGTTCCCCTTCCTCCCTCCAGCGCTTTGAAAGACGTCCTGGAACATGTTGGATTCCTAAGATGACCTCGCAGATCGCAAATCTCAAATCCCACCCGCACCGGATCCTGGCCCCGCTGTCATTTCAAAATCTGGCCCATTGAATCTTACAGCACAGAAAGAGGACATTCATCCCATTATGATTGTGCTGGCTTTTGGATTTTTGAAAAAGCTATCCAATTAGTCCCATTCCCCAGTTCCTCCCAAAAGCTATGCAAATGTTTCCTTTTCAAGTGTATATCCAGATCCATCCAGAAGATGATATTTTTAAAATTCAGTTTTACGGGATGTGGGTGCCACTGGCTAGGCCAGCATTTATTGCCCATTCCCAATTGCCCTTGAGGGGGTGATGGTGAGCTGCCTTCTTGAACTGCTGCAGTCCTTGTGGTGTAGGTACACCCACAGTGCTGTTAGGGAGGGAGTTCCAGGATTTTGACCCGGCGACAGTGAAGGGATGGCGATATATTTCCAAGTCAGGATGGTGAGCAGCTTGGAGGGGAACTTCTAGATGGTGGCGTTCCCATCTATCTGCTGCCCTTGTCCTTCTAGACGGTAGTGGTCGTGGGTTTGGAAAGTGCTATCTAAGGAGCCTTGCTGAGTTTCTGCAGTGCATCTTGTAGATGGTACACACTGCTGCCACTGTGCATCAGTGGTGGAGGGAGTGAATGTTTGTGGATGTGGTGCCAATCAAGCAGGCTGCTTTTTCCTGGATGGTGTCAAGCTTCTTGAGTGGTGTTGGAGCTGAACTCATCCAGGCAACTGGGTGTATTTCATCACACTCCTGACTTGTGCCTTGTAGGTGGTAGATGGGTTTTGGGGAGTCAGATGGTGAGTTACTCGCTACAGGATTCCTAGCCTCTATTATTGAATCTGCTTTCACTAACCTTTCAAGTAAGGTTCAGGGGTGGGCAACCACAGGATTGGCATGTAGGGGAAACAGACCATGTGATGCTGGGGGAAGCACCAAGGGGCCAAGCAGGCAGTCCCCATCTCCTGGAGGCACACAGGGACATTCTTTTTCTTCAGCTCTCTGCCCAAAGACAGGACTTTGGCAATTATTCAATGAGCCAAAGATAAGTGTTGTGATTTTTACCCTGGGTAGGGCGAGGAGGCAGGTCCTGAGTCAACCTTAGCCAGAATGGGGATTGAGCCCTGTTCTAATGACATTAATCTGATCCACACATTAGCCATCTAGCAAACTGAGCGAACTGGTTTCAGGGGCATTAACATTAAAAATAACATCACGTACCCACACTTTCCCGCCAGCAGCCTGAGCAGAGAGACCTGCCCGGCTTCCCACTTGGTATCAGCCTCCATTAGCCTGACATGAGAAAATTTGCCCATTAATTAGCCACTTAAGGACCTCAGTATGCCCAAGGCTGGGTAGGTTGCCAGACGCCTCCGTCGCCAATCCTAAAATCGCTGGGAATGGCGTCCATGGCATTGGACCCAATTTTACACCTCACCCCGGCTTCCAACCCACCCCCAGGGGAGTGTATAATCCTGTCCTATGTCTTTATATCTGGATAACTAGTTAGAGCTCATCAGTGGTGGTAATCTTGAAGCTGAGTCAAGTTCAAGGTTTACTACAGGGACTTGTGTACAAAGGTGATTGTCTTATGGTGAGATGTTAAGGAAGTTCCTATTCACCCTCTTAGATGGATGTAAATGATCCTATTGTACTAGGAAATATTGGGTCCTCCCCAGTGTTCTGGCCAGTATTTATCTCCCAACTAACATCATTAAAAAACAGATATCCTGGTCATTTATAACATTGGTGTTTGGAGAGCTTCAAATGAAGCATGAGGAACCATTTTAAAATGGGCTATTGGAGGAACCAACTAGGGAATGGACTATTTTATACCTAGTGTTGTGCAATGAGAAAGGGCTAATTAATAACCTCATTGGAAAAGACCCTCCAGGGAGGAGCCTCTAGGGACGAGTGACTATAACGTAGAATTTTACATTAAGTTTCAAAGTGATGTAGTCCAATCCAAAACTAAAATTTCAAGTCTAAACAAAGGAAACGACAAAGGTACGAGGGGAAAATTGTCTGTGGTAGTTGGGAAACTACATTAAAAGGTATGGCGGTAGATAGGCAATAGCTAGCATTCAAAGAGTTAGCACATGGTTTAGAACAAATGTGCATTTTTTTGAGGCACAAAAACCCAGGAGGAGAAATGATCCAACCAGGGCTAACAAGAGAAATTAAGTATTGTATTGAATCAAAGGAAGAGGCATAGAAAGTTCCCTAAAAAAAGTAGTAGGCCTGAGGATTGGGAGCATTTTACAATTCAGCATAAGATCGCCAAGGAACTGATAAAGAAAGGAAACTGGGATATGAAAGCGAGCAGCATAAAAACGGACTGTAACAACTTCTATAGGTATATACAAAGGAAAAGATTAGCAAAGGCAAATGTGGGCCCACTACAGGTAGAGACAGGAGAACTTATAGTGGGGAATAAGGAAATGGTAGAGAAACTAAACAAGTACTCTGCGTCTGTCCTCACAGAGGAAGATCCAAAGAAACTAGAGAACCAAGGGGCCAGCAAGAATGGGGAACTGAAAGAAGTTAGTGTTTTTTAAGAAGTAGTACTGGAGAAAGAAATGGGACTGAATTTGATAAATCCCCTGGACCTGATGACCTACATCCCACAGTGTTGAAGGAGGTGGCTGTAGAGATAGTGGTTGCATTGGTGGTCATCTTCCATAATTCTACAAATCCTGGAATGGTTCCTGTAGATTGGAAAGTAGCAAATGTAACCCAAACTATTAAGGAAAGGAGAAAGGGAGAAAACAGGGAACTACAGGCCTGTTTGCCTGACATCTGTAGTAGGGAAAATGCTAGAACCTATATAAAGGGTGTGATGAATGGGCACTTAGAAAACAATGGTAGGATTGGGCAGAATAAATCTGGATTTATGAAAGGGAAATCATGTTTGACAAACTTGTTAGAGTTTTTCAAGGATGTAACTGGTAGAATCGATAAGGGAGAATCATGGTACCAGTGAATCCAACCTATTTGGATTTTCAGAAGGCTTTCAATAAGGTCCTTCAAAGGAGGCTAGTAAGAAGAATTAGAGCCTATAGGGTTGGGGGTAGTATACTGGCAAGGATTGAAGATTGGTTAATGGACAGTAAGACAGAGAATATGAATAAACGGGTCATTCTCAGGTTGGCAGGATGTGACTAGTGGGGTACCACAAGGATCATTGCTTGGACCCCGGCAATTCACAATCTATATCAATGATTTGGATGTGAGGACCAAATGTAAAATTTTCAAGTTCGCTGGTGACACAAAACCAGGTGGGAATGTGAGTTGTGAGGAAGATTTAGACAGGCAAAGTGAATAGGCAAGAACATGGCAGATGGAATATAATGTGGAAAATTGTAAAGTTATCCACTTTGGCATGAAAAACAGAAACGCAAAATATTTCTTAAATGACGCGAAATTGTGAAGTATTAATGTCCAAAGGAACCTGAGTGTCCTTGTTCATAAGTCACTGAAAGAGAACTTCCGGGTGCAGCAAGCAATTAGCAACACAAATGGTATGTTGGCCTTTATTGCAAGAAAACTTGAGTACAGGAGTAAAGCTGCAACTGTATAGGGCCTTGGTAAGACTATACCTGGAGTATCTCTACCTGTCCCACCCCCCCTTAAACCAGCTTATATTTCACCTCTTCTCTATTTTTCCTTAGTTTTGTTGAAGAGTCATACGCACTCGAAACATTAATTGTGTTCCTCTCCGCAAATGCTGTCAGACCTGCTGAGTTTTTCCAGGTATTTTTATTTTTGTCGTGGAGTATTGTGTGCAGTTTTGGTCCCCTTACCTAAGGAAGGATATACTTGTCACCAAGGAAGTGCAATGAAGGTTCTCCGTACTGACTCCAAGGATGGTGGGATTGTCCTGTGAGGAGAGATTGAGGAGACTGGGCCTATATTCTCTAGAGTTTTGAAGAATGAGAGGTAATCTCACTGAAGCGTGCAAATTTCTAATAGGGCTCAACAGGGTTGATGCAGAAAAGATGTTTCCCTTGGCTGGGGAGTCTAGAGTCAGCAGCCACAGTCTCAGAGATTAGGAGAGATTTCTTCACTCAGAGGGTGGTGAATCTTTGGAATTCTGTACTTCAGAGGGCTGTGGATGCTCGGTCATTGAGTATATTCAAAACAGAGATTGATCGATTTCTAGATGGTAAAGCTATCAAGGGATATGGGGATAGTGCGGGAAAATGGCACTGAGGTAGCAGATCAGCCATGATCTAATTCTAATTGAATGGTGGAGTAGGCTTGAGGGGCCAAAGGCCTAGTCCTGCTCCTATTTCCTATGCTCCTATGAACAAATTGGCTATACTATTCAGCACATTTCAATAATGATTCATTGACTGTGAAGCGCTCTGGAGTGTCCTGAGATTGTGAAAGTTCCTTGGTTTACAAAAGTGAATTAGTGGCATTCTCTATTTGGCCCTTAATAAGCCATAGCATCTCACATCAGAGTCATGATCACTGATTTTCTGTGTCAACATCATTTTCTATCGGAGGATCGAAGGCCCATTCCACCAAACTTCCGACGGTGCAGCAGGGATCCCAGAGTCCCGGGACTGTCAACTTGCGAGGCAAGGTCTTCTGATTTCTGAGACAGAATTAATCCTTTTTGTTCTTCATAACCATACATTAATGGTGTATGCTAAGGTGGTGCTTGGGATTATCCCGCTGATTTCACTCCCGACACTCTCCGTTCCAACTAACCCACAGTGCCTGATTTCTCCATCAATAGGAACAAAAGTGCGAAAGATAATGGTGATGGAAGTAGGACTGAAGATCGATGGGAAAGGGGTGGATAAATGGGCTTAAAGCTATTGGCTGATTTAGTGGGTAAACACCAACATGGACCGGTTGTACTAAATGTACTAAACATAAGCTTTTTGCTCTATGGATTTCTAGACATCAAGGGATAATTCATATGTAGAAAAGTACCTTTCTTGGCCATCATTTTCCTTTCTTCATTCCCTGAATAACTCTAGCTCCTTCCTGAATATGTCTCTATGGATGCCATGGATTAGGTACCTAATCGCTGGCTGCTGGTAGCAAAGGCAGAGATCTCAAGCCCCAGGCTAATCTTCTCATCTGAGATAAAAACAAAAAACTGCAGATGCTGGAAATCCAAAACAAAAACAGAAAAAGAAATACCTGGAAAAACTCAGCAGGTCTGGAAGGGTCATGAGGACTCGAAACGTCAACTGTACTCTTCTCCGCCTATGCTGCCAGACCTGCTGAGTTTTTCTAGGTATTTCTTTTCCTGTTTTTGTATTAGTCTTCTCATCTGGTACCCGAATGGGTGCATTAAGCACCGCTCACTGATTGGTGATCAGGAGTGGGAAGATGTGATTACATGTCCTTTTCTGACTCAGGGTGATGGAATTAGTTATAGAACTCCTGCTACTATCCTGGCTAATAAAACAAAGGGCCAGGATCAAATATGGAAATGTCCTGGACTGTGAGGCTCATGCACTCATTTATTCAACCAGCTGAATCACCACGAACCCTGGTTTCTGAGATGTTTGACAATATTTTGGTATCACTTTCACCTCTGAATCAAAAGGTTGTAGTTTCAAGTGCCACTCCAGAGACCTGAGCACATAATCTACGCTAATGCTTACAAAGCAGTCCTGAGTGGATGCTCCATTAATGGAGTGTCGTATTTTGGATGAGATGTTAAACCAAGGCCCGGTCTTACCTCTCAGATGAATGAGGAAGAATCTGAGGCACCATTTCGAAGAAGAACAGAGGAATTCTCCACAGTGTCCAGAGTCAATAATTATCTTTCAACCAACATCAACAAATCAGGCTTTCTGGTCATTATCTCATTGTTGTGTGTGGGATCTTGCTATGCACATATTGGTTGCCAGCTTTCCTACATTACAACAGTGACCATGTTTCAAAAAGTACTTCACTGGCTGTAAAGTGCCCTGCAATATCCTGAGGTCATTAAAGGCAGTATATAAATGTAAACACTTAATTTTTATTTTGCATTTTCGTGGCTGAGTGGGTTCTGTAGAGATGTCATTAATCATGTCGATCATCTGAAACCTGTCACTCAAAAGCCAATCGTAAGGCTCACCATTGTTTCTCATTTATCGCTAGAGAGAATGAAGACAGAAGGAGGCCAGATAGCTCGCAGGAAATATTCATTTCCCATCCCATCAGAGGTGATCTCTTAATTCTCTGATTAATATCCTTTCTTCCTTGGTGATAAGTAATATAGCAAACTGAAGACTTGCATACCTTAACACATGTGCTGTTAATAGCTCCCAGCACTGGCATTAAGTGGACTCTGCTTGATGCTGAATTCTGCACTGTGCCCTTTTCAACAATGCAGCAGTGACACTCTGGATACACTGAGACACCACCGATTGATTTATGCCACCCGTAATTACAGAGTGGTTTCTCAAGGAAGGCTGCAGCATAAAATGAGGGGCTGTTGTAACATTCTGTGCCGCAGGCAAGGTTCTGCTGCTAATAGATTCACATTTAAATTAGCCCCAGATCATGGCAATTAGAATAGCGGTGCCTGCTTTGCTCAAAGCATGTCCAGCATTGTTTTTCCCTTGCAGGCAGGAAACTCGGGTTTATCTAGAAAAAAGAGCGAAAGAAAGGAAGTAGGAAAGAACAAAAGAAGGAAGGAGGGAGGGAGGAAGATAGGGAGGAAGGAGGAAAGGAAGGAAGGAAGGGGGGGGAGGAAAAAAGGAAGGAAGGAGTGCCATGGGCTCAGAACATCCCAAACTGCTTTACAGCTAATGAAATACTTTTGGCTCATTGTCACAGTTGTAACGTATAAAACATGGCAGCCAATTTGCGCACAGCAAGTTCCTACAAACAGGAACGACGTAATTACCAGATAAACGATTTTTCATGATATTGTTTGAGAGATAAATATTGACCAGGCCAGCAGTTGAACTCCCCGTGCCACGGGAATCTTTTTTTGGTTTGCTGAGAGGGCAGGTGAGACCTTGGTTTAACGCCTCATCCAAAAGACGGCACCTCCGACAATGCAGCAGTGCTGCAGAGGGAGTGTCAGGCTTGATTGTGTGCTCTCAAGTCCCGAGAGTGGGATTTGAACCCATAAAAGAGCCCAGGTTGCGAGTGGAGTTACAGGGGCATAGGAAATAATGGCACTGAAGGAGGTTATTAGCTCTCTGTCTGCTTGAGCCAAAAAGAGCCATCAGTCTCATTCCATTTTCTAGCTCTTGGTCCATAGCCCTATAGATTGCAGTTCTTCAAGCGCATATTCAAGAGCATATTTTTCAAATGCAATCTCTTTCAAGGAGTGAGTTCCAGGCTCCCAGCACACTCTGGTGAAAAAAAATTCTCCTTAACTCCCTTCCAATCCTCCTGCCAATTACTTTAAATCTATGCCCCTGGTTATTGTCCTCTCTGCGAACAGAAATATTCTTTCCTGTCCAATCTATCTATGCTCCTCATAATTTTATAGACTTCAATTCCCCTCAGTCTCCTCTGTTTCAAAGAAAACAAACCCCACCTATCCAATCTTCCCATTTTCTGTCCATTCCTGGCATTTATTTTGTACCCTCTCTGGTGCAATACACCCTTCTTATAATTTGGTGACCAGAACTTAATACGCTACTCCAGCTGTGGCCTGGAACATTGGAATTTAGGAGCATAGGACTTAGAAGCAGGAGTAGGCCATTCGGCCCTTCAAGTTTGCTCCGCCATTCAATAAGATCATGGCTGACCTGGTTGTGGTCTCAATTCCTCTTTCCCATCTGTCCGCACCCCTAACCCTTGACGCTCTTGTCTAACAAAAGTCTGTTTACCTCTGCCTTGAATAAATTCAATGACCCAGCCTCCACTACTTCCTGGGGAACAGAATTCCCCATACTAACAACCCTCTGAGAGAAAATAATTCTCTTCATCTCCATCTTTAAAGAGAGGCCCCTTATTCTTAAACAGTGTTAACTAGTACTAGTCTCCCTGACAAGTGGAAATATCCTCCCAATATCCACCCTGTCCCGTCCCCTCAGGATCTTACATGTTTCAATAAGATCACCTCTCATTCTTCTGAACTCCAATGGGTATAGGCCCAACCTGTTCAACCTTTTTTCATAGGGCAAGCCCTTCATCCCAGGAATGAGTCAAGTGAATCCTGAAAATAGCTGTAAATCAGGAAATGGAAGGGAGGGAGGAACTCGGGAAAATTACAATCACCAGAGAAGTGGTATTGAGCAAATTGTTGGGACTGCGGGCTGACAAATCCCCAGGTCCAGATGGACTTCAAACTAAGGTCTTGAAAGAGGCCAATAGTGAGATAGTTGATGCATTGGTTTTAATTTTCCAAAATTTCCTAAATTCAGGGAAGGTTCCATTAGAGTGGAAAATAGCAAATGTAACTTGCTTATTCAAAAACAGAAGGAGATAGAAAGCAGGAAACTATATGATCATGTTAGTCTAACATCTGTCACAGGGAAAATGTTGGAAGCTGTTATTAAAGATGTTATAGCAGGGCACTTAGAAAAATTCAAGTCAATCGGGCAGAGTCAACATTGTTTTGTGAAAAGAAAATCATGTTTAACCAATTTATTGAAGTTCTTTGAAGGAATCACATGTGCTGTGGATATAGCGGAACCGGTGGATGTACTATGCTTAGATTTCCAGCAGGCATTTGATGAAGTGCCACATCAAAGGTTATTTCAGAAAATAAAAGCTCATTATGTAGGGGGTAAAAATATTGGTATGGATAGAAGATTGGCTGGCTAACAGGAAGCAGAGAGTAGGCATAAATGGGTCTTTTTCTGGTTGGCAGGAAGTGACGAGTGGAGTGCCACAGGAATCAGTGCTGGGACCTTAACTTTTTACAATTCATATAAATTACTTGGATGAAAGGACCGAAGGAATGGTTGCTAAATTTGCTAATGACACAAAGATAGGTAGGAAAGTAAATTGTGAAGAAAACATAAGGAGGCTACAAAGTGACATATATAGGTTAAGTGAGTGGACAAAAATCTGGCAAATGGAGTATAATGTGGGCAAATGTGAAATTGTCTATTTTGGTAGGAAGAATAAAAAAGAAGTATATTATCTGAATGGTGTGAGATTGCAGAGCTCTGAGGTTCAGAGGGATCTGCATGTCCTAATGCATGAATCACAAAAGGCTAGTACACAGGTACAGCAAGTAATTAAGAAAGCTAATTAAATGTCATCATTTATTGTGAGGGGAATTGATTACAAAAGTAGGGAGGTTATGCTTCAGTTGTACAGGGCACTTGTGAGACCACATCTGGAGTATTGTGTACAGTACTGGTCTCCTTATTTAAAGAAAGATGTAAATGCATTAGAAGCAGTTCAGAAAAGGTTTACTAGAGTAATGCCAGGAATGGATGGGCTGTCTTATGAGGAAAGGTTGGACAGATTAGGCTTGTACTCACTGGAGTTTAGAAGAGTAAGAGGCGACTTGATTGAAATCTTTAAGATCATGAGTGGTCTTGGCAGGATGAATGTGGAAAGGATGTTTCCTCTTGTGGGAGAATCTAGAATTAGGGGTCACTGTTTAAAAATAAAGGGTCACTCATTTAAGAGAGAGATGAGGAGAAATATTTTCTCTCAGAGGACTGTGAGTCTTTGGAACTCTCCTCCTGAAAAGGTGGTGGAAGCAGAGTCTTTGAATATTTTTAAGGCAGAGGTGGATAGATTCTTGATTAATAAGGGGGTGAAAGGTTATCGGGGTAGACAGGAATGTGGGATTGAGGGTACAATCCGATCAGCCATGGCAGATCAGGCTCGAGATGCCAAGTGGGCCTACTCCTGCTCCTAATTCATAAATTCATATGTTCGTATGCTCTCTATACTGCTTTTAATTCAATTATATATTTTTCAACTAAAGAGACAAAACTGTACACTGTTCTCCAGATGTGGTCTCACCAAGACCCTGTACAGCTGCAGTAAAACTTTCCTACTTCTATATTGTACTCCCTTTGCAATAAAGTACAACATTCCATTTGCCTTCCTTGCTCTTACCTGCACTCTAACTTCATTATGATTCACGTATCAGGACTGCAAGCCAATGCATCATTTAAATTGTATTGTATTAATCACTTTCAACCATGCAGATACACTTCTATTTCTTTCATATTAATGATTGTAAGCTGGTTGTGGTGGAGTCCTGTGGGCAGAGTTTGTCTCATGGTGGGAAGAAGGTGGAGCTATGGAGACAAGTTTTCCGAAGACATCGTTGAGGCTCATATTGAGACATATAAAGACAGTTTCAACTCAACAGACACACGCACAGACAGACATGTCAGGTCAGGCCCCTGAGGTGGTGATTTGCCACTGACACTTGGTCTACAGAAATTGAACTAAATGATAGCCGCTTAGGAATGTTTGAATGACCTTCCTCCTGCCCCAAGATACAGTAATCGAACCCATTGTTGGCAGGCACCTGGAGACACTTCCCCCTGCTGAGGGTGGGATATGACCATGTAGGGGTGGTCCTTGATGGCCAGGGTGGGATTAATAAATCAATCGAACAATCTGATTCAAGGTATTACCTTATATGCCAAAGGACAGGTTCAAGAAGCTGCATACCCAGCCCTCAAGGACATTGTTACTGCAGTCGATAGAATGGCCTGGTCAGCCATTCGAAAGTCACGCTGGGGTGTCTGTTGAAGGACGGACTACCTGAGTTGGACCTTAGCTCATGGGATTCCTAAGCAACCACTGTCATTGTGAGTTGTACTATTGCTTAGTGATTTAATAAAGGTAGCGAAACAGTATTCCAAATTGTGGTGTGCCTTTGATATCAAGAGTAGAGACAAGAACTTTCAAAGCAAAAAGGCAGTTCTTACAGAACTGTACCACCTTCTGTACCACCGAGTTCTGCAATCTCCATTTAATTTATTTTAAAGTTTTTTTTTATTCATTCACAGGATGTGGGCTTCGCTGGCTGGGCCAGCATGACCTAGCGACAGTGATGGAATGGCAATATATTTCCAGTCAGGATTGTGAGTGGCTTTGAGGGGGACTTCCAGGTGGTGGTGTTCCCATGTGTCTGC
This sequence comes from Cetorhinus maximus, assembly GCF_964194155.1. Taxonomy (NCBI): domain Eukaryota; kingdom Metazoa; phylum Chordata; class Chondrichthyes; order Lamniformes; family Cetorhinidae; genus Cetorhinus; species Cetorhinus maximus. Next base: position 139,662,321 of record NC_135886.1, on the reverse strand, counting down.
TGCCCTTGCCTTCTAGCTGGTAGCAGTCATGAGTTGAAAGGTGCTGTCTAAAGAGCCTTGATGAGTTCCTGCAGTAGATGTAGATGGTACACACTGCTACCACTATGTGTTGGTGGTGGGGGAAGTGAATGTTGAAGGTGATGGATGGGTTGCCAATCTAGGGGGCTGCTTTGTCCTGGATTGTGTCAAGCTCCTTGAGTGCTGTTGAAGCTGCACTCATCCACACAATTGAAATGATCTACCCCTTATTCTGACATTGTGCCCAATAGCTCTCGACTCCTCAGTCAGGAGAAGCATCCTCCCACCATCTACCCTATCAAAATTTTAAGAATTTTACATATTTCAATTAGACCACCTCTCCATCTTCTGAACTTCAGGGAATGTTGGTTTAGTCTACTCCACCTCATTGGATGATCCCCTTATTCCAGAAACCAGCCTAGTTCACAACATTCCCTCCAAGGCTAATGTACCCTTCCTTTGATAAGAACACCAAATTGTACACAGGACTCCAGGTGGTCTATATAATCACAGTAGGCCTCCTTCACTCTATGCTGTACAAATTCCTTTGTAACAAAGGCTGGCTAAACCACTTACTTTCCTAACTGTTTGCTGTACCTGCATGCTAACTTGCTGTGATTCATGTACATTGACATGCAGGTGCCTCTAAACATCAGTATTTACTAGTCTCTCAATATTTTTAAAATTTCCGTTTTTGTATTTTTCCTTCCAAAATGTTTAAGTTCAAACTCTGCATGTTATATTCCATGTGCCATATTGCCCATTCTGGTAACCTGTCCATGTCAATTTGCATCCCCTTTGTGTGCCCCTCCTCACTTACTTTGCCACCTAACTTTGCATCATCAGCAAAGTTGGATACATTAAATTCAGCACAGAAAAGGTTGATGAGGGTAATGCTGTTGATGTGGTGTACGTGGACTTTCAAAGGCATTTGATACAGTGCCACACAACAGGCTTGTAAGAAAAGTTATTGCTCATGGAATAAAAGGAACAGTGGCAACATGGATACAAAATTGACTGAAAAGTAGGAAGCAGAGAGTAATGGTCAATGGATATTTTTCGGGCTGGTGGAAGGTTTGTGGTGGAGTTCCCCAGGGGTCGGTATTGGGACCCTTGTTTTCCTGATATATTTTAATGATCAAGATCTTGGTGTGCAGGGGACAATTTCAAAGTTTGTGGATGATACAAAGCTTGGGAGTGTTGTGAACTGCAAGGAGGATGGTGTGGAACTTCAAGAGGACATAGACAAGATGGTGGAGTGGGCAGACAGGTGGCAGCTGAAGTTCAATGGGGAGAAGTGTGAGGTGATGCAGTTTGGTAGGAAGGACATGGACAGACAATATAAAATAAGGGGTGAGATTTTGAAGGGAGTGCAGCAGCAGAAAGACCTGGGTGTATATGTGCATAGATCATTGAAGGTGGCAGGACAGGTGGAGAGAACAGTTAATAAAGCATATAGTATCCTGGGCTTCATTAATAGGGGCATAGAGTACAAGAGCTTATGCTGAATTTATATAAGACACTCATTAGATCTCAGCTGGAATATTGTGTACAGTTCTGGGTGCCACGTTACAGGAAGGATGTGAACACATTGGAGAGAGTGCAGAAGAGGTTTACAAGAATGGTTCCAGGGATGAGAAACTTCAGCTATGAGGATAGATTGGAGAGGTTGGGACTGTTCTCCTTGGAGAGAAGAAGACTAAGAGGAGATTTAATAGAGATGTTCAAAATCATCATGAGGCTGGACAGAGTAGATAGGGAGAAGCTGTTCCTGCTCGTAAAATAAATGAGAGGACACAGATTTAAAGTGATTTGCAAAAGAAGCAAATGTGACGTGAGAAAAAACATTTTCACACAATGAGTAGTTAGGGTTTGGAATGCACTGTCTGGAAGTGTGGTGGAGGCAGGTTTAATCGAGGCATTCAAGAGGGCATTAGATGATTATTTGAATAGAAACAATGTGCAAAGGTATGAGGAAAAGGCAGGGCAATGGCACTGGGTCATAATACTCATTTGGAGAGCCAGTGCAGACACGATGGGTCAAATGGCCTCCTTCTGTGCAGTTAAAATTCTGTGATTCTGCTCTCATCTGGAGTTTGATGGAATGTTCCTATTTTGGCTGAATGTGTGCACCTCCAACAATAGTCAAGAAGCTTGGCACCATCAGGACAAAGTAGCCTGTTTGATTGACACCCTTTTCACAAACATTCACTCCCTCCACCGCCGATGCACAGTGGCAGCAGTATGTACATACCTATAAGATGCACAGAAGAAACTCACCAAGGCTCCTTAGGCAGCACCTTCCAAACCCACAATCACTACCATCTAGAAGGACAAGGGCAGCAAACACATGGGAACACCACCAAGCCACTCACCATCCTGACTTGGAAATATATCGCCGTTCCTTCACTGTCGCTGGGTCAAAATCCTGAAACTCTCTTCCTAACATCACTGTGGGTGTACCAAACCACATGGACTGCAACGGTTCAAGAAAGCAGCTCACCACCACCATCTCAAGGTCTAGTAGGGATGGACAATAAATGCTGGCCTAGCCAGCGAAGCCCAGATCCCCTAAATGAATTTGAAAAAAAATTCTGATCTAATTTGACAACTTGGAAGTCAATTGATCTTTCCTACTCAGTTTTATATCCATTAGCCAATGGTCCAGCCAGACATTAGATCAGCTCCGACTGTGTGTGTGGACACCCCATGCCAGTGGCGCTGAAGGTCACAGTGGCTCTCAACTTCTATGCCTCTGGCTCTTTCTAGGATCAGTGGCGGATCTGTGTGGAGTGTCCCAATCAGCTGTCCACAGCTGCGTCAAGCTGGTGACAGACGCTCTGTTCAGGCGTGCATTGACTTTCATTCACTATTGTATGGACGGGGCCATCCAGGCAGAGTGAGGAAGGGGCTTTGCAGAGATTGATGGGTTCCCTCATGTCCAGCATACAATTGACTGTACACATGTGGCCATCAAGGCACCAGGGTGAGCCTGGTGCCTTCATCAACAGGAAGGGCTTCCACTCCATGAACGTGCAGATAGTGTGTGATCACAGGATGCTGATTCTACAAGTCTGTGCAAGGTACCCAGGCAGCTCCCATGGCGCTTACATCCTGAGACACTCCCAGATACCAAGGCTCTTCACCGCTACACCCCCAATGGATGGATGGCTGCTGGGTGACAAGGGCTATCCCCTCAAAAGGTGGCTCATGACGCCTCTCTGCCACCCAAGAACAGAAGCCGAGCAGCGGTACAATGGGAGCCATGCTTCCATAAAGGTGGTGGTAGAGAGGACCATAGCTCTTCTCGAGGTGCGCTTCTGATGCTTGGACCGTTCAGGGGGTGCACTCCAATACCCCTAACATAGTGTGTCATTGATAGTGGTCGCATGGTGCGTTCTCCACAATCTGGCACTGGAAAGGGGGGATGCAGTGGAGGAAGAAGATCTTGACGCAGCTGCTCAGGCAGCAGATGATGAGTCTGTAGTGAGTCAGAGGGCGAGCACGCTTAGAAGAACACTGAGGGCATAGACGCTGTCCTGGGTAACCTCCAGGGAGGCAGGGGCACCCGGGATGCTTTGATCCAACGCTCCTTCAGCTAGCCTATCAATAAGAGCCACCACCACATGCCAGAGCTGCAGGTTCCATAAATGATCCCTGACAGGACCAGTTCCTTAGTCAACAACATACACTATGTGCCATTTCAATAAAGTTTAAGGAGAAACACATCCATCATAACATCATGGCTTTTCCTGCACCTACAGAACAAATGAAACATCCAGAGGCCAGTTGCACAAAAACACATTTAATTAAGTGGTGCCCGGCAGGCATCCCACAAATTAAAATTGAGAGGTGTTTTCCATCACACCAATTAACGCTGACAGAAAAATGGGGAAAGAAATATCACCTGTGACCAGGCCATGTTGTGATTAAGGTGCTTTACATTTTCACTTGCGAGCGCTACGTCTAGGTGCTCCCCCTCACTAGCTCCGGCATTGGAGACAGCCTGCACACTCTGCTGTCCTGTTGGCCTTGATGAACTTGGCAGCTGACCTCTGGCCCTTGGAGCCTGTGCTGGCACCACCAGGGAGGGAGCGGCCAGTGCCATGGTTGGCACCTCCCCAGTTACTGCTGCTTCCTCATCAGATGCCACAGTCACTGGCAGAGGGGCGGAGGAGCTGCTGCCCTCATCTGGAGCGCCTGAGAGGAGCCTGCAGAGATGACAAGCTGCTCATGCACCAATGTGAGGTCGCTTTCGACCTCCCTGATCATCATTGATGGACGGGCACCTAGCTGGGATACTGAGTGCCCAATCCACCTCCCACATTGACAGTGACCACCTGAGGTCATTGCTGGTGTGAGGGCTGCAGATCCGAGTGTATACCCAGGAACCTCTGATTCAGCTCCTGGAGCAGCCTCTCCACGAGAGTCACCACTCTCTCCATGGAGAAGGCATTGCGCTCGGCCATGAGGGTCATTGCATTGCTCATGCTCCGCATGGACTCCTCCATCATGGAGACCATGGCACGCATTCCCTCATGTATCTCTGCCAGATCCTCCCGCACTCCCTGCTGGACTTCCAGCATCTGCTGCCTAAGGGACGACTCCAGAGGCCCATCATCAGCCACTGACTGAGCATGTTCCTGGTTCCCAGCCGTGCTCTGACTGCCGGCGCCCTGGGCACTCTCTGCCTCTGCCTGCACCTCAAGTGAGTGTGAATTGCCCTCGCCAATGTGCACCGAGATAGTAGCCGGCGATCTAATGCCCACTGAGGTGCTGGTATCTGCGCTGGTGCCTGCCTGGCTGAGAGGGTATGACCCAGGTACGTTCTGATCAGTGCTGTCCTCAGGGGTCAGGGGTGGGCCTTCAGGCTCCTCATCCCAAGGGGCTGCTGGTGAGAAAGGAAGAACAAGGACATGTCATTATTTGAAGTCATCGCACTGTTACTGGACATGCCTGACAGACTCATGAGACAGAAATATGCACCATGGTGCCCTCGTCTTTCCATTATCAATGGGGATTCCAGGTTCGAGGCTCACATCAATATAGAGACAACAGTGGAATGGTTGCTATTACAGACATTCTGACGTAAGTGCACTGCACTCTTACCTCCCTGTGGCACCCCAACCTCTCCACGACCGTTTGACTGAGGTGTATGGCGCCTCTCCAGCTCCAGGACCTCCTGCTTATAGCGAGTGAGAATTAGTCGGTATGGCAGACTCCCACTAGTATGCGACCTCTCGGCATTGTTATGGGATGTTTTCTCCTGAAAGGACAGAGGGGCATTGATTAGTCCGCTCTCTACCAGCAGCGCCATTGCAGCCTGGACAACCCCAGCTGAGGTGCACTTCACAGGGCTCAGCCTACTCGTGACACTAGAGCTGCAAGACACTCAGTCCAAGCAGCCAGGGCTCACCCCCTTGGCCAGCCGCTGCCTCATTGACATTTGCCACTCACATTCTAACACCTCAAAGGCCCCCGGGGCAATGGGCAGCTGTTAACTGCTGTGCTAAGTTACCCGTGGCAACACGGTGCTCACCCTTCCCGATCGCAGGAGATCGCTGAAGCGCTTCCGGCACTGGACCCATGTGTGCCTCACTCCGTCGTGGCGCTGACCCCGGATGCCACCTCCTCCCAGGCCATCTTGGTGAGGTTGGGGGGGGCCTCCTCGTCCCGTCCCTGGGAACAAGGGTTTCTCTCCGCACTGCCACCTCCTCCAGGAGGGCACTCACCTGGGAAACGCAGGGCAGATTGCCCCGTTGACCTGCCCTCCCGCCTGCCATGTCTACCCCTAATGCTGTCCATCAGGACTTCCGCTTCCTTCTGTGGCATCAAGCAGAGAGCTGTCGAGGCTGCTTTTGAATCGGCCGCCCGGTCACTATTGGACCCGGCGGACATTGAGCACCTGCCCCTGCTGAACGCAGCCGCATCTTACACTGGGAGGGCCTTAATCAGCTTCACAACCGCCCCCGCCAAGGGCAAAACCCTGCCCATAATGTTTTCCATCTAAGAAGTGCCTGCTGATTAACTCCATCTATAGTATTAACTTGGCCATCCCACCACAAGCATGCAACTGGGATTCACTAGTCCCAACATCCTCATTCTCATGAGTCCTAAATTTTTGTAATAAGCTCTTTTTTGGCTTCTTACCAAATGGTTTTTGAAGTCCCAAATACACTTTATCCACTTTTATCTAACCAACTAGTTGCAGCTCAAAAAATAACAGATCTGTCAAACACAGTTTCTTTTTCATAAATCTGTGTTGACTGCCTAATCTTACCATAATTCTTTAAGTGCTCCACATCCTTAGTAATAGATTCTGGCATTTTCCCCACTATTCATGCCTGGATAACCAGCCTCTAGTTCCACGTTTTCTCTCTCCTTTTCCAATCCACTGGGATCATTCTCGAATCTAAGGAATTCAGGAAGATTAAAACTATCCATTACCCGTGTTTGAAACTGTTGGATGCAGACCATCACATCCAGGGATCTGTCAACTTTAAATCCAGAGATAAAAACAAAAAACTGTGGATGTTGGAAATCCAAAACAAAAACAGAAATACCTGGAAAAACTCAGCAGGTCTGGCAGCATCGGCGGAGAAGAACAAAGAACCGAAGGGTCATGAGGACTCGAAACGTCAATTTTGTTCTTCTCCGCCGATGCTGCCAGACCTGCTAAGTTTTTCCAGGTATTTCTGTTTTTGTTTTGTAACTCTAAATCCCACTTCCTTTTTCTATTTTTTAATCTCCTCCTCTATCTTGTCTGAAAATACTGTAAACCGGAATATCAAACTCTTTTTTCCACGGTAAGAGCTATGATATCGTACTACCATGTGTCTATCAGTGCCCTCAGCTCATCTGCCTTATTGACAACACTCCTTCTGTTGAAGGAAGTGCCAAACACCTCTGCAGTCTATTTTCTAACTTTTGCTTCCTCTGTCCTCCACACTCACTTACCACAGGGTGCGCTGCAGCAACTTGCCAAGACCCCTTCAATCATATCTTCCAAACCTATAACCTCTACCACCTAGAAGGAGAAAGGCAGCAGACAGATGGGGACACCACCACTAGCAAGTTCTGCTTCAAGCGACACACCATCCTGACTTGGAACTATATCACTGTTCCTTTGCTGTTGCTGGATCAAAAGCCTGGAACTCCTTTCTTAACAGCACTGTGCGTATCCCATCCTGAAATCATGTGAAGAAACACCCATCTGATCCCCTAACTATTCAAACCCATAAGATTATTGCTTTTCTGACATTTCTCCTCCCCCACTGTGCAGCTGAGACAACTATGTTGCTGTGGCCTTTGTTCTGACTGCATTCCCTAGATAAACCATCACCTCACCAGTATGCAGAACTAAATGTTTGTTAGAGAGTGAAATGCAATCAGGGGATTCCTGCACTACCTACCTGGTCCTCCCTGCTCTTTGGCAGTCACTAATTTCCTCTTTATCTTCACATCCTTAAGCTCTGGGTTAACCACCTCCCCAAATGCATTATCCACATCGCTCTCAGCCTCGTGGTTGCACTACCGTGACACCAGGTACTGCTCAAGCTCTGAAACCTGGACATCAAGCTCCTCCAGCTGATGACACTTGCTTCACATGTGGTTGTCCAGGACACAAGAAGCATCCTGGAGTTCCCACATTGTACAAAATGTTCATTGAACGAGAATTTAACTTTTTCGCTTCTCTGCTACTGCACTCCCAAACTCTCTCAGGATCATGTTCCCTTACATCCCACCTTCCCAAATGAGGACCACTTTTGTTAATAAAAGAAAGGACTTACTACTTATTCACCCGATTTTCTCAAGCACAGCACAGCATGCCTCCATGCCCTTTCTTTTACTGACTGGTCCTACCTTTAACAAACCAAAAGTTATGAAAATTGAGATTAGTTTAGGGTGTTATCAGTTCAAAATATATTAGGAGAATAAATGGGATGAATGAAGGAATAATAGCTGGGCAGTGGCAAATTTGAATTTTGAAAGTCTATCGATAGTAAGGGGAGAGGCAGATAAAATAATAATATTCTTGGCAGTTAAGCAAACCATGCGATAGCAAATTGGTCATCCATCTTACATTCCGCCCAACTATCCTTTCTATTAATGTCTAAGCTGTATACTCTTGATCTCTTTGTGCTATCCTCTTTCCTCAGCAATAATTATTAAAACGTCATAATACAGAAACAGACCCTTGACCTTTGACTGACCCTTGTGTTCAATCAATTATCTAACTCCCTTTTCAAAGAATTTATGGACAACAGTTTGTGGCAGAAAATACTTTGTTCGCTCCTGTTTAATTCACTGTTTTTAATTATTTAAAACGTATGCTCTCAACAAATGACTAAATCAAAATTTAATTTAAGATTCAATGGTCTTCCTGAAAAATTATTGCATATGCCTTACTCTTCACCTCAAAATCCTGCCTAAGTTCCCTATTTATTATAACTTTTAAGATATGGCTCCTACTTTTTTAAAAACTCTCAGGAGCTGTAGTCCTCCTCTCTGTGGCGTGGTGACTAATATTACACAAAACTCCAATCAGTGATTTATGTAGCAGTTACATAACAACCTGTTTTGAGGTTAAATATTAAATATTAATTTGTCTATTCCGTGAGTACAGCGCAGTAGCTTGCACTTGGCTGATGGTTTCTACAATCCTTTCACAGTGTCCCCAAATGTTATCATCAACCCCTGTCAAGACTGTTCACCTTCACTCACTCATAACCCCCTTCCAGATTGAAAAGTTTCTAGTTCCTGCAGCCCTGCAATTTTCGATCCAGAATTCTATTTTATTCTATTTGCATTAGTCATTCATTGCCAATCTGAAATCCTGTGGGAAGCCTTTTGAAGATCTGAATATATAAAAATCCATGTTGCATTTCTTAAAGGGATCATGACTTAAAAAACTACTGTCAGTGAAGCTTTCTGAATCCAAGTTTCTTCAAAGCCGTACTTTTTCTCACTAGGCTCCTTAAAATCATACTGAAAACGTTCCCTACAACAAGCGTTGTTACCCAGTCATTTCCAGGTATGCCTATGATTTTTAACCCTCTAGTATTGTCCTGGAGCCTGCAGGAATTAAAGATCCATCACTTGGGACACGACTCAGAGCAAAGCCAGGAGAAAAATCTTAGGGGCATGAAGACAAATTGTGTTTTCTTCTAAGGTTCGTTGAACATATCTATTTATATGAAGCCTGCCGCCATAAGGAGAAATTGAGGCAAATAACATAGGTGCATTTAAGAGGAAGCTATTTAAGCACATGAGGGAGAAAGGAATAGAAGGTTATGCTGATGGGGTTAGATGAAGAGGGATGGGAGGAGATTCGTATGGAGCATGAACAGCAGTATGGACCAGTTGGGCTGAATGGCCTGTTTTTGTGCTATAAATTCTATGCAGAGCTATAATTTGGTTTTGAAATTACAATAACAATGATCATTTCAGTAGACCCAATGTTTATGTGTTAAATTAAAATTTTAACTTCCTACTTTTTTGTTCAGTGCCCAGATCTGAGAAAAAAGAGTTCTAAATGCTAGGTGTTAGGAGGCTGGCCCCTGGGACCCGCTTACGAGAGTTCCATTATTAATCGCTGACCGGATGCATTGCAACACGATCTTTTGTATCTCCCTGATACTGACGTGTGCTGTACACCCATCCCAAAAACATAGGACAGATAGCCTTCAATGCAAGAGGCATAACATACGCTTGATTTATTGGAAGAATGTAGATGTTGGTGGAATGCTGGCATTTATTGAGAGGGTGGTGGTGAGCATTCCACTTTAACTATACCAGTCGGATACATCTAATTAGTTTGCTAAGCCAATTTCATGAGATAATTAAGAGTCAACCATATTGGTGTGAGTCTGGAGTCACGTGTAGTACAGACCAGGTAAGGACAGCAGATTTCCTTCCCCGAAGGATATTAATGAACCAGTTGGGTTTTGACGACAATTTGACAGCTGTACAGCCGCTTAATTCTTCTTCTTAAAATCAAATTCAAATTCTCAAATTGCCACAATTGGATTTGATCTCTAAAGCCTTCAATTATGATGTAGACAGCCACCAGGCCACTGTTACCAGTGAAGCATGACCATCCTAGAATGAACGGCTGTTATTTATTGATTTTTTTTCTTCCATCACAGGTGTGCACTGGGGATGTAAAAATGGAAACATTGAAAGGAAAAATGCAAGTTGCCCCTTAAAGTTATAGATGCCCCTTAGATATAATGTTTTAAAAGCTAAAACCTAATAAACTACAAGCTGTTAATACATTTAAAGAGTTTCTAAAACAGAACGTATCCAGCTAAACAATGATTTGAAATAAATATTGTTAATTTTTTCTCCGTGATATATCAGATTGAGGAATGCAGCTTTAAGAATGGAATTTTCTGCTTTATGTATTCAGTAGATTGCACAGAAGTCAGCAACACATCATGACCAATATATTTTTTTTTTATTCATTGGATGTGGGCATCACTGGCTAGGCCAGCATTTATTGCCCATCCCTAATTGCCTTTGCTCAGAGGACATTTAAGAGTCAACCACATGTCGGCCAGCAGATATCCTTCCCTAAAGGACATTAGTGAACTAGACAGGTTTTTACAACAAATAACAACTTCTAATTCCAGGTTTACATCAGATTCAAAATCCACCATCTGCTATGGTGGGATTTGAACCTGGGCCCCCAGAGCATTACCCTAAATCACTAGTCCAGCAACAGTGCCACTACGCCATCAGCACTCTCTAATTGATGGCTTAATGTGCTTCTAACAACAAAACATATTAAAGTTCAGTATGAGTGGGATTCAGTAAAGTGGAATGCAGACATAATGAATATCAAAAGGCAGACATTTTGGCCACTGATATGTGGTTAGCTTTAAAAAAAACAAATAAGTTGCAACTTAAACTCTATTGATGAAGGAAAGTAAACCTAAATTAGAACTCTCAGATTGAATTAGGCTGTTGGCCAAGGTTTGCTTCACTAATTGTTTCAAGACCAGGAAAATTAATTTAATAAACTCCCCTGCTAAAATGCACAAGTCAATTAACCAAAGAAGCCACTCTACAAGCTGTACTTGCATGAGACAGGACTTGGCTTGCTAAAGGCATTTAGCATCCATTAAAGACTTGAAAATATTGCAAACACTTAGGTGAGAGATTGGTAAATATCGCACTGCTTGATGACCTTGATTTTTTTTTTTTCTGAGCATGTTTAATTGCCAGCACTTTAAATCAGGCACCAGGTTGATCATGATTTAAATTGTAACCAGCGGCTGAAATATGTTTCCTAAAAATTCAGCGTGTGAGGTGAATGTAAAAACTCAAACATGTTTTAAGCAACTGGTGGGAAAGAAAATTAAGCATGATTTGAAAGCTGTGTCTGATCTGTCATCAGCTGGGCACTTAGCTTAATGGATAAGTTTAGTTGAGATTGGATAATGAAACCTGTTTTTTCAGCTCTAGGACCCAGGTTTGAGTCCAGTGGATGAAGGGGTCGACCTCAAACACATCTGAGTGATGTCCACCTACATTCCAGAAACAGGACAAAATAACCTTCCAAATTTTAGGTAGACATGAGAAGTTTACAGCACAAAAAAGTGCCATTCAGTCCATCTTGCCTTTTGTGTTTTATTGAAAAAGCTGTCCAATTTAGTCCCACACCACAACCTTTTCTCCGTAGCCCTGTAAATTAGTTCTCCCCAAATACATTTCTAATTGCCTTTTTAAAGTCCCTGTTGAATCTGAATGTGCTGTCATCTCACGTCTTGAGTGAATAAAAATTCTATTAATTCCTCTTTAGTTCTTTCGCCAATTATTTTAAATCTATAACCTGGTTACTGACTCACATGCCAGAAGGAACAATTTTTCCAAAGATCCATTCTAATTTTGAATGCTTCTATTGAGTCTCCCCTTAACCTCCTCTGCTCTAAGGAGAACAATCCTAGCTCCTCCAATCTCTCCACATAACTGAAGTCCCTGTCACTGAAGCCATTAAAAATTCTTCATCTTACTTCGAGGGTTGTAAGAATGACAGTAAAGAGAAGCAGAAAACTTCACACTGATGTAATAACTGATGTGCTGCGATTGATGTTGTACATTTTGGACATGTTATTACAGCAGAATTAGAGCTGAAACTACTGTGCTGAATGGGCCAACATTTCCAATTGTTTGGTCCTTGAGATCAGAATTTTCCAATAATTGCTTCTGAGGTGAGCTAAGTGCACAAGCACAATGAACTGGGCCATAATGCAGTTTCAGTTTCCTTAAGGGGCTTGTGAGTTACCATTAAAGAAGGAAAACAGCACAGAATCAGAGAGTTGTTACAGCACTGAAGGAGACCATTCTGCCCATCATGTCTGCACCGGCTCTCCGAATAAGAATGAACATGAATCAATTCACTCCTCATATTGATGTTTGTCACATCCTCAGGGTGCCTGGTGACATCTTACAATTAACTAATTACTTCCGAAGGTGCACACAGTGTTTGAGTAAGTTCCCATGCAGAAAGATCCCATCATCAGCAATTGAACAAATGACCTGAAAATGACACAAACGCTGAGTCGGATAGTGGCCGTTTTTCAGGCGCTAAATTGCCTTTTACAGCCCCAATTACCGAAGATAGCAGGCAGTACATGCATATTGTAGTCGCGTATGCGCGTGGCTACAAGAGCAGGTCAGAGGCTGGGAATTCTGTGGTGAGTAACTCCGCAAAACCTGTCCACCAACTACAAGGCACAAATCAGGAGTGTGATGGAATACCCTCCACTTGCCTGGATGAGTGCAGCTCCAACAACACTCAAAAGGTTCAACCACCCCTACCCAAGAAAAAGCAACCCATTTCACTGGCACCCCATCCATCACCTTAAGCGTTCACTCCCTCCACACACAGTAGCAACAGCGTGTGCTATCTACAAGATTCACTGCAACAACTCACTAAGGCTTCTTCAACAGCACCCTGCAAACCCTCAAGTTCTACCATCTAGAAGGACAAAAGCAGCAGGCACAAGGGACACCCACCAGCTACTAGTTCCCCTCCACGTCATGCACTATCCTTACTTAAATATGTCATAATTCCTTCACTGTCACTGGATCAAACTCCTGGAACTCCCTCCCTAACAGCACTGTGGGTGTACCTATGCCACATGGGCTGCAGCAGTTCAAGAAGGCAGCTCACCACCACCTTCTCAAGGCCAATTGGGAATGGACAATAAATGCTGGCCTTCTCCGTGATGCCCTCATGTCATGAATGAATAAAAATAAACTTGACAGGGACATCCCAAAGCACAGCAGAATCAATGAATTACCTTTGGATGCAGCCATTGCTGTTAAGTAACACACATAGCAGCTGATTTAATCAAAGGCAGATAAAGGCAAGGAGGTGTTGGGGTTTTTGAGCCAATCTGGTGACCTCCTGTAAGGCATTGTGTCCATGGCCTTGTTTTTCACATTTAATGCCATTGTTTTAATTTTTAATCTGCATTTTTATGTCATGTTCCATTCCCCAAGGCTGGGCAGCATCTAGTGTTTTCCAGCTGCCCCTCCTGTGGCTTTCTATGTTGCTAATTTAATTACATCCAATTCATGACACAGATAGAGGCCATTCAGCTCGACATGCCTAAGATGTTTATGTTCCATGAGAGATTCCTCCCACTTTATTTTATCTAATACTATTAAATATTTTTCTATTCCTTTCTCCTTCATGTGCTTATCCAGGTTCTCCTTAAATCATCTATACCAGTCACTTCAACTATCCCTTCTGGTAACAAGTTCCAAATTCTAATCATTCTCTGGGTTAAGAAAGTTCCTTTGATTACTTTATTGGGTTTAATAGTGGCTGATTTGTATTGATGACCCTCAGGGTGAATTTTCCCTGCCCACTGGCTTTGGCCGTCATGGCAGGCATGAGCGGTCAAGATGGCGGGAAGGCCAAAAATCAGTTTCACGCTGACATGAAACCAGTGTGCGATCGCCCGTCAATGATGGGCCATGTTTCCCACCGCTACATGTCGGGAACTTCATTTTGACGCAATGTTGTATCGTTATAAACCCAGCTCGCTGGAATCATCCCCCCCACGCTGGATTGTCTGAGCATTCTCATGTGTTGCACAACTGAACATACACCTGGCGAGCTGCACTTCACTCGGGACTTGGAGATTCCTTTGCCTACCTTGCTTCAGGCATCGCTCACAGTCATCAGTGCCAGGCTTCGCAGGCAGTACCAGATCACTTTTAGGGGATGCTCATGGGGCAGGTCCCTATCGACCAGACCAGCCGTAAGACGTGGGCGGCTTTTCAATGGCTGCAGGGCTAGGGCTTGCTTGGGGAAGGGGGAGAAGTGGCCTCAGGCAAGGGAAGAGGCTGCAGGGTGAGGGCTGTACTGGGGAAGGCAGGCAGCCCAGGGTGTGTGTTGGGGGGGACATGTTGATCTGTGCAAGTGGCCTCAACAGGGTGAGGTCTGAGGAGGCAGTCTCCAGAGGAGATGAGGCCAGATGGAGATGTGAGGGTGTGTGTGAGAGAGTGAGTAGTGATGTCCCTTGAGCTGGCAGTGAGTGAGATGTCAGTGAATGTGTGATGGGCTTGTGAGAGTGTGAGTTTAGAGTGATGAGATGGTTGCCTTACAGGGTGGCACGGATGAGGCCATTCATCCATTTTATGCACTGGATGGCTGACCTCTTCTGTGCAGCGTTGGCACTGACCACCCCTGCCATAGCCTACCAAGCTGGAGTGGTGACACTGTTGGGCCCCTTGCAGCCAGAGTGGGAGTAGAGAACGTTCCAGCAGGCTCCAACAGTATCCACAAGGCGCCCCAGGGATGTGTCACTGAATCGGAGGTGGGGGTGGGGGCTGCAGTCTTCCTGCATTTCGGGGCCATGTCTTCTGTGCAGCCGTCCTGGGCTGGAAGCGCTGAGCGGTGTGCGCGTGGCTGCACTTTAAATATGGCGCCCAGCGTGAGGAAGCGGCGAGGTGACCGCGTGGTGGGCAAATCGGAGGCTGCCCCCCAGCGAAAGGGCACATTTCCCAGAGATGCCTGATTAATGAGGCAGGATTGGAACGATACGGCGTGAAAAGCCGCCATTGCGGCTGGCGGGTAAAACGTTCTTTGTCCCGCCCACTCCCGCGCTTGGTGCAAATCTGCGACCATTTCACCCTTAGTTTTGTGCACACTCAAGTGAAACATTGGGCTATAATACGCTGCGCAAACGGTGACTGCCCCGTGCCAACGTAGTACCAGGCGCAATGAGGTTGGGACGCGTAGCTGATGTCATCAGGCCGGTAAGTGATAACACGCTCAGCGGGTGGCCCCAGAAATCGGGAGCCCGATTTCAAATTGTGAATTAGTGGATAGCTTATTGGCGGTCCAGTTGACTGCCGTAATACACGTTGGTTGCCATGATACGGTCGGAGCGTGGGACAAACATTAGGTGGGGAGCTCGTTTCTTTCAATGTTTGGATGCCAGGGCAGGTTTAAAGGTAGCAGCTGGGTTCTTTGTTTGACTTCAGCAGTGCAGGCTGCTGTGAGTGTTGCTAGCAGTCATTATTAATAATTGTGCTTTGAGTGAATTCTTTTGGTGTTTTAAGGCTAAAATTAGTCTGCAGACATGTGTACTTAGTGACTCATCTGCACTTCAGTCTGTTTGGTTTGAGGAACATGGGAATAGTGGTCTCCGTGGGAGACACGTCTTCCAGCGAGGAGGAGGGGAAGCCGAGGGAGAAGGAGAGGGAGAAGGCCAGATGGTCAGGGGCAGGGTGCAGGGCAGCTGCATGATAGTGGCAGACCTGCGCAGGAGCAAGGGGCTGCTGAAGGCAGGATTCTGCAACCACAGAGGTGTAACAAGGCCTTAGGCTCCCATTTAAGTATACAGGGAGAGAATGAGCTACCATTAAACGTCTGAGACACAGTGCCGGAGGAGACTCAGGCTATTGAGAGCCACAGTGATCTCTCTATGGGCGATGCTAGCAGGGGGGAAAGCTTTGAACTGTATTGCAATGCCAGGCACTGAATTTTCTTTTTCAACTGGGACCCATTAGGCAGCGTGTGGAGACCTCAATGGCATTTTGTAGCCTGCTGCCCACCACTGCATTAATGGGCAATGTTCCGAAGGGCAGGTGAGTATATTGTGTTCTCCACGGACTGCCACAGTCAACTTGAACAGGCCAGAGGCCTTGCAATGATGGCAGGTTTCCCCAAGGCTCAGGGAGCAATAGACTGCACACATGTCACCATAAAGACTCTAGCAGGCCAGCCCTGTACATTTATAAACAGAAACGGCTATCACTGTGCAGTCAGTAGGTGACCCTTTGAAGAAATATGTAGGCTTGTGCTAGCAACCCAGGCAGCAGCCACGATTTGTAGATTCTCAGGAACTCTCAGGTTCTAGACATGTTTACTGGACTGGATGCCCTGGATTGTTGGCTGCTGGGTGGCATGGGCTGCCCTTAGAAATAATGGCTCATGATGCCAATGATGGCCCCTGGATCAGACGTAGAGAAGAGTTTATTTGTACCTGCATCACACCCACTCTCTGAAGCAGGCACCAGTGCAGATACCAGCACCATGGCGGGCATTAGATCGGCGACTAGAATCTCGATGCTCATTGGTAAGGGCACCTCACACTCGCTTGATGTGCAGGTGGAGGCGGAGAGTGCCCAGGGCATGGCAGTCGGAGGGCTGCTGGAGACCAGGAAGATGCTGGGTCGAAGGCTGATGATGAGCCTCCGGAGTCGTCCATTAGGCAGCAGATGCTGGATGTCCAGCGGGATATGCAGGTGGATCTGGTGGAGATCCATGAAGGTTTGTGTACCGTGGTTTCCGTTCGGAGGAGTCCATGTGCAGAGTGAGCATTGCGTTGACCTCTCATGGCCGAGTGCACTGCCTCCTCTATTGAGAGAGTGGCGATTCTGATGGAGAGACAGCATAAGGACAGAATTAGGGGTTCCTGGAGTTGCACTCAGACCTGCAAGCCCTCACACAGGCAATGACCTCAGGTGGTCAGTGCCAGTGTGGGAGATGGATGAGGCACCCAGCATCTTAGCTAGGTGCCTGTCCATCAGTGGTCAGCAGGGAGGTCTAGAGTGACTTCACGTTGGCGCACGAGCTGCTTGTCGTCCCTGTGTGCTCAGGGCACTCCGGATAATGGCAGCAGCTCCTCCGCCCCTCCGCCAGTGACCGTGTCATCCGATGAGGCTGCGGCGACTGGGGAGATGCCAACTCTGGCACTGGCGGGGCCAGCACAGGCTCCACTGGCCAGGGAACGACCGTCAAGGCCAACAAGACAGCAGTGTCAGCAGGCCGTTTCCAATGCCACTGCCAGTGAACAGGGCAGGGGAGCACCAAGAAGTAGCACTCGCAGAGGTGAGTTTAAGCACAAGAGGGACTGGTCATGGGTAATTTTCTGTTCATTTATGTTTGGTTTATATGTCTGTTGGTGTAGACATCAATACCAGTAATGGTCATGTCATTATGCTTTCAATGTGACAATAGCATTAAATTTGCTTTGGTTCTGATGTCCTGAATATGCTTCACCGTTTTTCTTTCTGGTGCAGGGTACACCAGTATGTGCTGCTGGACGTGGCTGGGTGGATACTTTATTGCACAGGCATTGACTTTGGGTGCAATTGAAAGATTCATTTCAGACATCCGGGATGGAGGCGGGAGCCCTGGAATGAGGTGGAAGCAAATCTTTAGTAGCCCAGCTGAAGGAACGTTGGATCTAGGTGTCCCTAGTGTCCCTAACCCCCTGGAGATCACCGAGGCCTGCCTCCACACCCCAGTGTTCTCCTTATTGGGCTCCCCTTCTGACTCACTACTGGACTCATCATCTTTGGCCTGTGCAATTGTGTCAAGATCTGCTTCCTCCAATGGGTCCCCCCTTGCCTGTGTCAGATTGTGGAGAGTGCAGCATGCAACCACTATCAGTGACACCCGTTCTGGTGGGTATTGTAGTGCACCCCATGAACAACCCAGGCATCGGAAATGCATCTTGAGAAGACCCATGGTTCTCTCTACCACTACCTTTGTGGAGGCCTGGCCCCTATTGTAACACTGCTCTGCCTCTGTTCCTGGATGGTGGGGAGGTGCCATGAGCCACCTTTTCAACAGAAAGCCCTTGTCACCCAGCAGCCATCCATCCAGCCGGGCTGGAGCACTGAAGAGCCCCGGCACCTGGGAGTGTCTCAGGATGTAAGAGTCTTGGAAGCTGCCTGGGCACCTTGCACAGACTTGTAGAATCAGCATCCTGTGATCACACACTATCTGCACGTTCATGGAGTGGAAGCCCTTCCTGTTGACGAAGCTGACCTGCTGGCGCCTTGATGGCCCATGTGTACAGTCTATAGCACCCTGGGTGCAGGGGAACCCACCAATCGCTGCAAACCCACTGGCTTGCTCTGTCTGGCTGGCCTCATCCGTATGGTAAAGAGTAAAGGTCGTTACCTGCCTGAACAGAGCTTCTGTCACCAACTTGATGCAACTATGGACAGCTGATTGGAAGACTCCACACAGATCCCTCACTGACCCCTGTGACCTTCAAAGCCACTGGCATGGGGTGTCCACCCACACAGTCGGAGCTGATCTCAGGGCCGACCCCTTGACAAATGATGGCCACAGTCTCCCTTGGAAGTGGAGCCTCTTTTGACATTGCACCTCGGACATGTTGAGGTAGCTCCATTGCTGCCTCTAAATCCTGGCAGCAGGATAGTAGCATCTTCTTCCACCTTGGACTAGCTGCTGGCCCACTGCCCCTTGTGCCTGCGTCCCTCCTCCCATAGGTCACTTCCCTGGAAGCTGCATTGAGACATGTGGCCTCCTCCCCCTTCTGCCCCTCTCTTCCTCCTCAGAGGAGGCGCCACCAGCGGAGACCACAGTCCCCGTTACCAGAGTAACGGAAGGCTGTCTGATACCTGGAAGGGTCCACACAGTCTGAATTCTCCGGGGGCCTTGGAGACACCAATGAGTCCTGAAATGACGCCTGGAAATGCTAAGAATGAAGACTCGAACAGAGATGAAGCTGCCAAGTACCAATAAGCAACCTGCAGCAAACTATCTCCAAAACTCCCCACTGCTCACACTGGCAATGCTGCTGACCCTTTTTATTTTATTTTTTTTTTGAAGGTTTACACATTTTATTCCTTTTAAGCAATAGCCATATAATTTGGACCAATTACAACTGTTGAGTGCACCTGGTAGCAACATCTCTAAATACA
Source organism: Cetorhinus maximus (assembly GCF_964194155.1). Taxonomy (NCBI): domain Eukaryota; kingdom Metazoa; phylum Chordata; class Chondrichthyes; order Lamniformes; family Cetorhinidae; genus Cetorhinus; species Cetorhinus maximus. The sequence continues at coordinate 139,643,094 of NC_135886.1, read as the reverse complement.
AATCACGTACAGGAGAATGCAGATACTTCTTGCTGTAATTGGCCGATTTGTTCCATCAGTTAAGGAGTACTGCAGTCATCCTTAAGATTGACCCTCTTTATACTCTTTCGAGTTATCAACAGTCACAGATTGTAACTCTTTCGAGTACAATCACAGTTCTTGGTTTCCCGGAGTGGGACATGAACCCACAACCCTCTGATTCAAAGGCGAGGGTGCTATGAACTGAGCCACAGCTGACACCTCCCCCTTTTTATCCCGCACTTGGCTGAGGTTTTAGCAAATTGTCGGCCGCCCACCTGCCCGTTTTGCTCATGTGATGAGCACTAAATTGCACGGTCAACATAAACTCCAGCTTGTTGCCTTTTTAATGGCCTTAACTGGCCTCGTAATTGATGGCAGGTGCGGCTCTGACTCCCACGCGTGCCCGACATTACTCTTTGCTAGAATTGAACAACTTCTACAATGCTCATGTGGTTTCCTCTCTATCCATGAGAGCCTTTGTATGCATAAAACATCAATGTGTAATTTACAACAGTGTACAAGGCATCATACAGCCTCCCCCAACCCATTTAACATCTCTCTAATCCAACTTTTGATAATGCCCCTTGCAATCTCATCACTCCCAGGCTTCCCTCCAATTTTGCCTCTGCCAATTGACTCCATTAATTCGCTGACAGCTGTAGAAACTCCTCTTCCAGCTGGGTGAGGACAGCCAGGTCGGGTACACTGCCTCCTGTCCGGTTCCTTTCCCTGTCATTGTGGGCCTGCATTCTCTGCATGAGGGGTGACAGTGCGATGAATTCGATTCTCAGGGGCACTCATTCCTTCACACTTCCATGCCCTGTGAGAAATACGCAGTCTGCGCAATAATTAGCAGCCAATACCCTGTGTACCATCTGCGCCTCAACCACACCACCGCACCACCCCCCCACCCCAGCACCCCCATCACCACCAACGCCACCCCCATATAGGCCTCAGGGCCACGAACAGTGTCATTTGTGCATCATGCTGCCTTGGACTTCATCACAGTACACAGCGCATTTCTCAAACAGGCCCTTCCCGTGACCTTCCGAGTGCATTGATGTCCACAGTGGCAACTGTGGAAATGGCTATGGGCCAAGCGCTGGTAAATGGGATTAGGTAGGTAGGTCAGGTGTTTCTCACGTGTCGGTGCAGACTCGATGGCCCGAAGAGCCTCTTCTGCACTGTGTGATTCTGTGACTTGCTCACCCTCGCAGATCTTAAAAGATCATTACGCCTCTTTCAGCATTGCCCCAGCTTCAAGGTAACTGCACCTACACTGCTGACCTCTGCAGCCACCTCCGTCCACGCTACACTGGTGATTGGGGGAGGTCTTCCCTTCCCGTTGTCTGGCATGTTACTCATAGCCAGGAGCAAGGCTCTGAGCGAATCAGTAACGATCCTTGGGGCAGTTCAGGCCCTTCATCACCCCCCCCCCCCCCCCCCCCCCCTTACAACCCCCCTCACCTCACCCCCTTCTCTCGGCCATCGATGGACGGAGGAAGATAATTAAGTGTCAGCTGCTCCATATTCCCATATCTTCATTATGGTTAAGCTTACAATGCATGTCATGCCTGTGTGTTCCCTGCCGAAGGTCCTTAATGCTGAACCTCTTTGGAAATTGTCAAAATATTTAGTAAAATAAAACTTAGCTGTGCCAACAATTGCAAATCTTTTCCAAGTGCACAAAACCCTTCTTACTTCCAGCTCAACCCAACCCCAGCTGCACCTGCCCCGTGCCAGGTGCCCGTTTAAACAAGTGGCCGTGACCTCTTGCCAGGTCACGGTCAGCCAGTCCAGATTCCGGACATCCCGCCCTCCAACTCCCATTGGGCGTACAGATGACCATGAGGTAATGTTGCCGCTGGAAACCCACCCGGCAGACAATTGATTGGTTACCGTATTCTATGGCATGCTGGAACGGTTGGGGCGGGAGTCAGCGAGCCACACATTTTTGAGTCCAACTCCCACCCACAGCCATGGCGAATACTATTCAGCCCATCTTTTCTGATTCTATCCTATCGAACCCTTTCAAAACTTCAATGCCCTCAATCAGGTCACCCTCAGCTTTCTGTTTCCCAGACAAAGGAAGACCAGGCAGTTTGTTTTTCCCTGATAGTTATAAGCTCTTATGCCTTTATTGCACTTTTTCCCCTTTTTTCCTGCTCATTTCCTGTTTAACGCTACACCCCTGCCCCACCCCACCCTCTTCCTACATTAATCACCACTGTGTACAAAGCTATGCCGGGAATGGAGAAAACTACGGAGGACCAGACATGGTATCCATACTCCAACAGCACATACCCCCAACTGTAAGTGACTGGCCCTGATAGATATTTTGTTCAGCAGAACCTAGTCAGTGGGGTCATCTGCTATTTTCCAGGAGAGGCAATGGTGTGGTAGTATTGTCACTGGGCTGGTATCCAAAAGCCTACAGTGGTGACCTGGGTTCCAATCCCACTTTGACAGGTGGTGAAATTTGAATTTAATAAACATATGGAATTTTAAAAAGGTCCAAAAATGACCTTGAAACCATTGTTGATTGTTGTAAAGGCCCATCTGGTTCACTTAATGTCCTTTAGAGAAGGAAATCTGCTGTCCTTACCTAGCCTACATCCTACAGATCCACTTTATGACTCTTAAAATGCCCTCTAAACAAGGGCAATTTGGGATGAACAATAAATGCTGGCCTGGCCAGCGACACCCACACCCCACAAATGAATACAAAAAGAAAATTCTGCTTGTAACCGTTGCCAAATTACATTTCCAACTTTAATTGTTCATAACTTACAAATGAGAGATGAATTGCAGATCAAAGCAGAAAGTGCTGGAAACGTTGCTGCCAATATCTAATTTCATAATTCATGTGTATTAGGAGTATTGCGTTTACTTTTAGGAATTTAATTTTAAAGATGAGATAAATGGAAACGCCTGATTGAGAAACAGATAAACAAACCTGGAGTAAGGACAAATCAAATTACCTGAAGTAATTACAGTTCAAAGGAGATGTGTTATTATGTTTTTGGGATGGTGGTAAAATTGTTCGCAAACTAGGATTATAATGGCCTACCTGGATCTCTTTGGGGGAGACTGTTTCTTTCCTGACATCTTGTAAAACGCTCTGAAGTTGCAACGTAAATCCTGGAAGTTTAAGTTATTGGCGTAGGTTCCCCAGATCAGAGAAGCTCGAGCAGCAACTTGTGATCAATAGGTTTCCTAATGGAAACTGCGAGTCTGGTAACATGGCCATTATCGCCATTAGAGATATAAATTATTCATGTCGTCCCAAAATCAAAGGATTGTTTTGAAGATAAAAGATAACTAATTTGCAATTCTGTTTTGAACATCTCAGGTATGCTACATTGCTATGGAAATAGGTTAGGCAAGGAGGTACATTTTTATGCTTTTATGGGTTTTATCTTTGTGTTTTCTCACAGGAACAGGTGGTCAGTTTGGGAGTAGCTTGAAGGCAGAGAGAGAGAGAGAGGGAGAGAGAGGCGGTGTGTGCCAGGGACTGCAAAGCAGTAAGAGCCAGATCAGAAGGGTATCAGAAACCAAAGGTGGTCTCCTGAGTTTAAAAGTCACTAAGCCAGGATGCGAGTGAGGTCATACTTGAGCTGGTGAATCCACAACCATAAGGTGTTAAAGGAGAGTCGGAGGGTCGCCTAGCCAAATGCTGGTGGAAAGGTCCCGAAAGAAGTCTCAGTGAATAGCTGGAACCCTGAGGAGAAACCAAAGTGAATTAATGAGAAATCTGGAAAATCTTGGTTTGGTCCCAAAGGGCGTGAATGAACCTTTACATTTCTCTAATGTATAGGGGAACTCTTAGGTGAAAGTTAAAGTAGAACGCAGCTTAAAACTAAATTATAAAATATAATGTTTTTTTAATTCTTTCATGGGATGTGGGCATTGCTAGCTAGGCCAGCATTAATTGACAATCCCTAGTTGCCCTTAAGAAAGTGGTGGTGAGCTGACTTCTTGAACAGCTGAAATCCATATGGTGTAGGTACACCCATAGTGCTGTTAGGAACAGAGTTCCAGGATGTTGACCCAGCGACAGTGAAGGAATGGTCATATAGTCCCAAGTCAGGATATTGTGTGGCTTGGAGGGGAACTTGCAGGTGGTGATGTGCCCATGTATCTGCTGCCCTAATCCTTTCAGGTGTGGGTGGTGTGTGGGTTTGGAAGGTGCTGTCAAAGGAGCCTTGGTGGGTTGCTGCAATGCATCTTGTAGATGGTACACTCTGCTGCCACTGTGCATCAGTGGTGGAGGAAGTAAATATTTAAACTGTTAGGTGGGGAGCCAATAAAGCAGTCTGCTTTGTCCTGGATGGTGCCAAGCTTCTTGAGTATTGTTGGAGCTGCACTCATCCAGGCAAGTGGAGAGTATTCCATCACACTTCTAACCTATGCCTGTGGTCAGGTTTCGGGGAATAATGAGATGTGTTAAATGCCACAGAATTCCCAGCCTCTAACCTGCTCTTGTAGTCACAGTACTTAGATGGCTGGTCTTGCTCAGTTTCTGGTCAAGGGCACATCCCAGAATTTTGATAGTGAGGGATTCAGTGATGGTAATGCCATTGAATGTCAAGTGGAGATGGTTAGATTCTCTCTTGTTGGAGATGGTCATTCCTGGCACTTGTATGGCACGAATGTTACTTGCCACTTAGCCCAAGCCTGGATATTGTCCTTGCTGCATATGGGCATGGGCTGCTTCAGTATCTGAGGAGTTGTGAATGGTGCTGAACATTGTGCAATCATCAGCAAATATGTCCACACCTGACCTTATGATGGAAGGAAGATCATTGATGAAACAGCTGAAGATGGTTGGGCTGAGGACACTACCCTGAGGAACTCCTGCAGTGATGTCCTGGATCTGAGATGATCGACCTCCAACAACCACAACCATCATTCTTGGTGCTGGCTATAAGGCCAACCAGCAGAGAGTTTCCCCCCTGATTCCCACTGGCCCAAGTTTTCCTCAGGCCCTTTGATGCCACACTCAGTCAAATACTGTCTTGATGTCACTCTCACCTCACCTCTGGAGTTCAGCTCTTTTGTCCATGTTTGAACCAAGGCTGTAATGAGGTCAGAAGTTAAGTGCCCTGGTGGAACCCAAATTGAGTGTCAGTGAGCAGGTTATTGCTAAGCAAGTACTGTTTGATAACTCTGTTGATTACCCCTTCTATCACTTTACTGATGGTCGAGAGTGGACGGAAGAGGCTATAATTGGCCGTGTTGGGTTTGCCCTGCTATTTATAGACAGGGCAGGTACAGCTTTTCCATCTGCAATTGTTGTCATTGTACTGGAACAGCTTGGCTAGGGGTGTGGCTAGTTCTGGAGCACAAGTCTTCAGTATTATTGCCAGAATGTTTTCAGGGCCCATAGCCTCTGCAGTATCCGGTGCCTTCAGCCTTTTCTTGATATCACATGGAATAAATCAAATTAGATGAAAACGGGCATCTGTAGTGTGCTGGAGACCTCAGGAGGAGGCAGAGATGGATCATCTACTTGGCGCTTCTGGCTGAAGACGGTTGCGAATGCTTGAGCCTTGTCTTTTGCACTGATGTGCTGGGCTCCCACCATTGAGCATGGAGACATTTGTCAATAATAGTAAGGGGCATTTTGCAGGGTTGGGTTTATCATTGTCATTTCTGGTGCCTAGGTCAATGCCTGGTGATCCATCTGGGTTTGTTCCTTTTTTGGCTTTTCTACAACTGGGTGGCTTGCTAGGGAATTGAAGAGTCAAGAACATTGCTGTGGGATCTTGAGCCATATGCAACATAGCAGACTTCCTTCCTAAAGGGCACTAATGAACTAGATGGGGTTTAAAAAAAAACAACCAGCAATAGGAATCACGGTCACCATTACTGAGACTAACTGCTGTGGTGGGATTTGAACCCATAACCCCAGAGCAATAGCCTAGGCTACTGCATGGTTAATCTGGTGACATTACCACTACACCACCACCTTCCACTAGTGCTTGAGTGGTTTAATTTTTTATAAAGTTCTTTTTGTTTAAAAAGTGAAATCTTATGGCACAGTTCTTTCAATTAACCTAATAACAGGGAGTTTCAATTTCTCTTTAAATGTTAATGGTCTGTAGGGAGACCCTAACAACTGAGAAGAAAAGTCAGCTTCAAGGAAAGAGAAACACAGGATTAACAATCCAGGACTGATGTCTGTTCATCAGTACTGACAAAAGGTTGTGGACCTGAAACATTAACCCCCATGGCTTCTTTCCCACTGTGCTCCTGCCGTGTGTTGCAATGAGTAAGGCTAACACAAACTCAGCTGTAGCCAGCCATTATTGAACTAATTTACACCTCCCCAACAGAGAGGGCAATATAACACAATGCTCAGGTCTTGCAATATACTACACTTCCTCCCAACTTAAAAAAAACAACTCAGACATTAAAATGTAATTTTACAGAATACAATATGAATAAGCCAATATCAACAAGACCTGAAATTTAGCAGGTTGGGTTGCAATTGTTCACTGTAATCACAACCAAAACGTATATGACTGATCCTGCCAGAGTAATTTACATGTACAATTTTTTTAATTTTTTCTTAACACCATTATGTATTTAACAAAAATATTATCATTGGACATGACAATGAAAATAACAACTCATTTCTCTTTCTTCCTGCGTACTTTCAATTAACTTATTTGGCTTCTTTTTTCTGTATGAATATCTCCACCATTTCCATCTGATTGACTCTACTCGCTCAACATCTCTGACTCTGTCAAACCTGAACTTTGATTGCCAGCTCCACAGAATGGTTGAATCAGTGACATTGATTGATTTGCCTTAATCAAAAACCCTGGCTCACTTTGATCTATCAGTGGATTCTGTAATACCTGCAAACTTACAGTTAATTTTTGGCTTGTACTTTCTTGGACTTTCACTTTGGGTTGTCGGGGGAATTGGGACTATAGGAGGTGCCTCGTGCTCTCCCCTTGTCAGATTTCCTCTTTCGAGCAAATGATCTACATGACACTGATGGAGTATTTCCCCAATCTTTACTAGGTATGTGAATGCACCTAATCTTTTTAAAACAATACCAATCACATACTCCACTTTATCACTTGCTGGTTTTTTACCATGGCCTTCTGACAAGCACTGAATTCTATAAGTTTCATGTGTGGTTTATCAAGACTCGTCTTCACCTTGTCTTTTTATTTTATAAAATACACAGCTGTCCGGCCATGATCCTGGAGGGACAAGTCCTCCAGGGGACAGCCAGCAGCTGGAGCTGTGGCCCAGCAGCTGTAAGGAGATGGGGGGGGGGGAGGGATAGAGGAGTCCCTTGCTCGATCTTTTGTGACACCCCCCCCAACCCAGCCCCAAGCCGCCTGCCCCCACCCTGATCCCATCACTTTGGCTGCCCTCATTGCTGGCAAGAAATTTCAGTCAGCGCAGGAACAGGGCCTTAATCGGCTCTGTAATTGCAAATCATTGGCCTTAATTATCTACCCACCACTTCCCAGCCTGCAGCCCATCCAACCCCGAGTCACCCTCATTGAAAATGGCTCAAGCTCAGGATTGCGGTGGCAAACTGACACTGAGGCTGCAACTTGCATGCCCACCCGTCTCTGATCCCGACCCCAACCTAGTTAAAGATCCTGCTTAAGGATGAGAACTTTAAAGTCGAGGTATTTCTTAACAGGGAGTCCATATAGGACAGCACGGTGGCGATCAGTGAATGGGGCAGCACGAGCAAGGTCACAGGCAACAAAACATTAAGTAACCTGAAGTTGATGGAGGGTAGAATGTGGGAGACCAGCCAGGAGTGTGTTGGAATAGTCGTGTCTAGAGATAACATGGATGAGGGTTTCAGCAGCAGATGAGCTGAGGCAGGGGTGGAGTTGGGAGATCTTATGGAGGTGGCAATTAGTGATCATGAGCACATGTGGTCAGATGCTGACCTCAGTGTCAAACAAACAAGATTGTGAACAGTCTGGTTCAGGTTCGGGGAAGGGAATAGAGCTCATAGCAGGGACTGTAGATGACGCCTTCAGTCTTCCCAATGTTTAGATGGAGGAAATTTCTCCTTATCTCATTTGAAAGATGAGAGTGCAGCACTGCCTGCAGTACTGCCCAGTTTGTGTGCTCCAGACTCTGGAGTAGGACTCGAACCCACAACCATCTGATTCAGAGGCAAAAGGATTGCCCACTCAGCCCTAACTACAGTCAAAATTAATTAATTATTTAAAGAGCAATGTAAATTTTGATGGAGTTATAGAGGCCTACAGCACAGAAAAAGGCCCTTCGGCCCATCATCATTGTACCTTATCCTTTTGAATCTCTTCACCAAATTATATTCTGTACATATTTTCCTATAACAATTACAACTTCCATTTCTATAGCACCTTTACAAATAGAAGTGCATCGCGGAGGTGTGAGGAAATGTAAAACATACATATGTCAAATTACTCATTTCCCTGTTGTGCCCTAGTTACAGTAGAGAAGCATTAATACTGTCAGGGTATTTATGATAAACTCTCAATGTGCACGCAAGGCAGCAAAAGGTTCATAAAAAATGTGTTAACAAAGCATAAGTGTCCAAATTCTGTTAATAAATCAAATAGCTTTTAGAAATATAATGATATTTTATTCAATAAATAGCAAGGTGGTCTCTCATCCCTGTTATATCACCATGGATGCAAGTGCTAAATTTTCCTCTGCTGGCACTTCTCTTCTTCATTTCTACACAGGATGAGATGTTTAAATCTAACTTGTTAATGAGTAAAACTCTCAAAGTCAGAAAGAGATGGGAGAATAGACATGATAATTAGCACACTCGAGTAATAATCCTGGTTGGCTCATTTTTAAAAGAAGCAAGGCCCATTTAATACCAGAAGGTGACATGGCCCTTAAAGATTATGTCACAGGCACTGGGGAAGACCCATTGCGATATTGTGCATTAAAGATTTCAGGGATTTATTGAGGGTACAGTGACAGGACTATGGAAATGAATGCCCAATCCCTTGGATTAATTAGGTAAAGCCTAATGCTTCTTGGATTTGAGACAATATTACTTTAAGGAATCAAAGCGATCTGGATGTTGTCAATAATTGAGGGTGTTTCTGCATCATTTATTGGTGCCACTATTCCTGGAAAAATTGGAGGTGACCGGGTAACCCGACCATCAATCATGCCTGGTGGCCACAGTACCATCAATAAATGAAATTGTTTTTATGTACATCATTTATATTGTGTAACTATCCTCCATTCACTGCACTTCCTGGAGAAATAACCCTGACCTGATCGAGAGATGTTGCTGTACTTTCACTCGGGTTCTGTTTGTTCACTTTGTAGGTTTTGTCTAACCGTGGGTATAACAAGGATACAGAGCTAAGGCAGGACGTGGATCATACATGACTACACCTGAAGTGACAGACAGGTTTGAGGGGCTGAATGGCTTACTTCTCTTCCTGCATTACTGCAGGCCCTTTTTGAATAGACTTTGCTGCAAAATAAACTGTTCGCTGTGAGGCCTGGGCTAAGTCCCACCCCAGTGCTAACTCATTGACCGTGGTCAATGGTTTAAAATGGACACTCAGCAAATTTGCAGATTAGAGAGAGAGGACGAGATCAGACCAAAGCCTGTTATCAATAAGAAGATTAAAGGATGTAGAGGAAAGCACTCAAAGAGCTGAAACACACTCATTCAATGAATTTAATGCCCTCCTGGTAGCGGGTTGGGTGGTGGGTGGGCATTTAATTGGGCAAGAGGGTAGAGGCTGGGGACCCTTTCATCGACCCACCTCTGCCTCTGATTAAATACGTGGTGGGAAAGCTTGTGGATGGCCTCCCAGCCTGGAAATCAATTGAGGCCCTTATGTGGGCAAGTAATGCTCACTTAGGGGCCACATTTCACCACTGCTGGAATTCAGCCAGTGGCAGGTGGAATCTCGCCCACGCAGGAAGCCCAAAAAAACATACCCTGTCAAGATTGTTTGCAATCCTTCCGGAGGGTCATCCCGTTCAAAGGCCTGATTGAGGGAACAGGCATCAGGGAAGATGAGGGCCCGTGACCCCCACCCCACCATCTCCCTCCTGCCTCGCCTGTGGCCTGGGTCCCTCAGCGATCCTGGGCCTCGGGTGGGCGCGTTACCAGAAGCAGACACCGGCTCTTCAGCGGCACTGCCGAGCAACAAAGGGCTGCCGGCCTCTAATGGGCCAGCAGCTCTCGGCTACCAGGCCTTCCACCCTGGCCACCTGGGGGGGTCCTTGATCCCTGAGAAGGTCCACCGCTTCCCAGTTAAGTGCCTGATGGGCACTTAACATGGCAGATCTTCCCAAAAAGAGGTGTCGCAGGACTCCCACTGACCCTCCAGCCAGTGGGCGAGAACCCCATCACCGACATTAAATTCCATCTCTAATTAAGGACCTCAAATCTGCTTAAACTACACAGAACGGCCAACATAAATATTAGACTTCTCCACATTTGAGGCAGGTCTCCAGTCATTTAAAAAAAAATATTATTGCTCGTCAAATTATTTCAATGTGTTTGGTGGTAAAAAGCTTGCTGGCAAGTTCAGCTACTAACAAGCAATTATGTGAAAAAACAAGATAACCCAACTCTTTGCCTCAGGTGAAGAAATGCTAAGGAAGTTGAGGCAGGAATAGACTATCAATACCCTATGGAATTCACAGAGTGGGGAAGAGCTGTTAAACTAACTGAACAGTGCATTTCAGTAACGCAGTACAGATTAAACAAACATTAGCGTCAACCACTAAAGGGCATGCTACTTCCTTTTGGGGTTCAGAGTGGATTTTCCTGATATTCCTTGATCATACTTGGAAGAGAAAAGATTCAACAGAAATGAAATTTAACGTTGCATGGTAAAAATTGCGATAATGGGCCAGATTTCCACCTCTCAAGTGGATAGCTCGGGTCAGATGGTTTCCAGACTTGGCAGATCCTCCTCAGTAGAATGTGGCCTGTCAGTCCCAATCATCGCTCTGGGAAATGTGGAGGGGGGGTGGGAGGGGGGGATGGTGAAGGCGCAGGATAGAGTCAGGCCCACCGCCCCCCAGAAGCCGATCAAAGGCATCCACAGTGGCATTGAGCATCAAGGCAGGCTGGTTAAAAGGCCCGTTTCATTCTCTAGAAGCTCATTCCAGTTGTTTGCTTATATTATGTGCCCTCTAGCCCTCAACCATCACACCCCCTCACATCCCTCACAATCCTCTCATATCCCCCCAACCCCCCATACACTCCCCATGCCACATCCATATCCTCAACGCCAACTCATGCCCCCACCCACCCCCAATGGCCCCTCATACTCTCCATTCCAACTCATGGTACTTCCATGCCCATTCACCCAGCATACAGACTGAGCAGAGCCAATGAACCCTATAGTAACAATGGCATGTGTGGAACTGCTTACAAACACCCATTCATAATTTTCTTAAAAGAAACTGCCCTATAAAAGTAACAATCAACCAGAACTTTAAAATATCAATAATAGAAACTATAAGCACTTGACATTTCCTTATCTTGTACGAATAAGCATTGAGCCATTGGCAGAAGAGATCACAGAAAAAAACAATTTATCATAACATCCTGGTTTTGCAGCCCTTACAACTCCTTGAAAATCTGGTTTATTGTCTCTATGGGAATGCAGAATCCACTTAAATTATGCAGCCAAATTTATTCACGGAGAGAAGATTTGAATTGGGATGCTTCCAGTAGACAGGCACTGAAATGCTGTGTGTAGGGATGAGAAATGATAGATATGTATAATTCCCTCGAATGAACTGAATTCAATTCAAGACTCCATAAATACACAGGAGACCTGAAAAAGATCGACCACAGATTTCCAAATAAAAATCAGTCAAATTCCTATTGAGGAGGGGATTATTAGACTAGTCTTTAAAAGGGTTATAGTGCAGTGTTTATGGTTGTTTCTATGTGTACTTTATGGGCTAGGACAGGGTTTATCACTAATCCTTGGCAGTCGAGTGATATCATGGGAGGTAGTTTCTCTTCACATCGCGCTTAAATATGAGCCAAGGAGTAACAAAATCATGGATTGTGCAACTCTAAATCGACACTGTACATGTGTCTATTAGCAGCAGCAATAAAATCCATGTCAAATATAACCGCTTTGAACACTTTTTCAAAATTATCACCATAGGGATAAGGAATGAACGACAGAGGCCAGGATTTTCTGGCCTTGTCACCGGTGGGACCCGCCGCGGGCGAGACAGCGCCCCAGCCGGAGGTCCATTGACTTGCGGCGGGACCAGAAGATCATGGGTGCGGAAAATCCCACCCAAAATCTTGCAATTATCTAACACCTTTAAGGTAGGGAAACAACCCAAAGAGCACAGTCGGACAAATTTGAACAGAAAATTTGAAAGCACCCCATCCGCCACCTGAAGCATTCATTCCTCCCATCGCTGACGCACAGTGGCAGCAGTGTGTACCACCTACAAGATGCGCTGCAGCAAATCGCCAAAGCTTCTTCAACAGCCCCTTCCAAGCTTACAAACCCCACCTAGAAGGACAAGGGCAGCAGGCACAAGAAAACATCACCACCTTCAAGTTACCCTCCAAGCCACACACTATCCTGACCTGGAACTATACCTCTGTTCCTTCACTGTCACTGAGTCGAAGTCCTGGAACTCCCTTCCTAACAGCGCTGTGGGTGTTTCTACACCACATAAACTGTGGAGGTTCAAGAAGGCAGCTCACCACCACCTTCTCAAGGCACAATTAGGAACGGGCAATAAATGTTAACCCTAACAATGATGCACACATCCCGTGAATCAATAAATTAAATAAAAAGCATTATTAAAACTCTTTATGCATCAAAAATGCCTTTTATTTCTTTAATTTCTGTCATTGTGCCTGTTATTCTCTCCTCTTGGTACATTTTCAGTTGTTTAACCATCTCCTATTCTGTTATATAATTAAAAACTTTTCCTTCCGCTACTCTTTACTAATAACTCAAGATGTTTCATTTATTCCTAATTTTCTGTAATATTTCCTATCAACTGAGTGTTGGTTGGATTTTGGAAGATTTCTAATTTGTTGCACAAGGTCAATTTAGCTTTGCTTCCTGTGCAGTTAATTTATTTAATTTGGTTCTTATTTCACAGTCATTCTGACTACAAATAAAGTTTAATTTTGATATTTTTTGTAACCACAAACTTAATGAAAATTGGCAGCATTGTTTAGATTTAAATAAATTATTATTTGCATTAATAGTGCTTTGCCAACAAAATCCATCTTCAACATGTTGACCAAAGCAGTATTGCTTCAAACCTATTGTCTAGTTGAGAGACTGGTAGTTATTGACTGTTAAGGAAAAGTTTTTAATTTCATATAAAAGTTCACTAACATTTGACGAAGTAAAGGAATATGGCATGGCCTCTTGTGCATTCCTGATCTTCAGTACTCTATCAGTGACATTGCTTCTGCTCCTCAGGCTCTGAAATTTCCTCGCTAGATCTCTCTGCCTCACTCCTCCCTCTCACCTCCTTTAAGATGCTCCTTCCACCCCACTTCTGAGCAAGTTTTTGGCCACCTGTCCTAACATGTGACTTTGGGCCGGGATTTAACATTTGTGGCCGGGGCCTCATTCACCAGCTGGAAAACTGGTGCGAACCCCACGTCGATGATTTTTGGGAGGCGCAGTTGGAATTTTGTAATAATCGGGCACTGGCCTGTCCAGGTCTTGTTGCATTTGGACATGGACTGCTTCAGTATCTGAGGAATGGCTAACGGTGCTGAACATTGTGTAATCATCAGCGAACATCCCCACTTCTGACCTCATGATGGAAGGAAGGTCATTGATGAAGCAGCTGAAGATGGTTGGGCCGAGGGCACTACCCTGAGGAACTCCTGCAGTGATGTCCTGGGACTTAGATGACTGACCTCCAACAACCACAACCACCTTCCTTTGCGCTAGGTATGACTTCAACCAGTGGAGAGTATTCCCCCTGATTCCCATTGGCTCCAGTTTTCCCAGGCTTCTTGATGCCACACTCGGCCGAATACAGCCTTGATGTCAAATTGAGTATTGAATACCTGAGTACGATGGACTCCAAACCCCGAGTAGGTTGTAGAAAATGCCAGCAGGGGTTGCAGTGCTGTTGTCCCACATGGCGAGTCCCCTGTCTGGCCGTTGTTTGGATATCAGCAGCAGTGGCATGAGACCCTTAAATGGCCCTTAAGTGGCTGCTTAGGGGCTTCAATTGGCCCCCATCTTTCCCAGTTGGGAAGTTTGGAAGGCAGTGTGGTCTACACACCAGGCCTTCTCACCCGATCAAACAGCCCCCCACCTCTGAACCCGCCTCCTCTTAAACTTTGCTCTTTGTGTCAAATTTTGTTTGGTAATGCTCCTGCAAAGCATCTAGGGTGCTTTATTACTTTTGAAACATTATATAAATACAACTTCTTGTTGTTATCTGTCGATGGCAAATAAGGGGCCGGTTGGCTAGATGGCAGACCTGTGGTTCTGAATAACGCCAACAGCGTGGGTTCGATTCCTGTTCAGACTGAGGTGGGCTTAGAGCCTGCCTCGTCGCCCTGCCCCTGAGAGTGGAAGGCAATGGCAAAACCACCACTGACAAAAATTGCCAAGGTAAACAGCTCGTGGTAAAGCATCAGCAAACAATGAGCCAAGGACCTGACTTTAGGCTGAATACAAATGGAATGGAGATGGTGAACAGAGGGCGTTGTTGTTCTCTGTTACTGTTACAGTCTGACCATTGAACGCTCATTACTTTTATTGTTTCTGCATTGTTCCAAAGCTTGGTAGCACCTTTCTTGACCTGAGTGGCAGGACAACAAACAGTTCCTAAATTCTCACCAATATTTTTGTTCTCATCAGGTGCTCACCTCTGAACCCGTTCCACCTTAGATTTTCTTTAGTTCCTACCCAGGTCATCACAATAATTGATAAACCAAATAGAAACTATTGGTTTGTTTATGTAAACTGTACACCTAATTGACTGATGGTGGAGCCTCTGAAACAGAAAACTCCACTCAAAACGTTTGTCACTGCTGCCGTATTTTAACCAAATAGATCAATAAGTGAATGATTCTTGAATTAAAAATAAATTAAATTGCAAAACTGTACATTTAATGGGACAAGTGATACAAGATCTATTCCATGTGTGCTGTACCTGAAGGCAGGGGTTTGACTCATTGTCTGCTGGTGCTTCACCCTGAGCTGTTTTCTTGGTGGTTTTTTGTCAGTGGTGGCTTGCCAATTCCTTCCACTCTCAGGAGAAGGATGAGGGGGCTGGTTCCAAGACCCATCTCCGTGGACCAAGAATTGAACCTGCATTGTTGGAATTATTCAGAACAACATGGTGGCTATCTAACCAACTGAGGTGACCAGCCCCAAACAAAGTCTATTATCATACTGTATAAGACTACCTATTGCCACCTCTGTAACATCGACCACCTCCTCCCATGGCTCAGCCCATTGGCTACTGAAACTCTCATTCAAGCTTTTGTCTGGATTTGACTATTGCAATGTCCTCCTTCCTGATCTCATATCTTCCACCCTCTGCAAACCTGAGCTCCTTCAAAGCTCTGTTGCAGGGATGCCGATCCACATTAAGACCCATCATCACTGTACTTGCTGACTTACATTGGCCGCCAGTCCTGCAGTGCCTCCAATTAAAGTAAGACCCTTATTTTCAGAGCCTCCATGGCCTCACCCCCTCTCTATCCTCATAGCCTTTGTCCAACCCCACTACTCTGCATTCCTCTAATACTGGCCTCTTGTACATCACCAATTACCTTTGCCTTCAGCTGCCTTGGCCCTAAGCTCTGGAATTCTCCCATAAACCTCTCCACCTCTCTACTCCTTTAAGGTGTCCCTTACAGCCGATGTCTTTGACCCCATTTTAAGTCATCCCTCCCAAAATAAATTTCTTTGATTTATTGTTCAAATTTAAGTATTACTGAGAAAAGACATTTTGTCAAAGCTTTTCATCTTGCACTCATCAGGACAATCACAAGAATGCCAATGGCAGGGGAAGAAACAACTTTCTAATGTATGGGAAGAGAGTGCTGATTGGTTGGCAAGTGGACTCTGAACTCAAAGCACAGTGTCCAACATTAGATGTGATTCCGCGATTGGACAACATTTGCTAAATAATCCTCAGTGTACTAAAACTTGTGTTGACAACCAATTTAAGATTGTCAGTCAGGCTCATAGTCAGTACATTTGCGTGTACTGGAAGCTACATATGTTAATACACAGGACCCTGTTCTTTGCGGACAGAAAGAACATGTACACACATTGCGCCTATTTCAGCGAAACAAAATAAGTGACAACCATTCGCTGGTTTATTCCTCAGGGCAATGCCTTGACCAATCAGAGTCAAGCTGCCTGGTTTAAAATTTGAAACAATGTTTGGCAATTAACTGCCAGTCACTATTATCTGGTACATTCTCCATGGCAATGCCTTTACCAATCAGAGTTCCACTTGTCAACTAATCAACAATCTGATAGGTCAACAGCTTTCTCATCCCTGCAGTGCTAGAAGCTGCAGTGGACAGAACTGGAACTCCCCAGAGTTTAAATCCCAGGAGTGCAGGAAAAGTTAAATTTGGGGGTTCTCAGGGCGGGGTGTGTAAGGCAGGCTGAGGGGGCGGTGGGGGGGTGGGGGTGGTGGCTGTGGGTTTGTGGTTGGACAGTGGGGGATTGAGCAGTAGGGAAAGAGCCCGGGGTGTGGGGGTGGGGGAGGTCCAACGGCCACCGGACTTTAATGGGGTGGGGGTATGCCCAAGGTTAAAAGGGGCATCTGATGGAGGCGCTCCCCCACCCCCCATTCCCACCTGACACCTAAACCCAATTATTTTCAGGCTTCCCCCCATACTCGGGAAATCCCCCCTCCAACTTAAAAATTGAGGCTGGGCGGGAAACGACCATTATGCGGTTAATATTTGGCTACTTAAGGGCCTCAAATGGGGTAAGGATGGGCAGCCTGCCAGAAGCCTTGCCTGCCCCAGTGTAAAATTGGTGAGAGGTCAGGGCAGGCAGGAACCCAGTGGGAAGCCCAGTCGTGCTTTTTGGCGCTCACCCGGCCGCTTACAAACCCAGCGACGAGAGAACGTAAAGTTCAGGCCATGAGCTCGAATTGTTTTTTGACAGCAGATACTAAAGTGAAAGGAGGAACAATGAAAACAACCACTTCCCTACATCTTACTGGGAAAGAAACATGGGATATTTATAATGACTGCAACTGTGAGGAAGGAGAGAATCCGATTCTGCAATTAGTAATCAATTAGTTTGAGTGACAATGACACAGATTTAGTGGTCAGCAGTGAGTAAATGGCACCAGGCATTTATTACACTTACACTTGCAGGCTCTCTAAGGGCCATTGCACTGGACCATGCAATGATTTGAGAGTCAGAACAGCATAGTACCCGCTACAGGGGGTCCGACATTGTGTGAACAACAAAAATATCAATAACTTTTTTAAAAATTCATTCCTGGGCTGTGGGCTTCGCTGGCCGGGCCAGCATTTATTGCCCATCCCTAGTTGCCCTTGAAAAGGTGATGGTGAGCTGCCTTCTTGAACCGCTGCAGTCCATGTGGTGTAGGTACACCCACAGTGCTGTTAGGAAGGGAGTTCCAGGATTTTGACCCAGTGACAGTGAAGGATGGTGAGTGACTTGGAGGGGAACTTCCAGGTGGTGGTGTTCCCATCTATCTGCTGCCCCTTGTCCTTCTAGATGGTAGTAGTCATGGGTTTGGAAGGTGCTGTCTAAGGAGCCTTGGTGAGTTCCTGCAGTGCTTTTTGTAGATGGTACACACTGCTGCTACTGTGCATCGGTGGTGGAGGAGGTCAAAATTTGTGGAAGGGGTGCCAATCAAGCGGCCGCTTTGTCCTGGATGGTGTCAAGCTTCTTGAGTGTTTTTGGAGCTTAAATCATCCAGGCAAGTGGAGAGTATTCCATCACACTCCTGACTTGTGCCTTGTAAATGGTGGACAGGCTTCGGGGAGTCAGGAAGTGAGTTACTCACTGCAGGATTCCCAGCTTCTGACCTGCTCTTGTAGCCACGGTATTTATATGGCTAGTCCAGTTCAGTTTCTGGACAATGATAACCCCCAGGATGCAGCGATGGTAATGCCGTTGAATGTCCAGGGCAGATGGTTAGAATCTCTCTTGTTGGAGATGATCATTGCCTGGAACTTGTGTGACACAAATGTTAATGGCACCTGTCAACCCAAGCTTGGATATTGTCCAGGCATTGCTGCATTTGGACATGGACTGCTTCAGTATCTGAGGAGTTGCGAATGGTGCTGAAAATTGTGCAATTATCTTCGAACATCCCCACTTCTGAAGTTATGATGGAAGAAAGGTCATTGATGAAGCAGCTGAAGGTGGTTGGGCCTAGGACACTACCCTGAGTAATGCCTGCAGTGATGCCCTGGAACTGTGATGGTCAACCTCCAACAAGCACAACCATCTTCCTTTGTGCTGGGTATGACTCCAACCAGTGGAGAGTTTTCTCCCTGATTCCCATTGACTCCAGTTTTGCTAGGGCTCCTTGATGCCACACTTGGTCAAATACTGGCTTGATGTCGAGGGTAGTCACTCTCACCTCACTTCAGGAGTTCAGCTCTTTGGTCCATGTTTGATCCAAGGCTGTAATGAGGTCAGGAGCTGAGTGGCCCTGGCAGAACACAAATTGAGCATCAGTGAGCAGGCTATTGCTAACCAAGTGCTACTTGATAGCACTGTTGATGACCCCTTTGACACGTTCCATCACTGATGATAGAGAATAAACTGATGAAGTGGTAATTGGCCGGTTTGGATTTGTCCTGGCTTTTGTGTACAGGACATACCTGGGCAATTTTCCACATTGCTGGGTAGATGACAGTCTTGTGGCTTTACAGGAACAACTTGGCTATGGGTGCAGCAAGTTCTGGAGCACAAGTCGTCATTACTATTGCCGGAATATTGTCAAGGCCCATAGCCTTTGCATTATCCAGTGCCTTCAACCATTTCTTGATATCACATGGAGTGAACCGAATGGCCTGAAGACTGGCATCTGAGAAGCTGGGGACCGCCGGAAGTAACTTATATTTACATCACAAAGTGCGTCAGCGGAATGTTATGAAATAAAATTTGAGTTGGTCAAGAAATGTTGTATCTCTTTAACTAATCAGATTGAAGAATCCTTACTGAAACATACAGGGTCAAAATCAGGAAGTGAAAGTTATAATATTTACTTTGTAGTCCTTCAAAACCCTTCATCTTTGGGATACTAATGTATAGAAAGAGAAGTAAAGAGAGGGAAAGAAAGGTGTGATTAAGAGAGACAGAGAGAGAGAAGGTACAGAAATAAAAAGTAAAAATATGAACATTTATTTGAAGCTTTAGTTTTTTTAAATCTCCAATAATAATTAAAAGCTGACGGAATGTGACGCCACACTTATAATATTAATTTTTTAGAGATAGATACATTATTTGGAATATTGAAATATAGGAACAGGAGGAGGCCATTTAGCCTTTCGAGCCTGTCCTACTATTCACTGAGACTATGGCTGATCTGTGACCTAATCCCATATACCCACCTTTTCCCCATATCCCTTAATAACTTTGGATAACAAAATCCATCAATCTCAGCTTTAAAAAGAATAATTGATCTTTCATCTATTGCCATTTGTGAAAGCGTTCCAAACTTCCACGACCTTCTTTGTACAGATGTGTTCCCTAATTTCAATTCGGAAAGGTCTGGTTCAAATTTTAAGCCTATGCCACCCCCCCTACCCCCTAGTCATAGTCACCCCAACCATTAGAAATAGTTTCTCTCTATATACTCTATCAGTTTCCCTAGGTGAGTGCCTATTGTAGAGACACGGCACGGGCACACTGGGCAAATGGTCTCCTTCTGTGCTGTATCCATTCTGTGATATTTCACTTAAACTCTATTCGTTAAGCATTTTAAAGATTTTCCCACTGTTTTACTGTCTCCTTTTTGAAGATCTCCTCCCAGTTTGCCTTCCAACCTCATTTTCTCATAATTTGCGCTTACCCAATCTATTACCTTAGCCTTTGAGATACTCACAATTACTAAGATGCTCTCTATTGTCATACCTGTCCAGATTTGTTGCCCATTATAAGATCCAGTGATTCTCTTCTTGTTGAACTTCTTATATGCTGCGAAAGAAGTCCAGTATCCAGTGTAAAAATTAAATTCTCTTTTCTATTTTCATTTGAGAATTTGAATTCAGTCAATGAAAATTTAAGAAAATCAGCAAATTAAAAAAAAACTACAAAAAAAATCTGCAAAAGTGACCATGAAGCTGTTGGACGGTGATTCACCAACGTCCCTTTGATCCTTACCTGGTGGCCTATATGCAGCTCCAATTCCACACAAACATGATACCCTCTAAAGTATCCCAGTAGTCACTCAATTGCATCTAATGACTAGAAGAAGGCCCTCCGCTTTTTGGGGCAACTAAGCGATGGACAACATGAGGTCCCGGTGATGCAGCCCCAAGGAGAGGCAAAAGACAGGAGCAGCAACAAGTGGGTAAATTTCTGTAAAACCAAGAGGAGCATTCATGTTTGTCTGGTGTTACGGACCAGAGGGCGAGATTCATTTAGAAGCCCTGATTTCTTCCTCTCACTACCCATCTAGAAACAGATTCTATATTTTCCCCATTATAAGTGGTGGCGTGTTTTCCCCAACCTTTCAGTTTGGAGTGGATACAATCGTCTATTAAAAACCCCACAGCAAACTCTAGATAAGGTAAAATAAGAGGTTTGGTTTATTTTACACACACACACAAAACGCGGGAAAAAGGTTTTGCAACGTTCGCCCCTTTTTGCACTCGTCCAATAAAAGAAGGATAAGGGAAAGAAAGGGTGCGGGGAAAGACCATGTTAAAAATAAGAGTTATGGTTTCACATGAGTCCAGAGTCCAGCATCAAAAGTCCGGTGATGTATTCCTTCAGAGGTTAGGAGGCTGAAGCTGTTGCAGGGTGTTCCGACTTTCCAGAAGCGAGGACTTCCACGATGGGAGAATATAGAGATGAATTAGCCTTGAAGGCACAGATACAGAAGTTCCAATGTTCCAATAGTTCACAGTGTAGATGAGGGCCAGACACTTCACCTGGACAGAGCTCTTTCTGCTGCTACCTGTTAGATGATAAGATGGTAGACCGCCTGGGTTCAGTTCCACATGGCAACATTACAGGTTCTAGCAGCTTGGGGAAGAGGTCATGTGACATGCCTCTCACTTCTTCACCTCGGTGCTGGACAAAAGGTTTATTTTCCCAGGCCTGGAACCTTGAGATGTTCAATAAAGGAATCAGGGTCCCTTTTGTCCTTTGCAAACATACTATCTCCATTGGCCAGGGACCTGCCTTAGGAATGCAAAGGGGGTTGGTGAATTTGTTTAGAATTTGATTGTCGACCATCGCAGAGGGCATTAGCGCCTCTTTAAAGATAATGAGGTCCCTGCTGCTTTCTGAACGTTATAAATCCCTCTGGTATGAGTCATGGCCTAGACAGGGTAAAGCCGGTTCATTTTTAAAATTAAAATAATAATTTTATAAAGTAGTCAGATTGATGTAGACATATGAATGTATATAGATCAACCTGACTACTTTATAAAATTATTAAATATATTAAATATATATCTATATATGTCTTCTGGCCAGGACACTGACTTGACAAAAAATTATTCCACAGCAACTCTCCCCCCCACCAAACCCTGCAACCACCTCAGCACCTCCACAACACCACCAATTTTGACTTCTATAAGAACTCTATAAACAATTTACTACATGCATGAATGAGAATTGGGGATTTTAAATTATTACTTTTCTGGGCCAGAGATGTTGTTTGGCATTACATTGAAAGTTATCATGGGTAATTAAGAGGGCACTTTTGCTCTTATTTATCAGCCCTAACTTTCGACCACCAGTTTAATGGGAAATTAACAAGGAAATCCTACAAATGCTTAAAAAAAAAGGGGAATCTGAGGGCAGAATGAGAATTGCATGAGACTAATAACAAAGCAACATTGTAGACCAGCAAGTTCCGGACCTTGTAACTCTTTACCTGCTGAATTTGCCAGCCATATTTTGCAACAATAACAGCGTGCATCATTGACACACCATTGTCTTTCCAGCACAGTTTGGTCCATTGCCTTCCGCCCTGCCTTGGGCCTTGGGACATTTTTTCTGCATTAAAGGCACAATATAGACAAATGCAAGCTGCTGCTTAATATCCTACAGCACGGAATTGAATTACACTAACAAAACAGCTCACCAACCTACTAGACAATGAACTTGCTGGCAAATCATTTGATAAAGTAGAATTTAACAGTCACTTTGTATCAGCCACAGATGTCAAGAGCACACTAGGTGCTGTCACTAATAGAATACCAAATGAGTTGATTCTGCCTGAACCTTTAGCTTGATTAGAGAAGAAAGAAATTGGCTCAATTTAAAAGGACACTAACCTTTGATGAATATCTTTACTTGACAGGGTTTCATTGAGGCTTTGCACCGCTAAAGGTGAAAGCTCGTGTATGCCAAGTACTGTCGGTTTCAGTCTCAGGTTGGCTTTGCTTGAGGTAATTCGATGATGTCTTTCTTTGGAAAGGCACTTCAACAGAAAATTTAGATCTGACTGTAATCCCTCAGGGTTCTGTTTTACTTTCATACATGAATTAAATAACTTTCATTCCTCACATGACCTCGAGATGCCCCAAAGCACTCTACAGCCAATGAAGCGTGGCAACTGTGGTAATGTAGGAAAAGTAGCAGCCACCTGTTGCACAGCAAGCTCCCAGAAGCAGCAATGAGATAATGACCAGGTTATTGATTTGTCAGTTGTCGGCTGTCGGTGAACTCCCCTGCCCCTCATCGAAATAGTGGCCATGGGATCTTTCATGTTCACCTGAGAAAGAAAGGTTTATTTGAAAGATGGTACCTCCAACAGTGCAACACTCCCTCACTGCCACACTGGGGGCTAACATCCTGTATTTTGTTCTCGCAATCTGGAGTGGCACTTGAACCCACAAGCATAAGGGCTAAAACAACAACAAAGGGACATGCTTTACCATCCAGTGCAGAATTAGAAGTACTTCACCGGGACAAAACTAAAGGCTGACTTTCTGAATGCATATTTCCAGAGAGGAGCAGGATCCACAGGGAGTACATATCAGAAAATCACAATTATCCCCACAATTTTCTGTTTGTTTGGATGTAAAGTTGCGGGGAATCAACACTGTGCTCATCTGAAGTGTGTGGCAGCTGTGAGGTGCTTCAAACTATCCGAAGTGTGAACCTTGAATTTTTGCTTACATTTTACAAAGATAATTATTAATATCCAGGCATGGTAAATATGAGGAAAATCAAATAAAATGTGCATTATGCTACACAAGATATTGGCTCGGATCTTGTGATCCCTATGACAGTGAACACTGACAAGATCGTCATTAATGAGGGCCACAATGCAGCACAAATTCTGGGATGCCCAATGACGCTGAAATTCGAAAGTTACAGTACACCTGAATGGGCTGCGGGGAAGCTCACACTGATGAACCTGCTGGGACTTATCAACACAAACACTGTGGAATGCATAAAAGGTCACATTGTCCCAAACCCACCACATTATTTATGCATTCCTAGGAAGTACGCAGTTTTGATGGTGGGCGGGCTCTCATTCGCCCGCCCGCCATCACCTCACTGCTTCATCACACTGGCCATCATCTTTAAAGTCCAGCCACGCGCAGACATCTCAGTGCTCCCAGGCCACGACTGCTGCAGGGAAGATATCAACGAAAGGCAAGATGACTGCAGCCCCCAGCATTAGCGATACGTCACTGGAATGCCTTTTGGATGCCGTGGAGGCCTGATGGGATGTACTCTATCCCTGCTCTGGCATGATCAACCAGGCTTGGGAGACAGCTGCAGGGGTGGTCAGCACCAACACCCTTCAAACGAGAACATCCACCCAGTGCCACAAGAGGATGAATGATCTCCTCCATTCCACCTGTATAAGTCACTCTTCTCATCACTTCCAACTCACACGCTCCCAAACCCATCACACAACCACAGGAATTTCACTTAATACCAGTTCAAGTGACATTACCATTCGCTCTCTCACATGGGCACAACTTCATTGTCCTCATCCCATCCATGGCACTACTCAACACTCACACATGCCAGGCATACTTATCACCCGGCCTGGCAGGCATCCTGCTTACACTCTCTCCATCTCTATTCATGCAGGACCAGCTGATACACAACAAGAGGGAGAGGTCGCAGACCGGTGGAGGAATGCCTGAAACCAAGGTCCTCATAGATTTTGAAAACAGAACCATCAAGCTGGCCGGCAACGATGTGGACCGTTCCTGTGCTGACGGTGAGGTCGGCGCTGCTCTACCAAGTGAGGATCCGGCAGTGAACCATCCATCAGACAACCATGCTGTGAGTGATGTGTCCTGTCTCACAGGCCACTGCCATGCACTAATTATCTCCCCTTGCTTCCACAGGCACATCTGGGAAACAGCCAACAGAGTCCATGACCCAGGGCCTCCAATCAAGCCCCGAAGAAACCTCAGAAGAGGAATCTGGAGGCACCCTCCTTGCAGCAGAGACACGCACCTCGGTGGGATCCAGCTTTAGAGTAGCCTTGACATTACAATCTGGTGAGCACATCGAACTGTCTGATCCACAGCAGGCGGCGGCAGGGGTTTGCCGGGTGCCCGGCACTCAGAGGGCAGCTGAAGGCCAGAAATGTGCTGAGTCTGAGTCAGATGAGGAGCCTCTGGACTTGGTCATGTCACAGTTGCTGGAGCTGCAAAGGCAAACTCGGGAACATCAGGAAGGGATGTCCGTGCACTTCTCAGATTGCAATGCACGATGGAGGAGTCCGTCCGCCTTCAGTCTGAATTGATAGTGCCAGCATGCCAATGCACTGAGGTCAACACTGATAGGATGGTGGCCGTAATGGAGACCTTGGTCCACAACATCAGTCCTGCACTGCTGACAGGCTGAACTCCATCACTGATGCCATAGTTGGCCTCCAGCACTGTCAACGCGAGAGGGGTGCGGGCAGCTCGATCTCACTCCAGCGACACTTTCTCCTCACGGAGTCAGCCAGGGGCCCATTGACACCCATAGGGAGGAGGATCAGCAGGCGCACACCCCTGGGGCCACCCACCCAGGTGATTCCGGGAGTTCCCAGCCCATCCGAATCCCCTCTCCCTGTTACTCTGCAGGCGGAGCAGGGAGGCACTGCCACACAGCAGCACCCCGAAAGCAGGCCAGGGCCCTCCAGGTCTCGGCCTCTTCCCTGTGTCTTGTGCAGCCTTCAGACCAAAGTGATGGTCTGGCTTCACACTCACTGGACACATTGCTGACATCTGCACCATAATGGTGCTTGTCACTGCTGCCAGAATGTTGTGGGCAGGTGTCACAGAGTTCCATCATTCTCTCTGTGCGCTCTCAGCACCTTTAAGGTGGGGCTGGGCCCCAATCTTTTCAGCATCTGTGACCAGTGGCGCTGTGCTCAGGCGCTGAAGGTGGACAAAGGATCAGACATTTTTAAAGTTTCATGGCTGTATCTCTATGGTATGACCCTGATCACAGAGCGCAAGCGAGCTGCCCTCAGCCAGAAAGGAGTCAAACATTCTCAGAGGCTGTGTGCAGAACTATGGAGTGTCCTCACTGCCTGTTGTCATCATCCTCCTGCAATCGAGTGACTATTACGGCCTCCACTGCATCTCCCTGATAGGAGCATTCTCACAGAGGGTATGTGTGCTGCTTAAGCCAGACTGGAGTCAAACGTTCACAGATGCAAAGTGAGAATCTATAGTGTCTCTTCTCTGCATGTTGTCATCACCCTCTTCAAATCTAGCAGCTATGAGGGCCTCCTGATCGTGCCTGCCTTGTCTAACCAGTGCGAGGGTCTCATTGCCGTCATCATTGCCTTCGAGGACTTCCTCACCCTCTTCCCCATTAGCATCCACCTCATTGGAGGAGGCCTCCAGCTCCTTTATCTCCTCCTCAGCCAGCTCCTCTCCCTATTGCAGCACTAGGCTATAAAGGGCACAGCAGACGATGACGATGCGTGACATCCTCTGTGGACTGTATTGCAGGGCTCCACCAAACCGGTCCAGGCACCGGAACCTCATTGTCAGCATCCCAATCGTCTGCCCCACCAAACTGCGAGTTGCAGCATGAGCCTTTTATATTTTTGGTTATCAGGTTCGCTTTGTCCAGCGAATGCGAGTTGCACCCTTGATATTAACACATTAGTTGGTGCTTGAAACAATATAGGCAGAGAGACCGATTGACCGAACAAACACTGGTGGTTTATTGGAACTAAGAACAGAATCACTCACACACTGTGTGCTTCTTCAATCACCTCCAGCTCTAGACTTACAATTACCAAAGTAGCTCCTGCTGTATAGCGATTGGTCAATACAGTCACATGGTCAGTTAACTACATTCTCTTAAAGGTACATAGCACCCCACTTTACCACAACCCTCCCCCTTTACTTGAAATTAACATTGACAAGCTTCACAACATCCCAATTATTAAATGAATAACTATTTTCGAGTCAAGTCTGTCAGGAGGCTTCCTCGGGCGTGTCGAGCGTCGTAGCTCAATGGCCTCGGCTGTTTTTTCCGAGACCCCCTTCTCAGGGGTCAACTGTCCACCAGGCTTTTCGGTGGAAGTGGGCAAGTTTGTGTCTTCGACCCAAATCATGTGACATTTCTTCCACATGTGATTCAGGCTCAAACACAAATGATGACTGCATTCCTTCTTATGGGGCTGCCTTCTCCAGAGATGATCCACGTGTGGCCTAATTATTTGGCCGTTGACCAACACATTATAGGAGAGGGGTCCTGTCATGGCATTCACTTAGCCCAATAGCCAATTGGGCCCATCTTCAAAGTTCTTCGCAAGAACTGTGTCTCCCACCATGAAATTTCTTTCACGATCATGGCTATCGTGTCTGGTTTTCTGGGCCTCTTGGCTTCTCTCCACCCTCCCGCCTAAATTCAGCCTGATAAGAGTTAGATGGGTGGGGAGACATCTCTTCATTAGTAATTCAGCGGGGGCAATACTGGTGACCATGTGTGACGTCGTCCGATATGCGAACAGGAACCATGACAATCTGGTGCTGTTGGAATTCCCATCCAGTTTTTTCATCCCTGGCTTAAAAGTTTGGACTGCCCACTCAGCCAAACCATTAGAGGCGGGATGGTAAGGCGAGGCTTTGTTATGAGTTATTATGTTGAGGTTTGTAAGCCTGTGGAACTCACCGCTGGTGAATGGTAAAAGTCCCGTTATCTGACGCGAGCACCTCTGGTAACCCGTGCACTGCAAAACTCTGTCGCAAACAGTCTATGGTGGCAGCAGACATGGGTGACCGGACTTCGTACGGCATCCATCCACTTGGAGCGGGCATCTATCAGTAAAAGGAACATCGTGCCCAGGAAGGGCACTACGTAGTTGACATGGTGGTGCACCCACGGTCACCCTGGCCATTCCCAAGGTGCAATGGAGTTAAGGGATGTAGCTTTTGTACCTGCTGGCATTGAAGACAACTTTTGACTAGGGTTTCAATGTCTGTGTCCACCCCTGGACACCACAAGTAGCTGCGCGCGAGCATCTTCATCCTACAAATACCAGGGTGAGCGCTATATAATTCGGCCAGTAATGGCCTTTGCCCTCTCAGGGGCATGATAACCCTTACTCCCCAGAGCAAGATGCCCTCCTGGCAGGTGAGCTCATGTCTGCGATTTAAATAGGGCTTCATGTCATCCGGCTTTGACTCACCTGACCATCCATTCAAAACCTGCTCCCAGACGTGAGATAAAAATGGATCTCAGCTTGTCCACCCACGGAGTTGTTTGGCCTGGACAGGGAAGGAATCCAAAGAGTTTAGTACTAAGACAAGTTCCTGGGAAATTGGAGCCTTCATGTTGTTATCTGGCAGGGGGAGGCAGCTCAGTGCGTCAGCTCGTGCGATCTGGCTTCCCGATCGGTGAATAAAAGTGTACTTGTTAGCAGCCAATATCAGTGCTCACCTCTGGAAGTGAGCAGATGTGATGGGGGGTATTGCCTTATCCTCTCCAAATAATCCCTGCAGAGGCTTGAGCTCAGATATAATGTGAAAATGGCGACCATGGAGGTACTGATGGAATTTCTGAACACCAAACAAACAGACAAGCCTCCTTCTCAATCTGAGAATATCATCGCTCTGCAGCACTGAGTGTGTGAGATGTATAACCAATGGGTCATTCAGAACCACCCGCCATCTGATGTGAAAGTACAGCCCCTACTCCATAAGGGGATGTGTCGCAAGTTCAAATCAATTCTTTCCTTGGGTCAAAGTGGACCAGTAGGGCCGATGATCCTAATAATTGCTTCACCTTCAGAAACGCATCCTGGTGTGGAGCTTACCAAATCCATTTACGGTTTTTCTTAAGCAATGTGTATAACAGAGCCAGTATGGTTGCTAGATTTGGGAGAAATTGCCCATAGTAGTTTATCATGCCTAGGACGGTCTTTAGTTCTGTAGTGTTTCTCGGTGCAGGTGCCTCGCGAATAGCCTTGACCTTTTCTTCCATGGGATGCAGGCCACAGGAGTCGACCTTATGGCCCAAGTAAACTACATCTTTGGCTTGGAAAAGACATTTCTCTTGCTTCAAGCATACCTCTGCTTGTGAGAAGCGTTTCAGCACCTCCTCCAAATTAGCTAAGTGTACTTCGTCAGTTAGTCCAGTGATAAAGACATCATCCAGATAAAGAACATGGGGAAGTCCCTGAAGCAGATTTTTCATGCTACATTGGAAAATAGCACAGGCCACTCAGACCCCAAGGGTAGTCAGTATATTGATACCATCCTCGATGTGTATTGATGGTCACAAATTCCCTACAGCCTTATTCCAACTCTACCTGCTGGTAGGTGTGGCTCATGTCGAGTTTTGAATATGTGATGCTCCCTGCCAATTTCAAATATAATTCATCAATCTTCAATATCAGGTGTCTATCAAGTTTGGCCACTGTTTATAGTTATCTCATAGTTACCACATAAGCAAACACTTTGGTCTGGCTTCAGTACGGGTACTATGGGTGCCGTCTACTCAGAAAATTGCACCGGTTGTAAGATATCCAACTTTTCCAGCCTATTTATCTAGTCCCAACCTTGTTCCGTACAGCATACTGGTACTGGTCTGGCTCTGATAAATCTGGGGGTTGCATTAGGGTCTACGTGGATTTTGGCTTGTAGCCCACAAATCTTCCCTAGCTCATCACTGAAAATGGAAGTGTAGATTTGTAACAATTCCTGTAAGTTTCTCGTTCTGATTTGAGAAATCTCGGCCCATTGCAATTCAATCTTTTTGAGCCAGTTGTGACCAATTAAACTGGGGCCCGCCCCAGCTACTACTATAAGGGGTAAATTTGCAGACTGATCCTCATACTGCACCAGGTCTTGGCATATCCCTTTCACTCTTAGTTCTTCACTCGTATATGTTTTTAATTTAGTGTCTGATTCTTCCAAACTTAAAGGATGGACTCCTTTATTCAATTGTCTGAATGTGTGTTCTCCTATGACAGACATTGATGCCCCAGTATTGACCTCCATCTTGATGGGTTGTTCATTGACTCTAATGACTAGCTGGATTGGCTCAGTTCTACCCACTTTCAGGTTGTATAATGAATAGATGTCAGATTCTGCCCCCTCTGGTTCTTCAATGAGACAGATTTTGCAATTTCTACCTTTGTTTTTAAAATGCTGTCTCAGCCGATCTTGACAGTGCCGCACATTATGTGACCATTGACATGGCAGAAAAAACATTCAATATTTCAGAACTCTCGATCGCCTGCAGGCTGCCTGGGTGCATTTCTCTCATTAATGTCGTGGGTTTTTACTGTAGTACTGTTGTTCTTCTGTAGTACTGTGTGGTCTGTACATAGTGGGAATTTCCTGCCTTTCTGTGGAGTCCGACGATTTTGCGCCTGGTCCTTCCCGCCCTACAAGATGGGCAGCGCCATTTTGTGTATCTTTTACTGCCTCCGAGTCTCTAACAGTCTCTCCATGGCTGTTGCCAATTCTAATGCCTTACTAGAAATCTAGATTAGTTTCCGATAGCAATCGCTTTTGAATAGCATGGTCCTTGATTCTGCATATCAATTGGTCCCTCAACATGTGATTAATTGAGCTTTTGAACTCACAACATTCCATCAATTCCTTTAAACAGCTAAATAGCCGGTGACTGTCTCTCCTGGAAGCCTATTCCTCAAATTGAATTTAAAATGCTGCATAGTGACTGAGGGCTTTGCCTTCAGGTGGTTTTTGACAATATTTACTAACTCATCGAAAATCTTTGTATTGAGGGTGTTAGGGGTTGTGAGGCTGTGGATCAGCCCATACGTTTTGTTCCCACATGTGGACTAAAGAATCACCCTCTTCTTGTCCTCCCCGGTGATGACATTAGCGGTAAAGAAGGAAGCTAGATGTTCGACATAATGAGACCAGTCATCGGAAACGGGGTCAAATGGTTCCCAAAGATGCCCAAACTGCGGCACACTCAATAACTAAGGAGACTGCGCCTTCAAACAGCTTTCAAGGTAGTGGCGAAGTAACGTAGCTGGCTTACTGCAGCTTTCTTGATTGTCGTCAATTGATCCGGTTTATCCTCATCACCAGTTTTATATTTTTGTTTATCAGGTTCGTTTTGTCCAGCGAATGCGAGCTGCACCCTTGATATTAACACATTAGTTGGTGCTTGAAACAATATAGGCAGAGAGACCAATTGACTGGACAAACACTGGTGGTTTATTGGAACTCAGCACAGAGCCACTAACACATTGTGTGCTTCTTCAATCACCCCCAGCTCTAGACTTACAGTTACTAAAATAGCCCACGCTGTATAGCAATTGGTCGAGACAGTCACGTGGTCATTTAACTACATTCTCTTAAATGTACATAGCACTCCACTTTACCACACAGCCTTGTCATACTTTCGCTCTGCAGCAGCCTGAGGCCCCGCACGGGTGTCATCAGCCACACCCTCTGCAGGTAGTCCTTGTCCCCAAGGAGCCATCCTGCAGCTTCTGTGGATTCTGGGAGACTTCAGGGATCTGTGACCAACTGAGGATGTAGGTGTCGTGCGCATTCCCTAGAAACCGTGCACACACTTGCAGGATGCGTTTGTGGTGGTTGCACACAAGCTGCACATTCAGCAAAACCCATATGGTTGATGTAGTTGATCGCGTGTTGCAATGGAGATCTGAGCGCCACGTTAAGTGTAGTCAATTGCACCCTGCACCTGTGGGAAACCCGAGATCAGGGTCAATACAATTGCATCCTGGTTGTCCTGGTCCCAGACAAAACGCACAAAGTTGTGTGCCCTCGCAAAGATGGCATCCATCACCTCATGGATGCATTTGTGGGTAGAGGCTGTGATATCCCACAGAGGTCACCTGTGGAGCCCTGAAAGGGGACACTGGCATAGAAATGGAGCGCTGCTGTCACTTTCATGGCCACTGGCAGTGGATGTCCTGCATGTCCTCGTGGCACCAAATCCTGCAGTAAGTGGCAGATGTGACTGACCAGTTCTCTAGACATTTGCAGTCTTCAGCGACACTGGTTCTCGGTCATCCACAGGAATGAAAAATGGCGTCTATAGGCCCTGGGTATCGCTAAGCGCCGACCAGCAATGGCTCGCTGTGACTCTTCGGCAGCGTGTGCGGGAGCTCCAGCCACCCCTTCTTCCCGAGGCTGCTGCACCTCCCTCTGCACAGCCAGGAGCCTTAGTTGCTCTCTCCTCCGTTGTCTTCACTCTCTATAAGGCACAAGGCATATAGCTAGTTCATCAAGCTCCATGATCCTGATATACTCCTCCTGCAGGATGAAAGAGAAAGACACGTGGGTTAGCATGGGTGTGCTAAGAACCTCTGTTGGTTAAGTCAGAAGGCCCCTTAACACACCCCAGAGAGTGCTGACCACCATTTGGATGGTCAGATTTTAGCGCACTGCATGACTGACCGAAATCCCACGCACTTCCCCCCCCACACCACCTGACCGATTGACGGCAGCTTTGCACATTGGACTGCATGCTGTGCTCTCAGCTCAGGCACAGACATTCTCCTAACCCACACTGCAGGGCTACTCTGTTAGCTTGAACCATGGGGGAGACTGGTCCAAACCGGGATGGTGACATTGCAAGGGGCTGTGAGCACATCCACCAGTGACTGCCCCATGGCCAGCTTTAGCAAGGAGATTGTACAACATGTGCAGTCGTCCAATTATTCTGCAGTCCACTGAAACGCTCATTAGTTTGCAGTGCCTGAGGGGTGAAAAGCTCTGGAGCACTTACTGGCATTTTAATGCCTCTGCGTTGTTTGAGTGGGCAGATAAGCTAGAGGCCCAACTTCAATCATATCGATGGGTGCGCTTGAACTGTCTCAGTTGCAGAGGAATGGTCACTTTATATAAGGTGTCCCTAATGCGTGGCCATTTTCCTTGCCCACCCTATTCCCCCCACCCCGAATGCTTGTGTGCTATATTCAACTGCAAGCAGCCCTTGAACCCCCCCCCTACCCACAATGCTCTTGAAGCCAACAGGCGAGTGTTGCACATTGTTGCTGTGTACTCACCTCCGAGTTCCCCTCAAAGTGTAGCTTGCTAAGTGCTAGCCTTTTATATGCTGTTGTGAAACACGTCAGCGTGCTTTCCACTGACTTTGATGGACAATCAAGCGGGGGGCGGTGGGGGAAGTGGGGGGAGTGGGGGGAGGAGGGGGGAGTTGGGGAGGGGTAGTGGGGGGTGGTGGGTGGGGAGAGGCTGTCCTAATAATAATATGTAGATGTATGACAATGAGGTTCCCAATGTCCGATGTTCAGAAGCGCTGTCCGCCTATGGCAGGCCAAGCGGACAATCGCAAACAGGTTTCACGCCATCTTGAAACTGATTGCGCCATATCGCCCGTTCACGCTACCGAACATGCCCAATACCGGCGGGCACAGAAAAACCCGGCATTCAGCTGCAGTTACACAAGTTTTTACGATGTTTTATTTCGGGATGCTCCTAGCAAACATAAAGTCTGAAATAAAAACAAAAAATGCTGAAAAAAACTCAGCAGGTCTGGCAGCATCTGTGGAGAGAGAAACAGAGTTAACGTTTCGAGTCCACATGACTCTTCTTCAGAGCTGAAGAGAAGTAGAAATGTGATGGAATTTATACTGGTGAAGAGGGGAAGGAGATAGAAGGTCAGGGAGAGGTGGGAGCTGAGCAGGGTTTGACAAAGATGTCAAGGACAGAAGATAAAGGAAGTGTTAATGTAAGTGGTAAAGAGTAAAGGAGGTGCTGATAGTGGCATAAGGGTGAGATAGCAGAAGGTGTTAATAGCAGAACAAGAGGCCAATGCTCTCAGAAGGCACAACATAGAAACAAGTGACAAATGGCCCTGTGGGGGGAGGCGGGGGGCGTGGGTGGCTTGGGGAAAAAGGATAAAAAATGCTCAAATAAATAAAATAAATAAATAAAAATTAAAATAAAAATTAAAATAAATGAAAACAATTGGATCAAAAAAGGGGTAAAGATGGAGGAGACAGTTCATGGTCTGAAGTTGTTGAACTCAATATTCAGTCCGGAAGGCTGTAAAGTGCCTAGTCGGAAGATGAGGTGCTATTCCTCCAGTTTGCATTGAGCTTCACTGGAACAATGCAGCAGGCCAAGGATGAACATGTGGGCATGAGAGCAGGGTGGAGTGTTGAAATGGCAAGTGACAGGGAGGTCTGGGTCATGCTTGCGGACAGACCGAAGGTGTTCCACAAAGCGATCACCCAGTTTGTGTTTAGTCTCCCATGTAGAGGAACCTGCATTGGGAGCAACGAATGTAGTAGACCAAATTGAGGGAAGTGAAAGTGAAAAGCTGCTTCACTTGAAAGGAGTGTTTGAGGCCTTGGACGATGAGGAGGCAGAAGGTAAAGGGGCAGGTGTTGCATCTTCTGCGATTACATGGGAAGGTGCTGTGGGAGGGGATGAGGAATTAGGGGTGATGGAGGAGTGGGCCAGGGTGTCCCGGAGGGAACGGTCCCGATGGAATGCTGTCAGTGGGCATGAGGGGAAGATGTGTTTGGTGGTGGCATCGTACTGGAGGTGGTGGAAACGGTGGAGGAAGCGTAAAGTATGCTCAGCTGTGTGGCCCTTTAAATCAACAGGAGTGTTGAAGCTCTCCAGCAATCCTGGCACCTCCGGCACCCCCGGCACCCCCTGCACCCCCAGCACCCCCGGCACCTCCTGGCATCCCCGGCACCACCCGACATCTCCTGGCACCCCTGGCACCACCCGGCACCCCCGGCACCTCCCGGCACCCACGGCACCCCCGGCACTCCAGCATCCCCGGCACCCGTGGTCCTGCTTTACCTCAACTCCCAATCCCCCTCATCCCCGACGTCCCTGGCTTTTCTCTCCCCTACGACAGCCGCCTACCCTGCCTTGGCACTCCTTAGCTCCCCGCCTCCCTGGCCTTTGAGCATTAATTCAAATAATTATGAAAAAATACTTACTTAAGGTCTGCAGATGGGTCATTAATTCTTGGACTGTCATTGAGCCGAAGACAGACTTCAAGGGACATATCTTCAATGAGGCGATGGCGGAGTGAAATTGTCACCAGGCAAGTAATTTAGACGCCTAGGGGAATGCTCTGGGAACCCGGGTTTGAATCCCACCATGGCAGATGGTGGAATCTGAATTCAATATTGACAAAATTGGGAGAGCTGTCTCACAGACTAGTCAAGCAACAGCCTGACATAATCATCCTCATGGAATCATACCTCACAGATTATGTGCCAGGCACCACCATTACCATCCCTGGGTATGTCCTGTCCCACCATCAGAACAGGCACAGACGTGGTGGAGGCACAGTGGTATGCAGTCGGGAGGAAGTTGCCCTGGGAGTCCTCAAAATCGACTCCAGACCCCATGAAGTCTCATGGAATCAGGTAAAACATGGGCAAGGAAACCTCCTGCTGTTACTACCGCCCACTGCTCATCCCTGGACCCTCAACTGATGAATCAGTGCTCCTCCATGTTGAACACCACTTGGACAAAGCACTGGCGGTGGCAGAATGTACTCTGGGTGGGGGGCTTTTAACGACCATCACGAAGAGTAGCTCGGCAGCACCACTACTGAGCTAGCTGAGTCCTAAATGACGTAGCTGCTAGACTGGGTCTGCAGCAGGTGGTAAGGGAACCAATAAGAGGGAAAAACATACTTGAACTCATCCTCACCAATCTGCTTGCCATAGATGTATCTGTCCATGACAGTATCGGTAGGAATGACCACTGCACAGTCATTGAGGAGACAAACTTCCATTTTCACATTGAGGATACCCTCCATCGTGTTATGTGGCACTACCATCATGCTAAATGTGATAGATTTCAAACAGATCCAGCAACACAAGACTGGGCATCCATGAGGCGCTGTGGGCCATCAGCAGCAGCAGAATTGTACTCAACCGCAATCTGAAACCTCATGGCCTGGCATATTCCCAAGGCACTGGATACTGGAAAGGCTATGGGCTCTAACAATATTCCAGAAATCACACTGAAGACTTGTGCTCCAGAACTTGCTGTGCCCCTGGCCAAATGTTCTAGTACAGGTACAACACTGGCATCTACCCAGCAATGTGGAAAATTGCCCAAGAATGCCCTGTACACAAAAAGCAGGACAAATCCAACCCAACCAATTGCCACCCTATTGGTCTACTCTCGATCATCAGTAAAGTGATGGAAGGGGTCATCAACAAAGCTATCAAGCAGCACTTGCTTAGCAATAACCTGCTCACTGATGCTCAGTTTGCGTTCCACCAGGGCCACTCAGCTCCTGACCTCATTATAGCCTTGGTTCAAACACGGACAAAAGAGCTGAACTCAAGAGGTGAGGTGAGAATGACTGCCCTTGGCATCAAGGCAGCATTTGACCGAGTGTGGCATCAAGAAGCCCTAGCAAAACTGGAGTCAATGGGAATCAGGGAGAAAACTCTCTGCTGGTTGGAGTCATACCTAGCACAAAGGAAGATAGTTGTGGCTGTTGGAGGTCAATCATCTCAATTCCAGGACATCACTGCAGGAGTTCCTCAGGGTAGTGTCCTAGGTCCAACCACCTTCAGCCGCTTCATCAATGACCTTCCTTCTATCATAAGGTCAGAAGTGGGAATGTTCGCTGATGATTGCACAGTGTTCAGCACCATCCACAACTCCTGAGGTACTGAAGCAGTCCATGTCCAAATGCAGCAAGGCTTGGACAATATCCAGGCTTGGGCTGACAAGTGGCAAGTAACATTCATGCCACACATGTGCCAGGCAATGACCATCTCCAACAAAAGAGAATCTAAACATCACCCTTTAATGTTCAATGGCAATACCATCACTGAATCCCCCACTATCAATCCTGGGGGTTATCATTGACCAGAAACTGAACTGGGACTGGCCATATAAATACTGTGGCTACAAAGAGCAGGTCAGAGGTTGGGAATCCCACAACGAGTAACTAATTTTCCGACTCCCCAAAGCCGGTCCATCATCTACAAGGCACAAGTCAGGAGTGTGATGGAATACTCCCCACTTGCCTGGATGAGTGCAGCTCCCACAACACTCAAGAAGCTTGACACCGTCCAGGACAAAGCAGCCCCGCTTGATTGGCACATCCACAAACATTCACTTCTTCCATCACCGATGCACAGTGGCAGCAATGTGTACCATCTACAAGATGCATTGCAGGAACTCACCAAGGCTCCTTAGGCAGCACTTTCCAAATCCACGACTGCTACCATCTGAAAGGACAAGGGCAGCAGACACATGGGAACACCACCACCTGGAAGTTCCCCTCCAAGCCACTCACCATCCTGGCTTGGAAATATATCGCCGTTCCTTCACTGTCATTGGGTCAAAATCCTAGGACTCCCTCCCTAACAGCACTGTGGGTGTACCTACACCACATGGACTGCATCGGTTCAAGAAGGCAGCTCACCACCACCTTCCTCAGGGCAGTTAGGGAAGTCAATAAATGCTGGCCCAGCCAGCGAAGCTCACATCCCATAAGTGAATTTAAAAAAGCTCATGGCATCAGGCACAGTGTGGCTTCTACAGGATAGCGCCACATCACTGGGTCTATCCAGTCACCTCACTGGTGGATTCACGCTGTACTGGTAGAACAAGTTTCAACCGCAGCCTATGACCAAGGTAAGGTCATAGCTTTACACACAGTCAGCTGTGTATGTAAGTTCCCAGCATTAAGCTGCAAAAATATTCAGAAACAATTTGGAAATAATGACCTGGACATCACAGTCAGCTGTTAAGTTCCAATGTTCACTGTCCACTGTGCTTACGGCTGCTTGCAGGATTTCCATGGTTTGTGAGTGGCAACCTGCTGTGACTGGATGCCTGATGCAGCCTGGCACACTCTACAGGGCATGTGTAGTGTGTGTGAGACCAGGAAAAGCAGCAGCAAGGCTCTCCAACTAATCAGATTAAAAAAAACTGTACTGAGGCCCGCAGAGTTTAAACCAGGAAGTATCTATTAGAATATAAAATTTATGGTAAAATCATGTGTAGAAAGAGAAATGAAGGGCAGACAGCTGGTACCGCCCCATCCCCCCCCATCCCTGGAAGGAAAGTCACCTAGAAGCCTACTTACTCTGTGCATGCCCGGCCCGCAGCTCTAACACAGCAGGCAGGCTGAATTCACCAAGCGGGGTCTTCCACCTCTCACTGTAGAAGAAGTCCCGCCCTCAGGAGCCGCCAGCCTATCGGATTGGCCAGCAGCTCCAGCAGTCCCAGCAGCACCAAGAGCTCAGTAGTGGTCACTGTCGGGACTGCAACCAGCCCCAAACAAAAAGGCCCAATGGATCCCAGAGTGAGGTCAGTCCTGAGTGTTGGCCAGGGAGGTTTTGGCCAGCTTAGGGAGGGGTCAAAGGGGTTAAGGGGGTGGATTTAGGACAGCAGGCAAGTCGGAAGGTAGAGGGTACCATCTTTGTTGGGGGGGGGTGGGGTTGCCCCTGATGGGCAAAGGGCATCCCACAAAGATAGAACCCTCCCTTCCTGTCCTTTTGAAAATCTTTTTAAAAATGGCCTGCTCACTCCCGCCTGCCTGCCCACAACAACCATTTTATGTCATGGACAGTGTAGTATTGTAGTCAACTGACTTGTTAAAAAGCTCAATTGACCCTTATTTTTTTTTTAAACATGCGGCTGATCTACCAATTTCGGTGTCCGCCCACCTATCGGCCAGAAATTTTCCCGTCGGCGATTTGGGGGCGGGGCCCGCTTGCTGAGGGAAAAATGACTCGGGATGACGTTGGGAGGAACCCCGACATCATCCTGGTCCCTTTAAATTTTTAGGAAGGCGGGTGGACAGGGAAATCAGCTGTCTGCCCGCCGACCTGTCAATGGCCAATTGACAGAGTAATTAAGATAATTAAAGACCTGCCCGTCCAACCTTAAGGCTGGCGGGCAGGCCAGGAGCCCCAGCGGGGCTTATGAAAGAACATGAAACCTCATCCACTGGCGGGATGAGGCTTCATGTCCGTTTTTAAAATCTTTAATAAAGCTTATGTCATTTTTACTAACATGTCCCATCTCGTGTGACATTGTCACATGAGGGGGACATGTTAATAATTTTTCTATTTTTCTATTTTTAATGTTTTTGACACTGTCAGTATTCTCCCTGAGACACCACTCAGTCTCAGGGAGCAGTGCGCTCTTTCGCACGCATGCACGGAAGAGCACACTTTGACAGATGGAGATACCCTCCCCACCCTCGGGCAGGCCGCTGGGTGGGCCTTAATTGGTCCGCCCACTCAAAATGGCGGCGGGCCCCGTTTCGGCGGCGGTGTTCGGCTGCGCGCCTGCCGCCGAGCCGGTGGGGCCCGCCCACCAACCGAGGGCCAAATTCTGCCCATCAGGTTATGGGGTGAGCTCAGGGCAGGGGAGTGGGAAGTTTGTGGGCTGGGTACCCGCTGGGCCCCTTCCCCCAAAAAACATGCCTGACAGAGACACGTAGAATCCAGTCCAAAGAGAGGGAAAGAAAGTTTCACTTAAAAGAGAGGTAGAAAAGGAACAGAAAGAAAAAGCAAAAAAAATTGTATATTTTTTTTCCAATTTCTCACGTTAATTAAACTCTAAAATAATGAGATACCACACTTGTGAAATTGAATTCATTTACACTTGAAAGGAGTTTTTCTGGTGTATTTAATGGGTAACTAATGGCTAAGTAATGCAATTTCATGCCCTGACACGAATTTTAATGCCAAATAGCCTGTGGAGATACAGGTATAGTGAAACTTGCAGAGAGACAGAAGACTCGAACCATAGCTGCTGGATTTTCTCACTTAACCGCTCCTGCGCGGACATCAGAAGTTCACCTCCGATTTACTCCTTAAAAACAGTGAGCATGAATAGCCTTCCTGTACATCCCAGGCAAACATCTTGTTATTCTTGAGAATTCTGCTTAAAAGAGATTCAATCCCTGTTAAATACGAATACGTTGCACAGTTGCCGTGTGAATTTATTTGATGGCAATAAGATCTGAGAAACGTCAAGTGGTGTTTTATCGGTGTTAAATTCGGAGTTGAAAAGGAAATGTGAAACCTGCACACCCTGAAGAGGTGTTCAAAAAGTGGAAAAGAATTTGGATGTGATTACTGATCAATCGACAAAAAAGCTTCCAGCCAAAATGAGCCCGTCACCTACAAACATGATCAAATATTAGAATGTGTCTCTGGGGCACTCCAGCCAAAACTGGTTACTCTAATCCATTATAGATCCCCGCCGAGGGTACAACTGAAATGCCGGAGACAATGCTATGCATCGACCCTGAGAAAAGGAGCTTGGCGTGTTGAGTAAATAAAGGAAGAGCTTGCATTTGTATAGCACCCTTGACCACCTCAGCATGTCCCAAAATGTTTCGCAACCAATGAAGTGCTTTTGAGCCACACTGAGATGGCACATTGTGCA
This sequence comes from Cetorhinus maximus, assembly GCF_964194155.1. Taxonomy (NCBI): domain Eukaryota; kingdom Metazoa; phylum Chordata; class Chondrichthyes; order Lamniformes; family Cetorhinidae; genus Cetorhinus; species Cetorhinus maximus. The sequence continues at coordinate 139,603,067 of NC_135886.1, read as the reverse complement.
TTCCCATCACTGCAGAACTTCCCCAGAGGCTAGCGGTTAAGTGGATCTGCAGGCTACTGTAAGAATCCTGGGAGAACCTGACTTCATATTTTCTTGCTAATTAATAAGGACCAACTTAAATACTTTACTGGCTGTACACTCCTTTAATGTCATTGTTACATTTAATCTTACACCAAACTATTTTATTCCAATTTGTGACACACTCTGGTTAAGAGCTGTTGAGAGGTGACATGATGGGAAATTGTAGTTCGGGTCTTTATTGACCAAATGTTTTATTGACCCGAAAGGTGTAAAAGAGTGAATTGCTTTAAAAAAAATCAGTAGTGGTCCAGTAGAGTGTGAAAACAGACAACTTGCTGCATGGAAATGGAAAGATAACACCTTTCAGAGGTCAAGTCGCAGCTGGACCAAGACAAAGTGATTTGGGTGCCAAGGCTACCATTTAGTCAGTCACTAACATTGGAATATTTACCAGTTGATAGGTGCCAGAGTGTGGGAAGCCTCGGATCTTGAGAGTTGGACCTGGCTTTGATGGGCACAGGTGATTCAGTAACGTCCATTGCAATTGGACTGTTCAAAATATAGTGAAGCAGTGATTGGGTTAAATCAATCTCCATTCTTATGATTTTCTGTTTGTCGCAAAAGCACCAACCATACCCCAAGATAAAATCAAAATACTGCGAATGCTGGAAATCTGAAATAAAAACAAAAAATACTGAAAATACTTAGCAGGTCTGACAGTATCTGTGGAGCGAGAAACAGAGTTAACGCTTCGAGTCTGTATCACTCTTCTTCAGAGCTCTATAGTTGCTGTGAAGAAGGGTCATGCACACTCCTCAACTTCCCTCTTTTTTTCTAAATTAAAGTTTTACTCTTAAAGTATCGAACATTATTTACATCACAGCAAAAGATGAGAATTTTGTGTTTGAATATGCTTTTACACAAAGCAATATACTTATAAGTTTCTGAATCGTGCTGGTGGTTTACCTATACTTTATGTCCAGACTTAGTTATGGTGATCTTGGTTTGAGTTCGCCGTATGTTTTCATAATGCTGGTTGTCGGTAAGGGTGCTTTGTTTGGGCTGTGTTCTACTACCAATAGGGTTACTAAAAGTTTCTGGTTGTGATACTACTCTGATTTTAAATCTGTTTCATTGCACTGTCATGCCATTTAGTATTCATACTTGATACAATCTCGGTTCTGGGCATACGCTGATGATTTCTGTTGGACTCCACTTGCCAGTGGTTGGGTGTTGTACTTGAACTTTTTGCCCAATTTTTAGGTTGGGTAATTCATTGCCCACATGTCAGTCGTGGGCATCTTTCACCTTCCCCTGTCTTTTGATTAATACCAGTCTAGATCCCAAATGTTTATTCACTCTTGTGCAGACCGCTGAGGGTACCCCAATGTGGAGGAACCCCTGCAGTTCCCAGTGGGGCTGCCAAGGCTCCATAGCCGCCAGTCTCTCTGTTGGGCCGGCAGCATTGAGAGCCCACCTGGCCCACGTTGTCGGAGCCTGGAGGTGGCCAGGTAGAAGGCCACCTCCTGGAAGGTTGCACTGCCGGCCTCTCTGTTGGAAAGTGTGGGCTTGAGACCCCCCCCTGTTTGGTTCCAGTGTTGGGATACCGAAACCAGAGACAAAATCTAACCTAGTGAAGCTGACGAATGCTTTCCCTCCACAGTCCTGCTGATATCATTGCAGATTCATAGGAGGGAACACAAGAAAGATATTTTGGCTTTGTTCAATGCTTGTGCTATGGAAAAGAAACTGCAGCATTGCTTAAAATCTGAAATTGGATTCCAGCCCTTTATCTAATGTAGTCCCTATTGAAATATTATGACATAGCCATTTCAAATATCAAATATTGCTAAGTTATAGTTTAATAAGTGTGAATGTTACCGAGGTTCTATAATATGAGTCGGTTAATGGCAATAAAATCATGTGAGATTAAGAATACCACCTGGCTCACTCTTGTAGACAAATCTACAATCCTCCCATTGCTGCATCAGGAGGCTGAATTTTCATTCCAGAGCAGGAACCCAATGGCTGGCCCAGCTCCGAGTCCCAACACGACACAGCACATTCCAGACACACCCACCCATTTTAAAGGGATGGCCTATTAAAGGCCAGAGAGTGGGCTTGCCTTAGAATTAGGGGCGGTGGGCAGGGCCTTCAATTTGGAGAGCCAATGGAAGGCCATCCGGCACTCATATCTCGACAGCGTCACTTGGCATTAAGAGCATAGGACTTGGGACCATCAGGGGATCAAGCGGGCCCCTCCCTTTCCCACCCTGAGCCCACCACTTTGGACTGGAACTAGGCTCCTTAATTGACTGGTCTAAATTGACTTTTTAAAAATGTATTCATTCATGGGTTGTGGCTGGCTAGGCCAGCATTTATTGCCCATCCCTGATTTCCCTTGAGAAGGTGATGGTGAGCTGCCTTCTTGAACCGCTGCAGTCCCTGTGGTGTAGGTACACCCACAGTGCTGTTAGGGTGGGAGTTCCAGGGTTTTGTCCCAGCGACAGTGCTTGTGGGCAGGTAGCTTTGCGACCCAAGCCAGCCTCTTTGAAAATGCTCAGTGTTGAGATTTCAGCCCCACACCAACACAAGTCCCCGTACTGCTAGACTGCAGCCTCGCCCAGCTCCAATACTGAGCCCAAACTACTTTTAAAGTTCAGCCCAGTGGATCAAGGGAAAGGAAGTGATGGGTTCATTTAATTTGGGGGCACAAGGAGAACTCCTGCCGGCCTAGACCCACATCGAATTGAGATACTTACCTGCTTTATTTCACTGGAAAAACTCAGCAGGTCTGGCAGCATCGGTGGAGAGGAGCACAGTTGACGTTTCGAGTCTGCATGACCCTTCAACAGAACTAATTAAAATTCTGTTGAAGAGTCATGCGGACTCGAAACGTTAACTGTGTTCCTCTCCACCGATGCTGCCAGACCTGCTGAGTTTTTCCAGGTATTTTTGTTTTTGTTTTTGTTTTGGATTTCCAGCATCTGCAGTTCTTTGCTTTTATCTCTGCTTTAATTCACTTACCAGCTGTTCTTCAAGAGCGGCTACACAACCTTTTATTCCCAGTACTTGAGCCCTTAGGCGAACAAACCATTTGAAGCAGAGGTTTGATAATGAATGAACGTTGAAGGTATTGGCCTAGTAATTGGATCATAATGGCCACATTGTCCTGAATGGGGATAACCAGGTACTGGTTGTGTTCCAAGAAGACCAGCTTTGGTTTGGGGTTCTCCAACTGGTGTTGGAGGCCCCCAAAGGGACTAAGCCCTGTTTCCTGCATGTGGGGCTAGAGAACCTTTTTATGCCCTGCTTTTAGCAAAACAGGCTGGCTGATCATATGTATGATTCCTAGTAATGCATTTGTGACTAATGGGTGTATTGTTAACAGGTTTATTGCAAATGGGTGTATTGCTATGGTTGCACTGTAATGGGTGTATTGTATTGTTGAAAGCAAGTCAAGACATCAGTGTTCAGGTTTTGAGTGTTATCTCATTATTTCTCATGATTGTCATGGTCGAACAGAAGAGTAATCTGTCAGGGGTAGAATGTTACATCTTACAGAGATATTCCAGCTTGAGAGAAGAAGCAGTCTGCGGTAGAAGTTAAATAACATTTTAACATGGAAGTGCCTTCTCAGCCACATGTTTTAGAAAAATTCAACAAAAAATAGGAAGAGCAGCCAGGCAACTACCATTGGTGGTCAGAATGGGGGGGGAGGGGGGGAGCTGGAATCTCCTTATTGGGCAACCTTTGGCTGCACCCACACCCAGGCAGGGAGGGAGGCCAGCTCCCCGGGCCTGCTGCTGTGTGCCTGCCTCCAGGCAGTTAAACTGCCCCACTCCACAACGTTGGGGAACTGGAGGCTGACTGTAAAATCCCAGTCGCTAACAAGGCTCTCAATGAGCCTAACTGACTTCCTGCTTCATGGGGGCATGTAACCCGGCCAGGCCCTGAAGCTGCATTGGCAAAAATTGGCTGGCGCTGGGAACAGGGTTGGGAGAATGGCACATAGGCCACCTCCAGTACTTTTGCACCATCCATCTCATTCCTGACCTTGGTGGGGCCTTAAAATTCTGCCCTTAAAATTTATTATGGGGGATAAGCTGTGAACTCACCTTTTCCACGAGAATTTGCCTTTATGGGGGGTAAGATCACGTGACAAGTGCGCTGAGAGATGGTTCTATGTGAAGCCTCATGCTAAGCCTTGTACTGTACATAGAAGAATGTCCAATGAAAGGCTAAGTTTACTAACAGCCTTGCCCCCAGCAGTTTCTATCGATCCTGACCAATTTCCTTACCATGGGGTATGGGGGGTGGTGGAGACCATAGCATAGTGGTAATGTCCCTCGACTAGTGATTCAGAGACCCAGCTAATGCTCTGAAAACATGGGTTCAAATTGCATCACAGAATTTAGATTAAGTTAATAAATCTGGAATATAAAGCCTAGTCTCAGTAATCATGACCGTGAAACTATCATCAATTATTGTAAAAATCCATGTGGTCCACTCATGTCCTTAAGGGAAGGAAATCTGCCATCCTTACATAGCTTGGCCTACAGGTCCCCAGACACCAGATCCCCAGAAATGTGGTTGACTCTTAGCTGCCCTCTGAAATGGTGTAGCAAGCCATTCAGTTCAAGGGCAATTAGGGATGGGCAAAATATGCTAGTCCTGCCACATCCCATGAAAAAATAGAGAAAAAAATGGAACAGGCTCAAGGAGTTGAGTCGACACTCTTCGTTTTTATGTTTACTCGCTTGACTCTTGTTCCTATTTCATAATTTTATATTCCACTTGTATACAGCCACATGTCCCAATTACTTTAAATTTGCTTTTCCACCTGATTTAAGAGATTTTATTTTGTATCCTTTTACTGTATGTTTAGAAAATCCAATCTGAAGTATTTGTCGCACACACTTGACTTTAGCAGAGAATAACTTGAGAAAGGTCTGAGAGGGAGAATTAAATGGCCACCGAAATACAAATCTTTCAAACACCATCCATAAGGAACCTCTTGGGCACGGAAATTTCTGGATGATTTAACTCAGAAGAAAGAGAAGAGAAACAGTCAAAATAGTCTTAGTAGTTCTTGCCAATGATTCAATTGTTATGTAAAAACAAATGTCAAGAGTAGTATTGCCTAAAGCTAAAAACAACATCTTGAAGAAATGTTTGTATTTAGCTGAGCCCTTGGGGCCTATCTATTTCCTCAGTACTGTTTGTTTAATTTAGTTTTTATTTTGCCAGTTTTTACCCCTTGCTTGATTACAATTCCATAGCCATTCTCAGGCCTTCAGTAAATTCCCATTCTTCATTGCCAAGATTTGAACACCACAATCAAGGCTGGCACTCAGGTGCAGTACTGAGGGGGTGTTGCACTGTTGTAAGTGCCATCTTTTGAATGAGTTGTTGAACTAAGGCTCCATCTGTCCTCTCAGGTGTTAGTAAAGATTTAATTGCCATATTCAAAGAATGAGAACTTGTTTTATGCATATTGACATTTCATACAATACAACAATAAATACACTTCTAAAGTACTTCATTGGCTACAAAGGGCTTTGAAACATTCTAAGGTTGTGAAAGGAACTATATAAATGCAAGTTCTTTCTTTGTTTAATGATGAGTGTTTGCCGGCATCTGGATCTGGGCAGCAAAGTTCTGCGTAACTCTGTCCTCACCCCTATCTTCTCACACACAGGCATTTGCAGAAGGAGATGCCAGCCTAGTGATCTGAAGTAGGCATGACAGCTGATGGAATTTGAATTCAATCAAAAATCTGGAATTAAAAGCCTGATGGTGACCATGAAACCATTGTCGATTGTTGTCAAAACCCATCTGGTTCACTGATAACCTTTAGGGAAGGAAATCGGACGTCCTTACCTGATCTGGTCTACATGTGACTCCAGACCTACAGCAATGTGGTTGACTCTTAAATACCCTCTGAACAAGGGCAATTAGTGATGGGCAATAAATGCTGGCCTAGCCAGCGATGCCCACATCCCATAAATGAATTAAAACTCTTCTTCAGCTCTGGGTAAGGCAGCCATCTCATCACTCTAAACTCACACACCCATACAGCCCATCACACATCCACTAATCAATTATTTACAATATATATTAATGACTTGGATGAGGGAAGTGAAAGTACTATCGCCAAATTTGTAGGTGATACAGAAATAGGTGGGAAGGCAAGTGGTGAGGATGACACAAGAAGTCTACAGAGGGATATAAACAGGTAAAATGAGTTGGCAAAAAAATGGCAGATGGGATATAATGTGGGAAAATATGAGGTTATGCACTTCGACAGGAAGAATAGAGTAGCTGAATATTATTTAAATGGAGAGAGACTGCAGAAAGCTGCAGCACAGAGAGATTTGGGGGTTCTTGTGCATGAATGCCAAAAAGCTAACATACAAGTTCAGCAGGTAATAGGGAAAGCAAATGGAATGTTGACCTTTATTTCAAAGGGAATGGAATGTAAAAAAAAAGGGAAGTCTTGCCAAAACTATATAAGGAACTAGTTAGATCACACCTAGAATACTGTGAACAATTTTGGTCCCCTTATCTAAGGAAAGATATACTGGCAATGGAGGCAGTCCAGAGAAGGTTCACTAGGTTGACCCCGCAGATGGAGGGGTTTTCTTATGAGGAGAGGTTGAGTAGGTTGGGCCTGTACTCATTGGGGTTTAGAAGAATGAGAGGCGACCTTATTGAAACATGTAAGATTCCTAGGGGGTTTGACAGCGTAGATGCTGAGAGGTTGTTTCCCTTTGTGGGAGAGTCTAGGACCAGAGGGCATAATCTCAGGGTAAGGGATCATCCATTTAAAACAGGGCTGAGGAGGAATTTGCTCTCTCAGAGGGTAGTTAATCTGTGGAATTCTTTACCGCAGAGGACTGTCAAAGTTGGGTTATTAAGTATATTCAAGGCAAAGATAGACAGATTTTTAATCAGCAAGGGAATCAAGGGTTATGGGGAAAAGGCAGGAAAGTGGAGTTGAGGATTATCAAATCAGCCACGATCTCATTGAATGATGGAGCTGACTAAATGGGCTGAATGGCCTACGTCTGCTCCTACGTCTTATGGTCTTATGGTCACTGGCATCTCACTCACTGCCAGCTCAAGGAACATCACTACTTGCTCTCTCACACACACCCTCACATCTCCATCTGGCCTCATCTCCTCTGAAGACTATCTCCTCAGCCCTCTTGCGGCCACTTGCACAGATCAACATGTTTCCCCCCCCACATACCCTGGGATACCACCCCCCCACCCCCCCCAACCCCCCTTTGCCAGTAATGCCCTAGCCCTGCAGCATCTTACCTTGCCTGAGGTCACTTGTCCCCCTCCCCGAGCAACCCATAGCCGTGCAGCCATTGTAATGCCACCACCACGTTAAGGCTGGTCTCGTAAGTAGAGGTCTGCCTGTAAGCCATCTAAAAGTGATGTGGTGCTTTCTGCGAAGCCTGGCACTGATGATGATGAGTGTTGCCTGGGGTAAGGTCAGCAAAGAAACCTCCATTCCAAGAATCAAACTAAGTTTGGACAGTCTCATTGATGGCAAACCTTGTCCCCTGTGCCAGAATAGCAGGTGGAGCAGAACAGCACACAGGTAGCTTCAACTGGAACAAACAGAGAGTTATTTTATGAAAAATATATTTTATGAAAAATATATCAGAATCATCGAGGTAGAACCTCATCAAGGTAGAGCCTCGTCTTGGGCTTTAGTGTAAAATGGACAATTGTGGCTCGGTGCCTCTTTTGCACCCCATCCAGTTTTCAAAGTCACGCGGAGTATTAAACAGGCTGACCATTCACTGCAGCTCATTTTGCAATATTTCCCGAAAACAATTAGCACTATTACAATATCCAGCAATCAGTGACCGAAGACTTTCCAACAACAACTTGCATTTATATAGTGCCTTTGATGTAGTAAAACATTCCAGGGCACTTTACAGGTGTGTAATCAGGAAAAAAATTGACACCGAGCCAAAGGAATATATTTTGACAGGTGAGGGGTTTTAAGGAGCATCTTAAAGGAAGTGGTGAAGTTTAGGGGGGGGAATTCCAGAGATTAGGGACTAGAGGTTGAAGGCACGGCTAACAATGAGGAGGGTCTGAATGTCAAGCGCATCTATTTACAATTTATTTTCTCTCTGTTTTGGCAAAGGTGTTACCGTGTCTAAAACAAAACAAGGAAGAGTGGAAGGTCAGCTGACACGCTGAGCGCCTGTACACTAGAGTTCCATGCATAATTTCAGCATCCCTCTCTTTCCTTTTAAATTCAGACCCATCCAAAACAAACCAATGGTCTCCTGGCTTTCATCTAAATGTGGATTCTGCAGAACATAAATTACAGATACAATGTTTAATCATTATAAATTACAGCTGTGCTGTATCCTTTAAGGAAAGAACTTGTCAAAACTTGGTATAGGCAGAGAAGTAATGCACAAATGTCACCACTAGCCTAAGTGAGCTGGAATATTATTCAAAACGCAAAATATTTTTTTTAACCCAACCAGTTAAATATATCATTCACATGTTTGGTCACTTTTGCTAATGTGGAAATATTATAATTATTAAATTAATTTATTAATACTTATTTAGCAGGGTTATGTAGTGAGGTATAAATAATGAGGCCTTAGTGGTGATGGTAGCTCATAATGATCTAGAATAATGACACAAAGGCTGAAAGCCAGATCCAAAAAATGATACAGTTTGACAGCACACGGAGTGCTTTCTTGTTCCTGATACTGTCTAAGAAATTAGTGTGAACCAAATATCCCAAATGAAATCATTAACAGATTCATCACACGGATGTGTTACGATCAATTAAAATAATGGCTGCAGAAGAAATTAATTCATGACACACATATATCTACACAGAATCCTACAACACAGGAGGGGTTCTGTTGAAGAGTCATACGAACTCGGAACGTTAACTGTGCTCCTCTCCGCAGATGCTGTCAGACCTGCTAAAGTTTTTCCAGGTATTTTTATTTTTGTTTTGGATTTCCAGCATCCGCAGTTTTTTTGCTTTTAACGCAGAAGGAGGCCATTTGGTCCGTAGTGCCTATGATGGCTCTTTCAAGGGGCTATCCGCTCTCCAGAGCTTTCTCCCTGACCCTTTAATTTTCACTCCTTCAAGTACTTATCCAATTCCTTTATGAAAGCTACTGTTGAATTTGCTTCACAACCCACACTGTCCCTGCCTTTTAGGCAGTGTATTGCAAATATATCCCAACACACATCATGAATTAATTTCTCCTGTAGCAATTATTTTTACTTATACAATACTTTTACTTAAATTTCCCAACTAAATTAACATGCATAATATATATTTATCTCTCTCTCTCTATATAAAATAAAAATAAAATAACAGGCTAATAATCAGCTAGTTATTGATATAGTTGACAAGCATGTCAAATACAGATAAACCATGATTTCTCCGGCCGAAAGCCCTATGAATAACCTGGACTTGGTGATAGAAATCTCTTTTTGGGATCAAGGCAATGACTTATCATTCCCATTAAAATGTCTTAATGTTTTATATTCTTTGAGTAAATATTTAACAATTTCATAGATTGTAACAAATGCAACAAAGTCACCTCAAAATATAGAACGCATAGCGTTTATTAATTTAAAAATGATAAAGCAGTGAGCATTTTGTCCTACCGGGCACATTGCATTTGAGTAAATATTAGATTGGAGATCTTGGGACGTTGGTTGGTTGTTCCGAGGTTGGATCATTGCTTTTAATTATCCACAACCTGCAAAAGTCTTGTTAAAGTAAATATTCCCTAGTTATCAAACTCACCAAGCATACTTGTTAAGGATGTATCTGATTGACATGGAAAGAAATCCCTGTTCATGTGGCGACTCACCAGGTAATAATTTGCTTGGTAAAGATATTAAAATGTTCTTCCCCTCTTACTCTTCTTTTTTGTTGATTAAAAAGTCAAGAGATGTTGAATTTTTACAGTCATCTGTTGGGAGATTCACATGCAATTCTGGACATCCCATTAGAGCAAGAATACCAGAATTATGGAAAAGGCACAGGGAGAATCATTCAAATATCACCATGAAGCAGAGATTATAGGGACAATCAAAGACTTTGGAATAGTGAAGTTTAGGGGTGATCATGAAATGGTCTGCAAAATCATTTTTGACAGAGTAATTAGTGAAACACTGATGGGCAATGTTGTGCCAATGGAGTAAAAATCTAGGTTTTTAACAGGAGAAATGAAGGGGAGGTTTTATTAGTAAACAGAGGGTCATTAGAACATGCAATGCTTTACCACAAGAAGCAATTGAGGAATGCAAGGCCAGGAATGGGTGTGCAATGAATGTGGTGGGACAAGTTAAGAAGGCTGTTGAAATCTCATGGGATACTTGGCTTTATTAACAAAAGAATAGAATACAAAAGCAAGGAATTTACGCAAAAACTTTAGAAAGCACAGGTTAGATCTCAGCTGAGGTATTGTGTTCAATTCTGGGCACTGCACTTTCAGAAGGACGTCAAGGTCTTAGGGAGGGTGCAGAGGAGGTTTACAAGAATGCCAGTGTGGATGAGGGATATCAGTTAGGTGGAGAGACTGGAGAAGCGGGCATTGTTCTCCTCACAGCAGAGAAGGTTCAAGGGAGATTTGATAGAGGTAAAAAAACAAAAATACCTGGAAAAACTCAGCAGGTCTGACAGCATCTGTGGAGAGGAACACAGTTAAGGTTTCGAGTCCGAATGACTCTTCTTCAGAACTAAGGAAAAATAAAAAAGAGGTGAAATATAAGCTGGTTTAAGGTGGGGGGTGGGGCAGGTAAAGCTGGATAGAGGGCCAGTGATGTGTGGAGATAGCCAAAAGATGCCATAGACAAAGGACAAAGAGGTGGTGATATTAGCTAAGAAATGTGCTCATGGGGACATTAAGGGTAGAAAGCAGGACGAGCAAAAGACAGATAGCCCTAGTGGGGTTGGGGTGGTGGGGAATCGAAATAGGCTAAAAGGTAGAGATAAAACAATGGATGGAGATACATTTAAAAATAATAGAAATAGGTGGGAAAATAAAAATATATATAAATTATTTGATAAAGGGGGATCGGAAAGGGGGTGGGGAAGGAGGAGAGAGTTCATGATCTAAAGTTGTTGAACTCAATGTTCAGTCCGGAAGACTGTAAAGTGCCTAGTCGGAAGATGAGGTGCTGTTCCTCCAGTTTGCGTTGAGCTTCACTAGAACATTGCAGATAGAGGTATTCAAAATTAATAAATTCAAAGATGGGCCCTAATTTTATTAGCATATGAATACACTTTTGTGTACAGACCAGAGATACATTTGGTCAATGCCGATGCCCTAAGTCGTCTTCCTTCCCAAAAGAGCGATGAACATGTCCCAATTCCCCAAGAGATTGTACTAATGATGAATTTCCTGGATTCCTCACCAGTCTGTGCCAGGCAGGTAAGAAAATCAACTCTACAACAGAGAGGTTTTAGTAGAGTGAATAAGGAGAAAGCATTTTCATTGACAGGAGTGTCGGTAAGCAGAGGACCCAGATTTAAGGTAATTGACAAAACATCAGTGGGAAAATGAGAAAAATGTATTTATTTTTTGCATATTGAGTTTCTTTGACCTGGAACATGTTGTTTGAGAGTGGGGCAGAAACAGATTCAATAATAACTTTCAAATGGAATCAGATAAATCCTTGAAGGGGAAAATTTAATTTGGCAGATAGGAATCAGGCAAAATTTAGCGTTGAGAAAGTAAGGCTACACATTTTAGGAAGATGAATGAAACAAAATAGATTCAAAATGGTAAAATGTTTAAAAGGGGAATTATTTTATCTATGTCTTGAATTTATTTTTCAGTAGTTTGAACTTCTGCCGTCTTACCTTACTGACTTTACTCAACTTGAATTAATATTTAAAAGGAATTGGGTAGGGTTATTTTTTTCCCATTTACAGGATGTGGGTGTCACTGACAAAGCTGATATTTAATGCACATCCCTATTGCCCATGAGAAGGTGATGGTGGTGGATCTTCTTGAACCGCTGCAGTCCGTGTGGTGTAGGTACACCCACAGTGCTGTTAGGAAGTGAGTTCTAGAATCTTGACCCAGTGACAGTGAAGGACAGTGATATATTTCCATAGTGATAGTGTGTGATTTGGAGATGATGGTGTCCCCATATACCTGCTGCCCTTGTCCTTCTAGGTGGTAGAGGCAACAGGCTTGAGAGGAGATACCTTGACAAGTTGTTGAATTGCTTCTTGTGGTTTGAATAGGCCTCACCTGTGTTGTAAATCTTATAAATAAGCATGAAATGTCTCTAAACCAATGGTCAAAATTGAAAATGCAATATAAGTGCGTCTTACATTTCCAAGGCCCAATTGTGGAAAGCCATTAGTGCTTTATTTTCAGTGCATTTGTGGATAAATTTGAACTTGAAATAGTTCCATTTTAATAAGATATTTTAATGAATATGCAATTCCAACTGCTATAGCTGTTAGGGAGCGGAAACTAGCTGAAGGTTTTGAAAATCCCCTCATTACAATGATATAATTTACTGCTTTGGATTGAAAACCAGCAAATTGCTTTACTTTTAATGAAACATCTCTTTCAGAACATACAAGGAGCAGCTAACCTTCTTCTTTAATTTGAATTTAACCCTGTATACAGGGTCAGACATCCCGCCTACTTTAGAACCGATCTGAGTAACAGGCTCCACTGCCTGAAAAAATGGCCCCTGTTAAGATGAGGGTGAGTGAAAATTGAGTGGGAACAGTTTCTTGAGGTGATTTGAACCACATGGTTTCTGCCAGGCAGTTGGATTAAATTTACCCTCTTGGTTTTGAATCCTTTGGAAGTGGGTTTTGACTTTCAATCTGCCACCCATTCTGGTGGTGAAGAGGCCCACCCCTCTCTGGTCTCTCCCCAATTAAGTTTGAGACATCTGCCTCCTTTAAATTTCCCAGATGAAATGCAGGGTGCTGTGCAAGCCTTCCAATCCACCTCGTTAAATTAGGGCCTTAAGAACAGGCCAGAGAATCCACCAGAAAGGTGATTTGCTGCTTGGTGGGTAGGGTATCTCAGGGTGTGGAGAGCCTGCTGTGACAGAGGCCTGCGTTAGTTTTAGACTCCTGCTCCTCTGGGGCCTACAACAGTAACTCAACATTTACCTTAACCCTAGCCTCTGCGGTCCCATTGCACATGGAGCTGGTTGAAGTTAACACGACGAAGGCTCCAACCTGGCCAAACATAAAATGGAGACTGAGGGTCCTACTCACATCATGGTGCCCTGATTCCCCTAGTAAAAGGGGCCCATTGCCTGAAACAGGCAGGTGCTTTGGACACCTGGTGATAGCACCCTTTCAAAGTGATGCCAATTGCATCACCAGTGTTAATGTGACAGTGTTACTGCTGAACTCATCGTGAGGCCTCCGCTATCCTGTTAACACCAGGAGCAAGGGGTCAAAATTAACCACCAGTCCCCCTGCCCTATGCCACAATAAGATGACTAGTCTTAATTAAGGAACCAAATTAGCTCTTCACTGGGAGGAACCGGTGGGGATTTTTGTCATCTATACACAAATAAATATCAAGAAGGAAAATAAGCCTTTTCTTAACATGTTATATATCATTAGTGCTCCTACAGCGAGGTCAACACTCAAATGCCTCAGCCCGTGTCAATTTTAATATCTCTGCTAAAGAGGAGTTTAAAAAAATTCCACAATCCAAACAGAATATTACTGACCCTAACAAGAAATGCTGGAAGAATGAATGCAGGTTCCCCAAGGGATTTGGTAGTCTAACCCAAGAAGGAATATAGGTTTAGGCTGTTCTTCACCCCTCCCCACCCCCCACCACTCCCCAACCCCTCCATAGCTACTGACTTGGGTTTTGATCCTAACTCTTGTATCCTCCACTTCCACCTTTTTCCCGTTGTTTACTGGTGATCAATACTAAACTGCAGATCTAGCAGACTCAACAGCTGTCTGTAGATTATGTATATTCTCTCTAATCCTTAGAGACACATTGCATAAATCAATCCTGGCTTCGGCCAGTAAGACACCCACACTTACGATTTTGTTCAAAGCTCCCTTGTATTTTGAAGCACATTACTTTTATTGCTGAATTACTAATTATTTTGAGAACAATTGAAGGGAAATGGCATACATCAAGGAGATAGTTAATGTCACACACTCCAGATGCTAACAGTCTCCAAGGACTGCTGTAGTTGTAACCACTTTGCTTAGAATTGAAATAGAATTGAATAATATGCGAAAGGATATCCTTGTTAAACTGCATATTCACTTTTCATCTGTTGTGATAACATAGGACCCACACAAACATGACAATTCTAGTAATTGCTCCATTGTTCCCCTTGTAGAAAGCCACACTCTATTTCTATCGGGAACTTGGCTATTCCGAGTGGCATTGTATGATAAACAAAGGATTTATCCACTCATATATCAAAACATTTTTACCCTCATGATAGTGCCATACAACTTATTCAATTTAGTTTTTCACATTACTGTCAGCCTCCAGGTTTACTACTTATTCAACAAATCTCTCCAATCTTTCCTCCAATTTCAGCATGTGACTTCTCAGCTAGCTCAGTTGGTAGTGCTCTTGCCTCTGAGTCTACAGGTAATAGCCTGACTCTAGGACTTCAGCATAGGAATCTAGGCTGACACTCCAGTTCAGTACTGATGGGGGTGTCCTTTCAGGTGAGATGTTAAACCAAGGCTCTGTCAGGTGAATATTAAAGATCCCACCACACTATTCCAAAGAAGAGCAGGGGAGTTATCCCTGGTGTCCTGGCCAATAATTATCACTGAATCAACATCACAAAAACAAAATCACCTGGTCATGATCACATTGCTGTTGTGGGAGCTTGCTGTGTGCAAATTGGCTGCCATGCTTCCTACAACAGTGATTACATTTCAAGTGTACTTTATTGGCTGTAAAGTGCTTTGGGATGTCCTGAGATTGTGACAGGTGTTATATAAACACAGAGATAAAAACAAAAAACTGCGGATGCAGGAAATCCAAAACAAAAACAGAATTACCTGGAAAAACTCAGCAGGTCTGGCAGCATCGGCGGAGAAGAAAATAGTTGACGTTTCGAGTCCTCATGACCCTTCAAGCATCGGCAGAGAAGAAAAGAGTTGACGTTTCGAGTCCTCATGACCCTTCAACAGAACTCTGTTCTGTTGAAGGGTTATGAGGACTCGAAACGTCAACTCTTTTCTTCTCCGCCGATGCTGCCAGACCTGCTGAGTTTTTCCAGGTAATTCTGTTTTTGTTTTATGTAAACACAGCATGTTTTTCTTTGCGCATTCTGATTTCCTTCGCTTCATCATCTGCGGCCATCCCTTCAGCTGTGTATGTCCTAAGCTTTGTAATTCCCTCCTTAAACCTCTCTGCCTCTCGACCTCCCTCTCCCCCTTTAAAATTATCCTTTTAAACTTTACCCCTTTGACCGAATTTTTGCTCAACTGCCCTAATATCTCGTTCTTTGTCTGGGTGCTGATATTTGCTTGCTCCTGTGAAGCACCTTGGAATGTTTTATTACGTCAGTAGGATGGAGTATATAGCAGTAACCTACTTTTATTTATTACTATCCCAAGGCATTTCACAAAGGTGAATGCAGATGCTGATCAACAGGAAAATTATGCATGGAGGTAATAAAAAGATGTGAGTTTAGAAGGTGATAGAGATGATAGCAAAGAAGGCGGCTTTAGGGCGTGAAATCGGTTATGTGCGGTCAAGAATTTGCACCATTAAAAGCTCTGCCAATGATGATGGAATAGAGCAAAGGAGTTTCAAAGGTGACTAGAGTCCAAACAATTTGCATGAGACAAGAGCTGGAGGAGGTTGCAGAAATTGGGTGAGGTGAGGCCAGGAAGGAGTATTTAATCAAGGATGAGGTTTCAAATTCAATACGTTAGAAGGACCAGGGCAGTGCTGGAGTGTTCAAAGAAAAAACACTGCAAATGCTGAAATCTTGAAATAAAAATAGAAAATGCTGGAAAAACTCAGCAGGTCTGGGCAGCACCTGTGGAGAGAGGAACCCAAGTTAATGTTTCAAGTCCGATATGACCTTTTTTTGGAGCAAAACACACACTCTACGGAATGTTCCCATTGTATTACAACATCAATTAATGAAAAAGTAATTTCTGAACCACCTCTACGATATCAGAAAACGACAGATTGTAGAAGTAGAGAAAGGTGAAAAATAGATTGGCGCCAAGTGTAAAACTCAAAAGGACTCATGTGAAAGGCTTTGATTAGTTAAGAAAAGAAAAACTTACATTCATATAGCGCTTTTCACACAACGTCCCAATGGGCTTCGCACCCAATGAAGTGTAGTCACCAAGATAAAAGCGAAATACTGCGGATGCTGAAAACCTGAAACGAAAGCAGGAAATGCTGGAAAAGCTAAGTAGGTCTAACAGCATCTGTAGAGAGAAAAACAGAGTTAACGTTCGAGTGTGTATGACTCTCCTTCAGAGTGTAGTCACTATTGTAATGTAGCAAATGCAGCAGTCAATCTTGCACAGCAAGCTCCCCTGAACAGCAATGTAATAATCATCAGCTGATCTCTTTTTCAGTGATGTTAATGGAGGGATAAATGTTCGCCATGGCTGATAACAACTCACAACAAATACAGGCAGGCATATAGACAACAACAACAACAACAACAAGTTGCATTTATATAACACCTTTAACATAGTTACATGTCTCAAAGTGTTTGACAGGAGCGGTTGTCAAACAAAATTTGGCACCGAGCCACATAAAGAGATGTTTAGGACGGGTGGCCAAAGGCTTAGCCAAAGAGGTTGGCTTTAAGGCGTGTCTTAAAGGAGAGGGAGGGAATTCCAGTGTTCCGATGACTTATCTGCGCCAAGACTACCTATTTCCACCTCTGTAACATTGCTCGACTCTGGCTCTGTCTCAGCTCATCTGCTGCTGAAGCCCTCACCCTTGCCTTTGTTACTAATAGACTTGACTATTCCAATGCATTCCTCCCATTTTCTACCCTCTGTAAACCTGATCGCCGCGAGATGTGTCCGAATCATGCCAAGTTCTTTTCACCCACCATCCCTGTGCTCGCTGACCCGTATTGGCTGCTGGTTAAGAACATCTCAGTTTTAAAATTCTCATCATTGTTTTCAAATCTCTCCAAGGTCTCATGACTGCCTATTTCTGCAATTTCTTACAGCTTCACAAGTGTCTGAGCTGCTCAACTCCAGTCTCTTGAGCATTCCCGATTTTAATCCCTCTGCCTTTAATGGTCCGTGTCTTCAACTGTCAGTGCCCTAAGCTCTGGAACTCCCTCCCTCAACTCTCCCCCACCTCCGTCTCCTCTTTAAACTGACTTCTTTTGACCAAGCTTTTGGTCACCCGCCTTACGTAGTTCGGTGTCAAATTTAGTTGTATGATGCTCCTGCCCTGTGAGCATCATGCTGCTCTAAAGGTGCTATTTCAATGCAAGTTGTTGCTGTAGTCAGTTCACAAAATGATCTTTCCTTTTTCCATAGTCAATATTTTTACACAGTCCAGCTATTTGATTTAATTACTATGGTCCAGCTGCTTTACAAAGCCACTGTATAATTTTAGCTTCTTGCACACTACACCCATTGCCATTACCATGCCTTTTTTGCATAACCAGATTCATAGTTAAGAGCTGCAATTATATCGAAAGATTCATTTCTGTCTGCTGCCGAATTCACTAGTTACCCCATCAAAGAAAAGAAAGCATTGCCATTTTTCGCACATGTTGGGGATATTATAACATCTTTAACTTTTGAAAGGGAACTTCTCCAACATGGGTAATTTACAGCGTTTTATTGCCTCTGATATATTTCTATGCAGTTCTTTCGGGACAGTCTGCACTGTTTTATTACAAACACTTTCAACTCAATCATCCTTTGACTGGTAAGCTAGAGCTCATTTTCTTTCCTTAAGGCTACCACTAAAATATTGACTCAATGCTTTTTGCAAAAATGACTGTTGCATTTGCCTACGTCAAAACATTGACTGGATTTCACAGGTTTATGTAGAATTTTTCAGCATAGGAAAAGGTCATTCAACCCAACTGATCTGTGCAGGTGCTTATGCTCCACAGCAACCTCCTCTGTTACAATTGTGAGGTCTATAAAATTACTATATTTTGGGACTGTAGCTCGAAATTTACAGCAAACGAATGAGTCATGTGACCTGTTCTGGAATTTGCCTGACAGTAAGGCTGGGTAGTTTGATTGTCAAAGATCAAAGGGAGGCTTAGATTATTTTACTGAGCAGAAGGTGCATGGTATTTATGTTTGGAAACAATGACAGTAGCCTCTGAGTTTACAATAGGTAGACTCTTGAGTCTCCCAAGGTCCCAGATAGGTATTGCTGTAAACAATTGTGCTGTAAACTGTCAATTTACTTCTAAGAAAGAGATTTGGGGGTCAAAGATAGCTAATCTGCAATTTTACCTGGATGCAAGGTTAATGTGCTTCATGTTGCCATGGGGAAGAGGGCAGGGAAGCCAAATTTGAGATCAGCTTACAGGCTTCCCTAAAAATCAATGAATATCTCTGAAAGACAGCAGTTCTGCATTGTCAACAGAGAGAAGAGGCTGCTTGGCTTTGTGGTGTACCACAGCCAGATGCAGGAGGGAGACAGTCTCTTGTTGAAGAGATCTATCCTGCATCTGGCTCAGGATTCCAGGAGATTTGTCCTGGGTATGGTCAGCGGGAAGAAGAAGCATTGGAACAGGCTTTACTGCTGTTGGTGGATTTAAGAAACTCTCTGAAAACTGAGGAAAGCACCTGGAGACGGTCATTCAAAGTTACTACTTGGCGAAACAGGGATACGAGAATGCATTGGAAGCCAGGAGCAACTGTGGACTGTTTGGTGAAAAAGACTGTAATTCCAGGGAAAGCGATAACTATAAAAGGAGAATGTTCCTCTCTATATTTAAAGTTGGTGCCTGCAAAAAGAAAACAGTGTTTAGTCAAAGGTATCTTTTGTCATTTGTTACAGTAAAAGTTTTAAAATGTGAAATCTTGCTGTGTCATTCTTTCAGCTAGTAACTGGAAGTTTAAATTTCTCTTTACAAGTCATTGGTGTCTATTCCGTTCTGCCTCATGTGCTTCTCCAGCTTCCACTTAAATGCATCAAAGCTGTTCACCTCAACTACTCCTTGTGGTATTGAGTTCTATATTCATATCACTTCCTTAGCAAAGAAGTATTTCCTGTTGGATTTATTAGTGACAGTCTTATATTCACAGCACCTAGTTCTGGCCTCTCAGTTTCCAAGGGGGACTAAACTGGATTTCATTACTTCAGGGCAACCCAAATTCTTCTACCACCAATCAACTACTTTTGATGTCTAGTCACCATTATAATGCAGGGAAAAACAGTTGCCAATTTGCGCACAGCAAGCTCCCACAAGCAACAATGTGGTAACGATTTGTTAATCTGTTTAAGCAATGTTAGTTAAGGGCTAGAGGTTGGCCAGGAAGCTGGGGAGAACTCCTGCACTCTTCTTCAAAATACTGCCAGGGGAGATTTTATAATCACTTGAGGCGGGGGATGTGATCTTGGTTTAATGTCTCAGCTGAAAGATGGATGCTATACTAAGCTTGGGCTTATTATCCCAACAATGAACTACTGAAGGGTTCAAAACTGAGTTTTAAGGTCTGAAATTACACAACGGAATCTAACATTCAAACATTGAACAGTTCTTTGGAAATTCCTCCTTTTTCTATATCACTGAAGCCATTGAAAAGGTTAAGGTAGCAAAGAGATGGAATTTCAAACAAATGCGTTTATTTATTCATTCACAAGATGTGGCCATCGCTGCCTATCCCTATGAAGCTTAATGGTTTGCGAGAGCATTTCAGAGGATAATTTAGAGCAAACCATATTGTTGTGGGTCTCGAGTCACAAAAAGAGCAGAGCAGGTAAGCTGAACAGATTTTATTCCCTAAAGGGCATTACTAAACCAGGTCATAATTTATATGGTTAGCGAACATACTTTTCTGGCTAAAAATATAATCCTCCCCCTGATATTCACCATTGATAAATCCTACACCACCAAACCCTGGGGATCTGCCACTGACCAGAAAACTCAACTGAAACCATCACATTAATACCGTAGCAACAAGATCAGATCAGAGACTGGATATTCTGAATCAATTGCCCCACTTCCTAACTCCCCAAAGTCTTTCCTTCACCAACAAGACACAAATTAGGAGGGTATTTTCTTTTTTAAATTCATTCACGGGATTTAGGCTTTGCTGGCTGGGCCAGCATTTATTGCTTATCCCTAGTTGTCCTTGAGAAGGTAGTGGTGAGCTGGCTTCTTGAACTGCTGCAGTCCATGTGGTGTAGGTACACCCACAGTGCTGCTAGGGAGGGAGTTCCAGGATTTTGACCCAGTGACAGTGAAGGAACGGTGATATATTTCCAAGTTGGGACAGTGAGTGGCTTGCAGGGAAACTTCCAGGTGGTGGTGTTCCCATGTACCTGCTGCCCTTGCCCTTCTAGATGGTAGTGGTCATGCGTTTGGAAGGTGCTGTCGAAGGAGTCTTGGTGAATTCCTGCAATGCATCTTGTAGATGGTACACACTGCGACTACTGTGCGTCGAGGGAGGGAGTGAATGGTTGTGGATACGGTGCCAAACAAGCGGGCTGCTTTGTCCTGGATGGTGTCAAGCTTCTTGAGTGTTGTGGGAGCTGTACTCATCCAGGCAAGTGAGGAGTATCCCATCACACTCCTGGCTTGTACCTTGTAGATGGTGGACAGGCTTTGGGGAGTCAGGAGGTAAGTTACTTGTCGCAGGATTCCTAGCCTCTGACCTGCTCTTGGAGCCATCGTATTTATATGGCTAGTCCAGTTCAGTTTCAGTCAATGGTAACCCCCAGAATATTGATAGTAGGGGATTCAGTGATGGTGATGCCATTGAACATCAAAGGGCGATGATTGAATTCTCTCTTGTTGGAGATGGTCATTGCTTGACACTTGTGTGGCACGAATGTTACTTGCCACTTGTCAGCCCAAGCCTGGATATTGTCCAGATCTTGCTGCATTTGGACATGGACTGCTTCAGTATCTGAGGAGTTGCAAATGGTGCTGAACATTGTGCTATCATCAGCGAACATCCCCACTTCTGAACTTATGATGGAAGGAAGGTCATTGATGAAGCAACTGAAGATGGTTGGGCCGAGGACACTACCCTGAGAAACACCTGCAGTGATGTCCTGGAGCTGAGATGACTGACCTCCAACAATCACAACGGTACACAAAAAGCAGGACAAATCCAACCTGGCCAATTACCGCCTGATCATCAGTGAAGTAATGGAAGAGGTCATCAACAGCACTATCAAGTGGCACTTACTTAGCAATAACCAGCTCACTTCCTTTGTGTTAGGCATGACTCCAACCAGCGGAGAATTTCCCTCCTGATTCTCACTGACTACAGTTTTGCTAGGGCTCCTTGATGCCACATTCTGTGAAATGCAGCCTTGATGTCAAGGGCAGTCACTCTCACCTCACCTCAGGAGTTCAGCTCTTTTGTCCATGTTTGAACCAAGGCTGTAATGAGGTCAAGAGCTGAGTGGCCCTGGCTGAATTCAAACTGCGCATCAGTGAGCTGGCTATTGTTAAGCAAGTGCCGCTTGATAACACTGTTGATGACCCCTTCCATTACTTCACTGATGATGGAGAGTAGACTGATGGAGTGGTAATTGGCTGGGTTCGATTTGACCTGCTTTTTGTGTACAGGACATACCTGGGCAATTTTCCACATAGCTGGGCAGATGCCAGTGTTGTAGCTGTACTGGAACAGCTTGGCTAGGGGCGCGGCAAGTTCTGAAGTCTTCATTATCATTGACGGAATATTGTCAGGGTCCATAGCCTTTACAACATCCAGTGCCTTCAGCCATTTCTTGCTATCACGTTGAGTGAATCAAATTGGCTGAAGACTGGCATCTGAGATGCTGGGGACCTCCGGAGGAGGCGGAGATGGATTATCCACTTGGCACTTCTGGCTGAAGATTATAGCAAATGCTTCAGCCTTATCTTTTGCACTGATGTGCTGGGATCCTCCATCATTGAGGATGGGGATATTTGTGGAGCCTCTTCCGCCAGTGAGTTGTTTAATTGTCCACCATCATTCACGACTGGATGTGGCAGGACTGCAGAGCTTAGATCTGATCCGTTGATTGTAGGATCACTTAGCTCTGTCTATCACTTGCTGCTTATGCTGTTTGGCACTGATTCATCAGCTGAGGGAGGGCGTACGTGGTAATCAGCAGGAGGTTTCCTTGCCCGTGTTTGACCTGATGCAATGAGACTTCATGGGGTCTGGAGTCAATGTTGAGGACTCCATGGGCAACTCCCTCCCAACTGTATACCACTGTGCCGCCACCTCTGCTGGGCCTGTCCTGCCAGTGGGATAGGATATACCCAGGGATGGTGATGGTGGTGTCTGGGACATTATCCGTAAGGTATGATTCCATGAGGATGACTATGTCAGGTGTTGCTTGACTTGTCTGTGTGACAGCTCTCCCAATTTTGGCACTAGCCCCCAGATGTTAGTAAGGAGCACTTTGCGGGGTCGACAGGGCTAAGATTGCCATTGTCGTTTCCAGTGCCTAGGTCGATGCCGGGTGGTCCGTCCGGTTTCATTCATTTTTTGTGACTTTGTAGTGGCTTGCCAGGCCATTTCAGAGGGCATTTAAGAATCAATCACATTGCTGTGGCCCTGGAGTCACATGTAGGCCAGACCAGGTAAGGACGACAGAGTTCTTTCCGTAAAGAACATTAGTGAACCAGATGGGTTTTTTACAACAATCAACAATGATTCCATGGTCATCATTATGCTTTTAATTCCAGATTTCTGTTGAATCCAAATTCCACCATCTGCCGTAGAAGGATTCGAACCTGGGTCCCCAGAGCATTACCCTGGATCTCTGGATGACTAGTCCAGTAACAATATAATGTAATGTAATATAACAATTTACCTGGATTGGTGATGTTCCAACAAAATGCTTTACACCCTCGGAGACAAATCATTCTGCTTTATTGGTCGTTCATTCATCAATTTAAACATCTACTCCCTCTAACACCAGTGCACCAGGATTACAGTGTTTAAACTCTACAGGATGCACTGCATTAGCTTGGCAAGGATTCTAAATCAACAAAGCCCCGCCCCACCCCAGTCCTGTAACCTCCACCTAGAAGGGCAAGGGTAGCGGACGCATGGGGGCACTTTCACCCCCAAGTGCCTCTCCGATTCACACACCAGCTCAACTTGGAAATACATCATGGTCGCTGGGTCAAAATCCGGGAACTCCCTCTCTAACAGCACCGTGGATGTACCTTTAGCACACAAACTGCAGTGGTTCAAGTAGATCGTTCAAAGAGCAATTAAGGATGGACAATAAATACAAACCTTGCCAGTAACATCTGCATCCAGAATACTAACTTAAAAAATGTTAAAAGTTGAATTCCAGAGCTGCTAGATGAGAAGTCCATAGGGAACGTTAACGGCATTTAATGAATTCATGATGCACTTGGCTCTACATTACCCATAATGAATTGGAAGATGAAGAAACACAGTCAACATTGACATACTTCTAAAAATGTTGATTTTCATCACTCTCCAATTAAGGATCTCATTTTGTTCCCGTTCAGAGTTCATGTAATATCCAGCTTTCCTTCGCGAATACACTGGTAATATATACTGATTGAATGCAGACATTTGTTTAGCAGAGATTTAGAAATTAAAATAAATAAATGTTCAAAAATGAACGGGCAACGCGTAGTGCTTTCAATGTATTTCAAATGGGGAGATTCAGAGAGTACATTCAAGATTGACAGCACAAAAAATGCCATCAGAAGTGAAGTTTCTTGTGTATAGACCATAAGTCTGCACTGGGGAATCTCAGCTGGAAGAACCAGTCAAGTAAAACTCCACGTCTTGTGCAGGTTCATTTATAAGAAAGTTCACCTGCGATTGGCTTCAGTAAATGTGACTCCAAAAACCCTAGCAAGATTAACAATTGATTTTCCTGAGGATGGTTTTAATTCCCAACAGCCGTGGAAATGAATCAAATAAGCGGCTGTTGTAAACACTCACAGAGTCGTCATTTGGTAGTACTCAAGTTCTTTGAGTATTGCTGAAAAGACAAATGTGGCAAAACTTTTTGTCTTGCATTCGTCAGTACACTTGCAAGAACACCAATATAAGGGGAAAACAACAATTTATACTGTATGTGATGAGAGTGCTGATTGGTTGGCAAGTGAACTCTGATAGAGGCACTGCCATGGAGAATGCACCAGTGATGGTGACTGACAGTTCACTGCCAAGCATTGTTTGAAATTTAAATCAGGCAGCTTGACTCTGATTGGTCAAGGCATTGCCCTGAGGAATGATTCAGGGAATGGCTGTCACTTATTTTGTTTAGCTGGAAGCTACATATATTAATACACAGGGCCCTGTTCTTTGCAGACAGAAAGAACATGTACACACATTGCACCTGTTTCAGCTAAACAATCGGCACTCTCTTCACACACAGTATAAATTGTTCTTTTCCCCTTATATTGGCATTCTTGCATGGTGTCTTGATGAGTACAAGACAACAAGCTTTGGCATGTCTCTTGTTTTAGAAAGACTCACAGAATATGGCACAGAAGGAGACCATTCGGCTCATCAAAAGAGAACCATCCAGTGTAACCTCACTTTCCAGCCCTCAGCTTGGAACACTGGTAGATTATAGCACTTCACATCGTTTTTACATGTGAAGAGGGTTTCTGCCTCTACGACCCTATAAAGCAGTGAGTTCCAAACCCTCTAGGTGGAAAAATCTCTCCTCAACTCCTTTCCAATGATTCTGCCAATTAATATAAATCTATGCCCCTTAGTTATTGACTTCTCTACTAAGGGAAATAGGTCCTCCCTATCCACTCTATCTAGCACCCTCAAAATGTTCATGAGCAGCTCTGAAGAAGGGTCATATGGACTTGAAACATTAACTTTTCTCTTTCTATAGCTGCTGTCAGACCTGCTGACTTTTTCTAGCGTTTTCTGGTTTTATTTCAGATTCCCAGCATCAGCAGTATTTTGCTTTGTAAGTACTGCATTGTTTTATCAACATTGTAAAGTTTACTGGCAGTGCCAAAACCTATTGGGAAGTATAGGCTTTATTAATTATAATTAATTAACTAGCAATTATTAATTAATTAACACATATTGGAGATGGCAGGGCAGGTGATCTGCTGCAATTGCAAGATGTAGGAGCCTCTGGAAACTGGTGTGATCCAGGGCAAACAGGCCTGCAGTAAGTGTTTATGGCTGCATAGATATTGAGCTGGAGGCTGAGCTGCAGACACTGTGGCACATCAGGGAGGGGGGAAGTTACCTGGACACTTTATTCCTGGAGGCAGTCACATCCCTTAGGATAGGGTCTTCTTCTGATTTGGTCAGTGATCGGGGACAGGAGGTTGTGACTGCAAGTGAGGCAAGTAATGGGATCCAGGGGGCAGGCGTGTAGGAGCCTTGGTCCTTGCAATTGTCCAACAAGTTTGAGGTTTCTTCAGCTTGTTTGGATAAGAGTGGGGACCACAGGGTGGATGAGCTAATTGGCCATGGCACCGAGGCACAGGAAGACATTCAAGCAGGGGAGAGTTACATGGAATTTAATGGTAGTAGGGGACAGTATAGTCAGAGGGATTGACACCATTCTCTGTAGAAGAGCATGAGGCCAGGTGACTGTGTTGCCTGCCTGGTACCAAGGTTTGGGACATCTGCTCGGAGCTGGGGAGGAACTTACAGTGGGAGGGGCAGGGCCCAGCCATCGTGGTCCATGTTGGTACCAACAACATAGGTAGGACAAAGAAGGAGGTTCTGCATAGTCAGTATGAGGAGCTCGGCACTAAATTAAAAAGCAGAATCACAAAGGTCATAATCTCTGTATTATTACCTGAGCCATGTACAAATTGGCATAGGACAAATTAGATTAGGGAGATGAATGAGTGGCTGAAAGACTGGTGTGGGAGAAGTGGCTTCCAGTTCGTGGGGCACTGGCACCAATACCGGGGAAAGTGGGATCTGTACCATTGGGATGGTCTATACCTGAACTGTGCTGGGACCGGTGTTCTTATGCGGTATTCGCATAACTAGGGAAATAGAGAGGGTTATAAACTAAGTAGTGGGAGCAAGGGATCAGATTTGGGAAGATGTGGTAAATCAAAGAGTAGAGACAAGGCAAAAGAGAAAGGTATTATTATGGGAAATGAAAAACAGACTGTGACAGGAAGGAATGGAGGGTACAAATCTAGCAGTAAATCAACAGATGAGACTAGGGATTATAAAAAAAATAAAATGATACAACTGAGAGCTCTGTATCTGAATACACAAAGCATTTGAAACAAAACAGATGAACTGAGAGTGCACACAGAAATAAATAAGTACGATTTGTTAGCCAGTACAGAGACAGGGATGCAGGAGGACATAGATTGGGACCTGAATATTAAAGGGTATGGGACATTTAGGAAGGATGGGAGGAAGGAGTGCAGAGAGGAGAGGGAGTAGTGGTGGAGGAAGAAGTAAGGGTGGAGAGTGGAGGAAGGAGTTGGGAGGTGAGAAGGACTAAGGGTGTCAGAAGAAGTAAGGGTGTCTGAAAAAGTCAGGAGGCGCGGTGGGTGGAGTTCAGGGGGGTGGGAGGACTAAGGTATGGGGAAGGGCTTCTGTGGGCAAGGGGTTCCGAGCGTGGTGGTGGTGTTCCAGTGGGGGGGTGGGGGTCCAAAGAGGGAAGGGGTCCGTAGGAAGGAAGGGTTCCAGGGAGGGAAGTGTTTCCGGCAGAGGAAGGGGTTCTAATGGGGGAAGGGATTCCGGTGGGGAGAAGGGGTCCGAGTGGGGAAGGGGTTCCGGGGGAAAGGTGTCCAGAGGGGGGAAGGGGTTCCAGGGGTTGAAAGGTTCCAGAGGGGGCAATTCCCTGGTGAACATGCAAGGGAGGAGTCTGAAGGGCCCATGGCTGCCTCCTGGGGAGTGAACTGAGGGTGGGTGTGGTATGAGGGAATGCTGAGATTGACCAAGGGCAGGGTAAGGCGGTAGGGTGGCAGGGTGAGGGTTCGATGGTGGTGGTAGAAAGGACAGCGAGGGGGGTTGGTGGGGATTCGGAGGCAGACACTGACCCTGGGGGTGGGAAGGAGGAGGTTGGGGACGTGAATGTGGATGGGGGTGGGAATTTCAGGAAGGAAAGGAACGTGCATGTTCACCTGGACATCCCCGAAGGAAAAGGGTTCTGGCTGGTAGGTCATGGAGGGGAGGTGGAAGGTGATGGTGGGGGGGTCAACTGTGATGGGGGAGAGGAGATAGGTGACTGGGGGAGGGGGAAAGGCGAGGGAGCTGACGAAAAAGCAAATCTAGACCATGCTGTCTGAATCAAAAATGAAATGACAGTTGTCATGGGTGAGATCGGGCGCTGCATGGGAGTGTGATCATTGGGTGGGTGGAGATGCGGGTCAGATCAGATGGACAACTGAAAGTGCACCCCAGCAGACAGCACTGAAAATACTCAGGAATTGAGGTATGGTACGTGAAGGATCCATCTGCATGGGAGAGTGCTTCACGAGGATCTGAAAGGCCCTGCCACACACCCACTTCTCCCTCTAGAGTCACTCATTGGCCAGCAGCTCCCCCTGTGGTGACAGACGATGAGGTTGAGGGGCTCACTGGCAAAGGGGACTCGGGGGGGAGAGGACAGCATCTGAAATTCCTTAGTGGATGTCCCAGGGGTGTCCAGCTGCCGCTTCTCCTCCCTTTGGGTGCCCGGGGGCCCCGGCCTGACTCCTTGAGGGGAAGAGCACCTGGAGGGATGTCGCGGTGCCCGGTTTCCCTCTCGCGTTCTCACTGCAGGAACTCACCCATTGCTCCCGCGATGGAGTGCAGGTTTGCTCACAACTCCGCATTCTGCTGGACCAGGGTCTCCATGGCAACCGCCATCCTCCCCATGGAGACCTCCATACCCCCACATTTGGGCGCCACTGCATCAGAGAGAGCAGGTGGATACACTCCTCCAACTCACTGAGGGCTTCCAACAGTTCCACATGACATTCCCCTGTCTTCTGCTGACTCTTCAGGATGAGTTGGAAGGCCAAATTCAGAGGTTCATTATCTGACTCGGACCTCACAGACGCCTGATCCCCAGCAGTCCTCTGAGTGCCGGGGAGTTTGCACAAACATGCCTCCTCTTGCTGCGGACATGTGTCCATGCGGTTACCACCAGATTATGAACACGAACCAGCTCTAGATCTAGGTCCCACGAGGTGTGTGTCTCTGAGCTGGTGCAGGGTGTGGGTAAGCGCTGTGATGGGCCTTCCAGGCTGCTTATTTCCAGCTCTTCAATGGAGTAGATGTCCTTTTCGCTGCAGGTTTGAGGACCTGGATAGAGCTGAGGATTGGTTGGCTGAGGGTGTCGGTTGCTTGGCAGAGCTCCCTGTGGACCAATGTAGAGATAAGCAGTTTATCGCAGCAGAGTCAAAGGCAGGAGAGAGAGCACTCACAGTTGTGTTGAGAGAGGGTTAATGTCATGCAGGATCCTCACCGTGGGTGTTTTCCCTGTCATGAAACTATCATTTTTCATTATATTATTGTGGTTTACTGTAAAGTAGTCTTTTGGGTGTGAGTGTAGACGATTCTGTCTGTGTGATTTAATTGAATTAGAGTCAGATAGACTGCAAGCTTGAAATTATTAAAAGAAGTTAGGGGTAAAAAGCATTTGAAATGCTGATGAGTAAACACGATGAGGGCTTAGCATGTAGGGTGTGAAGGAAAGTTGCATTTTTAGATAAGTGAAGGAGTTGTTTGGGTTTCAAAGGGATGATAGGTTGTTTATAACTAACAAGATAAGCAAGCAGTGTGTTTATTTTTCCCATAGGTATTGACCATATTGGCAACATGAAAGGTTTTCATATTATGGGAAAAGTAAATTTCTGAAACAGAAAGAACAATGGAATTTACAGATTAAAGAGAAACATACATAAAGATGAATGGAAGGAATGGGGGTTATGTATGATCTAAGAGGACTGTGTAAAACAGCCTTGGGGAATCATACAGCCACATTTGCAGAAGTCTGCTGTGTCTAGTAACTAAAGGTGGAGGAAAGTCTTTGGAATTCCACTGTCGGGTGGGTGCTGTGGTAAACTTGCCGGCTTGCTATTTAAATTTAAAATCTATATTGGACTGATAACTTAAAGGAGGTGTGTAGTTGGGAGTAAGGTTAATTAGGAATTCTGGGATTTGTTATAGTATTAAGTAACTGGAATCTTTTGTATGTGCTTGAAGTCTTTTATTTTATTAATAAATGTTTCAATTTAGTGTTTTTAAAACCTCTAAAGCTGTTAGTGGACTCATTACTTCTGAATTCAGTGCACAAATCCTCGTAATAAGTACAAATTTCAAAACCATTTGGGTAGCGTGGCCAAGCTTCCCTTGTGGTTTTGGTCCACCTGGCAAATGTCACCAGCCACATCATGCCAGCCACCTACCTCACCGTCACCACAGGCACAGTCCATGTCCTCACCAGTCAGCATGATGGTACACTCCTGAAATTGGGCCTCCCCACCACCCTGGTCTGGCACCTCTTCCTGCAGATGTGCGCAGGCTTCTCCTGCCTGAAAACAGATGGAGAGAGTGTGAGCAGGACACATGGCCCTGCCTGGAATGTTTGTGTGGTAAGTGGAGCCATGGACGGGATGGGGACGTGAGCTCGAGAGGACATGAGCCTGCTGGAGATGTGAGGGTGTGTGTGAGAGTTAGTGGTGTTGTCCCTCGAGGTTTGAGATCCCTGTGGATAGGTGATGGGTTTGTGAGTGTGTGAGTTGAGAGTGATGAGAAGAGTGACTTACCCTGGCGGAACAGATGAGACCATTCATCCTGTAGTGGCACTGCGTGGCTGTCCTCTTTTGCAGGACATTGGCGCTGACCACCGCTGCCACAGCCTCCCAAACTGGATTGGTGATGCTGTTGCCGATCCTGTGGCCAAAGCCAGGGGTAGAGGACATCACGGTGAGCCTCCGTGTCACCCAAAAGGCACTCTCAAGGGATGCATCACTAAACATGGGGGCTGACATCTTTTTGCCTTTCGGGGCCATGTCTTCCTTGCAGCATTTGTGGGCTGGAAGCACTGAAACGTGTGCGCATGGCTAGACTTTAAATATGGTGCCCAGCGTGATGAAGCGGCGAGGTCATGGTGTAGCGGGCGAATGAGAGCCCGCCCACCATGGAAATGGTGTATTTTCCAGGAATGCATAATTAATGGAATGGGTTTGGGATGATACGGTGTGAGAAGCTGCCATTGCGTCCGGCGGGTAAAGCATCGTTTTAACCACCCATTACTATACTTAGTGCAAATCTGGGATGACACCACCCTACGTTTTTAAATAAGGGCAATTTGAGGGCATGAAAACAGAGCTGGCTCAAGTGAATTGACAAATTAGTTTAAGGGATAGGTCAATAGAAATGCAGTGTCAAACATTTAAGGGGATATTTCAGAATTCACAGAATAGATACATTCCAATGAGTAAGAAAATGTCCAAGAGACAGATACCCCATCTGTGGTTAACTAGAAAAGTTAAAGATAGTATCAAACATAAAGAAAAAGCAAATAATTGTGCAAAGACAGGTGGAAAGTCAGAAGATTGGACAGAATATAAGGGACAACAAAGGATTACTAAAAGATTAATAAAGAGGGAAAAATTAGTGCACGAGTAAAAGCAAGCCAGAAATATAAAAAACAGATAGTAAGAGTTTATAAATATTTAAAGAAGAAACAAGTTAACAAAGTGAGCGTTGGTCCTATAGAAAGTGAGTCTAGAGAATTGATAATGGAAAACAAAGAGATGGCAGATGAATTGAACAGGTGTTTTGCATCAGTTTTCACCATAGAGTCATTGAGTTATCCAGCACAGAAACAGGCCCTTCAGCCCATCGTGTCCATGCCAGCCATCAAACACCTATCTATTCTAATCCCATTTTCCAGCATTTGGCCCATAGCCCTGTATGCTATGGTGTTTCAAGTGCTCATCTAAATACTTTTTAGATGTTTTGAGGGTTCCTACCTCTACCACCCCCTCAGGCAGTGTGTTCCAGATTCCAACCACCCTCAGGGTGAAAAGTTTTTTCCTCAAATCCCCTCTAAACCTGCTGCCCATTACCTAAAATCTATGCCCCCTGGTTATTGACACCTCCGCTAAGGGGGAAAGTTTCTTCCTACCTACCCTATCTATGCCCCTCATCATTTTTTATACCTCTATCGGGTCCCTCCTCAGCCTTCTCTGCTCTAAGAAAAACAACCCTAGCCTATCCAGTCTCTCTTCATAGCTGAAACGCTCCAGCCCAGGCAACCTCCTGGTGAATCTCCTCTGCACCCTCTCCAGTGCAATCACATCCTTCCTATAGTGTGGTGACCAGAACTACACACAGTACTCCAGCTGTGGCCTAACCAATGTTTTATGCAGCTCCAACATAACCTCCCTGCTATTATATTCTATGCCTTGGCTAATAAAGACAAGTATTCCACATGCCTTTTTACCCACCTCATCTACCTGTGCTGCTGCCTTCAGAAATCTATGGACATAGAGGAGGATACAAGTAACATCCCAGAAGCATATAAATCAGGAAATGGAAGGCAGGGAGGAACTAAGGAAAATTACAATCACCAGAGTAGTGGTACTGAGTAAATTGTTGGAGCTGCAGGCTGACAGGTGCTCTAGTCTTAATGGATGTTATCCTAGGGTCTCAAAAGAATTGGAGAGTGGGATAGTTGATGCATTGGTTTTAATTTTCCAAAACTCCATAGATTCGGGGAAGGTCACATTAGATTGGAAGATAGCAAATGTAACTCCATTATTCAAAAACGGAGGGAGACAGAAAACAGGTAACTGCAGGCCAGTTAGCTTAACATCTGTTGTAAGGAAAATGCTAGAAGTTATGATTAAAGAAGTTATAGCAGGGCACTTGGATAAGTTCAAGGTGATCAGGCAGAGTCAACATGGTTTTGTGAAAGGGAAACCACGTTTTACCAACTTATTGGAGTTCTTTGAGGAAGTAACATGTGCTGTGGATAAAGGGGAACCAGTGGATGTACTGTACTTAGATTGCCAGAAGACATTTGATAAATTGCGACATCAAAGGTTATTGCGGAAAATAAAAGCTCATGGTGTAGGGAGTAATGAATTGGCATAGATAGAAGGTTGGCTGGCTAACAGGAAGCAGAGAGTAGGCATAAGTGGGTCTTTTTCAGGTTGGCAAGATGTAATGAGTGGTGTGCCACAGGGATCAGTGCTGGGACCTCAACTGTGTGCAATTTATACAAAAGACTTGGATGAAGGAATGGATGAGATACTTTCCGATGACACAAAACAGGTAGGAAAGTAAGTTGTGAAGAGGACATAAGGGGGCTACATAAAGATATAAATACAGTTTAAGTGAGTGGGCAAAGATCTGGCAAATGGAGTATAATGTGAGAAAATGAGAAATTGTTCATTTTGGCAGGAAGAATAAAAAAGAAACATTTTATCTAAATGGTGAGATATTGCGGACCTCTGAGATGCAAAGGGATCTGAGTCTCTTAGTGCATGAATCAAAAAAGGCTAGTACAGCAAATAATTATCAAAACTAATAGAATGTTACCATTTCTTGTGAGGGGATTTGAATATAAATTTAGAGAGGTTATGCTTCCGTCATACAGAGCACTAGTGAGACCACATTTGGAGTGCTGTGTATGGTACTAGTCACTTTATTTAAGGAAGTGTGTAAATGTGTTGGAAGCAGTTCAGAGAAGGTTTACCAGACTAATATCTGTAATGGGTGGGTTGTCTTATGAGGCAAGGTTGGACACACTAGGCTTGTATCCACTGGAGTTTAGAAGAGTAAGAGGCAACTTGATTGGAACATATAAGATGCTTAGGGAGCTTGAGTGTGTGAGTTTAGAATGATGGGATGGTTGCCATACCCTGGTGGCACGGATGAGATCATTCATCTTCTATCTGCACTGGATGGCCAACCTCTTCTGTGCTGCATTGGCGCTGACCACCACTGCCACCGCCTGCCACACTGGATCCACGTTGCCGCTGCCCTTCCTGCGGCCAGAGCGCGGGTAGAGTACATCAGGGCGGGCCTCCACGGCATCCAAATGATATTCCAGTGACGGATCATTAAACCTGGGGGCTGCAGTCTTTCATGGACATCTTCCCTGCAGTAGTCGTTGACTGGGAGCACTGACAGGTGTGCGTGCATCTGGTATTTAAATATGACACCCGGCTTGATGAAGCGGCGAGGTGATGGCGTAGCAGGCGAACGAGAGCCCGCCCACCATCGAAATGCACAAGTGATGCGATGGGTTTGGGACGTGAAAACTCACCATCACGGCCGGTGGTAAAACGTCGTTTTATCTGCCCGCTACCGTACTTAGTGCATATCTGGGACGTCCCGCCCGGAGGCTTTGAATGTTTTTAAGGCAGAGGTGGATAGATTCTTGGTAAGAAGGCGGGTGATAGGTTATCGGGGGTAGGCAGGATGCAGATTTGAGGTCACTATCAGAACAGTCATGATCTTATTAAATGGCAGAGCAGGCTCGAGGGGCCAAATAGCCTATTCCTGCTCCTTGTTTGTTAACAGGCAAACCACATTGCTGTGGATCTGTAGTCACATGTAAGCCAGACAGTTAAGGATGGATGATTTCCTTTCTTAAAGGTCGTTGATAAATCAGATAGGATTTTGCAAAAAAAA
Organism: Cetorhinus maximus; assembly: GCF_964194155.1. Taxonomy (NCBI): domain Eukaryota; kingdom Metazoa; phylum Chordata; class Chondrichthyes; order Lamniformes; family Cetorhinidae; genus Cetorhinus; species Cetorhinus maximus. The sequence continues at coordinate 139,569,259 of NC_135886.1, read as the reverse complement.
AATCGCAAAAGTTTCATGATAAGTATTACAAGTTTTCAAATTCTCAATTAATTTATTGAATTTAAAATCCACCATCTACCATAATGGGGTTTGAACACATGTCCCCCGGAGCATTAGCCTGGATTTCTGACATTACCGCTCCGTCATCATCTCCCCCTACACAGCCAATAAGCTGAGCCTGCACAGGAACGTTGGGAATCTCAGGAGTATTGTTTCAAATAGCCGACCATGCACACTTGTATCAAAGTCAAGTTTTTGAGACCAGGACCTGAATTTTTAAGGCGGCGGACGGGCTCGGCGGGAGCGGCTCGGAGACAATCGCCAACCGCAATCGGCTCCGCGATGCCATTTTACACGAGCGGGCCGATTATGGCCCGCCCAGCGTAAGACGCGACCGGTAGCGCTCAGCACCATCTGTGCGGGCGGGAGAGGAGGGAGAGTCGGGGCCAGCGCTCTTTCACACAGGCACGCGAAAGAGCACTTCAATCTCTCTGAGGCACGGAGCTGCCTCAGGGCGTTTGAAGGGCTTCTGAAATTACAAAATGAAAGGCTTAAAAATGTATTCAAGCATGTTTTCATATCTCTGAAAACATTTTTATTTATTTAACTAAAGCTTTAGGCGGGATGAGGTTTCCTAAAAAACACAAAGGCCGCTTGGCCACCAACCTTAAAGCTGGACGGGCAACGTTCGAACAACCTTACTTAGACCCTTATTGGCCTTGTTTACATATCGGCAGGCGTGCAGTCGACTCTGGCGCGCGCCCACCGAATGAAACATCACAACTCTGCACGATGACATCGGGACGCACGCCCGACATCATCGCACGCCATTTTACACGTCGGTGTGTCGAGCCCCGCCCCCGCACGCCGACTGAACAATTCTGCCCCAGCCTTTTAGGCAAAAAGTTGGGGATTAACTTTTACACGAGTTAATACTTCTTCAGAGTCATACGGGCTCGAAAACGTTAACTCTGTTCCTCTCTCCACAGGCACTGCCAGACCTGCTGGGTTTGTTCCAGCATTTTCTGCTTTTATTTCAGATTTTCAGCATCCGCGGTATTTTGCTTTCATCTCAATGCCTCAGTAGTTGTTGACCATGGTCCAGAACTCCCCAGCTGTATGGTTCTGATGGTTTAAGTGAGAAAAGAGGAATGATTAAAAAGACTCACTGGACTGTTCCCGCCAAACCCCGATCCCAAAACTAGCACAAGGTACATGAAAAATGAAAGATTTTTGGGCCAAAGGTTTGGGGGTCCGACCCACAGTACCAGGATCTCCATCATGGGTAGGGCAAAGAGGCAGGGCCCCGAATCCACCCCAGCCACAACAGGGGTCCGACCCCATGCTGTTGGCACAAATCTGATCCACACTGGCCGTCCAGCCAACTGGCCTCCCAAGGAGTCTGAGTTGCTGTGGCAACATGCGCTTTTACATGCATGTTGCAGTCTGGAGCTATGAATAGTGATGGTAGAGGCAATAAAGGAGTTAAACAGTTACATTATGTCAGAAAAACCTGTCAAAGAAATGGCAAAGATAAATCAACATTAAACATTTTGCCTTCAGTTGAGGGCCGCTAATAAACCAGGTGACTTATGGCATTGTTGTCAAAAGGCCTTTTAAATATTGGTGCATTCAAAGTCATTAAGATAATTGGATCCTCTCTCATTCATTGATTAAATTTATCCATCTATATTATTGTTAGTTGTTTATTCTTATTTAAACCTATACTAGAAAATGCAGAGTGGCTTAAAGCTTTGGAAAGTAACATTACTCCCAAGCTGCAGTGCTCTGCCATCTAGCCAGCTCTATCATTGACTTAATAATCTTAGATATTTTCATAACAAAGCTAGATATTAAGGGGCCAAATATCGGACCCTTCTATTCCACCTCTGCTGTGATGGAGCAACTGCTAATGAAATCAGGACCACATTCTAAAGGGCCTCAGCCTTGTCTGAGCTGCCCAGCTGTCCCTGTGGACCTTGCGCAAGACCAAAGCTGAGGGGCAGGAATTCCCAATAACAGGGGCTGAGAGATATTGTCAGCCTTTCAAAATCAGGCAGATTTAGGCTTCAACCTGGGATCCAGACCTAGTCTTCAGGTAAAGAAATGTTCTTTGTATTAGAAGCCAATATGGAGATTAGGTGGGTACCTTGAAATTCTTTGCTGTGATATGAAGTGAAGGAAATCCAGCAACTCCTCCCCAAAACCAAGTATTGATTTTATGGTCTGTGAGGGCAAGTGGATGCATTAAATTTTAGAACTTTAAAAAAAACATCCTGGGATATGGGCTTTTCTGGCAAGGCCAGCATTTATTACAAATGCATAATTGCCGTGGAGAAGTCGGTAGTGAGTCCCCTTGAACCGCTGCACTTCATGTGGTGAAGGTATTATGTGGAAAGACTTTGGGAGTCAGAGGGTGAACCATTCAAAGTTCACCTCTGATCTGCTCTAGTGACCCTGACTTTATATGGCTGGCCCAGTTAAGTTTGTGGGTCCATGGTGAACCTGAAGATGTTAATGGTGGTGGATTCAGTGATGGTAATACCATTGAATGTCAAACAAAGATGGAAATGGTCTTTTTGGGGAGAGTAACTGCCTAGCACTCGCGTGGTGCAAATGTTACTTGCTACTACCTGCCCGAGCCTGAATATTGTCCAGGTTTTAGCACAGGCTGTTTCATTTTCTAGATTTGACACCTCAAAGGAAGTGCCAAGTTGTCAGAGTAATGGCCCTTTGAAAAAAAATGTTAGATCATGGCTGCCCACCCCCCCCACAACACTGCCTCCCCCCCTGCCCCTCACCACCGCCTCCCCCCAGCCGCCCAATAACCATCCGCTTGTTCCTGTGGTTCTGATGGACCTTAAAGACCTTATGGTACAGTTCGACAAAGAACAGCGATTTCTCCCACTTTATGGCTAGTTTCCTTAATTCAAGGCAAACACACACAAAAAAAATGAACTGGTTATTGATCTCAATCCAGTTTGTGGGATCTTGCTTTGTGCCACTATGGTTATCACATTTGGTTACATAACTACAATTCCTTTAGTTTAGTTTGTTTCTTACGTGTGCATGAGGCAACTCTAAGATAGATACAATGCACATTTTTTTTTCAATGCATGCCATCTTGGAGGAGGAAGAGATTATAACACCAGGTATATGTGTTGGTTGATTAACAGAATACTGTAGAATGTTCAGCTGAAGAGGGATTGAAGGAGCAGGCGGACGATGCTTCACGTTTTCAGCAACAATGTGGCTTAATTGTCAAAGGGAGATAATTGTCCGCAATTAAGGAGATTTTGTTGTAGTCGTCGATGCCATTGTTTCTTTCCAGCGCACCTGAAAAAAACCATCTTGCAAAACAGAGAAAATTACCATAGAGATAAAAACAAAAAACTGCGGATGCTGGAAATCCAAAACAAAACAGAAACAGAAATACCTGGAAAAACTCAGCAGGTCTGGCAGCATCGGCGGAGAAGAGTACAGTTGACGTTTCGAGTCCTCGTGACCCTTCAACAGAGAAAATTACCACTCAAATATGTATTGCACACTTATCTGTAAAAACCAACTGCTTTTCAGTTCAATGTTTGAGAAAGAATGAGTAAACTGGAATATTATTACATGCCAACACTGCCGATATTGTATCATTCAATATACTGAATCAATGGGGACCATAAGAACACCAACTTGCCTTTATATAAAGAAAGACAAGTTTGCATTTAAGCAGCACCTCCCACAATGCCAGGGTGTTCCAAATTGCATTTAAACCAATGAAGTACTTTTAAAATGTAGACATTGTTGTATTACAATGTTGACGTATAATGAAGAAGAATGTCACTTCGCAGAGATTGAATCAGGTTGAATCTGAAACATATATCACCGTTCCTTCACTGTCGCTGGGTCAAAATTCTGGAACCCCTTTCCTAACAGCACTGTGGATGTACCTACACCACATAGACTGCAGCGGTTCAAGAAGGCAGCTTACCACCATCTTCTCAAGGGCAATTAGGGTTGGCAATAAATGCTGGCCTAGCCAGCAAAGCCCACTTTCCATGAATGAATAAAAAGAAAAACAGATGCCAGCAAAGGAGGAGATGTTAGGAACCATGGCCAAAATTGTAATCGAAGTGGTGAGCTTCAATTGGATGTACATTGGGCGAGTTCTATGATGATCATTTGATCTGATCCTCCAGATGACAGCCCAAGTGCTGAAGGTGAACAATGCCCCCTTGGACATCGCTGCTCGTTGCAAAATGACAGTGCAATAAAAACTCACCGTTTTTCCGCACAGGGTATATGCCCTTGCACTGTGGCCCATGACGTTATTGCTTATTAAAGGAAATGTCTTCTGCTTATTAAGCCTGCAATAACTCAAGCCAAATTGACCAACAACAACAGGTTGCATTTATCTAACAGCAAAATGTCCCAAAATGCTTTACAAGAATGAATATCAAACAAAATTTGACATTAAACCACATAAGGAGATATTCAGACAGATGACCACAAACTTGATCAAAGTTGTAGGTTTTAAAGAGTGTCCCGGTTCAGCAAAGCTTTGATTTTAGAATTGTAATTGTTTTCAAATACCTCCACAGCTTCTCCTCCCTATCTCTATAGTCTCCTCCAGCCCTGCAACCCCCCAAGATACCAGTGCTCCTGCAAATCTGGCCTATTGTGTATCCCCAATTATCATAGCTCCACAATCGGTGGCCCTGCTTCAGCTGCCAGGTCCTTAAGTTCTATAATTCCATCCCTAAACTTCTTGCATCTATGCCCTCTTTCCTCCTTTAAGACCAAGCTTTTGGTCACCTGTCCTACTATTTCCTTAGGGGGTTTAGTGTCAAATTTTATTTGACAATACTGCTGTGAAAAGACTTGGGATGTTTTGTTACATTATCGGCGCTATATAAATACGAATTGGAGTTGTAGTTGCGTCAAAGGAGCAGAGGGAGGTAGTGAGAGAGTAAGGTTTCAGGATTGCATTCCAGAGATCAGGGTCTAGGCAGCTGAAACCACGGCCACCAATGGTGCAGTGATTAAAATGGGGGATGCCAGAGGAAGCCAGAGTTGGAAGAGCGCAGAGATCTCGGGCAGTGATAGGTCTTGTGGAGGTTACAAAGATAGGAAGGGGCAAGGCCATGGAGGAATTTGAAAACAAGGAGGAGAATTTTTAACTTGAGACATTGCTAGATCAGAAACTAATGTAGGTCAGGGAGCATAGTGCGATAGGTGAATGGGGATCGGTGCATTTAGGTTACAAGCCTTGATTTGATGTAAGGCAAACATGGCTTCATGGGATGATAAAAGCCGGTTGTTAGGAATGAAATTTATAGTGGGGTGAAATCAGGAAGTGAAGTCTGGAGTTACACTCATTCATGAGCGCATTTTGCCGATGCCAATTTCCCCCTAAATTTCCTGATGATCTCATTTGTTTACACTGGAACATCGAAATCAATATTGGCAACCAGGTTTTGAGGAAATTACAGAATCTGTATCACTTATTCCTTCTTTCAAAATAAAAAGAAAAGTTTTAAGCGATGTAACCATCATTCATGCATATTAGGCACAGCAAGTTCATGAAGTCGCAATTGTTGGAGCTTTCCAATTTTTAATGTGGTTTATTCTGAGGATATAGAAATGCACTGCAAGAAACAGAAAATGTCAAACAGTTCTCAGTGAGGAAGAAAGTAAGAAAAATCACTTTTACAAAATCACAATAGAACACCAGAATTGTAGCTTTATTTCCTGCTGTGCTTAAAAATCTGGACATGATTTTACACCCGTTTAGAACCAGTACTATTGCAGGAAATTCCTCCTTATAATGTCTCTGATCCCAACCTAATGAGTCAAGGCGCAGTTAGTTGGAAGTTATTAGTAGGCAGGCATAAAAGATAAAGGAAATATGGATGTGGTATGATTGATTATGTGCCTGGCACTTGTACCCAAGCTTGCTCAATCTTTTGCAGTGCACAGGAAATTCACATCCCTAAACGTGTACACCTGAAATTCCTCTGTCTAGAATTTCAGTGGAGGTGTTAAGCCGTCTCAGATAAACAAGATTAATTGTCTCCGCTAAAAGATCAGACAGAGTAATTTCAGACAAATTAAATCTTCATACCTATAATGTCACTGCATCATTTCAAAACCCATATGACTTGTTGTGAATTGCTATGCCCTGGATATAATTCAATAGAATATAAGTCAAAAGCCATGTTGTACAATTTAAAATGTTATATTTCATTTAAAGCACACAGCATTTGACAATTGACCACAGAATAATGATGTTACACTGTAAGTTTTCATTTAATTAATCTTCCAAAAATCAGGAGGGTGACAGTTTAAGGTCTATTCAGGGTTTCGAGTTTCTCTGCAATTTAAGTATTTTTTTTAAAAATCATGAAATGTTGCTTTATATGTGAAGAAAAAATATGATTTTAACTTTCATGAAATGGTCCTAATTGAAAATTCTGATTACTGAACTTGTTTAAGTATAATTGGGCCTTTTTATCATGAAGGGATAATGTGCTAAAATAATATTTAAATCCAAACGCCTTTATTGAAAATACACCTCTTTCAGTGGGTTGCAAAGGTTATTTCAGTGCGTCTGGTGCTCACTCAATAGCCTCCTTCTGTGCTTTCCTGTTCTATGACAACACTCATTAAGCTCTTTATATATAAAAAAAAAACATGTTTACTATTTCACCATTACTTGCAAATAGTGGAAATCATGCCATGCAAAGACTATGCCTAAATTTTAAAACAAAGCTTGTAGTTTGCCTCAGTTAGCATTGTAGTTGGATAAAACCTTTTGAGTCTGTCACATTTGGGCGTGTTAAAGGAATCCAGCAGATGAAACCTTGACTGGTGTATAATGTACAAGCGCACAAATGGAAACCCTATCGTCATATACAATGGCTGCATTTTGCAGGCCTCTCTGAACACCAAGGTATTCTCATCTTATGCACGACATGCAACTGAATAATTACATACTTGCCTGTTTCTCTACCGACTTGTTTTCTGAAACATGTTCAAAACCTCAGGAGGATTTTTTTCTTTGATTAAAAAGACCATAAGCCCACGTGGCAGCATTAGGTCACAATGGCAATATAAATAAGCCTGTCAGAGGAAGTGATCAGAGGCCAGGTTTCGGAGCGTGTAATGCAGCAAGCCTGTTTATTGATATATTACACACAGCATCAAAAAAAAAAATCAGTTTCAGGTACATTAAAGTTCATATTTTGGATGAACATTTCATGATCATTTTTTTGAAAGTATACAGAGTTTGCATAAAGTACAGATTGTGAAGACAGTGCCCTGACCCAGCTCCCAAATGCAACATGCCCCATTTAGCGAACAGTAGCAAATTGTTCTCTAATGCATTCATTACAGCAAAGGATGAATCCTGGATGAAAATGGGGAGCTGCTTCCTTGAGGAATTAGATCTAATGAGCAGCATAAATACAAAATAAACAGTTTGCTTCTTACAACTCATTGCGTGTGCGTGTGTACATGTTTGTGTGTGTTTTTGAGGTTTGATTGTCAATGGCAGAATCTTTGAGAATACTGAGATTTTCCAGTCCCGAAAATCAGAAGCGTCACAAAGATTGAAGGTTTGATTTTTACCAGAACAATTAGTTATGATTCTGCACATTTTCTGATGACGCTTTGCACTAGAAAAGACACAGATTTATTTTTGAATGTGCTATGTGATATTTAATATAGTGAAAACTAAAATATATTTTAATGAACTGATGCAATCATTTAAATGTTGCTTGTAAAATATTGGCAAGTATATATATCTTTTTTTAAAAAAAAGATCTTCCATATTAGTTTCATAAGGTACAAATATTATATGGATATTTGCATTATAATAGGGTCACTGCACTGGGTTACCTGCAAGCCCACTCAAAGTTTAAGAATTTTCTTTTACAAAAAGCAATTTTGCACCTTCACTCTTCTGCTAAATGTTACGAGTTATGTTACTCCAAAATGACCCTAGTGGCCAGCTAGAAATCATTCTCCTTGTGATCACTAAGCCTTTTTAAATGGCTGGATCAATAATAATATTTTATTGCAATAAAAGGCATGGAAGGACTTTGCTCTAGCGTAATAAATTATTCATCAGGAGAATATAGGCTTCATTAAAGTTCCTCATGCTAAAAGACACTCTTTTGTTTAACCCGTTCCCAACGCTGTTCCTATCATTGAACAGGTGTCCTGAGCAAGTCTACACTCGGAACATTAAAGGGTGTAGAGCTCGCCTCCTGTGAAACAGAATGTATGGTGGCAGGGTGAATTAATGTGCGCAGGCAGTTTGCTAATGCAAGCAATTGTTGGCAATAACTGAATGAAGTCTAAATTTTTTGCAACATATTCAAATCCAAACCCATTAAAATAAAATTGGGCCAGTACATAACATGCATGCGGGAAGAACTCTAAATGTCAGGCGAGGTCAGTGAGCCCTTCTCTGCCATACAACTCAGCACAGACTAACAAGACGGTGTTCATCTTTAATCTCAGGAGACACTTGTTTAACCACATGCTGTACAATTAGTAAACCAACATATTCCACACCAGCGAATGCACACATGAGAGGCAAAGGTTTGGGGATAAAATAAATTGGGAAAACAAAACACACTTCTTATACAGTGGGAATTAGTTTAAAAAAACAGCTTGCAACCCTTTTTACAAAAATCAAATCATTTCTAAGGCTGGACTAGGGGAACTATCTTGAGCCCCAGGTGGTTTTAAAGATAGAAAGTGCTGGGAAAACTCAGCAGATCTGGCAGCATCTTAGAGAGAAACCAAGTTAAGGTTTCAGAATTATGTCAGAATTGAGAAAAGTTGGAAATAGGTTTTGAGCAAGTGAAATGTGGGAGGGTGGGAAGAACAACAAGAGGGAAGGTCTGTGATAGGATGGGGGGGCAGGGTAGATTAAATGACAAAAGGTTTTATGGTAAAAAGCCAAGGGGTGTGGTAATGGGACAACTAGATAAACAAAAAATGTGTCTACAGGGAGTGTGAATGGCAGGACAGCAGCTGTTAGAATGCAAAGTATAGGAATTAAGAAATAAGTGGAAAAACTGGTCAATTAAAAATATAATGGGGAGCAGAGGTTATGACCTAAAATTGTTGAACTCAATGTTGGGCCCAGAAGGCTATAAAGTCCCCAGTTGAAACATGGAGGTGTTATACCCCGAGCTTCCTTTGAGCTTCTATAGAACACTGTAGCAGGTCAAGGACAGAAAGGTCAGAGTCGGAACAAGGTGGAGGATTGAAATGACAGGCGACAGGAAGCTTGGGGACATGTTTGTGGACTGAACGGAGATGTTCCACAAAGCGGCCACCCAGTCTGGGTTTGGTCTCCCCAGTGTAGAGGAGACCACATCATGAGCAGCGAATAAAATATACCCAATTGAAAGGAGTACAAGTAAATCGCTGATTCGCTTGGAAGGAGTGCCTGGGGCCTTGGACGGTGAGAAGGGAGGATGTAAAAGGGCATCTTCTGTGCTTTCAAGGAAAGTTGCTGCAGGGAAGGGAGGGAGTGTTAGGGGTGAATGAGGAGTGGACCAGGGTGTCACAGGGGGAAGATTCCCTTTGGAATGCTGAAAACTGAAGGGAAGATCTGTGTTTGGTTGTGGCATCATGCTGGAGGTGGCGGAAATGGCAGAGGAGAGAGAATTGCTACTTTTTAAAAGTGGTTACATATGGCACGAATATCCTGTACTTTTTACTGTAACCAAAAAAACCCCCACAAAATGCACAGCACACAAATGCTTAAAAGATTAGCATTGAGAAAGCATCATCTTAGGTCTTGTTGGTTCCTACCTGAACAACTTCTGCTTAATGATTGTGAACAGAAGGCTTTTTAGTTTGCATCCACAGGAATAGCAAAATCCTGATTAAAAATTCACAAATCCTGTTTCTCATCATTAACAAATGCATCAAGCCCCTATAAATCACAACCGTGCAGACTTTGACATTTCAAAGCAGTCTAATGGAAAAGAAGGCTGGCTGGTGACCAACTTTTACTTAAAAATAAACTTATTATGGACAAGTTCTTATACAATACATCCTGTAACTCATTGAAGGCAACCTACATGGAGCAAAAATACTTTGCTCATTTGTAGATAATTGGGTTAGAAAGCATGCATGAGGCGGCGACAAATGGGAACAGTAATTTTATTACAAAGAGTTGAGCTGTTCTCAGGATCTCAAGTTGCAGGTGGCATTACATATGCTCCAGAATTTGTCATTGTTCAGTGCAAAAAGTAATTTTCAAAATGAGCGACAATGGATTTCAGCTTGCCGTACCTGCATGCACATTCATAAACCATGTGGGTATAAGTTATCACTAAAACGTAAGCAAAATACTGCAGATGCTGGAAATCTAAAATAAAAACAGAAAATTGCTGGAACCACTCTCAGCAGGTCACACACAATATCTGTGGCGAAAGAAACAGAATTTGTTTCAGGCTGATGACCTTTCAATCGGACGGAAGGACATCGAACCTGAAACGTTAATTCTGCTCCTTGATCTGCACATGCTGCCAGACCAGATGAACGTTTCCAGCATTTTCTCACTTTATTTCAGGGCAAAGTTACTGTTGGTGATGTTAACAGGCAGAGGCATTCCACAGGAATTAACCCACTTCCAAAAAACTGGGTTAATGTCTCTGTTAAAATAGAGGAACATCACATGGACACAGCGAGGCAGATGTTCAACTTTTTTCTGCTTTGATTGATTTCAACCAAAATTACACTCATCACTCCTGCACTCACTGGCCTACATTGGCTCCTGGTCTGGCAACACCTCTATTATAATATTCTCATACTTGTGTTCAAATGACTACCTGACCTCACCTCCTGCCTATATCTGTAACCTCCTCCAGTCCAACAATCCTCCAAGATCACATATTCTTCCAGTTCTGGCCTCTTTTTTTATTCATTTACGGGATCTCGGCATCATTGGCTAGACCAGCATTTATTGCCCATCCCTAATTGCCCTTGAGAAGCTGGTGGTGAGCTGCCTTCTTGAACCACTGCAGTCCATGTGGTGTAGGTGCACCCACAGTGCTGTTAGGGAGAGAGTTCCAGGATTATGACCCAGCGACAGTGAAGGAACAGTGATATATTTTCAAGTCAGGATGGTGAGTGGCTTGGAGGGCAACTTCCAAATGGCAGTGTTCCCATGAATCTGGTGCCCTTATCCTTCTAGATGGTAGGGGTGTGGGTTTGGGAGGTGCTGCCTAAGGAGCTTTGTTGAGTTTCTGCAGTGCATCTTGCAGATGGTACTCACTGCTGCCACTGTTCACCGGTGGTGGAGGGAGTGAATGTTTGTGGACAGGGTAACAATCAAGCGGGCTACTTGGTCCTGGATGGTGCCAAGCTCCTTGAGTGTTGTTGGAGCTGGACTGATGCAGGCAAGTGGAGAATATTCCATCAGGCTCCCGACTCGTGCCTTGTAGATGGTAGATAGGCTTTAGGGAGCCAGGAGATTAGTTACTTGCTGCAGGATTCCTAGCCTCTGACCTGCTCTTGTAGCCACAGTATTTATATGGCTAGTTGAGTTCATTCTCTGGTCAATGGTATCCCCCTGGATGTTGATAATGGGGGATTCAGCGATGGTAATGCCATAGAATGTCAAAGGGCGATAGTTAGATTTTCTCTTGTTGGAGATGGTCATTGCCTGGCACTTGTGTGGCGTGAACGTTACTTGTCATTTGTCAGCCCAAGCCTGGATATTGTCCAGGTCTTGCTGCATTTGGACATGTACTGCTGCATATTCCTGATGTCAATTGCCCCACAATTGACGACCATGCCTTCAGCTGCGTGGGCCAAAAGCTCTGGAATCCTCTCCCTAAACCTGTTCACCTTTCACCCTCTCTCTTCCCCCCTTTAAAATAATCTTTAAAACCCATCTCTTTGATGAACCTCTTGCTCACCTGCCCTAAATTTCCTTACGAAAGGAGCTACGTAAATGCGAAACATTGTTATTGGTTTCTATAAAGGGTGACTGATCTGCCACATTTTAGAACTTGGCATTGAGTCTCTCCCAGTTCCACTAATATTGCCAGCTATACCACCTAAGCAATGGGATACATGACCATTAAATTCTACACTCATCAGGGTCTAGAACGGTGCTCACTAATGAAAGAAAATATAGGACGTGAAAAGTGATATGAAAAATTTATTTTTTGGATGCAGTTTACGTGACTTAAAGGTAAAGCCCCATCACAGATGCAACGTACAGTTAGACTGCAAAGCTGCTTGTACCTCTTTATTTGTTTTGCAGAATGATTAATGCCATAATGTGCCCCACAGCGAAATGTATTCTTTCCCCCTATTAAGTGCCAGAAAACCATAATTTCTCCTTCTCCAGCGACAATGACCATTCATGATAGATGCCCAGTAGTTCTAACACTCGTCAGGTTATTTCATGTATTCACATAAATCAGAGAAATTATGGGACAAAAATAAGGCCACTCGTCCCATTGCCCCTGCATTACTGGTAGCTGATCAACAATCTACTCGCATCCTATTTTCTCTGCTTCTTTGTATATCCTCTTCCACTTTTAATCTAAGCCCCTTTAAAACAATGCATACTCTCTATCAACAATGACATATTCAGCCTTTCAGCCTTTCCTGATAGCAGTCGTTGTGAGATATATTTAGCAACACAGGAACAGGAGGAGACTAGGCTGCCCCTCTCACCTGTTCCTCCATTCAGTTCGATCATGACTGACCTGTATCTTAACTCAATCTGCCTACCTTAGTTCTGATTATTTTTTGAACTCCTTAATACCCTTGCCTAACAAAAATCTAACAATCTCAGTTTTGAAATTTCCAATTAACGCCCAAGCTCAACAATTATATTGGAAGAGATAGTTTTGGATTTCCATGACCCTTGATGTAAAAAAGTGTTACCTCTGAACTGCCTGGCTCAAATTTTAAGATTTATGATTTGCTGCTGATCAGGGGAAATCATTTGTCTGTGTCCACCTATCAACTACTTAAACCATCTTAAGCAACTTAATTATATCATCCCCTTAATCTTCTATACTCTCCGCTTGCCTGGATGAGTTAATGGAATTAGCAGATGTCAGAGTCAATTAACCCTTTAACCTCCTCACTCTCAAGTTCTGAATAATTCATAGTGATACTTGTTGCTGAGAGCGGATATGCTTTAGTTAGCATTTTTTAAAAACTTGACACGTGCTAATATCTGATCAAGAGTATCAAAGCACAACATCATTGCCATTATGCTTTGGGTAGAAGGGCCAACTCCTGGTGACTATGCCATTGCACCAGTCAATGTGACGCGGACACATCTGGTCTCTCCGCCAGCCCATCCTTCTGCAAGTGTTTGTCCCATGGGATGGTCCCAAACCTTCTCTAGCGGAATGCCTCTACTCTTTCCATTCAGGGAATCGTTTATTTCACTTTCTTTGCACAGCAAAACCTACAGAGACCAGCTTAACCCAATCATTAACTTGATATTATTTGAACGACCCGATTACAAAAGATGTCATCTACCCATCTTTGACCTGTGCAGGTCAAAGTTGCAAGATCACTGATTTTCTACATCCAGAACTCTATCGGGTCATAAAAATGTCAGTGTCCAGCTTGTTTAAAACATGATAGCCTTGGTGCTCAATATTTTGTTTTGGCTCTGCCTACATCTGGGCCTGAGGTTCTGCTAGGATATTATATTTTGTTTCTCACGCTGCAGTCTGTTTTCATGCTCTTCTTGCACTTCTGCTGAGGTCTTACCTTCATTCATTTGACTCCTTTTACAACTTTCAGGCCAATAAAACATTTGCTCAATGAAAGCCCAAACCACAGTTATCCATCAAGTCATCTCTCATTAGTCACATTTACACTGGGCATACCATGCACAGGGATTAAAATATAGTTCAGTATAAGTATTATCATAACACAGCTTGTGAAAACTCTAACTGACAGTCAGTCATAGTATTTAAGTTGGCTCTTGTTAAATTAACAAGAAAAACCAATGTAGACATTTCCCAGGATTCTTACAAAATGCAACTCCAAAGAACATTCAAGAAGTCTTTCACCAGCCAGGAAAAAAACAGCCCACTTGATCCACATTCAACATTCACTCCCTCCACCATGGACTCACAGTGGCAGCAGCGTGTGCCGTGCACAAAATGCGCTGCAGCAACTCACCAAGTGTCCTTCGAGAGCACCTTCCAAATGTGCGATCTCTGCTACCTGGAAACACAAAGGCAGCAGCCACCACCTACAATTTACCCTCCAGGTTACACACCACCCTGGAACTATATCGGCCATTCCTTCATCATTAAAATCCTGTAACTCCCTCCCTAACAGCACTGTGGCTGTATCTATACCACAGGGACTGCAGTGGTTCAAGAAGGCAGCTCACCACCTTCTCAAAGGCAATTAGGGATGGGCCATAAATGCTGGCCTGGCCAGTGATGCCCACATCCTATGAACAAATATTTAAAAAAAACACAGCGATTCAAGAAGGTGGCTCACTTCCAACTTCTCAAGGTCAATTAGAATTGGGCAAAAAATGCTGGTCTTGCCAGCAGCACTCATATCCCATGAATGAAATGAAAAAAAAAACAAACCTAGTCTATGCAAGCTGTCCTTGCAGAACAAGCCTTTTCACGCATCATTCTGGGGAATCTGCACTGCACCTCCTGCAATGCCAGTTGATTCCTCCTGAATCACGGTTCCCCAAGCTGAAACCAAATATTCCAGATAGGGTCTCACCAGAGGCCTGGTGGCATTCTGTCACCGTGTGATGTCAATGTTCCAGCTGTTTCTTGCAGGAATGACAGAAGCAAGCAAGGGCCTGCCAGGCAGGGCATTTTCTAAGGAGATTCCTATAATAAGTTTTTGTTGGTAATTTAGTAGTGTTTTGTTTTCCCTGCACAGCACAGCATTCTGGCTTTATTCAGACAGCTGCCAAAGTGATGACAAAATGCCAAGAGCATCTCAAAATCCAATCCCAGCCATCGCTGTGCAAAAAGGGGAACAAAAATGTTGCACTCTCAAGCTTGTTCCCACTTCATAGAGGTAATAATGGAAATGCATTCATGCTAAGAATTAGATACTGCAAAAGTGTTCTACCTATTGAATGTATGTGGCTTGAAGCTTGGAATTTTCAATTAACTTAGAGTACACAATTTTCTCATAAACCTGTTTTTTTCTGCCTACAACTATTAGTATTTTTCACTCTCTTGGGACTTCTCTTTGGCACACATTTATATGTAAAAGATGGTGCATAAAAATCTCATTACTAAAAGCCACCTGTTTATCTATGTATCATTTTACAGTGTATCACCTACGTGTGGAAGGAATGCAATGATATGGCAGAGTACGGATAAAAAGACCAATTTATATTTTCAGTGAATTCAAGCAGCGACAAGTGATAGAACAAAGCCTTACTTCTTTATCTCTGAATGGTCTTCTGCATAGGAATGTGGGGATGGAAATAGGCCATTCAGCCCCACAGGCATGCTGTGCCATTCAATTAGATCAAGGCCTATCTATAATTCCCCTCCATTTGCACATATTTGATCCATGCCCCTGCTTTCCTCAACAAGTGTATCTATCTATGTTACAGCATGGGAAAATATACTAGCAGTCCAACACTAATTATTGATATGTTATACCATACTCCACACAACTGCAAGTCTCAATATAGACTGACACACTTGTTGTTTGTGCCAGGATGCAATGGTTATGAACACTTCAGTGCATTGAAGGACAGGTCTACAACAATGCAAATGACATTACAAATCAGTTCAAGACTCCGCCTACTCTCCAATTTACCAGTTGACACCATGAACATATTTGATCCCTAAACTCATAGCTTTCATCATGATAAAGCCTCACCTTGCAGACCAAGCACTAAATTGCACATAATGCCATGCAATTGAAACTTGATTAAATACAAATTGATGCAGTTACTTCCAGATATAACTTGAAGTCATCAGTCACAAATTCTTTCTTGTCAGTTTGAATGCCTGTTCGCTTTGCTAGGTCTCACTTTAACAAGGTTAAAAAAAAAGATTTGCACTCGTATAGCACCTTTCATGGTCTCATGCTTTCCAGTTGATGAGGCACTTTTGGGGCAGAATTTCACCCATGTCGGGCGGGCTCATCGAGTCCGGGCGGGGGCGATTGTGAAGCCAACCACCGCCCGTGATTGGGGTCGCACTGCGATTTCACACTGGCGGCACATTAAGGCCCGCCCAGGCGTGAAACGTGAGCAGCAGCGCTGCCTGTGTGGAGGGGAGGCGGAGGGAAGGCGAGTGGGGTAAGTGCGAACTTTGCGCGTGTGTGAGACTGCGTGCTTCACAATCTCCCTTGAGGCACAGAGCTGCCTCAGGGGGTGGTGAAGAGCTATAAAAATAAATAATAAAGAAAATAAAAATGTCATGAAACATGTCCCCTCATGTGACTCTGTCACATGAGCAAGGGCATGTTATTAATTAGGTTTTAAAATGTTTATTTAATTTTTATTTGTTTTGGGAAACCTCATCCCGCCTGTGGATTAGGATTCCTAAAAAAGTGCAAAGGCCGCTTGGTCTTTTTGCCTGTCCGCCAACTGTAATGTTGGACGGGCAGCGAAAAATTCAACTTAATTGATAATTTAATGGCCTTAACAGGCTGTTTAATTGTCGGTGGGCGCACTGCTGACTCCAGTGCAGGGCTACCGAACGAAATATCGCACAATTGCGCATTGACGTTGGGGCGCTCGCCCGACGTCAACGCATGTCATTTTACGCTCGAGCGGGTCAGGCGTGCGCCTGCCGCCGAGCTAAACATTTTACCCATGAAGTGTAGTCACTGTTGTAACGTAAGGAAACATGGTAGCCAATTTGCACACAACAGGATCCCACAAACAGCACTATGCTAATGACCAGGTAGCTGCTTTAGTGATGCTGGTTGAGGCGTAAATAATGGTCACAATACCAGCGAGAACTCACATGCACCTCTTCAAATGGTATTGTGAGATATCTTATGTCTAATTGAGAAGGTAGTCAGAGCCTCAGGTTAACTTTTAATCTGAAAGGTGGCACTTCTCACAATGCTGCACTCACTCAGTACTGCATTGGATTGTCAGTTTAGGTTATGTTCTTCAATCTCTGAAGTGGGGCTCGAGTCCAGAACCTCTGGCCTCACCTTACCCACCTTAAGTTAACAAAAGTCAATGGCTTTGAATAAGAATGATTAAAATCATTTTTAAATCGAGGATTTCAAAACCCAGGCCTTTTCGGGTGTCTTTAAGTATAACATTGACATACAAAAGTGAAATAAAATCAAGATGGGAAACTTGACCCCCAAAAAACTGGGTCAATTCAATGGAAATCAGAAAAAAAAAGATAATTCAAGAAAACAAGTTTAAGGCGCTAAGGAAAAATGAAATGGAAACTCTTAACAATTGGCACAGTAGACAATGACATTGATCATTTTGAGTGATAACGCTGATTAGATGGTTCCCAATTCTCTTGTCAAATATTTGATCTATACATGCTCAAGTTCAAAAACAAAGACAGGGTTTTTTTTTGCATTTATATATAAGTTTTATCAGGGAGGACATGTGTAATTCTAAATATGAAATCTGCAACATTCGGAAAGAAACCGTTTTTGTCTGTGTTCAAGCACATCCATTATTCCTTTCTTCCTTCCCTCCCCTCTTTCTTTACACTCCAGTTTGCTAACTTGCAGCAAATGGAAAATGCACTCTTGTCTCTGCGTCCGAAGGACATGGCCTTGAGTCCTGCTCCAGAGACTTGAGTGCATAATGTAGACTGATGCTCACAGTGCAGTACTGAGGGAGTGCTGCACTGTCGCAGGCGCTACCTTTCACAAGACGTCAAACTGAGGACCCATCTGCCCCCACAGGTGGATGTAAAAAATTGCACCTTTCACACTGTTTGAAGAACAGAGAAGTTCTCCCTGGGTGTCCTGGCCAATATTTATCTCCCTCGACCAACATTTCTGAACATTAGCTGATCTTTTCTTTATCACATTGCTGTTATGCTCTCTGTGGATCACACACGTTGATGTGATGGGGAGGCTTGTGCGCTCTGACGACCCCTGAGCGATGCCATCAGGAGCTACTTGCCAGGTAGGGCCACCCACCATGGTAAGATCGGAGGGGCGGGGGGGGTGGGGTGCCAGGCAGAATACGATCCAAAGGGTCCTCAATAGTAGAACAAGGTGAAGGAAGACTGGCTGCAAAGGTGGAAGAAGACTAGGTGGTCCCAGTCATTATGGTTAAACATATGACTGAAATCTGACCACCAACCCTTCTCAAGGGCAATTAGGGATGGGAAATAAAAGCTGGCCTCACCAGGGATGCCCACATCCTGTGAATGAATTTTTAAAAACACGTTAAGGTCGTGCGGACAATGACAGTGCCCCAAGGTCCCCATGTTAAACAATGTCATGCGCAAGTTTCCTCCAGGGTCCATTAGCTGGGGAACCACACACTGCAGGATCACTACGTTTGTGGGCAAAGAAAGAAAACTTTAAATTTTGAAACGTCAGAACACTCATGGATAATCTCAAGATTGTCCAGAAAAAAAGAACTGCAATCACATGACGTGAGCTATCGAGACTCCAAATTAACATCATCGCCCTCAATGAGATCCCGCTTCCTGGGGAGGGGCAGCTGAAGGAACAAGCAGTGGAGGTGGGGGGTGGGGGGGGATACACCTTCTACTGGGAAGGGAAGGCTAACAGTGACCTGCAAATCCACGGAGTTGGTCTTGCCATCAGGAATAGGGCCTTGGAGGCACTGCCAGAGTTCCTCAGTTGTGAAATGAAAGACTCATTACACTTCATCTACAGCTGAAGTAAACAATATGCCACTGTCATCAGCGCTTATGTCTCGACCCTTGACTTTAATTAAGGTGTTAAGGGAAAGTTCTATTCTGACCTTGATGAAGTCATCACTGCCATTCCAAAGGAAGAAAAGATCAACCTTCCGGGGGACCTTAACGCCAGGGTTGGCCATGACTACAATATCTGAGGTGGAACCATTGGGAAAAACGCTGTGGGAAAAGCCAATGCAAATGGCGTCCTTCTGCTGACAAAGTATTCTCAGCATGGCCTTACTTTAACAAACACCCTCTTCAACCAGAATGACCAATACAAAACCACATGGAGGCATCCTAGATTAAAGCACAGGCACCTGCTGGATTATGTCACTGTTCGGGTCAACGACCAAAGTGATGTCCATATCACTCAGTCCTTGTGGGTGACTGATGTCTGCCGCGCAGACTTATTCAGTCAGTGATAAATATCCACCGAGCACCGAGACATCGCAAGTTCAAAAAGCCCAAGAGGAAGTAAATCAATGTTTCAATCCCAAAGCAACCTGACCAATGAGAGGTATTCCTGGTGCAGCTCACGGCCAATCTGGAAGATCTTCACACATCCAACTCAATTTCAGAACAGTGGGATCAAATAAAGTCAGCTGTACCAGACTGCCGTGTCCAAACCATTGGGTTTGAGCATCCTCGTCACCAGAACTGGTTTAATGAAAACGATGCTGAAATATGTGACCTCCTGGAACAAAAATGAGTAACCTTCATTGCCTGGCAGAACAACCTAAGTTAAGCCAAGAAGGCAGCGTTCCAACAGCTCAAGGCTGATGTCCAAAGACAAATCCAGAAGATAAAGGACAAGTAGTGTGACGAGAAAATCTAAGAGATCCGACAATATGTTAACCATCATCGTGTGGAGCTTTTTTGAAGCCACCAGAGCCACCTATAGGCCAAGGTAAAAGACGGAAATCCCCTTTGTTCACAGGATGATGTTTCTCTTTTGAAGGATGACAATGCCATCTGTCAATGCTGGAAAAAAAAACATTTTCAACAATTCCTCAACTATGAGTCCACAGTGGCAGCTGGTACTCTCCAGGCTATCCCCTGGTACCCTGTGATAGAATCCATGGGTGGACCACCATCAATGGGAGAGCTGCAACAAGCAATCAAACAGATGAAAAACAACAAGCAGTTGTGGCCCTGACGGTATTCCAGCTGAGGTGTTCAAAGCTGGTAGATTTTTGCTCACACCAAGACACCATATTTGGGAAAAGAACTCCCCCCCCCCCACCCCGCAATGCCCCCATCCCCACCCCCCCTCCACAACCCACCCCCCGCAACTCCCCACCACACCCCACCACCCACTACCCCAACTTCAGGAATGGGACAATTGTAAATATCTTCAAGACGGGAGATAAATCATTGTGTGGAAACCATCAAGGTGTTTCCCTCATGTCCACAGGAGGGAAAATCCTGACTTGCATTCTCCTGAATCGCCTACTTGCTGTGGCTGAGGAAACGCTCCCAGAGACACAATTTGGCTTTAGACCTTCCAGAGGAACCTCAGGCATTATTTCTGTTGCCAGACAAATCCAAGAAAAAATGTTGAGAACACCACCAGGAATTCTTCATCGCATTCATCGACCTGACCAAAGGGATTTGTGTCAGTAAATTGCAAATCTCCAAAGATTTAGATCTCCAAGAAACTTCATTACAATCCCGCAATGGCTTCATGGTGATGATGTGACTGTCACTGTCTTGAGTGGGAAATCTGAAACAGACGCCGTCAAAATACGACTGGGGTCAAGCAAGTCTGTGCGATAGTCCCCGTACTATTTGCAATCTACCTGATAGTGGCTATTCACCCTCATCAAAAAATCAACTGCCCTCTGGTGTCGGAATTAAATACTGTCTATAGAGAAAACTCTTTAACCTCAGTTGCCTCTGTGGCAAAACTAAACTGACCACCACATGACATACATGATCTACAGTGTGCGGATGACTGCAGTGTAGGCCCAGGCTAATGCTGCAATGCTCTGGGGACATGCGTTCAAATCCCACCATGGCAGCTGGTGGAATTTAAATGAAATTAATAATTATGCAATTAAGAAGCTAGTCTAATGGAGACACAAAAAATCATTGTTGATTGTTGCTAAAACCCATCTGGTTCACTGATGTCCTTTAGGGAAGGAAATCTGCCATCCTTATCTGGTCTGGCCTACATGTGACTCTAGGCCCACAGTAATGTGGTTGACCCTTAAATGCCCTCTGCAGTGGCCTAGGAAGCCACTGATTTCAAGGGCAATGCTGGCCTCAGCAGTGACGCCCACATCCCATGAAGGAATAAAAAAAAACACCTCTCTCAAAAGGCTACAATTGACCAGGAGATCGAACAATGGATCAGCTCAGCCTTCTACAAACTGCGGCAGCGAGTGTTTGACAACAAAAACCTCCACAAGTCAACAAAAGTCCTAGCGTACAGAACAGTTGTCGTCACGATACTCCTGTACTGCAGTGAGACCTGGACTGTGTGTCAGTGACACGTAAGAACACTAAGGAAATTTCAGCAGCAATGACTCTGCTGCATCCTCCGGATTCACTGGGAGGACCATTGAACAAATGCCAGTGTCCTTCTTGAAGTCAGCTCCACAAGCATTCAGGCCAAACCCCTAAAAAAAATACTTCGATGGACTGGACACTGTGTCCAATGACCACAAAGCTTCTCCCCCATCTCAACTCTCAAACGGCCAATGTCCTGGTGCAGGGGAGGCAAAGAAAATGCATCAAAGACACTCTGAAGCTCTCCTTGAAGTGGGGCAGCATTGACCTTAATGACTGGGGGGGGAGTTTGCTGCCAATCATTCAACTTGTCCAAACACCTTAATGAGGAGGCACAGCAGTGTCAGAGAAGGGAAGAAAAGGAAGCAAATGCTGCACTCCAGATCCCACCACCTCATGGGACGTCCTGCCCTATGTGCCCAATGATCTGTGGGTCGAGAATTGACCCGTTCAGTTACATGAAGACCCATGGCAGTAACCTGCATCATCCACAAATCAATGGACAGCCAACGACGATGCTGTTTGTTGGAGCTTCCTGCATACAAATGGCTGCTGTGGCTCCTACATTACAACAGTGATTCCACTTCAAAATAATTCATTGATTGTGAAGCACTTTGTAAAGGTCCTCAGAGATGAACCACTGAAATGCAATTCATCCCTTTCCATGCAATCTGCCCAGCCTCTGTTGCATGCAGGAGATTGGGCTAGAGGTGTCCTTGTTAAAATCAGAGAGGTGAAATCGTTGACTAAGGAAAAAGGGGATGTGGATTGGACAAATTCTGAAGAACTTTAGCAATCAACCACCTACAAATAAAACAAGTAATTTTGTTTTTTTTTTAAATGAATGACTCCTGTCACAATATTTCATGTAATATAACTTGCATATCACAGTTTCAGCACATGCATTATGCATTTAGCATTTACGTGGATCATTTCATCCTGTTCCGTTTTGTTTTGCTGAGAGTTGCTTTGCTTCTCTTTACAAATTAATGTTAAATTGAGCACTTAATGTAAAATACTTGCACTGTTCTTGCAAGTGTAGTTCAACATCATTGTGCTCACACTGCCAAAATTTGCCACTGCCATATAACACCATTGATTGCTAAACAACCAAATGCAAATTTATATATAAACTGTAACCTCTCCCACCCAGAAACCTATTGTTCAGAAACATGACTTGTCAGAATTTTTTGAGCAAGCAACTCATGGCATCATTTAGTACAGTGCTTTGGGAGCAGAAACATGGAAGATACAGTATTTGGATGAGTAAAAGAAAGTTCCAACATCCAGAAATGACTTGGTCCAAAGCATTTCAGACCAGCGAGGTTACAGTGTATGAAGAGAGAGCAATAGCACATTCCTTGGCAAAGCGAACATTTATTGACTCGTCTTTATAAAACCTACAGAACACTGTGTTCTGAATGGAAATAGAGGAAGAAGAAAGAACTTGCATTTACATAGCGCCTTTCGCAACCTCAGAATGTGCGCCAACACTTTATAGGCAAATAGCACTGTACCTTTGAAGTGTTTTCTTTTACTGTAGTGGAGCATGGCAGCCAATTGACACAATGAGATCCAACAAAACAGCAATGAAATAATAGTCAATTAACCTGTTTTGTATGGTATTTATTGAGGGATAAATATTGGCCAGGACACCAGGGAGAACTCCCCTATTCTTCTTTGAAATAGTGCCATGGGTTTTTTTTTATAATCCCAAGACAGAGCCTTGGTTTAATGTTCCATCTGGAAGAAAGCACCTCTGACAGTGCATCAATTCCTCAGGGCTGCCAGCCTGGATTTTGTGCTTAAATCTCTAGTGGCACTTGAACCCATAACCTTCTGAGTCAGAGGTGTTACCCATTAAACCAGGGCTGACACCTGATTACATAACTTAAAATAAAAGGCCATTTGAGAGGAATAATGAAGATCCCCACAAGCAACATAATCTCCGTTTCACTTTTTCAGTTTCTTTTTTTTCAAAATTCATTGTCAATTATCGGTTCGAGGTAAGCTTAGGATGTTTTGATGAATCATGAAAACTTCAGCGCTAATGGGAGCTCTTTTTGTTTTTGTGCCAATGCTGGTAGTAGTTTGCCCACTTGCACCCATCATTATCTTTCTCCCAGCCATTGTGTAATTCCCTCCGGATGTAGCAGTTGATTCAGTTTCAATAACCACTTGCAATAATACATTCCATATACTCATTTGCAGGAAAACAATTTATTATTTCTTCTCCATTTATATTTCAAACACTGATCTGAACCCATGTTTGTTTTTTAGTCTCATAATTAATATTAGAAATACTATATCACTGGCACTTAATCCACCTCTGCCCGAAATTCTAATGAGTGCTTAGAATGCGGTAATGCCAGGCTTAATGGAGAGAGGAATTTAACATGAGCAAGTCAAACATCTTGCAAGTGATAATTTCCAAATTCCTATTAGAGGCTCACTAGCCATATTTACTTTCCATATTTACCATCCAAACTTCTATCATATTCCCCTTTAACCTTCTCCGCTCCAATGAATGCAGATCTACCTTTTCATGAATCTCATCATAACATCCCTGCATTATTCACACTGTACCAAAAAAAAAACAGATTAGCAGGTAATTATTTCATCTCCGTATATAACAACTTGCTGTGAGCAAAATGGCTGCTGGGTGTCCCTACATGACAACAGCTGTTGCATTTAAAAGTAATTCATTGTGTACAAAACCCTTTGAAACATTTCTGAGCGATATGTTACAAAAATAAATATTCTCCCCTCTTTCCTGTCATTGGCTGCAATATCTATTCATACATGGGCACTCAAAACAATTAAAACTTGCAATTAGACGGTGCTTTTAATGCCAGAAAACACCCCAAGATGCTTCATTGGAGAGTAATTATGCCCAACTAGGGGACACAGTCTAAAAATAAGGCGTCTCCCATTTAAGACATTGATGAGAAGAAATTCCTCTTCTCTCAGAGGCTCGTGAATCTTTGGAACCCTCTTTCCCAGACAGTGGTGGAGGCAGGGTCATTGAATATTTTTAGGGCAGACGTAGGTAGATTCTTGATTAACGAGGGAATTAGGAGGTTATTGGAGGTATGTGGAATGTAGAGTTGAGATCACAGTCATCTTATGACAATACATGATCCTATTGAGTGGCGGAGCAGGCTGAAGGGGCCGAATGGCCTGCTCCTGCTCCTGCTCCTAACAACTAAAGGGTGAAAAATGTCTCCGTGCGGGAGTGAAAGTGGGAGCTCTTGCTTGGATTGAAAAGACCAAATTTGTGAGGATTTGAAATGAGGCCGGAAGATTCGCCCAGCTTGTGCCAGAGAGGGAAATCGCCAGGAAAAACCCTCACTGTGAAAGACAGTTTGGGGTTAAAAATGACCAAGCTAGAAAAGGAATGGAAGTAAACTCTCAGGAGCTGAGAATAATTTTGGATTGGGTTTGGGAGAATTGAATGTCTACTTAAGAGATAGTGCATATATTTTATAGCATATAATAGATGTTATATATATATTTATATTTCACAAGCACACCTGCGAAATGGGTTTTTCAGTTGTGTTAAAAGTAAAAATGGAAAGTTCTGCTGGGTCGTTTGAAAAATAAATGTCTATAATAAGTGTTTAATCATGGTGCTTTTAGTTTGCTACAGTAAAAGTCTTAAAATGTGAAATCTTGTTGCGTTATCCTTTCAGCTACTAACTGAAAGTCTCAATTTATTTTTTAAAAGTTACTAGTCTCTATGGGAATTGTATCAACAGTCAGAAAGATTTAGGAAGGGAATTCCAGAGCTTAGGGCCTAGATTGCTAAAGACATAGTCGCCAGTGGTGGGCCAAAGGGAGTGCGCATTATGTAAGGGGACAGCGTCAGAGAAATGCTGAGCTATCGGAGGGTTACAAGGTTGGAAGGGGTTAGAAAGGTAGCGAAGTGGGATCTGATCATTTTAAAATTGAACTCCTGCTGGACCAGGAACCAATATAGATTAACAACCACAGGGGTGATGAATGAATGAGACATAGTGCAAGATAAGATGTGGACAGCAGAGTTCTGAATGAACTCAAGTTTACAGAGGATGGAAGATTGGAGATCAGCCAGGAGAGCGTTGCAATAGTTGAGTCTAAATGTAACAAAAGGCACAAATGATGGTTTTATGTGCACACGGTACTCAAACTGTACCCTAGTTAATTTCTTGTGCAGATATGTCATGAAACTATTAATGTATCTAATATTTTGAAAAACATTTTTCTTTTAAAATAGAGGTTTAGTCTGTGGGTCTGTCTTAATTGGGTTAAAGCCAGCTGGGTGCTTTGATGTGTATTAGTTTTGATATGTAAGAGAGATAGCGTGCATTTGCATTTTTTGAATAGAGCATTCAAGAAGTGGGGTGAAAATTGACACTAGCAGTTACCAAGCCATATGTTTATATTACTAATAAAATTGGTATTATGAAAGGGGTTTCATTGTTAACAGGTGAAGTTCAAAATGGTTGTTGATACAATGAGAATTTGAATTCAATCAGTAGTGGTAGGTATAACTTCAGTAATTTTCAGGTGTGCAAGGAGAGGCAATGTAAGATCAAAAGGTAGTGGCAAGCCTAGTACTGGTCCAACTGGCTCCACAGTGAAAAGAACCTCAGGTCTAAATTCATAAAGTGAAAATGCTTTGCCTGGTGTCTGGTTGAGTCTATGCGTTGCTGATGCCTTAATGGAGGTTAGTTTGGGAATTTATTAAAAGTTATGATAATAGTAATTTGTAGCCAAGTGTATATATTTTAACCTGTGTAATTAATAAAATGTTTCATTTAGTTTAACGTAAAACCTTGAAAACTAGTGGTCTGATTCCTGAGTTTAGAGTCGCATCTCAAACATAACACTTAAATTATTGGTTATAACAGTTGTTTTAAGTTTCCCTCTGGGATTTTTAAATAACTCCGCTTTACCAACTGCATCGTTCATAACAAGATACATCACAACTTCCTTATTTGTATTCATTATTCCTCTGGATCAGGTCCACATGTGATCCTGATTTAAAGATCAGTACATCACTACCTGCTTCCTCCATTTCATTAGAATATTACTTTGAAATTGTTTCCTCTTTCTCCCTAAGTGTGCTCCTCATGTCTGACAATATTGAACCGCATTTAGCACTAACCTTGCATGACCTATATTCTCCTGCAATGTTTCTGCTCCTTGCTTTTCTCATCCAAAGTAAGAGTCAGTTTTAACATGCTTATTGATCCCTGTGACACAGGGAGTTAAAGAGCGCAGCCTTCAGCTTAGGTACAGGGATAATTGCACTCGAGACCATTTCAGTCACCAGTTTAAAGTTGTGCATTTTGTCATTATTTCATTTTCTCATTACAAATTCTTAATGCCACAAATTAGAACGAAAACTGCCTCGACAAACTTGCCACTAATTGTAACTAATGCTCTGTTGCTGTAATATTGAATCATAGGATGGTTACAGTACAGAAGAAAACTATTCAGCTCATTTCGACTGTACTGGCTCTTTGCAAGAGCAAATTAGCTAGTTCACTCCTTCGATCTTTTCCCTATTGCTCTGAAGACTTTTTTCCTTTCAGGTGCTGATCCAATTCCCATTTGAAAGCCTCAATTGAACCTGCTGCCATCGCATTCTCAGGCAGTGCATTCCAGATCACAATCAGTCGCTGTCTAAAAAGGTTTTTCTTCACATTGCTATTGTGTCTTTTACCAATCACCTTAAATCTGGGCCCTCTGGTTCTCTACACTTGCA
This sequence comes from Cetorhinus maximus, assembly GCF_964194155.1. NCBI lineage: Eukaryota > Metazoa > Chordata > Chondrichthyes > Lamniformes > Cetorhinidae > Cetorhinus > Cetorhinus maximus. The sequence goes on along the minus strand of NC_135886.1, from coordinate 139,542,118 downwards.
CCAGTGGGAACAGTTTTTCCCTATCTGCTCAGTCCAGACCCCTCATGATTTTGAACAGGTCTATCAAACCTCTCCTCAACTTTCTCTTCTCTAAGGAAAACAGCCCAGCTTCTCCAAGCTATCCTCGTAACCCGAGTCCCTCGTCCTTGGAACCATTCTCGCAAATCTCTTCTGCACCCTCTCTATAACCTTCACACCCTTCCTAAAGTGGGCTGCCCAGAACTGGATATAATACTCCATTTAAGGCCAAATCAGCGTTTTGTAAAAGTTCATCATAACTTCCTTACTTTCGTACGTCATTCTCCTAATTATAAAGCCTATTGTACGCTTTTTTAACCGCTTTCTGAGCCTGCCCTGCCACCTTCAACAATTTATGCACATATAACCCAGGATTCTCTGCTCCTGCACCTTGTATTGGTTTATAATGTCTCTCCTCACTCTTCCTACCAAAATGTGTAATTTCATACTATTCTGCATTAAATTTCATTTGCCATGTATCTACCCATTCCATCAGCCTGTATCCTCTTGATGTCTCTCGCTATCATCCTTAAAGTTTACACTTATTTCCAAATTTTGTGCCATCTGTAAATTTTGAGATTCTGCCCTGCACGTCCTAATATAAGCCATTAATATATATCAAGAAAAACAATGGTCCAAATACTGAACCCTGGTGAACTGCATATACAATTTCCTCTAATCAGAAAAGTAACAGTTCATCAGTACTCTTTGTGGCCTGTAATTCAACCATGTTTGCGTCCATGCTACCACTGTCCCTCTTATTACATGGGCTTCAACGTTACAGGTAAGCCATTTCTGTGGCACATTGTCAAGCACCTTTTGGAAGTCCATATACATCACATCAGCCCTGTTACCCTCATTGACCCTCTATGTTCATATTATGTGCTGAAGTCATGATGGCAAAGATGGGAAAAGGAACTTGGTCTTGGAACCAGTAATAATTTGGGTTTAGAAGCCCCATTTTCTTGGGTGGTTGGGCGGGGTGGGAGTGGTGGGGGTTACTTTGAGTTTGTAATGCAATAAGGAGTTACTGATTTGTCCCTAAATTTACATATCAATTCAGTATTGTAGCAGAACCCGCTTTCCTCAGAGCTAAGTTAGTGAATAAACATACCTATATTGGTATTGCTCTATGCCAATGTACAGCCATGTTTCCCAAGGACCCAGCTCGATAAATGAGCTTTCTGGATGTAGCTTGCTATTTACATGAGAGAAACAATGCCCTTCCCTATACCTAATACTAAAAGTTCACCACTGTGAGCCCATGCAATGAAAATGCGCATGTGCAGAATTCCTTTGCTTATCTGCAGTTAGATGAAGCCAGCAGTGTAACTTAGGCCAATAGGCTGCACATGTATTAGACAGCTACAGGGTTGAAAACCAGTGGCTACAATATAAAGTCAACAAATGAGGCTAAAGGGTGTGTCTTACTAATTCTCAAGTTGTGGGCATCACTGCCAAGCCCAGCCTTTATTGTCTGCCCATGTCTTGTAATGTTCATGGCTAAGTTGGTAGCACTCTTGCTTAAGTTTGTGCGTTCAAGTTCCAGTCCAAAATTGAAGCTGATTCTCCAGTGCAGTACTGAGGAAGTGCTACATTGTTGAAGACTCTGTCTTTTGGGTGAGATGTTAAACAAGGCCCTATCTTCCTTCTCAGTTAGATTATAAAAGGTCTCTTGGCACTGTTTTTAAAAACATCAATGTGATAATGACCAGATAACCTGTTTTTGTGATGTTGACCCAGGGATAAATATTGGCCAGGACACCAGGGATAACTCCTCTACTCCTCTTCAAAATAGTGCCATGGGTTTTCAATCTTGTGTTCTGGCCAATATTTATCTCTCGATCAACATCACGAAAACTGGTCATAATCATATTGCTGTTTGTGGGAGCTTTGTGTGTGCAAATGGGTTACTGTGTTTTCTATATTACAACAGTGACTACACTTCAAAAAATATTTCATTGGCTGTAGAATGCTTTGGGACATCCTGTGGTCATGAAAGTGCTATATAAATGAATGTCTTTCCTTCCCTAAAGGACATTAATGAACCAGTTGAGGTTTTATGTCAACCCAATATTTTATTCTGAGATTCAAAAACTCTTAAACTGCTATAGTGGAACTTGAACTCACAATCTCTGGATTATTAGTCCAATAAACAACCACTACGTTGCTGCACCTTTCCCATGAATAGTGTGCATATTTTTTATCCCATGAATACAAATCTCAGTTTGACAATCCTGTGCAATATATCACAAGGGTAAAAATAAATTGCAAATCTAGGAAATGTACAAAGGTATCAAGCACTGTGAGCAACAGTTCAGCAAATAGTCAATCTAGCCAATGGAAGCTCAGTGTCTGAGGTCCATGAATTATCAGGTAATGTTTCACATGGGTTAATGGGAGGACAATAGAAGTAGAATAGACAGCTCAAATGGAAAGGCTAGCAGCAGCTCTGTCATGTTAAGCAGAATGGCCTACTTCCATGTTGTAATTTAAGTGGCTCCATGAGACCATAAGAAATAGGAGTAGAGGAAGGCCTTGAGTCTGCTCTGTCATCCAATAAGATCATGGTTGATGTGGTCATGACTTTAACTCCACTTTACTTCCTTCCCCTCCCCCCATATCCCTGATTCCCCTGTAGATGAAAAAATCTGTCCAACTCAGACTTGAATATATTCAATGGCCCAGCCTCCACTGCTCTCTCGGGTAAAGAATTCCAAATATTTTGAAAGAAGAAATTGCTCCCCATTTCCATCCTAAATAGGATATCCCATATTTTGAAACCAAGGCCCCTAGTTCTAGATTCCCCCAAGTGGGAAACGTCCTCTCACATCTATGCTGCCAAGCTCCCCTCAGAATCGTATATGGTTCAATGAGATTACCTCTCATTCATCCAAACTCCAATGAATATAGGCCTGCCTGTTCAGCCTTTCCTCATTAGACAACCCCTTCATCCCAAGAATCAATCTAGTGAACCTTGTCTGAACTGCATCCAATGAAAGTAGACGCCTGCTTAAGTAAGGAGACCAAAACTGCACACATCACTCCAGGGGCAGTCTCACCAATGCCCAGTACAGCTATAGCAAGGCTTCCCTAGTTTTATACTCAATCCCTCTTGCCATAAACATCATCATTCCATTTGCCTTTCAAATTACATGCTGTACCTGCAAGCTAATTTTTTGTGAATCATGTCCAAAGGGCACCGAGATCCCCATCTGCACTGCAGAATTCTGCAGTCTCTCTCCATTTAAATAATATTCTGCTTTTCTATTCTTCCTGCCAAAGTGAACTACCTTACATTTTCCCACACAGTACTCCATCTGCCAATTTTTTGCCCACTCACTTAACATATTTATATCCTTTTGCAAACTTTTTGTGTCCTCCTCAAAACTTGCTTTATCTTTGTGTCATCAGCAAATTTGGCTACAATAAAGTTGGTCCCTTCATCCAAGTCGATAATTGAGGCTCCTGCATTGATCCCTATGGCACTCGACTAGTTGTAATTTGCCAACCTGAAAATGACCCACTTATCCTGACTCTCTGGTTCCTGTTAGTTAGCCAATCCAGTATCCATGCTAATATATCACTCCCAAAACCATGAGCTCTTATGTAGTAACCTTTTATGTGGCACCTAATCAAACGCCTTTCCATGAAGAAAAGAAACACAACAAGCTTTATCTTTCTCAATTTTTTTTTTCCTTTTTGAACATGGACCTCCAGAAATTAAACAAGGCATCTCATGAGTGATAGGAATTTCTCTTTTTTTTTCATTTTGAAATACATAATGAAACATTTCTACTTTGGAATCTGTTTTCTGCACATGCTCAGCTTTGCAAATCATTAATCATGCAAAAGGCACCCAGCTAGCACTAGTCACGTGAAACTATCCACTTGCAAATTTGATGGCCCTTTTAATTTCACTACCCTGTCACCCATGACATTCAGGGGAATAAATGAAATCTGCTGTCAAGTGTGCTTTCAAAAGCATGCTAGCGCTGCAGACTGGAAGTGGAAACACAACTTCCAGTTTCATTTTACTTGCAGATCTAACTCCTCAGTTATAGTGTCACCTCTGCACTGTTACCCACCTGAAATTTAAAAATGTCAATATAATAAACACCCTGAGAATTTTGGTTCCAATATTATTTCAGTTATAAATCTACTGAACAATGTTTCTCAAATTTGCACTATTGCATTTAATGTTAAATTATGAGATATCCAAAATAGTGTATAATTAAAAATGAAGAAAGTAATTCTGCTGCACTGTAATGAATGGGTGGAGCATATACAAGTGTAGCTTGAAGGCATTGGTAAGTAACTCAAACCCAATTCAAAAATTCAAACGCAAACCATCTCTAATCAATTAAAAACACTAAATGGCAGATGTTATAATGATTAAACAAGCTCTGGCAGATGTAAGGTCATGATTTACTCTAGGGTTTCCAATGATATTGTACATGATTTATGATATAATCAAAACTTTTTCCTTCCAGTCTACTGCCCATCTATTACAGTAGTTCTAAATTAATATATATCCATTGGCATTACTTGTAGTGAGTTAGGGGACACATTTTCTAAATGCAAATCTCCTTTCTTCACCTTTTGATCTTTCAGTTGTTTGTATGTCAGCAAAGAAAAACAGATTGAGAATATTCAGTAAAAGAGTGCAGTCCAACAGTTATTAACATGCAAAGGACAATGGCTGAGGTAATCGTAGAATCATAGAATGATACAGCACAGAAGGAAACTATGCTTTGGTAGAGCTATCCAATCAGTTCTGATCCCCAGTCTTCCCCCACTGCCCTGTAAATTTTCACTCTTGAACGTTATTATTTGATCTGCTTCCACTGCCCCTTTGGGCAGTGCATTCCAGATCACAACAACTTGCTATGTAAACAAAAATCCTTCTCATCTGCCCTCTTGTTCATTTGCCAATTCTCTTAAATCTGTCCACCTGGTTACTGAACCCCCTTTTAGTGGAATAAGCTTCTCACTATCTGCTCTAGCAAAACCCCTCCTAAAAAATGGTGACCTTGTGAAAAGTGTGTGTTGGCAGAGAGGAAAATATCTTTGTCGGAGTATTCAGCGTAATAGCAGGATTTCTACTAATGAAAGATATAGGAATAACAGAGGCTGGTGTTTTCCTCTCTCTTTCATCTAAAGTAGAGAAAAGACAGAGGTGCTGATGTTATCTTTTGTCAACAGTGTAACATGAACAATATTTGCTACACATCTCTCCTAATTTTCCCTTTCCATTGAAGTCACTATAAAGGATAATCAGGCAAGGTGAATAGTGGACAGCTAATTCAAGATGTTCTCTTTTATACTATCACCCAGAGTTAAATTTTCCTCCAATGTTTTTGTGCAGTTTAATAATAAGGGACCAATTGTTCTAACTGGTGCTAGTCCCAAACAACCAAGCAATGCACTCAATGTTAATTCCTCTCTGCATTATTTTCAGTTGTGATTGGAATGTTTTAATTCAAGAGCAAGCCACCTCCAATCAAGTAAAACTAATAAACAGTGGATATTATAAAAATTAAACAGCTATAAAATCATAAAGTAGCCTTGTGATTCTGATAGCAGTATATATGATTTAAGGTACAATTCAGAATTCTTCTTCTGTTACTGCAAGCCATCAATCATCATTGTTATATATTGCAGATCTCTCCTGGCATTGCTCACAGCTGGTTGGAGGAGACCCTTTTGTTAAAATAAAATCTACAAAATCCATTGGATGCATTCAGGTAAACTTTCTGCACAATCTCTCCCAGCACAAGCACATATCATAAATGTGCACAAATCCCCTAGCCAGTGAGTTTCTATTCATCATAATAAGCAGATGGAAATCCAACGGATGACAACACACACGAGTGGGGCTGCACCTTCTTACTTCTCCCTTGTGAGTGGAACACAACTGCCTGTTGCTATTGAGTGGTCACAGGTGACCTGATTTGCAATCTGAATGATATAAACGTTTAACCTCTGCATCTTCTGGCTATATACCAGACACACAAGCTGCAACATGCTTCCCAATTCTCAGGACAAATACTATTATCCTTAATCACCCAACATGATGCTAGACTTTGAGTTCATCAAAGATGCCATCTAACTAGATGACCAAGTAATTATCGCCAACCTTTCCAAAGCTACTCTTGATGCAAGGAGCTGCCATGGATATTGATTTGCCACATTGTGCACTACTGTGAGAGATATCATCAGCTCAGCAACAGCTTATATTTATATAGCATCTTTATCATAGTAAAACAATCCAACATGCTTCACAAGAACGTTATCAAACACTGGATATACACAAGAGGCCAAAATCGAAGGAATCTAGAGTTTTCAGAGGATTGCACGTCTAAAAGAGGTTAGAAAGACAGGGAGCATGAGGACGCAGAGGGATCTGAACACTAGGATTAGAATGTTAAAATTGAGACATTGGGGAGACAATGTAGGTTAGCGAGCACTGGAAATGGGTGGAAAGGGTTTGCTAGTATGATAAATGAGCAACTGCAAATTGAAAATTGCTTCTGTGACCAGGCACTGTAAATGAGAAGTGAAACCCATGGGGAGTTCCTTTTCAGAGCCAACCTCCCTGGGATCACTGGTCACAGACTCAATCTTACACCTTGGCTGAAAATCCGAAGCATGTCAAGTCATTTGAAAATGTTACATTAATAATGTAGAACATGGGAATTCACCAACTGTGTTTCTACATTAACATTCGGCACATAGAAACCAGAAGAGGCCATTCAACCCCTCAAACATGTTCTGCCATTCGGTTAGATCACATCTAATCCGTATCCTGATTGCTTTTACTCATGTTGGCACCACAGCCCTTAAATCAATCAAAAACCTATTCATCTCAGTTTCAAAAATGTTAATTAACACCCAGCCTTAACAGCTTTTATTGTGGGAGAGAGTTTAGATTTCTACTACCATTTCCTGTTATCACACCTGAACAGCCTCAGTCTAATTTTACAGTTATGTCCTCTTGTCCTGGGCTCCATCCTCACCTCTCTATGTAAAGAATCAATTCCTTTAATCAGTGTAAACATCTCAATTAGATGAAGAGTCATGGGCCTGACAGATTAACTTTGTTTCTCTCTCCACAGTTGCTGCCTGGCCTGTTGAATGTAATCCAGATTTAACTGCTACAGTTCAGGTTTCCAGCATCCACAGTACTTTCCTTTTACTTATTTTTAACGATGGTTTGAAAGTTCAAAACAGAAAATATAATTCCTAATTTTTCAGATTACTTGCCATGGAATTGAATATAAATTCCTTTTAATTGCAATAGATACGTAATGACCAATCATTTATGTAGGAATGGCCCTTTTCAGATCACCTTTAATTACTCCAAACTGCTACAAAGCAATGCTTAAGGAAAATTGCAAATCCTACTATTAATCCTACACATTAATCTTAAATATTCTGGTTGATGAAACAATGAAATGACTGAGTAGATAATGAGGCTAGGTGTGAATCTTCTAAATTAATTACACTTTGCATTAATATTAAACCAAGGAACACAATTCACTGTGAATTAAATATGAAGATACAAAATACATCAAATTATTTATAGCTCAATAAATATGTTAGCAAGTAAACATTTTGGTAACCGGGGTAAACATATCAATATATATTTGCCAATCTTTAACTCAAAAGTATTTAAAATGATACAGATAGATCAAATAATGGCTGTGAAGTTATTTAATAAGCTTACACAGTAAGCAATCTGGTATCCTTGGGCTGGGAATGTACAATCTTGGCTACACACGATGGATTCAATTGTTGAAACGTTAAAAGTCAAAATTTAGGGATCTTAAAGCTGTCAAGTAGGTAAAAAACAGAAACTGCATTTTTTTTTTACCAGAATTGCCACAATTCCCGACTGACTGGAACTCTCGTTTCTTGGGTTCCAACGAGATAGCCAAAATTATTTTTTGTCTTTCCCAATGCTCTCCAAGGTATGTTTTAAAATGTTCTCCGGGACTATTGTTTTGGTAGTTTTGTCCTAAACGATAATATTACGAGCAATAGTCCTCTCAGACACTGTGTGTTGATGCCGTTTCTATCCCGTGCTGAACCCACCCCCTTTCAGAACCCTGTTTGCAAATAGAACTACTCAACTTCCTCATGCAAAGACGCAGAAAGATACATCAAAGGTATTAGGCGCACTGGCTGTTTGATGAGAATAATTCAGGCGAGTGCACACAAAGCAAAAGATCAATTCCCCCGCGGGGGTGGGGTGGGGCGGAGTGGGGTGGGTTGGGTTGGATGGGTGGGGTGGGAAGGAAGCGAAAATAAAACATCTTAAAGACGAAGCAAGGGAGAAGCCGATCGCATCCTGGAATTAGGTGAAATACCAGACCAGAGCCTTTGATGGTGGGGGACACGTTAGAATTGAGTCACTGAATACATTTAGAAAAAAAATCCTGTTACCATTGATCGTGTTGTCTGTCTTGTAGCTTGTTGTGTCGGGAGGTTTGTGTTTTCTTTTTAAATAGTGAAAATCCTGCATCTTTTTTTTTTATAAAAGTCTGTGCAGAACAGGTTTGCGACGAAGCAATTGGGGGGAAAAAAATCGCTCCAAGCTCCCGTCGGTACGATGGATATCTGAAAGTGAAGCAAATGAAAGGCACTTTTCCATTTTTAAAAAATAAACACTGGTTGTAAGCACATCCCATTTGTCCCTACAGCTGACCCAGAGCTGTTTGCTCTTCAAGTACTTGCAGGTAATCTGGGGACCCCTGGAGTTTAGCTTTAAGTTCGAAATATTCCCCCTTTCGTTGTTCCACCAGCATTTTGGAATGGTTAACCCCCAAGAGAGATTTCTTTAGTTTTTTCCCCTCCTGGTACTGAAGCTCGAAGCCACCGACGCCGATGCTGTTGATCTCCTGTTTGGCCTCTATGATGTTCCGGTAAAACAAATGAGGGTCTCTGGCCGGGAGCAGCTCGTCTAGTTCGTCGATGGTGCTCAGTCTCTTTTTGGTGTCTTTCTCCTTGTCGCCCACGTTCCTTAAGAAGATGGTCTGCCCCTGCGGATCGGCAAACGGGATGCCTGGCTCCGGGTTCCCCGGGCCGCCCGAGTAGGTCTTGCTCATCTGCTCGATGGTCTGCGGGATGAAGTTCTGGCCGGCGCTCAGAGCCAGGCTGTCGCCCCTGTGGCCTGGGTGCTCGCTCTTCAGCTGGAAATGCATGGAGCTGCACTCCTGGTTTCCAAGCGCCTCGTGTTGTTTGGCATTGCCCTTCTTGTGCCGCTGCAGGACGAACACCAGGAGGCAAAACGCCACGAAGACGGTGAGGATCAGGACGACCAAGATGCTGAGGATGAGGATTGAGAGGGGGACCGGACCGCCCGCAGAGCCCTTGCTCAGGTTGAGAGGGGTGGCTTCCGACCTGCTCGCGGGTCTCAAGCTGGGGCTGGCCGGGGGCGGCTTGTTCAGGAGCCGGGGGCACAGGACTTCACTCTTCAGTGTCCTCAGGTCCACGCTGGCAAATTTCACCGGGGTCTCACACCTCACCTCCTTCACCTGGGTGGCCTGGCTGAGTTTCTCCACCCACAGCTTCAAGGCCACCAGGTCGCAGGTACAATCCCAAGGGTTGCCCTCCAGGTCGATCTGCGTGAGTGACCGGAGCTGGTCCAACACCCCGCTCACCGGGAGGTACATGAAGTGGTTGTTCTTCAGGTTCAGCCGGGCCAGCGGCACTCCGGCGAAAGCCAAGGCTGGCAAACCTTTCAGCAAATTGTTGTTCAGGTACAGCAACTGGAGGTTTGACATCGAGTCGAAGGTCCCCGCCAGCACTTCCTTGATCAGGTTATATTGAAGGTACAGGTACTGGAGGTTCTGGAGACCATGGAACATGTCCTGGCACAGTCTCTCTATCTTGTTGTCATTCAGAAACAATCTCCGTAGATTGGTCAGGTTACTCAGCACACCCTTTGGAATGGCAGTGATTTTGTTGTTACCCAAATTGAGCAAATCCAACCCTTCATAACCCCCGAAATCGGAGACCTCGATATCCCTGATGTAATTGCCGTTCAGAAGCAACTTGCTCGCACTGGGAGGTTTGGGGAGTAGGAGCGACACACTCTCTATGCCCCTCTCTTGGCAGTAAACACTCAGACCCAGATCTGACGAGTCGCTTTGGCAAACACACCGGCCTGGGCACGGGACGTGCGGGGGTGCCCTGGTTTGGAAGGAGGCGATTTGGCTGTAGTTGCGGCTGCTGGAGAGGAACTTGCCGGAAACGATGCCCGACTGGGACCTCCTGGGCGAGCTGGTGGCCCTGGGGGCCTTGGGGGTCTTGGGGGCTTTGGTGGGAGACCTGGGGACGGACATGGGTCGGCGAGTGACCCGGGGGACCAATTGCAAAGGTGGGGTCAGACTCGAGTCAAACTGACCCTCCCCTTCCTCGGGGCACAGGTCCATTTTGGTCGTCTCTTTGAGCAATTTCCCGTACAGGTTGGTGGGCATCTCGCACTTGGCGTCACCAATTTGCAGGTGGTATGGCATGTTCTCCAGCCAGGTGGTGAGGGACAGCAGATCGCAGGAGCAATTCCAAGGGTTGTCCTCCAGCTGGAACTGAACTATCCTGCCAATGTGCTCCAGGACCCCGATGTAAGGAATGTTCTGCAACCTGTTCCCGCGGAGGTCCAAGTGAGTGAGGGAGGCGAAGCGGAAGATGTTTTCGGGGAGGGACGAGATTAAGTTGTCATTCAGGATCAGGACTTTGAGCCTGTGCATCTTGTTAAAAGTCCCGCGCTCGATGAACTTGATGAGATTGTAGTCGGTCTGGAGGTATTCCAAATTCTCCAGCCCCTGGAACATGTCCGCTTGCAGCATCTGCAACTCGTTGTTGTTGAGGTGCAACTGTTTGAGGCTGTTCAGCCCCCGGAAAGCCCCCGCCTGGATTTCCTGCAGCTTGTTATTCCCCAGCTGCAGCGAAATGGCGTTGGTGAAATTGCTGAAGGAGTAAGGGGGCAAGGTGGCCAGCAGGTTGTTCTGCAGGTTGAGATGGTAGAAGCTAGCCAGCGGCGGTTTGAGCTGATGGTGTCTGTACATGCCGCCCTTCTCACAGGAGATGTAGAGGATGTGCTCGACTGTGGTGCAGGAGCAGACGGAGCAGATCTCTTTAGTGTCAGGGTCCGAGGACGGCGAGGTGCTGGGGACCGCGAGAGCCAGCAGGATAAGGAGGAGCATCTTCGCACCATCCACCTGCGAGGGGAAGGAGAACAGTGGGGATCTTTAGTGCTGTGCATAAGTCAGAGAGAGAGAGAGAGAGAGAGGTTGAGAGTGGGTGTGAGAAAGATGGAGGAGGGGGTCGTGTGTGTGTGTGTGTATGTGGTGGAGGAGGGGGAAGGGGGCAGAGTGGGGGAGAACGAGGAAGATGGAAATAGAGGGAGGATGAGTGAGATCGGAATGAAGAGCACATCAAGAAATGAAGGCGATCAGACAGATTGTAAATAGGAAAAGTTGTAGAAAACCCTAAACCTAGTCTGACTGGCAAAGGGAAATGAAGGCCAGACCTAAAATATGATGGACATAATCACAAGTAGCAGGGAAATTAATGCACAGGAGCGTTTAAACACACATAGCCAGAGAGAGAAAACAAAACACACAAGGTTATGAGAGTTACACTTATTCCAGCTCCGATTCCTGCAGGTTAACTACATTCCAAACCTTTTGCAAGTTGAATTTTCTCGCCTTCCTCTGCGGATATTCCAATTTGCAATGCAAGCGTATCGGCGGCGTCCAACTCTTAAAGTGTAATCCAGCAATTACATAGCAATAAAATAAACCCAACAACAGTCAGCCCGAGACTCTCTCTCTCTCTCTCTATACCTGGCCAACGTTAGCACCAACAGTGCTGCCTGCTACCAAAGGCTTCCAAATCATTTTTGCGTGGAATCCGTGACTGTTTTAAAGGTGGTCAGGAGGAGAGAGAATCCACGTCCATTTATACTGGAGATATATATATATATCTCTAAACGGCAGCAAACAGGAAACGATCGCCCAACGCAGTGTAACACCCTGGGTTTCTTCGAGCTGCTGGGTGACAGATTCAGCACAGTTGCCCACAAGAATTCGGAGTGGACCCCCGCTGGACACCTCCAGCACAACAGCGGATGACGAAAAGCGAATTGCAGCTGAACCGTCCGGGTGCAAAGATTTGGAGTTCACTCCTGGAGCCGGCGTGCACGGGAATCAAGTGAGATCACGAATCTGACTTCAGATCGTTTTAATTAATAATTACTCATCATCAGATCTCCCTCCCTGCCTCCCTCCCTCACTGGAGCACCCATTTCACCCTGTTTATAATGTGGCCACAGGAAACCGGATTTCGGCAAAACATTCTTTCCAAATGCAGACCGGCGTAATGACCCTGCCTGTACATACCCGCAAAGTGTGTGTAGTAACACTGCCAATCTTACATCTGTAGTTTGCATTTGTCCGAAGGACAATCAGCTTTTCTCCTGCATTAAGAATCGGCTCCCAGACTCACACCACCAAAAGAAAAAAAATATATATATCTGAACACATCTGATGCTTTAAACACAGAAGGTTTAAAAAAAAAATGAATAATACAAAGAAAAGGCAAGATGCAGCCCAAAGTAAAATCTTTTCTCTCTCTCTCTCTCTCTTACACAACGTCAGAATCCAAGGGGTGGTGGTGTTGGGGGGGTGGGGAGGGGGGAGAGAGAGGGGAAAGCGCCATTAAATAAAATCAATCACTGATGGTGTCATTCTGGGAGCACATGGCATCGGGGTGACTGGAATATCCCGTGTGATCAAGCTCCCCCTACCTGCCTGCGTCGATGCACAAAAGGACAGCAGCCGGCGACCATCTAAAAGCCGAGGACGAGTCTGTTAGAATATGCGGCAGGATTTGCTGTGAAGTTATTCTGGTGTTACGGCGAGAGCGCAACCTGGTTCCAGGTTCCTGTCCTCCACTCTGTGTCTCTTCTGCAGGGAACCTCATGTTTATCTTTCAATTGCTTTTTTTTTGGTTGGTCTTTACATAACTTGAGGGTTTTTTTTTTAAAACTATCACGTTCTGTGTCTTTCAAATGATTGTCATGTTATTTTTTTTCTCCCCATTAAAGTACGCTAGGGATTGGAAAGAGAGAGGGGAGAGAGAGAGAGAGAGATGGGGGTGGGGGGGGGAGGGTTAAAGAGACAATCCTTTGATTAAAACATTCCTTCAGTTTACCACTATCCCTTAGCATAATTGGCGTTCTAATTCTTGACTCGGAACCCACCTCATTCCTTACGCGAGGGAAATGCAGTACTGCCGGGTCGTGAAGCAAGTGGTAAATATGCTCACTCCTATTCGAGACGAAGTGAGACACTTCGGATTAAGGAACACATTGGTTAAACCAGACATCTGCAGGTTTGACTTTCCAGAGCTGGCTTTGTACTGCAGGATGCTTAAGAAGCGACAGAGAGACATCTAGCGTGAAAGAAAATGACTGCAAGTTTATTATTTTTTTTTTAAAAAAAGCAAATTGCTTTCGGAAGGGGAATTTTATTAAAGGCTGCAGACTCAATCTTGATCAGCATCATTCAGCTGGGGGTGGGGGGAAAAAAACACATCTGAAGGATAATGGAGAAGCTGGGAATTTTCTCTTTCGACAAGAAAAGGTTAGGGCGAGATTTATTAAAGGAGTTGAGAATGTTGAAGGGTTTTGATGGAGTAGATAGGGAGGAACTGTTTCCACTGGCAGTATGTCCCTTGACCAGAGGACCCAGGTGTAAGATAATTGCCAAGAGAAGCGGTGGAGGTGGGGGGGTGGGGGGGTGAAGTGACAGGAATTTTTTTGGGGATCCCAGCAAGTTTTATGATCTGGAATGCACTGTCTGAAAGGATAGTGGAAGCAGATTCAACGTCCTTGAAATGGAGAAACTTGCAGGGCTATAAGGTAAGAGGAGGGCAGGGGGACTAACTGGATACATCTCAAAAGAGCCAACGCAGGTTCAAAAGGTTGAATGACCTCCTTTTGTGCCGTAAGTTTTTTTAATATATAAAATTGTATTTTTGTTATTTGGCATTTTTGAATGGCTAGTGGAGATCTAACGTGAACCAATGTCACATCTCTCAAAAATAAAGACTGGCATTTATATAGTCCCTCTCATGCCATTGGATGTCTCAAAGTGTCTTCCAGCCAATTATGTACTGTTGAGTATTTTGCCTTTATCTTACTGTTGAAGTGTAGTCACTGATGTAATGCAGGAAAGGGGGTAGCCAAGTTACGCACAACAAACACCCACAAACAGCAATGTGATAATAACCAGATAATCAGTTTCTTTGTGATGTTCATTGAGGGATAAATATTGGCCGGGCCACCAGAGATAACTCGCCTGCTCTTCTTTGAAACAGTGCTGTGGGATCTTTTACACCCACCCAAGCCAGTTGGATGGGACCTCGGTTTAACACAGGGGTGGAGAACTTTTTTCTTATCATGGGCCATTCACAAATAGACAAAATCAGTCACGGGCCACACGCATATAAAGATCAACTTAATTTAGTTTTGTTTAAAGAGAATACTGACCTGTTGTTTTAATGCGGCGGCTGAATTTAAATATTATATTGTTAAATATTATAGTAGTTTAGCTGACACTTTTATCCAAAGAAAAATCATAACAATGAAGATAAATACTATTTTGAAGGCGCTACTGTCATAGGTCTCTATTTTTAGAAATCTTGCTGCAGGTCGGGTGAAATTGAGCAATGGGCCGGATCAGGCCCATGTTCCCCAGCCCTGGTTTAACACCTTGTTCAAAAGATGGCATCTCTGACAGTGCAGCACTTCATTCTCACTGCACTGGCATAGATTTTGTTTTATCTACAAGCCCTAGAGTTGGACTTGAAGCTAGAACCTAGAGAGTTAGCCGCAAGGGTGCTACTAACTGAGGTACAGCTGACACCAGAAACTGGAACTTCACACTCAGCTGAAAAAAAGTTTCCAATATTATATTGTTATTGGCAGTATTGAGATTACTCATTTTGCCTTCACACAGCAATCATTCGGCTCATTTTCATTCCTGCACCACATACAGCAATGGCTTGGTGAATGAGCTCTCAGAAGGTGGTTGGTACCTGCATGTCAGCAATGAATCAGGAGTCAGAAAAAAAAAAGGCTGCAATGAATCTCTCTGTATGAACCTGCATACTCTGTGATCCACCGCTGTTAACTGTGATCTATCAGTTTTCTTTGTAATAAGGTCAGGTATCTTTCAAAGCGTGTGGTCCCATAAGCATTACATGCTGTCAAAAGTGACAAAAGTACCGGCTCTGGATTTGAGTCAGAAGGTATGGGTTCAACTCCCACTTGTGTGACTTGACCACATAATCTAGGCTGACAGTCCCAGTGTAGAACTGAGAGAGGGTTGCACTGTCCGAGGTGCTGAATTTCAGATGCAATGGTAAACCAAAACCACGCCCTCTCAGGTGGATATAAACAACATCCATGACACTATTTCAAAGCAAAGGAGCAAGGAGTTCTCTGTGTCCAAGTCAAGATAGCCCTCAACCAGCAAAACTAAAAACAAATAAGTGGAAGTAGTATAAGGGGTTAATTCTAACTGTGCTAATTAGACACAGTGTACATCACCACAGGAAGTGATGCAATGTCTCATGATCTTGCTCTCTCGTTGAATCTCGTGGCAAGATGAAGGCACGGTAAGATGTTTCTCACTAAAGTTAACATTTTCCTCACCTCAACAGACTCTAAACATTATGTGTTATCACAACAGGACCAAAAATATTATAATGGACTTTATCGGCCTACAGCCCTGCTCCGAACTCAGAAGCAGGAAGTTGGGACACTGAGGGCCCACTAACCCCCTTCTCCTGTTTGTGGGGGCTTGCTGTGCACAAGCAGGCTGATGTGTTTTCTACAGTACAACAATGACTAAACTTCTAAAGCATCTCATCAGTTTAAAATGCTTCAGGATGTCATGAAAGGCAATTTTTTTTATGGAAGGGAAAGGCCTTCATTCATGACCTCAAGACATCCTAAAGTGCTTTACAGCCAATAAAGTACATTTGAAGTGTAGTCACCATTGTAATTCAGCAATCAACTATTGAAAACAAAAGAGAATATGCTAACTACTGAACTGAGCCGTTTAATTTGCTGAAATGTGCTCAATAAAATAAGAAGAATAAATTGAAACAGAGGCCGGTATCAGCATCAAGTAAGAACATCAAGCGATGGAAACTGAGATAATTCCCAAAAGAGAGAAACGGGATGGGGTGCCGGGCCAATGTGGGGGGGTTGTGGGGGGCGGGGGGGTGGTGGGGTGGTGGGGGGGGTGCATAGTGCCTGTCAGCCAGCAGGAGAGCCAGAGAGGATATTTGAAGTGGTTTTTAAGGTTGCTGGGAATGGGATTGACAGCAACAGCTCAGCATTCTAGTACAGATAAGCTTGAAAAAGGCATGGGGGAAGGTGGGATAGAAACAATAAAAAAGAAATGGATCTTCAGAAGTAGAATAGAGAGGCAGGACTAGGGGACAGGATTGGATTGGTGGGCCAGAGGGAAACCATGAGCTACTCGTGCATGTTAGAAGAGACGAAAGTGAGAGTGGGAAACTGTGAGGCAGCTGGGAGCAG